>NC_133326.1:96018143-96703143 GCF_042186555.1 Aquarana catesbeiana | reverse complement strand
ATTGGTATCAGTGTCCATAATAATAACCCCCATCATTGGTATCAGTGTCCATAATAATAACCCCCATCATTGGTATCAGTGTCCATAATAATAACCCCCATCATTGGTATCAGTGTCCATAATAATAACCCCCATCATTGGTATCAGCGTCCATAATAATAACCCCCATCATTGGTATCAGTGTCCATAGTAATAACCCCCATCATTGGTATCAGCGTCCATAATAATAACCCCCATCATTGGTATCAGCGTCCATAATAATAACCCCCATCATTGGTATCAGTGTCCATAATAATAACCCCCATCATTGGTATCAGCGTCCATAATAATAACCCCCATCATTGGTATCAGTGTCCATAGTAATAACCCCCATCATTGGTATCAGCGTCCATAATAATAACCCCCATCATTGGTATCAGTGTCCATAATAATAAACCCCATCATTGGTATCAGTGTCCATAATAATAACCCCTGGATTTTATATTCAAATAGACATGGGTACAATTTTTTCTTATACTATTAGTAAATATCAGTCAAAGCAATCCACACACAAACATTTATTTATATGTAAATGTAGCTCAGTCGTTTGATTCTCTGTCCCCTCTGTCAAGGATCTAACCATATTTGACAGTTTGCATAAAGGAAGTGTGAAATGTCAAATAAACATGTTACTGCTGTCACACAGGAATACTCAGTGCATTTATTATATATTTACAGGGACATCCTATACTTACTATATATAACACACTGAGAATACAGTAGGCAGAAAAGGATTTTCTTTGCACCTTTCATACCCACCAGTGTAATAAAACGTGCATCTCTGGGGATATCTGTTTTTGAATTCCAATGGTAAACATGATTGCCAAGAAGGATGAAATGCACTAGCATGCTGATTCAATCTATCAACACAATAGCACAGTCATTAGCGTGCGCAGCCTCTTGCATTAGGGTGTGCACCCCAAAGCTCAAAAACATATGCATGTGTATATGTACTGATGGTGTCAGTAGGGCAGTGGACAGTGTCAGTAGTTTTATTTGATTTTTTTTTAAATTATTTTATTTGGTAACATTTTTTTGGGGGATGAAATATCAGTGGTCTAAACAGGGGGGAATATGCACCACACAAGGCGATTAGAGTGTGCCCAGGCACACCTGGCACACTCTGTGCGCACGCCTAGGAGCACAGTATATACAGCAATGGTGATCAATAACACAAAGTCATAAATTGCACATCCGTATTCACTGATTGGATTACACTGAACTGCTCATCACTGAATTTTCATTGGCTATTATTGGGAGATACACTATATTGTCAGAAGTATTGGGACACCTGCCTTTACACACACATGAACTTTAATGGCATCCCAGTCTTAGTCCGTAGGGTTCAATATTGAGTTGGCCCACCCTTTGCAGCTATAACAGCTTCAACTCTTCTGGGAAGGCTGTCCACAAGGTTTTGGAGTGTGTCTATGGGGATGTTTGACCATTCTTCCAGAAGTGCATTTGTGAGGTCAGGCACTGATGTTGGACAAGAAGGCGTGGCTCGCAGTCTCCACTCTTATGCCCTGTACACACGGTCAGACATTGATGGGACATTCCGACAACAAAATCCATGGATTTTTTCCAACGGATGTTGGCTCAAACTTGTCTTGCACACACACGGTCACACTAAGTTGTCGGAAAATCCAGTCGTTCTGAACGCGGTGACATAAAACACGTACATCGGGACTATAAACGGGGCAGTAGCCAATAGCTTTCGTTTCTTAATTTATTCTGAGCATGCGTGGCACTTTGTGTGTCGGATTTGTGTACACATGATCGGAATTTCCGACAACGGATTTTGTTGTCGGAAAATTTTATAGCAAGCTCTCAAACTTTGTGTGTCGGAAATTCCTATGGAAAATGTGTGATGGAGCCTACACACGGTCGGAATTTCCGACAACAAGGTCCTATCACACATTTTCCATCGGAAATCGTGTGTACAGGGCATCATTCATCCCAAAGGTCTTCTATCCGGTTGAGGTCAGGACTCTGTGCAGGCCAGTCAAGTTCCTCCACCCCAAACTCACTCATTCATGTCTTTATGGACCTTGCTTTGTACACTGGTCCAAATCATTTGGTGGAGGGGGGATTATGGTGTGGGATTGTTTTTCAGGGGTTTAGTCTTGGCCAGAACTAACTAAGCCTAAAACTGCTCCTGCCCCCTTCTAACACATATACTAACTACCCTAGAGAAGGAAAATCCTTATACTTACCTATTCTAAGGGCGCTCCGGTCCAGTCACATGATCTTCCCTGTGGCTGGCTTCCAGTTAGAGGAGCAAGCAGCAACAATGGATGGAATGCCTGTGGAGTGATGTCATCCATAGACTTACTATGGAGCGTCTGTTGAGAATAGGTAAGTATAAACCTCTTCTTTCTACAGGGTAGTTAGTATAGGAGTTGGGGGGGAGGCCTTAAATATACCCAGTGAAGTGATTGGTCTCAGGTGATACACAGAGATGAAACAAATCTTTCTACATAAGATGTACCTGTTTATTTGCAGATATTTTTCTCTACATCCGTTCAAAGTGGTGAATTTTAAAGCTTTTCTGATCAATCAGTTGGAGGTCCCTCTCCTGTCACTATTTTTCTCTTGGTGTCAGGAAAACTTGTCAGAAATGATTCAACAGTGCTGATAACAGAGTAACCAAGCAGCAGACAAAAGTGACACTTAGTGCTCTTAACTGAGACAAGTATACACTATAGAGGGATATGCTTTGTTCATATTTCATGTCTGAGGTTTAAAACCATTTTAAGCTTAGTTAGTTCTAGCCTGGAACTCCACTTTAAGGTAGAACTCACAATGAGCAACTCTGATTTATTGTTGAAGTCTATTCTGGCATGTTTTCTCCCCAACAGAATTCAATAGGAGCACCTGAAAAATGCACAAAATTAGCATTTTCTTGTCTAGTAACTAGCTTTCCATTGGCTAAAAATTAAAACAATTGAATGTACAAATGCTCAAAAAGCCACCCAAAAAACAACCAAAGACAATCAACTAAAATATGAATGGGACCTCCCTGTGCATAGAGGGGCTCCTCTGACCACCAGAGGCACACGTTGTGCTGTATAATTACAAGTGATGCTGTCATTCAGAGTATCAAATGTGTTATATCCCCACTCTGTGCTCACTGATATAATATAAAAAATGAAAAAGCAGCCATATTTAAAGACCCATAACAATAATATACCAAAATGATATGCCAAATGTATAATACATTCAGTTCATAGCATCACTTTTAATTCTGTGCAGACAAGTGCACTATACATCCATGCCTTATTTAGCCCTGCTACAGGCATACCTATACACTTCTATAGTGTGAAACGCGTCAACCTACCTGCATTTCCCCTACCTGTACCCATCCAGTGTTTTTATTACATTTATGCTTCAATAAAGATTTTCTACTTTACTTCCTGTGTGGGTGTGCTGCCAATCCGAAGTTTCTCTGTTCCAGGCATACCTCCCCCTCACTCCTCCAACCCCAGGTGCAGTCCTCCACCAGTAGGTGGCTGCTCCATAAAGTTCACTCTTAAGCAACAAGAAAACGGAAGCTTCTCTCCATTAAAGCCTCTTGTATATTTACAGAAGAATTCCATGCACACGCTGATCCACTTGTCCCACAAGGCTAACGCGTTTCACTCCATCTACATATAAGGTCTGGGTGGAGTGAAACACATTAGGGTTTTTGAGACAGGTAGGTCAGATTGTGCATTGAATACTTCAATAAACATACAGAGGCTTCCTTTTTCTTGTTGTTTGAAAGTGCTCTATGCGCTGTTCATAAATGGGAATTCCCATACAATACAAAATGCCAGAAAGTCACCTCACCTCAATCCTCCAGTATGAGATTCTCTGAATGTTAAAACTCATAGACAACAAGCAGTTCTGATTTATTGTTGGTAATGGAAATGATGAGATCACGATCAGTAATATTTCGTTCCAGGAAAAGAAGCCTCCCAGCTCTGTATGTCTTGCCTGTACACCATCATATAGGAAAATACTTGGAAGGTTTTCAGGTACACTGCATGACAACATGACATCTTGTACAGAGTAAGGCTTGGCTCATTTATCACTGAGCACTAAGCGCACCAAAACAGACATTGCAGTTTTCTTATACACAACTTGACATCCTCTAACTTTTATTGACCCCACCACCGAGATGTTCCTGCGAATGAACTTTCTGCTGCCACGGCTAATGCTAAGTTGACTCAGTTGCATTATGGATTCGCTGTACTCTAAAGTAAATTAACATGTGGATGATCCAGAGGCAAACAACCTTTTAATGACCTTGGAGGAAAGTGGAAACTGGAGCTTTTATTATGTAGATCTAAAAAAATTGACAGATGATTTAATCCAAAGTGTCAGGTCTGGGTGGGCAGGCTGTGTACACGAGTGTGTGTTTTGTTGTTGACAGTCCTTTGTGAAGCTTTTATTAAGGATCTAGAATGCAGAATTTGATTTGGATTATACAGTACCATGTACTGTACTTGCATTCAGTGTTGCTTTGGTCATACATTGCACCGTTTTTAAAAATGTAGCAGGAATCATTCTTACATGTTCAAACTGCTGTTATTAGTCTATTCAAGGGAATGCAATGTAAATGTAGCATTAGTAGTCTACAGCAGTGGTCTCTAAACTGCGGGCCTTTGCTTGCCTTTATCCGGCCTTTGGGGCACTTTTCCTCTCACTGATGAAAGACACTATTCCTCTCACTGACACCAACAATGGAGCATATTTCCTGTTACTGACACAACGGGGCACTATTTCTCCCATTGACACCAACAACGGGGCACTATTCCTCATACTGACACCAACGATGGGGCACTACTACTCCCACTGACACCAATGATGGGCACTATTCCTTCCACTGACACCAATGATGGGGCACTATTTCTCCCATTGACACACCAACAATAGGGCACTATTCCTCACACTGACACCAACGATGAGGCACTATTGCTTCCACTGATATCAATGATGGGCCACTATTCCTCCCAATGACCAAACAAGGGGGCCAGTGTTCCTCCAATTGACATCGATGATGGATTATTATTCCACTGACACCAACAACGAGGCACTATTCCTCCCAGTGACACTATTTTGATGCACCGTTCCTCCCTTTAATGCCATTGATGCATTGTTTACTCCCACTGATGCCAGGACAATTTCACCTTCCAATGGCCACAGTCTGGTCCCTCTAAAGTCTGAAGGACAGTGAACTGGCCCTTTGTTTATAAAGTAACTTTAGGCTGTATTTGTCTTGAGTCTGTGCTTGATGCACTTGTACTTAAGACATTTGAAAGGACTACACGTGAAACATGAATACAATTTATTCATATACAGGCAGTCCCCGAGTTACTTTCATTGAACTTACATATGACTCATACTTACAAATGGAGGGAGACAACAGGAAGTGGGAGGAAATCTAAAAGGAAGGGAAATTCACTCCTTTAAGAGTCATCATGGGAAAAAGGTGTTTTCACTGAAGCTTTATCACCAATCCTTGTTTCCACGACAACCCAAAATATTCCAACTTACATACAAATTCAACTTAAGAACAAACCTACACACCCAATCTTGTTTGTAACACGGGGGCTGCCTCTATGTTGCACTGTCAACATTATGTTTAATTGGTCACCACAAATGTGTTAACCTGGTCAAAGCTATTACATAGTTATTGGCCAATCTTGATCATTTCAGCTGAATCAGGCAACAATCTCATACCTGTAGCAGCAGGAATGACCAAGGCTGACCAATATTGGAGGAAAGTTCAACTGGATGGGACTAAAAATGTAATCCCATTGCTGGTCTTTGAGTTAAGCAGGCACCAAAAGCTCTCTGTCCTCCTCTCCCATTTCCATCACTTATGTGTGTATCCTCAGGTGAGCTGCATTTACATGTTTAGAGACACTTGTTAACAGACATCCGTTCAAGTGATTGGATCATGCTTGTAGGATCAATCAACTGCCTTATGCTGGCCATACACTATACGAAAAATCGGCCGAAAAATCGTTCGTATGGACACTTCGTTCGTTTTTCGGCAAGTTAGTGGGTACAAATCGATAATCGTTTGTGACGTTTTTGTGGAAAAAAAACGAACGGCATGTTTGGAAAATTTCTGCCGAACGTACGATAAATTGCAAGGTTAATGTGTTTCCCGTCCGAACTGCCTGCACTAGGTATATGTAAAAAAACGAACACAAAATTATTTATTCATGTCCACTGAACAGATTATCGGACATTATATGATGGCACGATCGTTTGCGGTCACGGTCGAACGTTCGTTTTTCGAAAATGGGTTCGGCCGATTTTCTGTATAGTGTATGGCCAGCATAAGGCCATCTTCAAACATCTCAGTTTGTTTTCTTATCCTGATGATATGCTCAAGTCAATTGTAGAGATGCATACCAGTAGCTTTGTGCCTTCAATGTAATAATATTCAGTAAGAGGTTAAAAGGTAGAAAGGCCTCAGGTAAGGATAGCAAGGCGCTGACTGCTATGTAACCTGGAAACGGTCCAGAGAATGATATCATTACCTACACAAACACTAGGCAGCATAGCAAACATGCTTCAGACTCTAGTACATCCCTTCTCCACACGTAAACAACGTCGAAAGGCTGATCCTTCACATATGCATTGCCGTGTATTTTGCTGCATCTTCCAGCACAGGAAAAACAATGACAGTCTTGAGAAAATCCTTTACAAAAAGTCTGTTCTCTCCAACCCCTTACCTAAGAGTGCATTCACAAAAGCCCTTCATGTTTTATTTGGGGTGTGTTGACCTGCAGTTATTCATTGACCGCCATTCAAATGGAGTCTTTCAAAGCCACAAAGCACCACATCTAAAATACATATCAACACAATGTGCACCTAACGCATGTATCCTGTTGTGATTGAGCCCTTAGGGAGATGTATCTAATTAACAGAAGGCAAGAATAAATGTCCGGGGATACAAGACAAAAATGACCAGTCAAATAAATTATCCGTATCAAGACACATTAGGAAACCGGTGACCAGGTTTTATCACAATAACAATGTCATCTGCACTGTTTACACTGCAGTTCCTCCGATGTTAGTTCCATCTAGTACAAAGTAAAATGACAACAGAGCATTCCCATAGGGAGAGGTCCACATACACACATAGCATGGTAACTCGTTTAACTGCATTCACAAAACAGGCGTTTTCTTCCCCTATGCAAGCATATTTTGTATCAGCGCATTTACTGCACTGCAGCACTGCAATGTTTTGCATTGGTTTCATTAAAACACCGTAGCAGTACGCCGCCTAGGTTATATACACAGGGACTGCTGAACTGCTAGGATCCTTTGGGGCTTTAATGCAGGCAGTTGCCTATAAAAAATGGGTATTGTCCTTCTAAAGAATGAAGCAAACACAACCAACATGAGCTTCAAAAGAAATATTCTGTCTGTCATTGTAAAAGTGCAGAATTTTTCCTGCTAAAAACTTTTCATATGTGGTGTGCTCCATTTAGAAACAGTTGATTTACTAAAACTAGAGGGTGCGATATCTGGTGCAGCTGCACATGGTAGCCAATCAGCTTCTAACTTCAACTTGTTCAATTAAAATTGACAATAAAATCTGGAAGTTGATTGGTTTGTATGCAGAGCTGCATTAGATTTTGCACTCTCCACTTTTAGTAAATCCCCACAGTGGGTCCAAGGGAGATTGGAGCATCCATGTATACGTTCTTCTGGAGTTAGTAACACCTCTTTTATTGGCCATATAGGCCAGAATCTGAAACATACATCCAAGTGGCACCAAAACATATGGTCAGGTTGTTCAGCGAAAAATAGAGATATTTATATGAAAACTGAACATGAGAGATAAAGTGCATTGCAAGACTTCATATCCTGACATGTTTTACGTCATGTGGAGTCTTTGACAAAATTACATATGTTTGTTTTTTTTTACAAATTTTACCTTTTTTTACAAATGTTACCAATTTGGTAACTTGTGAAAAGTGACAAATCAGCATTAACGTTACTCATTTTAAGAACTGCAATATGTAGCTTTCTCTTAACCAGATTATTGCAGCAAAAGTTATGATCTTCTACCTGGATGGAAGGTACTCACGAAGCAGATACCAAACAGGGCTCTCTTTTAGGCTCGGTTTCCACTATTGCAGTCCCAAAGTCGCGCGATTTACAGTGAGACTTTGCAATGCGGTTTTTGATGCGATGTCATGTGACTGGTGAGAACCATGGGAGAACAAGTTGCACCGAAGTCAGAACAAAGTAGTAAAAAAACCTTGAGTTTTTGACTTGAGTTGCACCAATTAGAACAGGGACCATTGAAATACATGTATTTTGACTTGTTATGCGACTTCACATGTATCAAGTCACACAACAACTTGCAGTAGTGGAAACAGAGTCTTATTGCAATGATAAGGGCCCATTAACACCACCTGGAATAGGCTACTACTGAATCCAGGGACACCCAGTCCACTTGCGGTTTAAAAAAAAGAAGTCAGAAATGCATGTCACATTTTTTCCCAGTAAAAAGTTTCCTTTAAAGTGTATCTCCAGGCAAAACCTTTTTGTTTTAGTTTTTTTATAGTGTGGGAAAAGGATAAGATGACCTGTCAAGTACTTATTACTGTCTGTGTCCCTATTGTGGAGATTCACCATTATAATAGTCCTTGTGACCATTGTAAGAGAGAAAAAGGTAATGGAAAATCCAAAATGTTATAGTTGTCCCGAGAACAAGAGGTAAGGGGAAATCTTTGAACTGGGACATCATCTCTGGGAACAACTCTCTAAAAGCACATTCCCCTAACTTTGGGAGATACCCTATACAGTAACTTTTTGTTGCATATCTGGGACAGGAAGAGATGGAGAACTTTCTTATGGTACACAGACAAAAAAATAACCTTGCAGGGTTTTTTAACGCTTCCCTACTCTATCCAAAACTAAAAAAGGTTGGGCTATACATACCCCTATACAGAAAGAGCAGACATTACAGGCACTAATATAGTGCTGTCAATTTACGCAGCACTTACATACATATTGTACATTCACACAAGTCCCTGCTATCAAGGAGCTTACAATCTAAGGTCCCTAACTCACATTCATACATACACATACTAGGGTCAATTTGCCTACCAGCATGTCTCTGGAGTGTGGGATGAAACCCACGCAGGAACAGGGAGAACATGCAAACTACAGGCAGGTAGTGTGGTGGTTGGGATTTGAACCAGCGACACTAGTGCTGCTAGGTGGACGTGCTTACCATTTAGGCTGCATTCACACCTGAGCGTAGCGTCTTTGAGCACTTTTCTGGTGTTCCTCCACGCGTTTTATTGAGCGTTTTTGCGTGACTTGCGCGTTTGTATGCAGAGTTTTTGGGCTTTGGCGTTTATTATTTAGCCATTAGAGAAAACTTTTATCTGTTGCATCATTTGTTGTTTGCTTTTTTAGCTTTTCCATTAGCTTTTATTTCTTCTTTTATTATTATTGTTAATTTATTATAATGTTTTTTCATTAGAGTAAACTCAGTTTAGGTTAGGGTTAGGATTAGGAGTTGGGATTAGGGTTAATTATTATTTTATGTATTTTTATTTTATTTATTGTTATATGAATAATAATAAATGAATACATACATGTAAAATACACAAATAAATAAAAAATTAATACATTCAAAAAATTAATACTAAGTAACAATAAATAAATAATTAACCCTTAACTTTAACCCTTACCCCTTAAAAAAATAAATAATAAATAACTAAACACACAAAATGCATTATTATTATTATTATTATTATTATTATTATTATTAATAATGTATTTTTTTGTTTGAGTGTTTCTTGTTATATTCTTCTTCCTATTATTATTATTCAGTATTTATATAGTGTCAACAGTTTGTGCAGCGCTTTACAACATGAGGGCAGACAGTACAGTTACAATACAATTCAATACAGAAGGAATCAGAGGGCCCTGCTCCTTAGAGCTTACAATCTAGGAGGGAGGGTCAAGTGATACAAAAGGTAATAGCTGTGGGGATGATCTCATGGAGAAATTAAAATTACAGTTGTTAAGTGGGGGCTGGATAGGCTTCTCTGAAGAGGAGGGTTTTCAGGGAGCGTGTAAAAGCAAGCAGAGTAGGAGATAGTCAGCCAGATTGGCGTAGGCAGTTCTAAAGGATGGGAGAGGCTTGGGAAAAGTTCTGGGGGTGAGCATGGGAGGAGGTGATGAGGGAACTAGAGAGTAGGAGGTCTTGGGAGGGACGAAGGGAACGATTAGGTTGGTGTCTTGAGACCAGGTTAGTGATGTAGCCGGGGGCTGAGTTGTGGATGGCTCTGTAAATTGTTATTAGAATTTTGAATTTAATTTGTTGGGTGAGTGGAAGCCAGTGGAGGGATTGACAGAGAGTTGTAGCAGACACTGAGCGTTTGGTAAGGTGGATGAGCCTGGCAGCAGCATTCATGATGGACTGAAGGGGGGTAGCCTGTGTAAAGGTAATCCCGTGAGGAAGGAGTTGCAGTAATCGAGGCGGGAGATGACTAAGTTTTGTGTTGTCATTGGTTAGGAAGGGGCATATTTTGGAGATGTTGCGGAGGTTGAGATGGCAAGATTTGGAAAGTGTTTGGATGTGGGGTCGAAAGGATAGTTCAGAGTCCAGGGTTACACCTAGAACCTTGGCATGCAGGGACTGGCTGATAGTAGTGCTATTGCTCTTGACAGAGAGATCAGGGGCAGAGGCACGTGGGGGATGAAAAATCATGAGTTCAGTTTTGGATAGATTGAGTTTGAGGAAGTGGTGTGACATCAAGGCTGATATGTCTGTTAGTAAGTTAGTGATACATGAGGAGACTGAAGGATTGAGCTAAGGGGTAGAGAGATAGATTTGGGTGTCATCAGCATAGAGATGGTATTGGAAGCCATGGGAGGCTATTACCTGACCCAGGGAGGAGGTGTGGATGGAGAATAGGAGAGGTCCAAGAACAGAACCTTGGGGGACCCCGACAGAGAAAGGGAGAGGAGAGGAGGCAGAAGAGTTGTAAGTGACACTAACGGTGTGGTTGGATACGTAGGATGAGAACCAGCGAACAGTACAGTCATGGAGACCAAAGGCATGGAGTTTTTTGAGGAGGAGGGGGTGGTCCACTGTGTCAAAGGCAGCAGAGAGGTCTAGGATTAGGAGTACAGAGTAGAGTCCATAGGATTTAGCTGTTAATAGATCGTTTGTGAGTTTTAGGAGAGCAGTTTCCGTGGAGTGTTGAGGGAGGAATCCAGACTGAAGGGGATCAAGAAGGTTATTCTTGGTGAGGTGGTCACTCAGTCGGTTGTAGACCAGACGTTCAAGGAGTTTGGATAAAAAAGGGAGCAAGGAGATGGGGCGTAGGTTGTTAAGATTGGTGGAGTCTAGTGAGGGCTTTTTAAGAATGGGGGTGACTAATGCATGTTTTAGAGAGTTTGGGAAGCTGCCTGAAGAGAGGGAGAGATTAAAGATGTGAGTTAGGGAGTGTAGAATAGACCCAGAGGGTGAACGCAGCAATTGTGGGGGAACAGGGGGCAGGTGGTAAGGATTATTATTATTATTAATAATAATAATAATGTATTAAATATTTAGAGGTTAATTATTATTTATTAATGTATTATTTATTACATATTAATTAATTTTACTTTTTACAAAAAAAGCTCCAGAACATGTTTGAGCTTCAGGCGAACTCCGCTAGCGGGGTTAAAAGTGCCCCGCTAGCGGCCGAAAAGAGCTGATATAACAGCGGTAAAGTGCCGCGCCACAGTGTAAAAGGGCTCTTAATCACTGTGCTACCCCATTGTTTACTGAAGGCAAATAGAGTGTTCACTTTAAAAGAGAAGTTGCACTTTGCAAGAGAATTATCCTCAAAGTTTAGTGAATGAAGTTAACCTCTGCTGTCTACCATCATCCAATCACCTGCAAGCAAAAAAAAATATTTGTTTTTTTCTTTGCACAAGATTGGATAATTTTGGTATACAGAATTTGCACCAGGGGAAAACTTCCTTGCACAGTGCAACTTCCCTTGCAAACTGAACAGCATGTTTGTCTTTAGTAAATCAACCTCATTATCTGAGCACTCCAGAACATTAAAAAAATGTTGCTCAGCTTTGTCACAAATTTCCACTATGGCAACCAGGAGCTGCCCCAAAACAAACAATGAAACTCACATGGTATACTATCTCATTCAAATGTCTGTACATAGGAGCCCCGGGTCATAATAGGAAGATCTATCAGTTGCATATAAAAAGTTATCATGGCTTATATCTTAAGCAGCCCATAGACTATGCAATTTTCTTTGCTTCCATGGGTGGAAGGAAAGAAAGTTGCTTGATTCCCCCATTAACAAATTTAGCGTTGATGGGGCAATTCCTCCCTCCAACTGTTGCGTTCTGCCAGTGGGGAGCCTTCCCTATCAGCAGAATACAATCATTAGTGTTGTCCGCTTATAGCCAGCGGCACTTTTCATTCGGAAAAGACCTGACAGGCTGGTTGTATGCAAGTCAATCGATAGCAACCAGGGTGCCCATACATGGATCAAAATTATTATTATTATTATTATACAGAATTTATATAGCGCCAACAGTTTACGCAGCGCTTTACAATATAAAAGGGACACAATACAGTTATAATACAATAAAATACAAGAGGATTAAGAGGGCCCTGCTCAGAAGAGCTTACAATCTAATAGGGTGGGGCAGGTGGTACAAAAGGTTGTAACTGTGGGGAATGAGCTGATGGAAGTGGTAGGAGATTAGTTGATAGGTTTTCCTGAAGAGATGAGTTTTCAGGGATCTCCTGAAGGTAGCAAGAGTAGGGGATAGCCGGATAGATGGAGGTAGTGAGTTCCAGAGGATGGGAGAGGCTCTAGAGAAATCCTGGAGATGAGCATGGGTGGAGGAGATGAGAGAGCTTGAAAGCAGAAGGTCTTGAGAAGAGCGGAGAGGTCGATTTGGATGATATTTGGAGACAAGATTAGTGATGTAGCTCGGGGCAGAGTTGTGAATGGCTTTGTATGTTGTGGTTAGTATTTTGAATTTAATTCGCTGGGTGATTGGGAGCCAGTGTAGCAGGGATTGGAGTAGAGGGTTGGCAGACACTGAGCGGTTGGTAAGGTGGATAAGTCTGGCAGCAGCATTCATGATAGACTGAAGAGGGGATAGCCTATGGAGAGGTAGGCCAATGAGAAGGAAGTTGCAATAGTCAAGGCGAGAGATAACAAGGGAGTGAATGAGGAGCTTGGTGGTTTCATTTGTTAAAAAGGGGCGAATTTTAGAGATGTTACGGAGGTGACTTCTACAAACTTTTGACAACGATTGGATTTGAGGCTGAAATGACAAGTCAGAGTCTAGGATTACACCTAGTACCCTGGCGTTAGGGGAGGGACTGATGGTTGCATTGTTGATTTTGATGGAAAAGTCATGGAGGGGGGCACGAGCGGGGGGGGGGGGGGGGGATATTAATAGCTCAGTTTTAGAGAGATTTAGTTTAAGGAAGTGGTGCGACATCCATGCCGATATGTCAGTTAGTAAGTTAGTAATGCGAGAGGAGACTGAAGGAGTGAGGTGAGGAGTAGAAAGATAGATTTGGGTGTCATCAGCGTATAAGTGGTATTGGAAGCCGTGGGCAGTTATTAAGTGACCGAGGGAGGAGGTGTAGATAGAGAAGAGAAGGGGTCCAAGAACCGAGCCTTGGGGGACCCCCACAGAAAGGGGCAATGAAGAGGAGGAGACAGAGTTGTAGGTGACACTGAAGGAGCGCTGTGATAAATAGGCAGAGAACCAGGATAGAGCAGAATGCGGTTAGCTCCTGCTGACCATTCTTCCAGAAGCGCATTTGTGAGGTCAGGCACTGATGTTGGATGAGAAGGCCTGGCTTGCAGTCTCCGCTCTAATTCATCCCAAAGCTGTTCTATCAGGTTGCAGGCCAGTCAAGTTCCTCCACCACAAACTCGCAAATCCACACTATGTTGCTAAAAGTATTGGGCCACTCCTCCAAATCATTTGGTGGAGAGGGGATTATGGTGTGGGGTTGTTTTTAGGGGTTGGGCTTGGCCCCTTAGTTCCAGTGAAGGGAACTCTTAAGGCATCAGCATACCAAGACATTTTGGACAATTTCATACTCCCAACTTTGTGGGAACAGTTTGGGGATGGCCCCTTCCTGTTCCAACATGACTGCACACCAGTGCACAAAGCAAGGTCCATGGATGAGCGAGTTTGGGGTGGAGGAACTTGACTGGCCTGCACCGAGTCCTGACCTCATCCCGATAGAACACCCTTGGGATAAATTAGAGTGAAGACTGTGAGTCAGTCCTTCTTGTCCAACATCAGTGCCTGACTTCACAAATGCGCTTCTGGAAGAATGGTCAAACATTCCCATAGACACACTCCTAAACCTTGTAGACAGCATTCCCAGAAGAGTTGAAGCTGCAAAGGGTGGGCCAACTCAATACTGAACCCTACAGACTAAGACTGGGATGCCATTAAAGTTCATGTGCGTGTAAAGGCAGGTGTCATAATACTTTTGACAATATAGTGTACATATGGCTAGCTTTACACTACCTGATTACAGCTAGAAATGCTTAGATCAGTGCCAGAGTATTCAGCATTAACCAGATGTGCGTATATTTGTATGGTGTGTTAATGCATACGTTAACAGATTTCCCCAGACTATCACATGATCTAATGACTGAGGCTTAGATATGCATCCAAGTCCAACATATGTATAATTAATATAGCATTGTACAGACATATGAAATATAGGAGTCACCAACAACTATCTCATCGTGTTTTTTTTTTTTTTTTCAAATGGAACGAAACTTAGGCCTGTGTCAGAGCATAAAGAATCTTACATAAATGTACTCTTGTAATGACATGTCTTAGGAGTATCTTAATTACATAAGATGTTGCTTTATTATATACATTGCTACACCTGTGCTTAGTGACACTTAGCAGGAAATGACTAAGTAGATTTACCACACAATGTCAAAATTGTGCATTGAAGTAATTGAATAGTGTTAATGTAATTACCTATAATTCTGTGATAGAAACTATAAAAAGGTCAGTGATTTCAACGTAGGTTTGTAAAATCTGCAGTGTTACCCAACTCTCATCAGCTACAAAGCATTTACTGTATAACATAACATATCTTAATAGACAGCACTGTAATAATTACATCACAGTGGTTTTCTGGAACAATTCTTCTTCTGACAGTCCATTCTTTGTAACCTACTGTATATATAAAAACAGAAACACCTATATTGCCGCATACAACTGCTCTGACCCTGATCAGCTGTTATGGCAATGCCTCACTAAGGACTCTTTAGCATGCCAGTGCAAAAGCGGACCACACAGACATCTGTGCTTCCTGCAACTGCCCAAAGTTGATAGGTGGAATTTGTTCTAAATACATAATGTCATATCATTGTAGAAGTACAGCTGGAATTGGAATTCGTAGGACTCCTGATTACATTTTTCCAGTAATCACCAGATCAGCCATTCTCAGCCAGGGTTCTGTGAAACCCTAATGTTCCTCCAGAGGTTACTAGGGGTTCCCTGAGCTGTGGCTGCTTGACCTCCCATCCAGCAGTATTACACCAATGACCTTTTTAACTGCCTGTAAGGGTGGCATTCTGACCACCAATGTAAGGAGGGATTTCTTCCCACTTACTACCAATGTAAGGGACATTTTTCCATCTGACAAGCAATGCAAGGGACAGTCTTCCAAATGACCCCAATTAATTCATTTTAGCTGGGCCTCCCTGTCGGTGCCAGCATAGGAAATTGGAATTTGTGGCCATCGGGGAAAATAAGCAATCCCAAATAATGGAGACGGGGGGGGGGGGGGGGGCTCAGCCTAGAGGAGAGCAGGCCCTATCTATATAAGCATTCCATATCTGTAATGTGGCATGAACTATGAGGTCTTTCTGGGGTCGATGAGCTAGATCAGTCCAGGGCAAGGAGTGACCTCAGGGGAGAGGAGATCATTTTTTCAACCGAGTTCACAACCGAGTCGAAAATATGGTAGAAGCACCATGATACCAATCGACCAACCTAAACAGGGAATCATGGAAATAAAGCAGTGGCTGGGGCAAGGCAACCCCACTCCTATTTTTAGGTAGCAACAGGACCGTTTGACGGATCCTGGGTTTCTTGCGGTGTCAGGAAAAAGGCCCAAATTGCCTTATTAAGGGAAGAAAATAAACCTAGAGGTGGTGGAGCAGTAATAGCTTGGAAGGTATACATTAGTTTCGGTAGGATGTCCATTTCTGAACCTTATTTTAAGGGTTCCACTGGGGTAAAACGCTTGAGAAATGATGCACTAGACTATTGCTAATGTTCCTTGCCAACTGCAAAACATTTTACAGTTTACCAGGCATATGGGATGAACCCTGTATAGTCATATTCCTTTGCATCCCGTACAGCCAAGAGTCTGATGCATTATGTGTTCTGTATTAGCTGTTGTACTCCACAAATGCATTATGATGTTAACTGTTGTATGTTTATTCACAGCCCCACGTGTTAAATAGCAAATATGTTGTTGGGAGCACCTAGTAAAACATGATCATCTCACTAAATATTATATTTAAACTGAAACCTCACATACAGCCAAAACATTTGAGGGTAATTGGACTCCCTCCTTTTTCAGGGCTTGAGCAATAATATGCAACAGAATCAGGAAGAAATGCATTTTATAGCCTAAATTAGGGCTAGTTTAGGATTGACTGTCAGCATGACCTGACTGCAGTGAACCTTCAAGTGGGAAGACTGATTTTACTAGCCACAATTATCCACATATCCAGGAATTGATCTTCTGATGAGCAGTCCCTGCATCGTAACCAGAGCTCTTAAGAGATGTAACAAGGTCCACACACACCTACTGATATCACAGGTTTACCAAATCCAGGGAGTACACCTCCCCCCATTTTGGGTTTACATCAAAACCAATCCTCAGTCCTACGAGTTCAGCACTACTTCAACCAGTGGTGTATTTAGTTTTTGTGCTGCCCTAAGCCTGACTAAACTCATGCATCCCCTAATTAAAATATCACCGACCCCTTCCTGTCAAGGCCACACCCCTTCCTGTTTAAGACATGCCCTGACATTTTCGAGTGGGGACATTAGTTCTGAGGGCCTTGCGGGGGGGAATGGATTCCATTAATTTGCAGAGATTTTCTCTCACTTGCTGTTTGGGTATGGGGCAAGAAATGAAGGGAAATCTCTGCAATGGGACAGGGATGGCAAAAAATAAACTGACAGGGCCTATAACCCTCCTTTACTCTATCCAAAATGAAAAAAAAAGTGTTGCCTATAGCTCTACTTTAAAGTGAATGTAAACCCACCGATCACCCTGTATAAACTAAAGGCACACTATTAAGCTGTCCATATGTATAAACCTCCTGCATGTGCCCTTACTTTTACAATCTTACTCTCTTTGGTTGTAAGAGCTTTGCAAAACTCTGGAATGGATGGGTGGGTCTCTTTTCCGGCACTGGGGGGGCGAGTCATGACGTCACATGACTCCCCACCCACCTCTGCACTCCCCATCGTTAGGCAGCGTCGCAAAGCCGAACCTCCCGCCTGAACAATGAAAAGTGTGCACAGGTCAGTCCTTACTGCATGCATGGCACAAGCAGAGCACGCTCACAGCCCCCATCAATGTGCGCATGTCATATCTACTGGGCGCAGGTGGAGGATTTCTGTCCAGAATCAAACAATCCCTCTGCTCTGATACTTGTGCATGAGAGAAAGAAATCAGATGTCAATCACAGCAGTGGGGAAAGTGGTGACACAAATTTCTCTGTGTGATGGTTTTTATCTCAGAAAAAAAGGCAAGAGGATTGCTCAGAGCTGGATTAACTCTTTGTGGCAAGACTGAGCACTTGACATCCTCTACTGTACCAAGTAGAAGTCTTCATTAAAACATTTTTTTCAGGTTTACATCCACTTTAGGCACAAATTTCTGATAAATTTATGTAGAGGACTAAGAGGATATAACCATGCCAGTGGTGCAGCAGAAAACATATAGCACAGTGATGAAGGTATGTGGTCCAGGCATTGAGCAAAGGAAGGATTGGGGCAGGAACAAATAAATCCACCTGTTTATTTTTCTCATCAGCAATCAACAGAAATAAAATTAAGATTCCTTAATAAGTACAACTGACACAGGCAAAAAAGTACATGCCCGGTATAGGTGACCATGTCAGTGTCTCTTGTGTCTGCACCATCCCTAGATTAAAAGCCCTTTGGCAGCTAGGTAAGTGCCATGCAACTTTCCAAAGTTCCAAATAGTGTAGCTTTCCTTCCGCCCTGCTATATAATCTAGTTCGCTACTGTATAAACATTAACACCTACCTCCTATATAGAATACCAGTAGCTAATAGCTATGGTAAGTCGCTATAATATATAGCAACTCCTCTGCCAAAAGGCAAATTATTAAGAAGAAGATTTCCTAATATTTAATTGCCATATGCATCATTGCAAGCTTGAAAGCCCTCAGGGGTTTCTAGTATATACAGCATATATATTAGATTGTGATCACCCAAATGTTCGCAGGAAAGTCTTACTACCCACCTCTTATGTGTAGCTGACCATCTCAGTCTCCCTTGCACCTGCACCATCCCTACTACCCAGATTAGAAGCCCCATGGCAGCTAGGTGATTGTCCTGCAATTTCCACTCAACTGGTATGGTTTTCCTTTCAGCCTGGTTACTTGCAGCCTGCCTGGCTCTCTTCACGTGTCTACACTGCGCCTCTCCCAACATGGGGTCTCCTTACACAGTGGAGAGCTACTCACTCTTCACTCTACTAGCCCACACCTGTCAGTTGACTTTCTCCTCCAGACAGTTTCAGCCTCCCGACATGGCATCTGTCTCTCTGTAGCTGAGAACTCAGGTGAGAGGTCTGCTGTGATCATAGGAAAGTCAAAACTAAAAGTGGCCCCCCCCCCCAGTTGCGGAACGCTGGCCGTCTGCATACCAGCAGCAGTGCGATTTGCCTCCCGGCCCAGTCTGCCCCATAAGACTGACGCTACAAAGTGTAGCGTAAGCCAGCGGGGACTCTTTTCGCGCCCCCCCCCCTCTTGCAAAGCGCCTCCCTAGGCCTGGGCCTTGTCGGCCTAGGCCAAGATACAGCATCGACAACCCTACCTTTTAATTAGCGGATTAGGAGTTGTTCTGATCCATTCATAGTGCACTTTAGGATTTCTGCCTAGGGCTCATTTGCACTTATGTGTGTGCCGATCACCATACGTTGCGCTGAGCAAGCGCACAGATTTTCAGTGGATCCTCAACCCATGTCCATAGGCCAAAAAAATTTCCTGTCTCATTTTTTCCAGCACACTGCGAGCTATGTTTGAGTACTTCATGAATGAATGTTGGGATGCCATTGAAAATGAATAGCAATGCATCACATGTGCATGCACACCATGCTAAGCAAGTTAATGCAGCTCTGCAAGCTCTATTTTTGCCTAAAAGCCCAACAACTTTGCAATGTGAAATCCTGCACTCCAGACAACAGCAATCACGATTTTTCAAAGTCTATTAGATCAGATTTTAAGCCCATTTTCAATCCTATTTTCAATAATCTTTTCAAATAAATGTAGAAATGGGACTGCTTTTGCCTACCTCTCTTCATGTAGATCCAAATAAGCAAAAAGGAAGGGAAGGTCCAATTTTATTGCATTTGCAGGGTTCCTGTTGTAGTCATTAAGATTGTCAATTTAAGAAATAGAGCATAGGAATCTCTCAGATGAATGAGAATCTCTCAGATGAATCTCTACAAGGTTCAATCATTCTCAAACTCTCAGAGTAAATCCCTTTGTGGGTTTTTCACTGAAAAAATGATGTATGTAAACTCTAGGAAAAAAATAACCCTAAGAAAATATGATCAGAACAATATTCCTGCGTCTGCTATATGAAAAAGTACCTGAATTACATTGGGTATAGGTTTCACATTTAGGCAGTACTTTACTGCATATCCTATACATGAACAGATAGAGCAGCTGTGATAAAATAAGTCAGATTCATCAGGGAGGCACCTCTTCTTCTCATAAATGAGTCACTGCTGCTCTATCACCATGCTAACATTGAAATATGTCAAAACAAGCATAGGAATAGGAAACAATATATAATGTGTCTAAAGTCTTCTGCAGCAGCTGAAACTCACTGTCATGCTTTTCAGTCATCTGAACTAGCTAATCGGGAATAACAAGTTGAAAAATTCAAAATACAACACATCTAAAAACACAATTCATGCTTTAAAAAATGCACATGTCATTGATTACAATAAGTAAAAACATTCCCAATAAAAATATTTTTAATGGGACTAAATCAATTTAGTGGAAAAGTAGCTTAAAAAAACACATCACAACCCAGTGTTTTCTTGGTGATGTTTTATGGATCAACAATCAGAACAAAACAGAATAAAAGATAATGGAAATGATCTTTAAAATCCTATTCGGAATTAAATGAAAGGGGCTAATTTACTAAAACTGGACACTGCAAAATTTGGTGCAGCTTTGCATAGAAGCCAATCAGCTTCTAGCTTCAGCTTGTTCAATTAAGCCCTGACAAAAAATCTGGAGGCCGATACATTTCTATGCAGAGCTGCACCAGATTTTGCACTCTCCATTTCGGCTCTATGCACAATGGACATTAAAATAACATTATAAAAACGCCAGTAGCTTTGCAGTGAGTCTTTCAACTTTTTTTAACATTTTTGCAATAGCGTTTATTAGCTTTTTTAGCGTTTTTCCGCGTTAACGTTTTTAGTGTTTTTTTTTATTATTATTTTTTTTTCAATGGATCAAAAATGTTAAAAAACGCTGGTGAGACACTTTTTTGAGCGTTTATCAACATTTATCAGCGTTTATCAGCATTTGTTGTTTTTTGTGGTCAGAAAAACGACTCCTGAACGCGATTTTAAGGCGTTCAGAAAACAGCCCATAAACTCCACTGCTGATAAACATCCAAAAACGTCCATGGACACATAGGATAAAATAGAGAGGAGTTTATGGGCTGTTAAAAAAAACGCACAAAATCCCAAAAACGGCCGTTTATGAGCTTCAGTGTGCATGGGGCCTTATAGTAAATCAACCCCCATAATCTTACATTTTTTGCTTCAATCAAAGGGATATTTTTTACCTTACTGGTATATCTCATATTATGCGATCACCAAATTTTACCTATCATGCTTTATTGAATTGGAGCCCATCTCCCACCAAAACATTATTTTTAGTATGGACTAGAACTGGAAAGGGTTAGAACTTCTATCAGTGCTTTTGTTTGCTAACAACCTCACACATTTTCTAACCTTCCCCCATTTTACTACAATAAGCTGTTTTTGTTACTGCCTCTGTCCTCATTTGGGGGGATTTCTCCTCAATTCCTGTTTCTCTGAGCCCCATCACTGAGACAGGAAGTAAAGAAAAATCTCTCTGAATGACATTCAAACCCTCCTCCTTTCTAGTGAAAAAACAAAAGTTTTGGTTGGAGTTTGGGCCTATATTTCCAATTGTATCCAACTGCACGTTTTAGAATCGCCTTCTTCCAATGAAGCTCTCTACACACAGTTGTCTGGTGTCCAACCTGCAGCCATGGGCCCTTTGGTACTTTATGTGTTTCCCTCGGGCCCCCAGCTGTCGACGATGGGAGCATTTATTTAAAAAGGGGCTATAATACCAAAGATTTTTACCAGTCTTCAATTACATGGCCAGTCTCTAAGTTCTTCTGCAACATATCTCCAGACCCCATTGCCACCTGAAGTATGTTTTTAGACTGTGATCACCATCTCCAGCAGTACAGTCACAGTCTCCAACAATCTCCTGTAGCATTACAAGTGCTAATTATTATGTGCAGCTCCCAGGGGATGTCAAGGGCAGCAGTTGATGCCGCTATATCTAGTAGCTTGACCGCCACCGGCCTACTTCCATATATCATTTTCACAGCAACCCATCATTTAAGAGGTCTAAGTTCCCTAGGCAAAAAGTGTACATTCAAATATTTTACACTCAGCAAAGAGCATAGAAACCATAATGCCAATGTATAAGCAAACCTGAAATAACACACAATTATTAAAAGATTATGTTAGTATGGGTCCTAATAGTAAACGTTGTCATCATATTCCCCTAAGGCCATTTTTATTTTACAACTGCTTATGTTCACAGATGTCAGGCATACCTTTCATTCCTTTAAGTTCATGGCCTTGCCATCTATTCTCTATTAAACATGCTATACTATTAAAAAATGTCATACTATATAAATATTATATAATATAATTACTATATTACTAGACACTATACTATGTAACTATATACTATACATTATTATTATTATTATTATTATTATACAGGATTTATATAGCGCCAACAGTTTGCGCAGCGCTTTACAACATGGGGAACACAATACACTTACAATACAAATCAATACAGGAGGGATCAGAGAGCCCTGCTCGTTAGAGCTTACAATCTAGAAGGGAGGGTCAAGTGGAAACAAAAGGTAATAACTGTGGGGATGAGCTGATGGAAAAAATTAAAATACAGTTGTTAGATGTGGGTAGGGTAGGCTTCTCTGAAGAGAAGGGTTTTCAGGGATTGTCTGAAAGCTAATAAAGTAGGAGATAAGCGGACAGATTGGGGTAGGGCATTCCATAGGATTGGAGAGGCTTTGGAAAAGGCCTAGAGGCGAGCATGGGAGGAGGTGACGAGGGAGCTAGAGAGCAGGAGGTCTTGTGAGGAACGAAGAGAGCGAGTAGGTTGGTATTTAGAGACTAAGCTAGTGATGTAGCTGGGGGCGAAATTGTGGATGGCTTTGTATGTAGTTGTTAGAATTTTAAATTTAATTATTTGGCCGAGCGGAAGCCAGTGGAGGGATTGACAGAGAGGAGTGGCAGACTCAGAGCGATTGGTAAGGTGGATGAGTCTGGCAGCGGCATTCATAATGGATTGAAGAGGTGATAGACTATGTAGAGGTAAGCCAGTGAGAAGGGAGTTGCAGTACTCGAGGCGAGAGATGACTAGCGAGTGAATTAAGAGCTTTGTGGTGTCATTGGTTAGAAAGGGGCGTATTTTGGAGATGTTGCGGAGGTTGAGGCGGCAGGATTTGGACAGTGATTGGATGTGTTGCTTGAAGGAATGTTCAGATTCTAGGACTACACCTAGAACCTTGGCATGTGGGGATGGGCTTATAGTTATGCCATCGATTTTGACAGAGAGATCAGGGGAAGAGGCATACGGTTTTGGCTAGATTGAGTTTAAGGAAGTGGTGTGACATCCAGACTGATATATCTGAGAGTAAATTACTGATACGTGAGGAGAAAGAGGGTGTTAGCTGAGGGGTAGAGAAATAGATTTGGGTGTCGTCAGCGTAGAGGTGGTATTGGAAGCCATGGGAGGCTATCAGTTGACCCAGGGAGGCTGTGTAGATTGAAAATAGTAGAGGTCCAAGAACAGAACCCTGAGGGACCCCAACAGAGAAAGGAAGAGGAGAGGAGGAAGTAGAGTTATAAGAAACGCTAAAGGTGCGGTTGGATAAGTAGGAAGAGAACCAGCAAAGTGTACAGTCACGGAGACCAAAGGCGTGTAGTTTTTTGAGGAGGAGGGGGTGGTCAACCGTATCAAAGGCAGCAGAGAGGACCAGGAGTAGGAGTATAGAATAGTGTCGATTGGTTTTGCCCGTTAGTAGATAGTTTGTTAGTTTTAGGAGAGCAGTTTCTGTGGAGTGTTGAGGACAAAATCCAGACTGAAGGGGATCAAGAAGGCCATCATCAGCGAGGTGGACGCTCAGTCGTTGTAGACCAGACGTTCGAGGAGTTTGGATAAGAAGGGGAGCAAGGAGATGGGGCGTAGGTTGTTAAGATTGGATGGGTCCAGTGAGGGCTTTTTAAGTATGGGTCTGACAAGTGCATGTTTTAGAGAGTTAGGGAAGATGCCAGAAGAGAGGGAGAGATTGAAGATATGAGTTAGAGAGTGTAGTATAGGGCCAGAGGGTGAACGTAGCATTTGTGAGGGAACAGGATCCAGAGGGCAGGTGGTAAGGTGGACATTAGCAAGTAGTTTAGCAACTTCGTCTGTAGTGGTGGGGTTGAAAGAGGGAAATAATGATTGTGCCTGTGGGCATGAAGTGTAAAGCGGGGAGGGTGTTGGCACAGTAGAGATCTCAGCGCGAATAGTATCAATCTTCTGTTTGAAGTGATTGTCAATCTCCTGGGCAGTGAGTGAGTTGGCGGGTGGAGGCGGTGGAGGACGAAGTAGAGAGTTGAAGGTGGAGAAGAGTTGACAGGGACAGGATGATAAGTTGCTAATGAGAGTGGTAAAATAGGTCTGCTTGGCAGAGAGGAGGCTGGAATTGTATTTTTGGAGGGCAGATTTATATTGGTTGAAATCTCTCTGGGACAGGCCATACTTTACTAAATACTATACCATTACTAGATTTTACTAGAGAAGTAAATAACATTACATAGCTCAGTGCATTTTTTTTGCATCTTCCTAATTAGAAAAATGTTGGACCTATTCATAGGTCATGTCTGTAGAGAGAATTATCTCAGAAAAGTGTGTTGCCCCCATCAATCACAGAGATGTAGAATAAGAGGAGAATATCACTGGTTCCAAAGTATCAACACAAACTGTACAAGATAGTTTTCCCCCTTTAGAAACTTGTATAACTGTTCTTTCTGTAAGAAATCACTATATAGTTTTCGAACAAAAACACTTTAACTGTGAAAATTTACAATGCTACTAAAGCTTTATTACCCGAGCAAACGATGAATGTGGTTTTCAAAAGGAATTTATCAGGCGCCAAAGTCCTTATCACAAGTCTATATTTGAATCCCTGCATGCCAATGGCATTAACCATTGCCTCTGCATACATTTTTCACATTCTTCTCAGGGATCTGTTCTTTTAAGGGTATCTTACACGTGTGCAGCAAATATATCCTCCGCTACCATTAGATAAAAAAAAATAACATCATTGAAAAGTCATCACAACTTTCCTCTAAAAATGTAAACCATATATGATATACATTAAAAACCTGAAAATCCACTTAAGAACACGGTTAAGAACACGATTACCAATTTCTTAACTATCTTTTTGATTTAAGAAACACTGCCAACTGCTAACCTTGTAGCAAGTGACAGTGTGTACTGCGTCCAAGCTATGTAAACCAATCAGGGCAGAAATCAAGGAGTGTTCACTCTTATCACTCTACTAGGCATACATACCATTATGTAGCCTCACATCGAAACTGCATAGTTTCACTCTTCGCTGCAACACCAATATCCAGTAACAATCAACGTGAGAACTCTACGAAACAGCTTCCACCATGCACTGTAGAAATCCTTTAATGAGAAAGCCTGACAACTAGAAAATGTTCACAGATGATCTCAACCTTACTAGATCAGATCATCAACCTGTTCCTTTTCCATGCACCACCCCTACCCTCAGGCAGGTTAATGGTTACACACAGCCAAGGAGAAGAAGGTTATAGTCCACCCACACACACATACACCTGTATTTCAAGTCACTCAGCCTGCACCAGTATCCGCCCAAGCATAAGTCTTGTAGTAAAATGGCACTGCTTGTTATCCAAGACTTCCATAGTGAATCTTTCCCCAACTATTTTATATATATATATATATGTATATATATATATATATATATATATATATATATATATATATATATATATATATATATATATATATATATACAGTTTATATATTCCTGTGTCCAGTATGAAAGCCCAATTCCACCAATTTCCAATTTCCTATTCCACTTTCATTTTTTTAATACCTATTTTAGATTAAAAGTATTTCTTTAATTAAATTAATTGCCTAGCTCATTAGCAAAAAAAAAACCTTCTGTGCAATAGTAACCCTTTCTTGGTGAGAGAATACCACTGTTATCACTGTTCACTTCACTTCCTATCAGTTCAAGGCATGATGAGCCACCCCTGCAGGTATGTCATTCTATTGCAGAGAAGTTATATAGTTAGTGCTGCTTTCTGCATCCATGAAGTCCACCCAGTGCCACAGGAGAGGACCTTGCACACACATCATGTAACTGGTCTGAAGAGAGCTCATAAAAAGGCATTTATGCAAAAAATGTTAAAAAAACACCTGCAAAGGGGATGACTGAGGGCTGCTGGGTGGTATTTGAATTAGGTTTTAAAGTAGCTGTAAACACCTAAAATGAACAAAGCATATTCTTTTAAAGTGTGTACTTGCCTCAACCCAAAGCACCTGTTGTGGTTTCTGCCTGCTATCTCATTCCTCTGCCATCTGCATGAGTAACTGTTTACAGTTCATGCCAACACCAAGCAATCACAGGAGACAGCCCTTTCCCTGCCCCTGCTCCAGCACATAGCAGGTGATTGACAACCATAGCTGTGTGTGTTTCCCTATGAGACTGTGTAGAGGGGCTGCGTCCTTTCCCTCCTCTCAGGTTTCAGATTACACTCAGCTTTCCTCTCTGTGGTCTGCAGTGTGTGACCTCAGATCCCTGCCCCCTGCCTTCTGGAAGCTGTGTAAACTGTGCAATTTTAATAACTGTAGAGGCGTGAGGGCTGCAGGTGAACAGGTACAACCATGGATGTCCGCAGGTAGGGGCAAGGGGGGGAAAGTGCCCCCTCCCCGGAATTAGGCATCAGATCAGGAGTTCCCCACTCAGTCTTTATTCTAGCGCCGGTGGCTGGCCCTCCTCGCACCTGTACACAGTTTAGCAGGGCTGGTGACAGCTGTTGCGAGGAGCGGGACATAGAAGATCTCAAGGGGTGGGCAAGATGACATCACCCGGTCTACATAGTGCGAGCGGCCCAGGAGACCAAAGCCACGGGAAAGGAGAGCAGCAAGATGCCAGGAACAGTGGGCACAACGTCTCCAGCGCCTCCCAGAGCCTGGAACCCCTGGACTCCTTAAACCTCCTCACTGCTCCCAGGCCTGAAGGACGGACTGACCGGTGGTTCAGAGAACAAGGACGGGCAGGAAATGCAAGCAGCCAGTGACTGCTCCATGTCACATCATAGATCCGATGGCAAGGTACCGTACTGAGCATAACACACACCACTGGGACATAGGGGCACTTGAGGGACTGCAGACAGGGTTAGGGGGTCCCTCTCTCTGACCCCCCCATCACCCCACTCTGTCACCCCCCTCGGTCTCTTCCTGTCACCCCCTCTCTCTGTCACCCCCCTCTGTCTCTCTCTGTCACCCCCTCTCTCTGTCACCCCCTCTCTCTCTCCATCACCCCCCACATGTATGCAGTCTCTTATAGTCTCTTGAGCCATGTATGCAGTTTTTGACAGTCTCTTGGGCCATGTATGCAGTCTCTGGTCATCTCTTGCGCCATGTCCGCAGTCTCTTACTGTCTCTTGAACCATGTATGCCATCACTGACAGTCTCTTGGGCCATGTCTGCAGTCTCTGATGACCGTCTCCTTTACTACATCTGCAATCTCTGACCGTGATAATGTGATAATGACATTGTTGAAAAGGGTCAGAGCATGGGTGACCTTAAAATGATGCCCCCCCCCCCCCCCCCCCTGAAAAAAGTTCTGCAGACGCCCATGGGTACAACTTATGTAGAAGGATTTATTTAATCCCTGTGTATCAACTGAGACAAGAAACTTTAGCTGGTATATGTAAGGGACTTACAACTACTTTAAGTATATATGAATATAAAACAAAGATAACATCCGCACAATGTTGATAGTAATTCTAAGTGTGGTTTACTGTAGTAATGCATAAGGCTATGTTTATGAATAAGCATTTAAGTGCAGTTTGTAAAAAAAACAAAAAAACAGCCTGCTGCATTTTTGATGTGGCCTCCAGCAAAGCGTGTCTTACATAGAGATGAAGTGTTTTGTATGTAAAATGCATTTTACCACAAAGCACTACAACCCTAACATATGGAAACCACAGATATGGGAATGTAGCAGTAGCAACTAAAGCACTTTTTGTTTTCTTCTATAATATTAATATAGGAGATCACCCTTGGCTGTCCCTTGGCTGTCCCAACTTTATTTCTCCTTTTTGACTTTGTCTTTTCTTATTATGGGGCTAACCTCAAGAACCAGAGGTTAGAGCAGTACTGCATCACATTCACTGATCTGCTGTTTTGTGGGGAAATCATAAACCAGTATGCTCATCTCTAGTATGGAAGTTAAAACAGCTTGAGATTTGTATACTATTTCCTTTGCCTTTATTGTCAATGTAGCTTTAAAATGGAAGTAAAGTTTTTTTTTCAAAATGGCTGACAGGCAGGGTATTAATGATAGAAGAGACCCTCTTGACCTCTTCTGTCATAAATGCATCCTTCTGCCTGTTAGCTGTCATGTTCTTTGAGCTGTGCATGCACAGCTCAGCAAACATTTGGAGCCCCGATATGTGCCGCAGCATCATCACGGCCTGGCCGATCAAATGGCAGAGGACCCAGAAGGAAGACCGGGCGGAGATGGAAGCGCCGGGGGGCCGCCAGATCAGTCCCATCGCTGCGCTGAAGGACACCATATGACCCGTATGTCTGCCATAATGTACTAGTATGCTGTGCATACTAGCACATTATGGCATAACCCACCTTGGGGGCCTTAAAACTAAATTTTTATAGCAGACTTTACTTCTGCTTTAACTCTTTCTGCCTGTGTTAATGATATTAGCGTTGCAGCAATAAGATAAAAATAAGATTAAAAAAAAAAAACATGTATAATAATAATAATTACTGGCAAAAATAAAAATATGAATACATTTACTAAATACATAAAGCATTTAAATAATATCAATACAAACAAAATTAAAACAGACCAAAATGATGATCATAGAACATTTTCATACTGAAAACAATTGTTGGTGAATATGTGTGGACTGCAGCATTTTAGTGTGTAGGACTTAGTTTCATTAACCTAAATTCCTTTGCTGTTTCTTCCCAGCAGGATGGTCCCCTCCCTTCCCGTCCCTCTGAATCTCATGTCAGGAGGAGGTAAAGAGCAGAGGTCCCATGCCAATCTCACCCCTCCCCCTGATGGTTTTAACCAGGCTCACAAACAGCAACCAATATGGAGCTTTACTATCACATCAGGAGCCTTGTCACCCTGCGTGGAATCACGCCTCTTCACAAGGGCTGGTTTTTCGAAAATAGGAAATTATACACACTGACATCATAATATTTTGCAATTGTCAGAATCATAAACAAGTATTAATTTCCAGATAAATAGAGGTAAAAAAGGCCAAGACTGGAAACCAAGTGACTACTGGGTAATTTATAATAGCAACATAGCTCATTACAAGAAGTGCAGTCATGTGTTCATCTGATCATCACCTTACAGTCATCGAGTCAGCCACTTGAGGATGAAAAATGGAAATACAACCTCAATCAACTTCCAAGCATTCTTAGCATACGTCCCATGTAAGGATGAGCTCCGGCGTGTTCGCACACTCCACATGCCGATCCCGCTAGGAAGTCGGCACGGCGCTGTGCTAATCACAGGCAGTAAGACATTTTGTGCGGCTGCAGAGATCGGGAGATGTCTCACTGCCTGTGATTAGCGCAGCACAGTGCCGACTTCCTGGCGGCATCGGCACGTGGAGTGTGCGGACACGCGGAGCTCATCCTTAGTTATATGATTAAGTGGGATTGTGAACTGTTACTACGGTATATTTACAAAAATAAAATATTTACAAAAATGTGAGGGGTGTACTCACTTTTGTGAGATACTGTGTATATATATATATATATATATATATATATATATATATACTCAGTATCTCACAAAAGTGAGTACACCCCTCACATTTTTGTAAATATTTTATTTTTGTAAATATTTTATTATATCTTTTCATTGGACAACACTAAAGAAATGACACTTTGCTACAATGTAAAGTAGTGAGTGTACAACTTGTATAACAGTGTAAATTTGCTGTCCCCTCAAAATTACTCAACACACAGCCATTATTGTCTAAACTGCTGGCAACAAAAGTGAGTACACCCCTAAAGTGAAAATGTCCAAATTGGGCTCAAAGTGTCAATATTTTGTGTGGCCACTATTATTTTCCAGCACTGCCTTAACCCTCTTGGGCTTGGAGTTCACCAGAGCTGTGAAAATTGGGCCCAATTAGACATTTTCCTTCCCCAGTGTCATGTGACTGGTTAGTGTTACAAGATCTCAGGTGTGAATGGGGTGCAGGTGTGTTAAATTTGGTGTTATCACTCTCACTCTCGCATACTGGTCACTGGAAGTTCAGCATGGCACCTCATGGCAAAGAACTCTCTGCAGATCTGAAAAAAAGAATTGTTGCTCTACATAAAGATGGCCTAGGCTATAAGAAGATTGCCAAGACTAGGGATGAGCCGAACACCCCCCTGTTCGGTTCGCACCAGAACATGCGAACAGGAAAAAAGTTTGTTCGAACATGCGAACACCGTTAAAGTCTATGGGACACGAACATGAATAATCAAAAGTGCTAATTTTCAAGGCTTATATGCAAGTTATTGTCATAAAAAGTGTTTGGGGACCTGGGTCCTGCCCCAGGGGACATGGATCAATGCAAAAAAAAGTTTTAAAAACGGCCGTTTTTTCAGGAGCAGTGATTTTAATAATGCTTAAAGTCAAACAATAAAAGTGTAATATCCCTTTAAATTTCGTACCTGGGGGGTGTCTATAGTGTGCCTGTAAAGGGGCGCATGTTTCCTGTGTTTAGAACAGTCTGACAGCAAAATGACATTTTGAAGGAAAAAACTCATTTAAAACTACCCGCGGCTATTGCATTGCCGACAATACACATAGAAGTTCATTGATAAAAACGGCATGGTAAATAACGCGGGGCGGGGCCACCCGGTGACCCCGCCCCCCTCTGACGCACGGTGACTTGACGGGACTTCCCTGTGGCATTCCCCGTGACGTCACAGGGAAGTCCCGTCAAGTCACCGTGCGTCAGAGGGGGGCGGGGTCACCGGGTGGCCCCGCCCCCCGTTATTTAAGAACTGTCAGACGAGGAGCGCCGTCACACAGCGGGAGCCTCCCTCCATGTCAGCATGGATTGCGGAGCGGCCCGGAGAAGAAAATGAAGAAGAAGAGAAGAAGAGAAGAAAAGAAGAAAAGAAGAAGAGAAGAAGAGAAGAGCGGGAGCCTCCCCCCCATGCCATGGGTGCGGAGCGGCCCGAGGAGAAGAAGACAGAAGACGCCGCGGAGGAGATGCTGGACGAGAACGCCGGAGGAAGAACCAGAAGAACCAGAAGAGCCAGAAGAACCAGAAGATGAAGCAAGATAGAAGAAAGAAGAAGCATTTAAATAAAGGAATTGTCAAAAACTGTCTCTTGTCATTTTTAACATTTTTGACACTTTTTTCGTGAAATGGTAGGGGTACTTATGTACCCCCTTACCATTTCACACAGGGGGGGGGCCGGGATCTGGGGGTCACCTTGTTAAAGGGGGCTTCCAGATTCCGATAAGCCCCCCGCCCGCAGACCCCCACAACCACCGGCCAGGGTTGTGGGGATGAGGCCCTTGTCCTCATCAACATGGGGACAAGGTGTTTTGGGGGGCTACCCCAAAGCACCCTCCCAATGTTGAGGGCATGTGGCCTGGTACGGTTCAGGAGGGAGGGGGGGCCGCACTCTCGTCCCCCCCTCTTTTCCTGCGGCCTGCCAGGTTGCGTGCTCGGATAAGGGTCTGGTATGGATTTTTGGGGGGACCCCACGCCGTTTTTTTTTTTTTTTTTGGCGCGGGGTTCCCCTTAAAATCCATACCAGACCTGAAGGGTCTGGTATGGAATTTAGGGGGAACCCCACGTCATTTTTTTTTTTTTAATTTTGGCCGGGGTTCCCCTTAATATCCATACCAGACCTGAAGGGCCTGGTATGGAATTTAGGGGGACCCCAACTTCATTTTTTTTTTTTAATTTTGGTTCGGGGTTCCCCTTTGGGGAATTCCCATGCCGTTTTTATCAATGAACTTCTATGTGTATTGTCGGCAATGCAATAGCCGCGGGTAGTTTTAAATGAGTTTTTTCCTTCAAAATGTCATTTTGCTGTCAGACTGTTCTAAACACAGGAAACATGCGCCCCTTTACAGGCACACTATAGACACCCCCCAGGTACGAAATTTAAAGGGATATTACACTTTTATTGATTGACTTTAAGTATTATTAAAATCACTGCTCCTGAAAAAACGACCGTTTTTAAAACTTTTTTTTGCATTGATCCATGTCCCCTGGGGCAGGACCCAGGTCCCCAAACACTTTTTATGACAATAACTTGCATATTAGCCTTTAAAATTAGCACTTTTGATTTCTCCCATAGACTTTTAAAGGGTGTTCCGCGGCATTCGAATTTGCCGCGAACACCCCAAATTGTTCGCTGTTCGGTGAACTTGCGAACAGCCAATGTTCGAGTCGAACATGAGTTCGACTCGAACTCGAAGCTCATCCCTAGCCAAGACCCTGAAACTGAGCTGCAGCATGGTGGCCAAGACCATACAGCAGTTTAACAGGACAGGTTCCACTCAGAACAGGCCCTGCCATGGGTAAAGCAGTTGAGTGCACGTGTTCAGTGTCATATCCAGAGGTTGTCTTTGGGAAATAGATGTATGAGTGCTGCCAGCATTGCTGCAGAGGTTGAAGGGGTGGGGGGTCAGTCTGTCAGTGCTCAGACCATACTCCGCACACTGCATCAAATTGGTCTGCATGGCTGTCGTCCCAGAGGGAAGCCTATTCTAAAGATGATGCACAAGAAAGCTCGCAAACAGTTTGCTTAAGACAAGCAGACTAAGGACATGGATTACTGGAACCATGTCCTGTGGTCTGATGAGTTGAAGATAAACTTATTTGTTTCAGGTGGTGCCAAGGGTGTGTGGTGGCAACAAGGTGAGGAGTACAAAGACAAGTGTGTCTTGCCTAAAGTTAAGCATGGTGGTGGGAGTGTCATGGTCTGGGGCTGCATGAGTGCTTACGACGCTGGGGAGCTACAGTTCATTGAGGGAACCATGAATGCCAACATGTACTGTGACATACTGAAGCAGAGCATGATCCCTCTTCTTCCGAGACTGGGCTCCAGGGCACTATTCCCACGTAATTACAACCCCAAACACACTCCAAGACGACCACTGCCTTGCTAAAGAAGCTGAGGGTAAAGGTGATGGACTGGCCAAGCATGTCTCCAGACCTAAACCCTATTGAGCATCTGTGGGGCATCCTTAAACGGAAGGTGGAGGAGCACAAGGTCTCTAACATCCACCAGCTCCATGATGTCGTCTTGGATGAGTGGAAGAGGACTCCAGTGGCAACCTGTGAAGCTCTGGTGAACTCCAAGCCCAAGAGGGTTAAGGCAGTGCTGGAAAATAATGGTGGCCACAAAAAATATTGACACTTTGGGCCCAATTTGGACATTTTCACTTAGGGGTGTACCAAAAAAATTGTCCAAAATGTCTTTTTATGCTGATGCCTTAAGAGTTCCCTTCACTGGAACTATGGGGCCAAGCCCAACCCCTGAAAAATAACACCGCTCCACCAAATGATTTGGACCAGTGCACCAAGCAAGGTCCATAAAGACATGGATGAGCGAGTTTGGGGTAGAGGAACTTGATTGGCCTGCACCTGACCTCAACCCGATAGAACACCTTTGGGAGGAATTAGAGTGGAAACTGCGAGCCAGGCCTTCTTGTCCATATCAGTGCCTGACCTCACAAATGTGCTTCTGGAAGAATGGTCAAACATTCCCATAACCAAAAGAGAAACTCTCTTCTGCACTCAAGTGTCTAGATAATCAGTGTGTGATAAGGCCAGAAAGCTTCAGTGGTATCTGCCGGCTTGCAGCCCTCTTCAGAATGTTGGGCATTCATAAACTACAAAAAGAAACAAAAAGAAGAGAGGGCGCACCGACCTAGCGCATTAGCACTGATAGCGTTGTCCGGTCTCGGTTTCATTCTGATGTCTGTTACTGCATACCTGCAGTCAATGTCCATGCCTGTAATTCATGCTTGTTTGTGAGTATTTACTTGTTATTTTACTTTTTAATAAACGCTATCAGTGGTAATGCGCTAGGTCGGTGCGCCCTCTCTTCTTTTTGTTGCAAACATTCCCATAGACACACTCCTAAACCTTGTGGACAGCCTTCCCAGAAGAGTTGAAGCTGTTATAGCTGCAAAGGGTGAGCCAACTCAATATTGAACCCTACGGACTAAGATTGGGATAGCATTAAAGTTCATGTGTGTGTAAAGGCAGGCACCCCAATACTTTTGGTAATATAGTGTATATATATATATATATATATATATATATATATATAGCTAAATTTAACTATATCACTCTGCCTAGAGGGAGTTAAACGGAGACTGCCATGTAACATTTAGCATTTTTGCAATCTCTAAAAAACGTCAAACTGCAGAATGCTCTATTTTTTTCAGAAAATATTTCTAATATTCATAATATGGTTGGCATGTGTTAAAAATGCATGGAAACCATAAAGCATATAGGTAAGAATAGGACCTTAAGGCAGCCATGGACATTAGCAGTTACTGCATCATTCACAGACAGGCCATCAACTGAAAGTCCTTCCTACCCTGAAACACTAATAAATATGCATGACCATAGTTTGCAAAGATACATGGAAGCTTTGGATTACAGACAGAAATAGTGATGCCCAGAGACAGTTATTTGCATCACAGATTGGTATATCATACACTGAACTGAGTTGTCTCATGAACCTGAATAAAAAGAGAGCTCCATAAAGGATTATTTATATCTAAACTGGACACATTGTGCCTGATTTACTAAAGGAGTGGTAAATGTACACTTAGCTTTATTGAGCAAAGCAAAGTTGAATTCACTTCAATTATCCAATCGTGTGGCCCTCCAGCTGTTGTGGAACCATCCCATCATGCCTCTGCCTTTTGTAGTTATGCTTGTAACTGTCAGACTTGCAATGTTTCCTGGGATTTGTAGTTTGGCAACAGCTGGAGGGCCACGGGTTGAGCACCCATGACTTAACGTATAACTAAAGGCAAAACTTTTCTGTTAGTTTTGGATAGAGTGGAGAGGTTTTCATTTCTGTCTGTGCCCCCGTTAGGGAGATTCACCCTCTTTATTTCTCCTGTTTACCATTATCATTGAAAGTGAAAGTAAAGGAAAAGTAAAAGAAAATCCCAAATTTTGGGTTGTCCCCAGAAAAATAATAGAGTGGAACTCTTCCAATAGGGACACTAGGTCTGATGGCCTGGGTGTCCCTAAAGGGATTCCCTTAATTTACATGGATTTCTTCTCACTTCCTGTTTTGGCTATGGGACAGGAATTGAAGGGAAATCTCCCCAACAGGGCACAAATGGCAAAAATAAACCAACAGGGATTATAACCCTTCTTTACTCTATCCAAAATGAAAAGATTTTGCCTATAGTTCCACTTTAACTAAATATTTTTTTTTTTATTCCTTTAATAAATTAACCCTATATTATTATTACCATAATTTTTACCCCACTGGTCTTCCACACTTACATGTAACTATGCAAGAGAGGAATACTTTCAAGACCAAATAAAATGTAACTACATCTCTAACCCAGTATCAAAATACCAACCATATTTGTTCTCTTCATTCCTCCCAAGACCTCCTGCTCTCTAATTCCCTTGTCACCTTCTCCCATCATCGCCTCCAAGACGTCTCCCAAGTCCACTTTTTGTCCCCTTTCACACTGAAGGCGCTTTTCAGGCATTTTAGCGCAAAAAATAGCACCTATAAAGAGCTTGAAAAGCGCCTCTAAAGCCTCCCCAGTGTGAAAGCCCGAGTGCTTTCACCCTAGGGTGGTGCACTTGCAGGACCAAGAAAAAAGTCCTGCAAGCAGCGTCTTTGGGGCGGCGCGGGAGCAGTCTATACACTGCTCCTAAACCGCCTCTGCCATTGAAATCAACGGGCCTTCAAATTGCTTCGGCAGTGGCGCTTTGCGGGCAGTTTTAACCCTTTACTCGGCCGCTAGCGGGGGGTAAAAGCGCCCTGCTAGCGGCCGTAAAGCGCCGATATAACAGCGGTAAAGCGCCGCTTAAAACTAATGCGGCCCGTGCCTCAGTGTGAAAGGGGTCTAAGGCAATCCCTGAAAGCCCTTCTTGTCAGAGAGCCCTATCTTGCCCCCCACCTAACAGCTGTACATTTATTTTCTGCATCAGCTCATCCCCCACAGTTATTACCTTTTGTATCACTTGACCCCCCCCCTTTTAGATTGTAAGCTCTAATAAGCAGGGCCCTCTGATTCCTCCTGTATTGAATTGTATTGTAACTGTACTGTCTGCCCTCATATTGTAAAGCGCTGTGCAATCTGTTGGCGCTATATAAATCCTGTATAATCATAATAATAATTAAAGGCTGATTTAGAAAAATATCCTGTGATATCTGTAGACACCTGTTTAAACAGCCTAAGCATTCCTATAATATATAGGAGGGGATTTACTAAAACTGCAGAATCTAGTGCAGTTCTGCATAGAAACCAATTAGCTTCCAGGTTTTATGGGTAAAGCCTAATTGAACAAGCTAAACTTAGCTTTTTTGGCTGATTGGCTATCATCATGTACAGCTGCACCAGATTTTGAGTGCTCCAGTTTTAGTAAATCAACTCCATGGTGTTTTAACTTAATTGTGTATGTGTACCAAGCCTGATAGAGTAATAATGTTTACCTGGTGGAAACAGTGCTATTATGTGGAATCTGTGTGTGGATATAAAAAAGGTTCAGTGAATTTTATGGGTATTAAAATAAAACTGAATTGGGTGGAAACCCACAGGAGCTTACATTGATCACAAATACACTCAGGAGGCCCATCTGTGCCTGAGAAAAAAAGGAAGTCTACAGTGGTGAGGACAATTCCCGGGCCTGGCATATTCATAGAGCTCAGCAACAGGTGTTCTTCGGATAACAATTCTCAGTAACAGGGGAAGTGGGGTAGGCTTGTGTTCTACAGCTATGTCTGGAGGAACACCATAGCTCCTAAGCAGGTTGACTTTTATGTATGCAAGGCCTAATTTTCCTGTTTGTTTGGAGTGTATCTTCGAAATGGTAGTGGTAAGAACAATACCTGACCTTCATATTCACAGACCTCAGCAACAGGTTTTCTTTGGCTACCAATTGCTGATAACATGGTGAAGTGAGATAGGCTTGTGTTCTACAGCTGTACCTGGAGGAACATGATAGCTCCTAGGTTGGTTGAGTTCTCTGTATGCAAGGCCTAATTTTCCAGTTTGTTTGGAGTGTATCCTTAAAATTCTTGACTGCTAGGTCTTGAGGTGATACTGCAATGTGCAACGTGAGTGTTCCAGAAAAACTTATACCCCTCATTTCACCAATGGAGCCGAAAGATATTCGGCAACGTCTTATACTAATGAGCTTTATGTACTTGATTGGTTGGGATTAAACCTTAATGTTCAGCTTGATATTTTTCTTAGTTTTTATTTCACTAGGTGTGAGATCTGTTAGGAATCTATCATTCAGAGATTAAACCATGAACAAATGCTGAGCTGTATATTGTACATTTCACTGAAACATCTAATTTCTAAGAATTAAATGTCACTGATTATTTATTTCTTAATCATTTTTAGTTAACTGGTTCTAGTGACTGTCATTGAAACCAAAAAGGGAACTATTTAATAACATGATCCTCTGATGCAGTCAAGCAGTTAAGCCAAGTAATAGAAGTGTATTTCCAGGAACCATCAACCATCACTTCAAGCAAAGACAGTTGGATCTCTAAATATAATTCAGCATTTGTTTCAGAAAATGGAAGGAGTGCTCATATGCAAGTGAGATGACTTCTTAAAACATATACCTAAAATTGTTCTTGTCTGTGTCTATATTGAAGTTTTTAAAATGCCACTTTCACTGAAGACCTCTGAGTGCCTAAACACCATTTTCTATAAAGCATTTCTGGATCCATAAATATCAGGCCTTTCTAAAATGCTAAGGGCACCCTGCTTTAAAGGGTGCCCACTCTTATGCATTTTACTAATGGCCTAGCACTGTGATGGGCAGCCTCACTAACCAATAATGAAGTACAGCAAGTCACTTAGCAAATCAGGGTGCCCTAGTTTTATGGTTCCAAGAAACCTTCCCTCAGTAACCTGGAGGTGCCTGCTTTTTAGTGCAAGTTGCATGTTATTGATGCCAGGATAGCTACAGGTTTATCTTGGGGTGTCTTTATGGGCTTCTGCTATAATGTGCAAGTACGCACCACATAGTTGCACATTATGCACACTTACGTTCTAGTGTGCCCCCCTTCAGCAATGCAATATATGTGTTCCCTCTCGTTTCTCAGTCATTATTGCTGAAATTTTCTGCTTAACTTCTGCCTCTGTTCAGCGTCTTTCAGGTCTGACGTCGGGGAGCCACTGGTGATATAGCTCCTGCACCACCCAGGTGCATTCCTGAAATGTTGATAAAGGCAGGAAAAGGCTGGAGGTGTAGACTGCACTGTGCATGTTCCATGGAAAAAAATAAATAAATAAAAAAAATAAACGCTAGGAACAAATGGAAGAAGTTTTTGCTTTTTTTTTTTTTAGCAGAAAAAACTTTGCATGTATTTACCTTATTTTTGACTTTTAGTTCCACTTTAAGACCAATGGTGGTCAATGATCACAATGTTGTGTCTGCACCCAAGTCTACCTTGGACAACTATGACATGATCAAGAAAAGTAACAGCCATTTACAGTTCTTCTGAGCCTGCCTGAATTAAACTATTAGCACCTCATTCACTAATCTCTGGGGATAATTCTCTTAAAAGTGCAGTTTCCCTTGAAATGTGAACAGCCTTTTTGTCTATAGTAAAACAACCCCACTAACTTCTATAGAGCACCAACAGAACACAGGGCCAGCACAAAACAGGTTTAAAAAAGTGTTTCTCATATACTGCAGATGTCAGATCCTAATGTCTACAATAAAAAAACAAAAAATAAATAAATAACCTATTTAGAGGGTATAAAAGGAAGGCAGACATTATCTCATATAATTAGCTATAGGTAAAGAATAGCAAATACTAAAAAATAAAATATAGGCAGTCGGAAAATATAATTGCTGTCCATTCTCTCTTATTGGCATTTACCCCTTCCAGCCTCTTGTTATAACTAACACTCTTGATTATATTTCCATGTAAACCTTAGCATTACTTTGTAGGACATACATACACAAGATATACACAAAATCATATACATGAACAAAGCCAACAAGGTGGGGCCACAAGCGATACTAAGCCTGCACGTGTCAAAAGCATTTTTTGTCACTTGCAGTTATTTTCAAACAAATCATTGCAATCCTTTCAGTGAGCATGTTCGGGTTTCACATTACCTGAGTCACTATAGAATGTTACGGAAGATCCAACGGTATAAGAATAGTGAGAGAGGAAAGCTCTCCTCTCCCATGGTTATCAATGAAAGGTCTGCCTGTGAAGCAACTTTGGTCTCAGTATCAATAGCTCTCCCCTGCAGGGGGACTTCAATGTTGGTTCAGGCTGGTACATTTATTCTGGAGCCAGAACTTTGCTTAGAGCAGAGATGTCATATTGGAATAAAACAGGGCCAAATGGAGTTTAAAAAAAATGCAAAGGGCTGTAGTAGATTTCCTAATGCCGCGTACACACGACCGGACTTTACAGCATACTTGGTCCTGCGGACCGGAGCCCGTCAGGCAAATCGATCGTGTGTGGGCTCCAGCTGACTTTTTTTCCCCAAAAGTTCGACGGACCTAGAAATGAAACATGTTTCAAATCTTTTCGACGGACTCGAGTCGAAAAGTCCGCTCGTCTGTGTGCTAGTCTGACGGACAAAAACCGACGCTAGGGCAGCTATTGGCTACTGGCTATCAACTTCCTTGTTTTAGTCCGGCCGTACCTCATCACGTACGAATCCATCAGACTTTGGTTGTTAGCGTGTGTCTGTCGTAAAGTCTGTCGAAAAGTCCGCTGGACAAAGTCTGCCGTAAAGTCCGGTCGTGTGTACGCGGCATTAGGGTTGCACCTACCTAATTCCAAACAATACTAAAGTATTTTTTTTGATAGGCTTTAGGATGCTAGAGAATAGTGTGGGGCTTCATTCAATAAACATTACTAAACTGACAGAAGAATGCAAAGAATAGACACAAAGAAGGAATGCACTGGCTGCAATAAAACACCAGCTTCACATGCTCAGCTTAGGACTAGTAGACATTGGTGTGGGCCACATCAATATTTGGTCACCTTTTTTTTCCCTCACTAAACTCTATGGGGTTGATTGACTAAAGGAATAGTCCAGCCTGAGCTTTTTAGGCTGGGCTTCTCCTAAGTGTCACAAGAGTGCAATTCGTTTTGCAGTCCTGCGACCCGTTTTCAGCGGAGAGTGGTCTGAAGTCAGCTCTCCACTGACGTCTCTGGAATCAGTCGAGGCAACGCGTCATCCCAGCTTCCAAGTCTGGATCTGCCAGCTGCCTTGATTGATGGCAGTCTCAGCAAGCTGCTGAGACGGCCACTCCCCGCCCCTCCACAGCTCAGCGCTTCAATGAGCATGGAGGAGCAGAGAGGAGAGCTGCTGATTGACAGTCAGCAGCTCTCCTCTTGGGGATCTGTGAAAACCGAGCCATTGGTTTTCGTGCATTTTAGTCGCAGTCCCATACACTTCTATTAGGTTCAACCTTTTTTGCTTGATTTCTGAAAGCGCAGCAAAGATGCAGCATACACTGACTTTTAGAAAACGCGGTAAATACGTGCAACCTAATAGAAGTCTATAGGACAGTGGCTAAACCCACAAGTAAAATGCGAGAAACCTTGGATACACTTGCGCTATGTCCAAATTGCAGTGCAGTAGTGTGAACTAGCTCTAAAGGCAAATAGACTGTCCACTATACAAGCTGCACTTTGCAGAGCTGTTGACTTCCATTACCCAATCATGTTCAAGCAAAAAAGGCTGCTTTTTTAATTTTCTTTGCATGTGATTGGGTATTCTTTGTAAAGTGAAAATTCCCTTTTAACTTCCCTTGCAAAGCAAACAGCCTATTTGCCTTTATTAAATCAGCTTATATGGATCAAGCTAAATGTACTTTATAATATCAGCTCCCAGTCCAATTTGCAAGCATACCAACTGATATAATCTAAATGTAATTTGGAGCATTTGCACATGCTCCCCTTTGGTGTTTGTGTATATAATATATATTAAGATTTATTGTAATAGTCATGGTGTTAGCTGGTATGTTTACATCATATATAAAGTGAACATATTAAAGTAGAGATGATTTATGTTAGTGCATCCATACTAACCACTAGTGAGCCATAAATACACTTAGTGCATAAATCTGTGGACAAGGCAGAAGCATGCCGGCTTTCAGATTCACTGACCCATAGCTGAAAACCAGGGATCCAGAACGTGTTATTTTCCGACTCCTGCTCCTGTTCCATCTTTAATCTTTAATCAATGAAATAAGGTGTATTGATTTTTTTTCTGCTGTTTTTTTATTTTTATTTTTGATGCTAAAAATAACTCCTGCACATCCAGTAACCACCTTTTCGGTGAACATGGCATTGAATGCAGAGAATGTACAATTAGTTCACTTAGGAAGCTGCAGGGTTATTGGATATACAAATATACAATGCTGTATGTAAACACAATTTCATTGTCCATGATGCAAGCGGTTGTTTCCTCTTGATTCAGGTTTAGAGCTGTTTGGAGGTGAGCTATAAGGCTTCACAGAAATGTGACAGAAAATAAAGAAAACTGTACAGATATTTTGACTGCTATTGCTGGCCTTCTTCTCAAAATGCTGGCTGCCTGGCTGTCTCTGGCTTCAATACCATCTGAGACATTGGCCCAGGACCTGCATGCAGATCAGGAAAATGGTAGAGAAGTATGAACATCTGACCTGATCTGTATCCTTTTTCTGAGTCAGTGACAAAGAATTAATTGAAGTAATTAGATCAATGTGATAGCCAAGAAACTAGCAATTTCCTTTAAGCTGCAAAGAAGGGGGAGTAAAGGTTGTAGCGGAGTAGAATTAGCACATAAAGGAAACCTGCACTTCCATTCCGGACAAAGCAACAGATTTTCTTTAATCCTTCTTCTCCAAGGCTGTGCCGGGGATTGATGCCCCCTTGTGGCGGACATTATTCTACTGCCTCCCTCAAGCTGTTAGGTGCAAGGATGTTGGCGGACAGGCCGCAAAGTATCTTTGGTTGCTAGGGCATCTGCCCAATAGCAACCAATGATTTTGTGCAGCATGGGGGCTGAACATGCACTGAGGACTTAGTGTCCAGTATGGACACTCCATCCTCAATGCTGCCACCCACTGTGCAGCCTCCATGACTCCCGCTTGAGGCAGCGAGGCAGCTGCTTCCGTTGGCAACACAAACCTGCCCACCCCTCCCCAAAATATACCTTCCTTTCCCAAAAAAAAAGAAACATTCCTAGTACTTCATGCGACATGGCGGGACCAATCAGCTCTGTCACACAGGATTCCATAGCCCTATGTAAGCCATGACACGTAGTGTACACAGGACTTTACTACACTCTCAGCAGGGCAGAGAAAAGGAGGTGAGTATATTCAGGGATATATTGAGGAGGGATAATTTGAAATGAACCTGCATGAGCAAAGCGCAAGTTCACGTCAAGCTTAGATTTTGGAGGGTATACCAGATACACCTTTGGACCTTAAATAGGTATAGTGTCTCTCTGCTTTTGCTGAGACTAAAACAATCCCCATCTAGATGATTTATATACACTGCAAGAATTGTATCCAGTGTCTGCATACTTACAGGCGTGAATTAAAAAAAAAATGAAACTTCTATTGCAGGAGATGCCTGAAATTTGTCTTGAAGCTCCGTATAGACTCCTGGGAAAAGCAGAGACCAAATTATACAAAGCTGGAAAGAGGGCCTACATATGTACAAACTAGGTTTTTAAACAATAACACTCACTAATAGAAATAGGAAATAGGTAAAATATTGTGAACTCTCTCAAATATACAGTATAGATCTATATAGATATATCTATATCTATATAGATATATATAGATATATATCTACCGATACCTCACCTGGCTTACGCTCACCCAACAAATTAAATTCAAGATACTAACAATAACTTACAAAGCCATCCACAACTCTGTCCCCAGTTACATCACTAACCTTGTCTCAAAATATCAACCAAATCTTTGTCTTCGTTCCTCCCAAGATCTCCTGCTCTCTACCTCCTTCCATGCTGGCCTCCAAGACTTCTCCAGAGCCTTTCCTATTCTCTGGAACTCAATACCCCAGTCTGTCCGACTCTTCGGAGAGGCCTATCCTGCCCCCACCTAACAACTGTAGATTCCTGATTCCTCCTGTATTCAATTGTATTGTAATTGTACTGTCTGCCCTATGTTGAAAAGTACTGTGTAAACTGTTGGCACTATATAAATCTTGTATAATATATAGAATGGGTTGCTCCCAGGAGCTCAGTGAATTCATAGGTTGTTACCTGTGCAATAAGTCCATATGTGAAATTTCCTTGCTACTAAATATTCCATGGTCAACTGTTAGTGGTATTATAACAAAGTGGAAGAAACTAGGAACAACAGCAACTCAGCCACGAAGTGGTAGGCCACGTAAAATGATCAGTGTGCAGAAGTTGCCAACCGTCTACAGAGTCAATAGCTACAGACCTACAAACTTTATGTGACTTTCAGATTAGCACAACAACAGTGCATAGACAGCTTCATGGAATGGGTTTCCATGGCCGAGAAGCTGCATCCAAGCCTTACATCACCAAGTGCAATGCAAAGCTTCGGAAGCAGTGGTGTAAAGCACGCCACCACTGGACTCCAGAGCAGTGGGGACATGGAGTGATGAATCACGCATCTCTGTCTGGCAATCCGATGGACGTGTCTGGGTTTGGCGGTTGTCAGGAGAACGGTACTTGCCTGATTGCATTGTGCCAAGTGTAAAGTTTGGTGGAGGGGGGATTATGGTGTGGGGTTGTTTTTCAGGGGTTGGACTTGGCCCCTTAGTTCCAGTGAAGGGAACTCTTAAGGCGCCAGCATACCAAGACATTTTGGACAATTTTATGCTCCCAACAATGTGGCAACAGTTTGGGGATGGCCCCTTTCTGTTCCAACATGACTGCGCATCAGTGCACAAAGCAAGGTCCATAAAGACATGGATGAGCGAGTTTGAGATGGAAGAATTTAACTGGCCTACACAGAGTCCTGACCTCAACCTGATAGAACACCTTTAGGATGAATTAGAGTGGAGACTGCGAGCCAGGCCTTCTTGTCCAACATCAGTGACTGACAAAACAAATGCACTTCTGGAAGAATGGTCAAACATTCCCATAGACACACTCCTAAACCTTGTGGACGGCCTTCTCAGAAAACTTTTAAGCTGTTATAGCTGCAAAGGGTGGGCCAACTCAATATTGAACCCTACGGACTAAGACTGGGATGCTTGATTGCTGATTTTGGCAATATAGTGTGTGTGTGTGTATAAATAATTAAATATAATAAATATATTATAAATACAAAAAAGTTTTGTATTTCTGCTTTAGGCCGGGTTCACACTGGTACGACATGACAGTCGTACGACTGTGGATCTGACTTTGCCCTTGCAATTTGAAGTCCGACATCCGTCCGACTTCAGTGATCCCGACAATGCAGGCACTTTGTGTATGGTATGAATCTTTAGGGGGAACTCCATGCCAAATTTGGAAAAAAAAAAAAACCGACATGGGTTCCCCCTCCAAGACCATACCAGACCGCTATGGATTTTAAGGGGTCCCCCCCCCAAGATCCAAACCAGACCCTTATCCGAGCATGCAGTCCGGCAGGTCAGATATCCGACTTCAGTGATATTCAATGGGCTGAAATAGGATCAAAGTCGGACCAAAGTAGTGCAGGGAGTATTTTCAAAGTCGGACCGACTTGTGTTGGACCAGTTAAGACAGCTCTCATAGGGAAACATTGGTTTTCACACGTCATGCGACATGAGCTCCCAATGTCGGAGTGTTTGCCGTACCAGTGTGAACCCGGCCTCATGCTGAGAAATTAGACAATGTACACAATTGGAGGTAGGAGCACAGAACTGGAGGCAGCTGCTGGCCAACAAAGACAGTGACAATTAAATGGTTTATACAAAGAAAAAACCTAAGTAGATCTGGGGGTCATGCTTGTGCTAATGGGATTTGACCTGTAGGAAATGTCTGGTGTAGGGTTACACACTCTGTAGGAAGAGCAGACAATAATTGGAGTGGAGTGGTGAGGAAGCTGAGAATTGCTCACATGGCTGAGAGGTCTATATCCGCCTAGCAGAGTCTAATGAATGTCAGCTTTGAGCATACTGCAAGATAGGCCAGGATAAAAGAAGTAAAACTCAATATAGGAGGGGTGGCACTGCAACAACTTTACATAATTTAGATTTAGATCTGGTTATTCACATTGTTCTATAAGCCCACTCAAGACTGGTTCACTTTAAGTAAATGATAAGTGAAGCGCACACTGTACTTAACGTGATATTAAACCCTCCATTTTTAAGCACATTCAGCGTCTGATTTAATCACATACTTAGTATGCAGTTTAATTTAATCCTTGCCTATATTCCAGCTTAAAGGGGTTGTAAACCTTCGTGTTTTTTCACCTTAATGCATCCTATGCATTAAGGTGAAAAAACACCTGTCAGTGACCGGCCCCCCAGCCCCCCGTTTTACTTACCTGAGCCCTGGAACTTTCGGGGACGCGCTTTCTCTCTGCAGGGGGTTCCTGACTCTTGATTGGATAGATTGATAGCAGCGCAGCCATTGGTTCCCGCTGCTGTCAATCAAATCCAATGACGCGGGTGACGAGGGGGCGGGGCCGAGTCATACATTCGGCAGCTATGGACGCCGAATGCTGGACTCGGAAGCGCGCCCGCAAAGTAACCCCCTTGGGAGAGCGCTTCTCCTAGGTGGTTATTTGATGTGGGGAGGAGCCACGAGAGCCACTCTGTGCAAAACAAGCTGCACAGTGGAGGTAAGTATGATATGTTTGTTATTTAAAAAAACAAAAAAACGAACCCTTACAATCACTTTAAGTTGGTGCCATGACTACTGCCGCAGGTTTCCTGTTTCTGGGTGGCTCTTTCCTCCTTCAGCATCCTATAGAGCCACCCTTGCCTGCAGGGACTAGAGTTGTGTCTACCGACACTGTGTGCATCAATAGAAACACACAGCACCATAGTCTAGGGTGGCAAAGCACTCCCCTCCTCCTCCTTCCTCCTTCTCCCTTTTCCAAGCTAACAGACTGGCTGGAAACTGCACTGTCCACTATTAACTCTTTCCTGTGAAAAATGGAATTTCAGGGAAGCAGCACTGAGAAAGCAGGAGCCCACAGCATTAAAGTTACATAAAAAAAAGTTGTATACTGCACATGCTGGGTTAAACATTTTAATATAAAGTTTACTAGCAATGTTTATTGTATTGTGCTTAATGAGATAAGCTTAAATGCCGAAGGTTTAATACTACTTTAAAGAGAAAGTAAATCCTGATTGGTTTTACTTCCTCTCTGTTCCCTGCAAGGTAAAAGCATAATGGGCTAGTATGCATTGCATACTAGCCCATTATGTGCCACTTACCTGCAAACGAAGCCCGTGATGTCCCCGATTTCCCCGCTGATGGCCGCTTCCATCTTCACCCCTCTTCCTTCCGGGGCCGTGGACTCCGGCTCTGTGGCTGGCCGGAGTCGCGTGACGAGTCCCGTGAGGTCACTCCCGCACATGCGCGAGAGTCGACAGTCACAGCATGGGCCCTGTATAAACTGCATGATTCTGCCCTTTCTTCAGTGCACATGCGCCAATGACGTTGGCACAAGCGTTTACTGCAAATATCTCCTAAACCATGCAGGTTTAGGAAATATTTCCAGTACCTAGAGGTAAGCCTTATTATAGGCTTACCTGTAGGTAAACATAGTCTGTAAGGGTTTACAACCACATTAAGTTCACACTGGGATTACTATAAAGCAGGGGGTCTCAAAACTTTTTAAACAAAGGGCCAGTTTACTGTCCTTCAAACTTTAGGAGGGCTGGACTGTGGCCAGTGGGAGTATAACATGTCTTTTTGTCAATGGAAGTAGACAGTGGGGTTTATTTACCAATACTGGAGAGTGCAAAATCTGGTACAGCTCTGCATAGAAACCAATCAGCTTCCAGGTTTTATTGCCAAATCTTAACTGAGCAATCTGAAGTTAGAAGCTGATTGGCTACCATTGCACAGCTGCACCAGATTCTGAGTGCACCAGTTTTAGTAAATCAACCCCATAGTCCCCTCTTTGGTATAGGGGGGGGGTGTCCTATTGTTGGTGCCCCATCTTTAGCATTAAGGAAAAGAATAGTGACCCGTCGTTGGTGTCAGTGGGAGGAATAGTTCCCCATTGTTGGTGTAAGTGGGAGGAATAGTGCCCCATTGTTGGTGTCAGTGGGTGGAATAGTGCCCCATTGTTGGTGTCAGTGGGTGGAATAGTGCCCCATTGTTGGTGTAAGTAGGAGGAATAATGCCCCATCATTGCTGTCAATGGGATAACTAGTGCCCCATCATTGGTGTCAGTGGGAGGAAAAGTGCCCCATCATCTGTGTCAGTAGGAGGAAAAGTGCCCAATCATTGGAGTCAGTGGCAGGAACTATGCCCCACTGTTGCTGACAGTGAGGTGAATAATACCCCAAGGGCCAGATAAAAACAAGCAAAGGGCTGCAGTTTAGAGAACACTGATATAAAGGAATCATGGGGAGTGCAAAATCTGGTGCAGCTGTGCATGGTAGCCAATCAGCTTCTAACTTCTAAGCTTGTTCAATTAAGCTTTGACAAAAATGGAAGCTGATTGGTTTCTATGCGGAGCTGTACCAAATTTTGCCCTCCCCACTTTTAGTAAATCAGCCCCATAAAAATCAGGAGAAAACAAAGAGCAGTTGTCTAAGTCAGGTTTCATATTTTATGTCTTAAGAAAATGAGGTAAAAAATGAATTGTTGGGGCAACTTCTCGAATTTTCCTTCCTCCACTTTTTATAAATCAGCCCCATTGCACCTCCATTTTTGAAAATCCATCTATTTCATTATGAGACATTTTGTGAAAAGAACCCCCAAAGTGGTTATGGACCATAGCAATCACAGGCTGCAAGGACTGCTTGTTAAAGGTATGCTTTAAACTTTCTCTGCCTATAGGTATGTGCATCAACTATCTGTACACACCGCTCTGCTCTCTGCTTCCTTTTACAATATAGGTTATCACCACTCTATATGTCTGTTGACATCAACTGAATATGTAAATGCTTCTTTCATATTTGACAATAGCAATATAATATGTGTGAGAGCTGGAATCTGAGTCTGCGACAATAAATGCTGTACTGCACCTTTATCTGTGTGTTGCAGGAAGGAATGTTTTTGTGCATGGTTTGTCAAGCATGGTAGTTCTCTCTTCTGCACACCATAAAAATGTTTAGTATTTCCAATAAATATAATCTCCAGTACATTCCTGGCTTAATATTCACCTTTACAAAGACAACCTAACCAATGTAATGCATCCATTACACCTTCATATGACCACTTTGCATTTCCCCATTTTAGTCTAAGCTGCTTTATTAATAGTAAAGTGCCATACCATATTAGCTATTCACCCCCCTTCCTGACCAGGCCATTTTTTGCGATACGGCACTGCGCTATCTTAACTGACCATTGCGCGGTCGTGCGACACTGTATACCGAAAAAAATTGATGTCCTTTTTTTCCCACAAATAGAGCTTTCTTTTGGTGGCATTTGATCACCTCTTTTTTTTTTGCACTAAAAACAATAAAAGACCGACAATTTTGGAAAAACAATATTTTTTACTTTCTGCTAGAAAACATATCCAATAAAAAAATTGAAAAGATTGAATTTCTTCATCAATTTAGGCCAATATGTATTCAGCTACATGTTTTTGGTAAAGAAAAATCCCAATAAGCGTATATTGATTGATTTGCGCAAAAGTTATAGCTTCTACAAACTATGGGATAGATTTATGGATTTTTTAAAAAATTTTTATTGTGTAGCAAAGTCTTTAGCCTCTTACAGTCTAATGAGGACCTCTAAAGCCAAAGATAGGTGACATTCTTATGTAAGTAGTGGGTTGTGAGGCATAGTGGGTGCAAGGTGTAATTTATTCTTGAATGCAAAAGAGATGTTTATTTCTTTTACAGTCTTAGGGCCAGGACACCCAGTCTTAGAGCCAGGCCCCCCCTTAAGCAGTTGCAATTTCAATTGGCAGACTCTGAGACTTCAATAGGAGGACAGTCGTACAGGACAAGACCCTAGCAAGGTGCCACATCTGCACATGCAGGATTGCTGTCTCCTATGGCAACAGTATTTAACAGTTCCTAACACAAACAGTAACAGTTCTCTTAGCTTCACTACAACTTCTACTTGTAGTTCTTCAGCCCCTTGAGCTCCTGGTCTCTCATTGGACCCTCTGATTCACTGACTCTGAATCCATGGAGCTCCTCAAAGCTTTGTGGTGGTATCTCCCTCAAGCATCACCCACACTTCCCTGCTGAGTCCCTAGCTTGACACTCCAGATACTTCTCAAGTTTAACCCCTACTGGGGGGGGGGTGTACTGGGAGGGGAAATTTTAGAGATGGGGGGGTTTCAGCAGGGGGGGGCAGATTTGTACTGGGAGAAGGGGGAGTTTATGCTTGGGGGGGGGGGGGGGGTAAGCATGCGGATTAGTGCTCTTTTTTTGTGGGGAGATTTTTGCTGACAAATAATTCTCATACATCTTGGGGGGGGGGGGGGGGCACAGTTTGGCATGTTCGCCCTGTGCTCTAGATGACCTTGTCGCAGCACTGCCCACCACAGCGATCACTAATTCTTCTCACTGACCTCCACATCACTACTGTGATAAGTCATCCCTAATGGCTTATCGGGCTACAAGTGGCTGTTCCAATCCACATTAGCGGGCGTGTTACCATCAGGAAATCCTTCCTGAAATGTGCCATGCAGCCATTGTTGGAGGGAACATAGACAAGAAGTGGCTGCAGGACATCAGCAGTGCTTAGATTCAACAAAGGATGAAAATAAGGTTAAAATGGCTTTTTTTTTACACAGTTCTTTAGCAAAGCTAAATGTCATTCAGTTAGGGTTTACATTTTCTTTAATTGCTCCTGACATTTCTCTCCCACATCTTCTATGCTCTACAAAGATTCCAACCTTGTAAATTCAGTCTACTGACCTATGGATACAAGCAGCCTGATCTTTGCCATACCTGGCAATGCACTTGTCTACATGTATGACATTTAAGCCTAATTACTGTACTGTAAAAGCGGTCAAAGAACTTACTTATTAAATTGTGGTAACTGTGTGCCTTTTTTCCTACCCACTTTCCCAATAACCATTTGCCATTTAATCATTTAACTACTGTGGCCCTTAATAAAAGCCAAAAGTTACAATAGGAGCATTTTTTTTGCTTTCCCAATTACATTTTAAAGGGTTAGTTCTCTGAGAACTGATACTTCAGTTTTAGATAGAGGCTAGAGAGTTACACCCCTTGACCACTGCTTATAAGATAGGTGAGATCTCTATGAGTTCCTGGGTCTGCACACCTACCATGGCCATTATGAGGGGATCCTACTCTCCTGTTAGACTTTTCATTGATTTTCTATTACATAAAATACAAGAAGATTAGCAGGAAGGTAAAAATGTAAGTATGAATTATGGCTAGAAAATCTTGCTGTTAAAGTATCCAATACATTTAAGGAGCCAAGAGATGATTCAACCCACCAGGCTCCACCTTTAACTAAAATATGATTTTCAGGTACATCGACTCAAAAGTTGGCAACTGATGTTACAAATGTTAAAATCTGATTTTACGTCTCCTTAGGATTTAACAACAACAGTTAGTGTGAATAGTGTGTTATGCACATAGCTGCAGCACAGTGATCCGGGCTTTCAAGGGCTAAAACATGTGTCCAGGACACAACACATCACCGCAAGCCCCTAGAGAGATTTACTCTCTCTAATTGTTCTGATTGCCATGTTCCTGTGACAACTGTCAATGAGAGGATTTCCCTCAAATTGAAAAGATAACTTCTATTTTCCTGTTGAATCTACAGAACAGGAAGTGAAGGGAAGACCCCCCTAATGAAACACAGGTGTCAAAAAACTGACAACTTTCAACCCTCCCCTACTCTATCAAAAAAAAACAAAAAACACATTGATTCAAAAGCATTGAATCGTTTTTTAACTGTTGGTCCTATATAAATTCTGTATGATAAATAATATCCAAAAAAAGATAAAAAAGTACAGAGATTGCACAATCAGATGGTAAATTGTATAGAAAGCGTTCAACCTAAAATTGTTCTAAAGGTTTTTTTACCTTCATGCACTCCTCATTGGCTGAGACAGCAGCAGGAGTCATTGGCTGCTGTCAATCACAGTCAGTGAGCCAATGAGGAGAGAGAGGGGGCGGGGCCTAGCTGTAGCTCTGTGTGTGAATGGACACGAGGAGCACCGGCTTGGGAGCGCACCTGCTTGGGTGCCCCAATTGCAAGCTCTAGGGGCACTCGATAGGAGGGAGGGGCCAAGATCGCCAGCAGGGGACCAGAGAAGAGGAGGACAGAGCAGGTAAGTATAATATGTTTGTTATTTAAAAAATATATATATATTAGCTTTAATATCACTTTAAATAGAGTCTTTTCAAAACCAGATGTTGCAGCATGTGCTTATACTAGACAAGCTATTCTCAACCAGGGTTGCTCCAGCGGTTTCTAGGGTTTCCCTGAGCTGAGGTTGATTGATCTCCCATTCGATGGTGTCTGCATAGTTCCAAGGCCCATGCCACTTGACAAAGCCAGCACCATGAAACCAATGATCTATTTAGCTGTAAGTGTGGCATTGTGAAAAAAGCTGTAGGGGGCATTGTTCCACTTAGAAAGCATGCCCTACCGTGGATTACCCGGGGTACTGGAAACCGGTGCTCTGGTCCAAATGCCTTTGAAATGTAGCAATGATCCTCTGATACAATAAAGCTGGATACTCAGTAAAATCCATTAGAACAATTCTTTGTTGATAAATAGCAGGCTACAGCAGTAACCCCCTAGCGCGTTTCGCCAAAGCCTTACTCATAGCATGGCATTATTCCCAGTAAATTGGTTTTAGTAAGGGTTCACCGAGACCTAAATATATATATTTTTTTAACAGAGTGAAAAGTTATTTTAGGGGTTCCTCTAGGATAAAAAGGTTGAGAGAGGCTGTACCAGACTGACAGAGGTGCCCAATCCAAATGAACATTTTATTCAAATATATTTTTTTTTAAACGACACTGGTACAAAATCAAATCCTTATAAAGTACTGGGTGCTTTGCACTGTGTAGTCTTACGGCAGATGTACTCTCTGGTAGAGACAAACGCACGCCTTTGGCTGCCTGTGGTTTATATGCAGAAGTGTTATCAGAGGATTAGCTCTAAATCCTTCTAATGTGTCCGATAAAACAAAGGAATCCGAGTTTTCATAGGACATGATGACTAAAAAAATGTTTCTGAGCCCTTTTTCCATAAAATAAATGCAGGCATTAAATCTAAGGAGTGAGCTGCATGCGTGGTTCCTGTGCTGTTGTAGCAGGCATTTCACTCTTTTCCATGAGCTCTCTCAGCTGAATTGTACACATAGCAACACAAATATGGGTTTCCACTGGGATCGCAGAGCACATATATTTACAGCCGAGGGATCCATTGGCTACTTCGTTGCTACTTAGATCTTTCCTCAAGGCAACAAAAGCTGCATGCAATTGTGCTATATTAAACACTGTATAACTTGGGGACAAATGTCACTTCAGCTCAGCATTGTATTTAAGATATAAATAGATGTTCTTGTCATTTCATAGAGCAGCACATATTCTTTAATAAACTGTAACATTTTTCATATTTTACATTACCTTCATTACTTTTACTTATATGTGATATTTTGCTAGGAAATGATTACATTTATTGATCACATTTAAAATAGAAATCGAGTCTATTAATAATGCTAAAAAACACCATTGCTAGCAATGTGACTGATTGGAGCACCCTTTCTAAACCAGGGTTCTAGTGAACTATGGGGTTCCTCCAGTGGTTGCTGGGGGTTCCTTGAGGACAAAACCGTGGCAGATTGATCTTTACACCGATCCCCAAAGTAAAGGGTCACTGCAATTTTCATTGTATTATTTGTTTTGTTTCATTACTATCAATTAATATAACTTTGTTATATAGGGGTTAAAGTGGTTGTAAACCCTTACATATACTGCACACAGTGAAGTGACTGCTCTCAGGTAACTACACAGAGATGAAACAAATCCTCCTACAAAGGTTGTACCTGTTTATCTGAAGCGTTCTCTTCTCTACAATCTTCTAAAGTACACATTTTACACTGCATCTCTGGGCTTCAGAAAATAGGGGGCGGGGATCTGACGTTACACACACCAGATCATAGAGCAGGGAGCTGAGTGTAATCTGAGACCGGAGTGAAGGGGAACGACACCCCCCTCCTCTACACAGTATTATAGGGAAATATCACAGCTGACGCTGTCCATCCCCCTCTGTGTGCTGGGGGGAAGGGGGAGCGGGGCCCCGATTCTGTGGAGTTCACATTACCTGTCACAAGTGACTCAAGCAGATTGCAGAGGGAAGAGAGACCAGTTATGAACCACACTAGGTGGTTTGCATTGAGGCTAGTACACTCTATAGATGGATATGCTTTGTTCATTTTTAATTTTAGAGGTTTACAACCACTTTAAGTACATTCTATTTCATTTCATTTAAACCTCTTTACAACTTACTGCTCATGGGAATGTACCATGAGCTGTAGATATTTTTAATGGGTGTTTCCTGAGACCTGAAATCTTTATTTTTCTCCATGGAAAACAGTTTGAGGAAGGCTGGAATGGGGCATTGCTGGGGTGACTGAGTAGTATAATGTAGTATATTGATAAATGATTGCTGTGCTTAAAGTGGAACTACACTGCATCTGAGCACGAAAAACCACAAATGCTATTTCATTCATTTTTAATATTCAAAGCAAACTCCCCTATTCATCCATCCATCCATCCATCCATGTTGTTATGCTTTATTTTGCTGAGAAATCACTTTGAAAATCTCCCCCTAGCATTTCTTGCCATGGCCATCTAAAGTAAGGGCAGTAATTGGGGATTTCAACAAGTTGCTGTTTTGACACAACACTGGCAAGCAGTGTGTACACTGCAGTACACGAAGAGCTGTCGCCACCTTGGAGGCGGCCATTTTGTTGGTTAGTATCGTAGCGGACTAACAATGTCCGCTCATAATATCGTGTACCGGGGTGTATGCGGTTGCTGGTATTGTGTCAAAACAGCAACCCGTCGATTTATCCAATTACTGATGGTTTACAGTAACCAGAAGTGACCTGATTGGCTATTTTGACAGAACACCGCAGAAGAGAGTCTGTTTATCTGAGAGCCCCTCCTCCCCTCCTGAAGTCTCCTGGGATGTATGACATCATTTGCCTAGGCATGGAATATAGGAAGTAACTGAAGAAATGTAAAATAAAAAGTTTAAAACAAGCAACTATGATCTACTTTCCTATTTTAATTACTAATGCTAGCAGCATGAGGATTAAAAATAGTAAATGTTGATTGAGAGAGTGAAGTTCTGCTTTAAATTTCATAATTTCATACTCCCCCCAACTGTGTTTAGGCCCCTTTCACACAGGCATCATCTGCACTATCATGAAAAATGGCAGACAGAATACAGAAAAAAATTGATGAGTTTTATGCAGTATATATACATTGATCAGCCATAACATTATAACCACCCACCTAATATTGAGTATAGCCCCCCTTTTGCTAAAACAGCCCTGACCCATTGCGGCATGGACACCAAAGTAACATCCACATGAATGGCGGGACCCAAGGTTTCCCAGCAGAACATTGCCCAAAGCATCACACACCCCTGCTGTAAAAGAAAACATGATTCATCAGACCAGGCCACCTTCCTCTATTGCTCCTTAGTCCAGTTCTGATATTCATGTGACCATTGTAGAAGCTTATGGCAGTGGACATGGGTCACCATGGCCGTCACAGCCTCATACACAACAAACTGTGATGCCCATTTTTTTGCTGCTTTCACCACATCAACTTCATAGACAACATGTTCACTTGCTGCCTAATATATCCCACCAATTTTCTGATGCCATTGTAACAAGATATTTCCTTTACCTGTCAGTGGTCATAATGTTATGGCTGAATCAGCTTCTAACTTCAGCTTGTTCAATTAAGCTTTGACAAAAAACATGGAACCTGATTGGTCTCTAGGCACAGCTGCACCAGATTTTAGACTCTCCAGTGTTAGTAAATCAACCCCAACATGTATAAATTTAATATATAGTATATATATATATATATATATATATATATATATATATATATATATATAACCCTGTCTATATACACATATGTTTATATGCACCTCTCTGTCTCTCACATTAATCAAATGTTCACTTGAATTTCATTTTCTATTTTTCTATTTTATAAACGGCTTTTTAATTATTCGCTGTATACCAAAGATGTCTGCAATAAAACAGAAAAGGCCTCAAACCTATTCCATTACTAATCAGAGACCTAAATAGACATAGGTATATACTGATGTATACTAATGGTCATCAGTATACTGTATATCCATATGTCCACTGGAATACAGTACTGTCCATTTTCCATCAGAAAAAGGGGTGAAAAGTGAGGAACGTCTGTGTGAACGGGGCCTTGAGCTCTAGTTCCTACCCTTTTTAGTCTTTCTCCTCCTGAAATAACACACAAAGTCTCAGTGCTTTTATTTTATACACCCTCTTGTTATGCTGGAAGTCAATGAGACTGAACTAAAACATGCAGATTTCCGAGTGGCATATGTAAGATATGGAGGGTGATTAATTTGTTTGTCATATAGAAAACACTAGAGTACCAATTTTGGATTGGCTAACCGATTAATTACTACACCACTACTGGAATTCCAGTGAGAAGGACCACAAGCTCTTAGGCACTGGTGTGTGTACCCCAGAGGGTATTTCTGGCAGGTTACTGGCTCTAAAATAATATGTGCAATGAAATATGAAAGGTTTTAATAAAAAAAAGTCATTAGCACCTAAATGATTTAGGGAGGAAGGAACCAGGGAAGGCAAAATACTGTATAAGCGAAAGGGAAAAAAGGGAAGCTAATCTCCATTAAAAGCCTTGTGCATGTTTATTCAAATGTTCAACACACAAGCTGTTCCACTTATCCTGCAAGTCCTAATGCATTTCACTCCATCCACAACTTATTAGTAGAGTCTTTAAGAATAAGTTCACGATAGAGTGAAACACATTAGTGCTCGCAGGTTAGGTGGAACAGTTTGTGCTTCAAACATTTGAACATGCACAAGGCTTTTAATTGAGAGCATCTTCTCTCCCCCCCCCCCCCTTTGTTTAAAAGTGGAATTTATGGCAACTGCTGGGAGCCTGCACCCAGAGCTGGAGGAGTGAGGGGGATGTGTGTCTAGTGAAGGGCCTCTGTAGTGTATATCAGCCCATTCAGGACAAAGAGACAGGGTCTGTATCCCCCAATCACCTTATCATCACATCTCCAATTCCCAGTCTGTGGCTGCTGCAAAATACCCCGTGCTTCTAGGCATGGAGGAGCGTGTGACCTGCTCCATTAATGAAATGACTAGTGTGACCTGCTCCATTAATGAAATGACTAGCTGCAAGGCCATAGAGAGAGCCTGTGATGGAGGGAGTGAGCTATCACTGGTATTTTGTAGCTACTACGATGGAGAAAGGTGCAGCAGGGAAGCACTAGAGAGGTCTGAGGGTGGGCTTTCACAGACCCAGTCATTTTTGGTTAAGTTGACAGGGTCTCTTTAAAAAATAGAAAAACACTATCTTACTGAAAGTATCTGTAAACCCTCACATATACTCTTCAAAGTAAACAGCCTCAGATGATACACAGGGATGAAACAAATCCCCCTAAATATGTTTTACTTGTATATCTGCTGTCTTACCCTTTCTACACTCTACACTCTTTGGAAAGTGCAGATCGTGTTAAACATGTTTCTTCCTCTTTCAGCAGCACATAGAGGTGGGTGGGATACTTGATTTACACTGTGTGAGAGCTGATTGGAGGAAAGAGACCCCCCCCACACACACACACACACACACATAGGGAGAGGAATGAAGGAACATGCAGAGCTGTATTCTGAATAGACAAGCTCCCTGCTTATCTACTTCTATCAGCTCATATTATTTCTTGTGTTGGAGAACTTGTCAGAAGTGACTCATGCTGATAACAGAGGAAGGAAGCACCAGAGAGAAACGGCACTTAGAGCGTTAGAGAGCGAGAGATAAGTAAACACTACATATATATGTGTTTAGTTCAACATTCATGAATGAGGTTTACAACCACTTTAAGCCTTCTTCATCAGTCATTGCAATTTCTTCCTGATTCTAACAGATTCTAGATTCATGCTACCATGTACTGCATAAACCATATGCATTGTATTTGCACTGCTTATTATTTATTTATTACAGGCATTTATATAGTGCCAACAATTAATTGTCCTAGCAGCATGTCTTTGGAGTGTGGGAGGAAACTGAAGAAAGCCCACACAAGCACAGGGAGAACATGCAAAGTCTATGCAGACAGTGTCCTGGATAGGATTCAAGCTGGGGAGACCCCAGTGCTGCAAAAACTGAAAATTTGTGCTGGGTTACAATAAAAGGTTGTTATTGTCACACTGATGTCTAAGACTGGCCATACATTATACAATTGTCTAGTACAATGTTCCTTTAGATTTACCAAAACCATATAATATGAGGTTAAACCTAAACACTGTTCATTTGTGTGCAATCAGGTAGGCCCTTGTACTACATACCACAGCTGAAGGTAAATCTAAAGGAAATTGAATAAGAAAATGATATTGTATGTATGGACAGCCTAACACCTGAGCAAAGTGAAGTGAACCTTACCGAATTGGTAGAGGAAGGAAATTACGGAATATGGACATAAGTCCAATAAGATAAAAAAGTGAAGCATTCAAAGATGAAGGAAACAGAAATAATAATGGAAGCTAAAATAATGGTCAATTTATTTTTCTTTGAGTTTTTACAAGTATCCAAGTAAGTTTACAAGCATTGCTGTGCTTTCCTTTTGAAAATCTTAGATACCTTCTGGTCATGATAACCCTTCTGCTGAGTTAGTTCTATAAGTCCTTGACCTGGGCACCAACCACTGAACAAGTATGTAAAGAAGGACCTCTGACTTTTCGCAGACTATACTAATCTGTATGTCTGTTCTAGCACAGTGACTCACAGATAATATTAGAGTCAGTGGGGTCAGGTAAATAATATATTGATAATCAGGCAATCAATGGAATCCCCCTATTTTCTAATGACGTGTCTACTTTAAATTGTTTATGATGCTGTATTAATATTTTTCTAACTACGTGTAAAGAAGGTTAATGACATCTTTCAGATAAGTTTAGGGCTATGTCAGTATTATTGAAATATTATTAATTAAATTAGAAAATGTGCGGCTTATCATGTTTCTGGGCATTCAAGTGTGTTACAACGCAGTGTAAAAATATGTTGCTATCCGGAGCTTTTCAGACATAATTATGTGGTTCTTTGATGACCAACTACAAAGAATCCAAGAACTTAATAGCATGTTTGTGTAAAATATAACAAACCCTTTGTCGCTTTCACATGTATAAATGCACGTCTCCACTTAGTATTATTATTTTTAGTTCTTAATCTGTGTCCTCCAGCAATGTGGGTTGTCTATGCATTTACATCAAAGTCATAGCACTGGTGTCGGTAATGTAAATGGTCCTGTTCTCAGTATGGATAATGGAGATGTTTTAACTTGAAAATGTAGTAAGTGTATAAAGAAAAGTAAATAAGCACTGCTCATCTAGAACAGCATTTGGAACAATTAACTTATAACGTGAACAGTGCTGCATTAGAAATGTCAACCAAATCTATGGCAATGATCAGCCCATTTACAAAATACCATGGATTGCTGCAGATACAGTACATTCAGAACTTTTGTGGGAAACAATTCTCTCCATTATGATGGCTTTTTCTGCGAATAACTACAGTATTTATCTCCTGTAAAAAGAGCAGTTTTGAAGATTTCTGCTACACATATAGACATGCAGCTTGATTATATACAGTATATGCCTTGTGTCAAGGGGACCTATGATAATTGGGCATGGTGTCTACAGTGGCCATGGACATCAGATTGTTAGTTGATCCAACCTAAAATGGCTTGATCAATTAGCTATTATATCATGTCTATAGATTACTTGGACATAACTACAACCTTTGTGATGTATGTAGCACAGTCAGAAGCCCAAAAGCTTATCAAATTGATCACCTTGTGACCTTAGTCAGTTCTCACCAAATGTTTTGACCTCCTATATTTAAATAGGTAGGTCAACTGTGCTTTAATAGAGGAAACCGTCTCTCCTTAATTCACTTCCACTTCTCCCAGAATCCTGCATATATGACTCCCAGTGACCTTGTACTGCACCTCAAATGCTCAGGAATCAAAGCGAACACAAGCCATTGCATAACTCATAAGGTTCAATGTAGAAAATTGTAAAATAAAGGAGGATCTTAGTTATGAGGAAAGGTTGTGAGCACTGAACTTATTCTCTCTAGAGAAGAGACGCTTGAGAGGGGATATGATTTCAATATACAAATACCGTACTGGTGACCCCACAATGGGATAAAACTTTTTTTTAACAACACTCGTGGCCACTCATTAAAAGTAGAAGAAAACCTTAAACTACGTAGAGGGTTCTTTACCGTAAGAGCAGCAAGGATGTGGAATTCCCTTCCACAGGCGGTGGTCTCAGTGGGGGGGCATTGATAATTTCAAGAAACTATTAGATAAGCACCCGAACAACCGCAACATACAGGAATATACAATGTAATACTGACATATAATCACACACATAGGTTGGACTCGATGGACTTGGGTCTTTTTTCAACCTCACCTACTATGTAACTATGTATGTAACTTTTTATTGATGAATGTGCCACAAATGATATAAAAAGCGCTTCCATGGACTAACTGAACCAGGCAACTGACTATCTGTCACCCACTGGAGCTGCTCTGCTCACTTCCTGGAGCCAATGTGCGCTCCAATCAGTGGATGTGACACCAGACCAAAAGTCTCACCCTACGCGTTTCATCATTCATCAGGTCTCTTCTGCAATAAGACTCACCTACTGGCTCTCAATCTTTTTTTTAATGTACACTGAGCTGTACATGGGTGGCTCAACGTACATCTCCGGCACATTCTGGCTACATGGGATTATGTCATCCTCCCCCAGACAATAAAGAGGCTGAAAACCCAGAACCAGGAAGTGGCCCGGAGAGAAAGTGACAGTGGCTAGCAAAGGATGTAACTGTTGCACTGCTGGAAGGTGTAGGTGAAAATTTTTCAGAGTTTATTTTTTTTATTGGCAGGATTACTAGATGAAATTTGCCGACCAGAAAATGTATATAAAGGGTTGCAGGTTGCAAATTGTGTACTGGGATTATGGCTGAAGATATCAGCCCTAACCCTGGTATTGTTTTTTACAGCCGGCGGCTGGCTTTCTAATGGAAGTGTTCTGAGTGGCTCATGAGCTACTGGAACGCTTTCAGAAGTGATCTTTTAAGGGTAAAGGAGAGATTTTAGGTCTTTTTGACCCCAGATCTCTTCATAAAGAGGATCTGTCATCCTTATTTCTATTACCAGAGATGTTTCTATTCCTTGTAATAGGAATAAAAGTGATTAAAAAAATTAAAGGCACAGTGTAAAAATTAAAAAAAAAAGTAAAATAAATAAGAAAAAAAATGTAAACGCCCCCATCCCTCTATGCTCACGCGCAGAAGCGAATGCATAAGTCGCACAAGCATATGTAAACGGTATTCACACCACACATGTGAGGTATCACCACAAATGTTAGAGCGAGAGCGATAATTCTAGCACTAGACCTTCTCTGTAACTCTAAACAGGTAACCTGTAAAGGCGTTTAAAGTGTCGCCTATGAAGATTTTTAAGTACCGTAGTTTTGCCATTCCACAAGCATGTGCCATTTTAAAGCTTGACGTGTTGGGCATCTATTTGCTCGGCGTAACATAATCTTTCACATTTTACAAAAAAATTGGGGTAAATATTGTGTTTTTTTTTTTTAAATTCATTAAAGTGTACTTTTTCCTCAAAAATTGCATTTGCAAAACTACTGCGCAAATACCACATGGCACAAAAAATTGTAACAATCACCATTTTTTCCCTAGGGCAGTGATGATGAACCCTGGCACCCCAGATGTTTTGGAACTACATTTCCCATGATGCTCAACTACACTGCAGAGTGCATAAGCATCATGGGAAATGTAGTTCCAAAACATCTGGGGTGCCAAGGTTCGCCATCACTGCCCTAGGGTCTCTGCTAAAAAAAAAGTATAATGTTTGAGGTTTATAAGCACCCTGTTCGGTTCGCACCAGAAATTTCAAACACTGTGAAAGTTCGGACCCGAATAACAAACTCCATTAAAGTCAATGGGACCCGAACGTCAAAAATCAAAAGTGTCCATTTTGAAGGATTATATGCAAGTAATTGGGCATACAATGGTTATAGGGGTCCAGATCCTGCCCTGGGGGACATGTATCAATAGAAAAAAAGTTTGTAAAAAACGTAATTTTTAAATGAGCAGTGATTTTTTGATTTTTAAAGTGAAAGCATAAAAATAAAAAATTCTTCCAATATAGTGCCTGGGGGGTTCCCCTAGTCTACCTGTAAAGTGGCAGATCTGTACCATGTCTAGAATCTGCTGCAGCAATAATTGCATTTATAAAGCCAAAAAAAATGACATTTTCCCTGCAAGCTGCTTTTTTTGCTCAGCAACAGCTGGGGAGCCAGTGTGTATGATGAGGCCACAATGTAGTGCACTGGGAACAAGATTAGAGATTTTTGGATAAAATTTGGTCTTTGGGTGTCGGCTTTCCCACCATAACCCTATAGAGGTAATCTTGATGAAAGCAAGGATTGGCCTTGCTGTAAAAAATTGCAATGGTATGCACCTGTCAAACAGGTGCATAAAAATTACTCTTTGGGTGTCAGGGGCGCCTTCCCACCATAACCCTATAGAGGTGCTCTTAATGAAGGCAAAAAAAAATTGCAATCATTTGCATATGGTTGGTGTTTTTGCCACGTTTGATGTGCCTGAGACACAGTTTGCAGATAACAACAGTGCGATCTGCTGCAGATGTGCTGAAAAAGGCCCAGACAGCTGAGCTTTGGACCCCTTTCAAACTGGGTCCCTTTGCAGGCGCTACAGCGCTAAAAATAGCGCCTGCAAAGTGCCCCGAAAGAGCTGCTGCTGTGTCTCCAATGTGAAAGCCTCGCGGTGCGCATGGTAAAAAAAGTCCTGCCAACAGCATCTTTGGAGCGGTGAAGGAGCAGTGTATACACTGCTCCTTCACCGCTCCTGCCCATTGAGATTAATGGGGCAGCGAGGCTATACCGCCGGCATAGCGCTGCTGCGGCAGTGCTTTGCGGTGGTTTTAACCCTTTCTAGGTAAAACCCCCCACTAGCGGCCTAATACCACAGCTAAAACGATGGTAAATCAGCGCTAAAAATAGTGCCGTTTTACCGCTGATGCCGCCCCCGCCCCAGTGTGAAAGGGGCCTTGGGGAGTGGGCCAGGAGATAACAGCTGCAGAATGTGATGGAATAGGGTGGCTGTTCTCTATTCTTTCTTGATGTCAGCCTCCTTGGGATTGTGCCGCCTCACCTTCAGTTTCCTCCTCTGATCTGGCACCCAAGTCGCATTAGTGACCTCATCATCATCACACAAAACTATATGTCGTTAAACTGGAAGTAACGCACACAGAACTATATGGCGTTAAACTGGCAGTAGCGCACGTGAAACTATATGGCGTTAAACTGGCAATAACGCACACAGAACTATATGGCATTAAACTGGCAGTAACGCACGGAAAACTATATGGCGTCAAACTGGCAAAAACACACACAAAACTATATGGCGTTAAACTGGCAGTAACGCACACAAAACGATATGGCGTTAAACTGGCAGTAACGCACACAGAAGTAAATGGCGTTAAACTGGCAGTAACGCACACAGAACTATATGGCGTTAAACTGGCAGTAACGCACGCAAAACTATATGGCGTTAAACTGGCAGTAACGCATGCAAAACTATATGGCATTAAACTGGCAGTAACACACACAAAACGATATGGCGTTAAACTGGCAGTAACGCACACAGAAGTAAATGGCATTAAACTGGCAGTAACGCAATCAAATAGACGGTTTTCAACTGTCACTAAACTGACGCTATCTGCACTGTCCCTACTCTAGCTATACACTAATGTAAAAATTACTGACACGGTCTCACTACACTACACTGAAATTATATGTGCTGTCCCTACTCCACACTAATGTATGTATGAATGACACTGTCTCATTACACTACAGCGAAACTATTTGAGCTGTCCCTACACTAGCTGCACACTATGCAAAACTGAATGATGTTCCTCCTCACTACACTCACACTATCCCTATACTGACACTAAACTAATATTAAAGTGGTTGTAAACCCATTACAACCACTTTAACCTACAGTTAAGCCTAGATTAAGGCTTACCTGTAGGTGCAAGAAGTATCTCCCAAACCTAAAAGGTTTAGGAGATATTTGCAGGAATAGCGGCTCCGATGTCTACAGGCGCACTGAGTGTGCCGTTTCTAGTGGCGATCATGCCGTTAGTGGCGGCACCAGCACGCATGAGCGGGAGTGACGTCATTGTGGCTCTGGCCAGTCACAGCGCTGGAGCCACGATACCCGAAAGTCACTCCGGGATAGATGGTGGCGTCGGAGGAGGCGAACGAGGGCCGATGCCGGGGCTTCAATCTCAGGTAAGTAATTCATAATGAGCTAGTATGCTATGCATACTAGCTCATTATGCATTTGCCTTGCAGGGTGTTTTTTTTTTTTTTTTAAGAGGCTATACTTCCTCTTTAATGTTCTACACAGAGATAGAACGGAGCCCTGTTCTATCTCTCTCCACGCCGAAATCACACTGAAAATGGCTGCCACTGAAAGAATACTTTTATACTGTGGGGCGGGAATGAGCCATGATTGGATGAAGTCATGATGACAGTGTCCAATTATGACTCTGACAGTGCTCTGTGCCCTAAATGGCTGAAGCTTTCACTGCTTCAGCCAATCAGGGCTTGCAATGCACTGTTCAGCGCAGCAATGCATTGTGGTCGGTTCGGGGGGCCGAACAAACGGCTGTTCGTTGAACGTCCGAACAGCGAAAGTTCGGCTTAACTTATGCTCGGTCCAAACCGTTCGCCCATCCCTAGTTATAAGTAATTTTTTAGCAAAAAATACTGATTTAAACAAAAAGTGCCATAAAAAGCCTGGTCATCAAGTGGTTAATACAGCCACTAAATCTAAGGACCAATAAGCTGCAATAGTATTAATTATTTGGGAGGTTATAACTGTGGACCAAAAGGATGCTTCTATCAGCACAAATTTGCATTTTTTTTTTTTTTACTCATGTCATGTTTTAATCATATGCCATTGTAGATAGAGAACAGCAACACTGTAATATTCATATTAAAGAAATGATGCAGAAATGGTGTTAAAACAAATCCTCTGCCCAGAGTTTACAGAGTGCCTCACTGGCTCAGCATTCTGCCACACATGTTACATGTCCAGATCTGGAGAAGCTTTATTTAGCACATGAATATGTTTAATTTATAAAATGATTTTGTAAAGTGCGTGTATTACCACTTTTTGCTGCTGAGTTTGTTTCGCAGCTGCCTGGATCCTTTTTCTATTTTTGTGTGCAAGTGAAGACTGAGTCTTTTGTTTGACAAAGCGTGAAATAAAATTCAGGATCTGTCTTCAGGCTGCGGACTTGCATGCTTGCTCTCTGGAGTCGTTCAAGCTGGTAGCAATGAAGAGTCAGATACAGAACTACTGTAAAATATTATTTATTATGTGTAGGGATGGTTAGACAAATGCTGCACAGTTTGTACAGCACAGTTGTATCAGGAAGGTAGTTTTGTGCTTTTGGGTCAGCTCAGAAATGTCATGCACTTTATGGAATAGATTATTATTAAACAAGCACTGTACAATTTATATAATCACCTTATGCTTGTACTTTAAAAGCATTCTCCATAGTGTGTGGACCAGTGAAGTCAAATGAGTACTCAGAGGCTGCATGTGACCCTTTAGACTTCCTAAACCTACCATATTAGCTTGTGGGTAAACAGTATTTAAAGACTTGTAAACTTAGTATGTTACTTTATGTAAAATAGCTAATAGCAGCATTCAAAAATATGTATGGAAATGCTGTATACATATACATCTAATGAAGTGTTTAAAGTAGAACTATAGGCAAAACTTTTTTTTCATTTTGGATAGAGCAATGGAGGGTTATAACCCCTATCAGACTTCTTTTTGCCATCTGTGTCCCATTGCCGAGATTTCCCTTCACTTCCGGTCCTATAGCCAAGCAGGAAGTGAGAGGAAATCCCTGCAAATTAATGGAATTTCTTGGGGACCCCCAGGTCACCAGAAGTGTCCCCATTGAAAGAATTCCCCTCTATTACCATTCTAGGGACAACCCAAAATTTTGCATTTTCTTTTACTTTCACTTTCAATGATAATGGTAAACAGGACAAATAGAGAGGGTGAATCTCCTTAACCTCCCTGACGGTATTCTTGAGTGTGGCTCGGGGTGGATTTTCAGTACCAAAAGCGGTAACCCCGAGCCACACTCGAGATCGCATCGCAGGATCCAGGAAGAGGTTACTTACCTTGTCCCCAGGATCCTGCGATGTTTCCCCGCTCTGTGTGCGGGCCATCCTCTGCCGGATCTATTAGAGTGGCGAGCTCCGTTCCCTGCGAGCGTTGCAACGCACGGGGACAGAGAACGGCGCCAAATTCAAAAAGTAAAAAACACAATACATATACAGTACACTGCAATCTTATAGATTACATTACTATATCACATTATTATACCTCCCTTTTGTCCCTAGTGGTTTGTCCAGTGCCCTGCATGCAGTTTTATATTATAAATACTGTTCTTTCTGCCTGGAAACTGGAGATTCTCCATAGCAACCAAAAAGTGTCCCTTTACATCAAAAGTGGTTTTAGACCAGCTAGAAAACAGTGATAATAAATTAGAATCACTTGCAGAATTGAGTGATAGTGATTTGTGGGGAAATCCGTCATCAAACACTGAAAGTAATGACAGCGACAATTCTGCAATTGAGCAAATTTCTGTGTTTTTGATTTGATTACATTATTGAATAATTTTTATTATTATTATTTGTTATAATTATTTATAGTTATTTATTATATTATGATTTATGAATTCGTTTTTCAAACTTTATCATACACGAGATGTCTACTAGACTCTTGTTTGGACAGATTTAAGTGAGTTATTCCTAAGAATTACAGGCCTACAATATAAAACGCCAAATTTCAATGCAAAACAATTGTACTGCTTTCAGCATCAAAAATCGGACATAATCATACCGTCAGACACCAATAAAAACTGACAATCTCTCTTCACTCTATCCAAAACTAAAAACACGTGTTTTGCAATAATGCGTGGGTTTCCTCCGGGTACTCCGGTTTCCTCCCACACTCCAAAGACATGCTGGTAGCTTAATTGAATCCTGTCTAAATTGTCCCTAGTATGTATAAATGTGAGTTAGGGACCTTAGATTGTAAGCTCCTTGAGGGTAGGGACTGATGTGAATGTACAATGTATATGTAAAGCGCTGCGTAAATTGACGGCGCTATATAAGTACCTGAAATAAATAAATTAGTTATACTTTAACACTATATATAGCATTGCTATGTCATTGGTTATTCTATGTCAGCCTTTCTCAACACCTGTACCCAAGAAACACTGAAATAATTTCAAATCTGGAGGAACCCCTTCTGAAACCAGTTCATTGGCAGTCCTTAGGAAAAATCCCCCTTACATTGGTGGCCAGTGAGAACAATGCCCTCTCATAGTGATGGCATAGAATGCCACCCTTACAGCATTAAAAAAATATTGGTGTCATGCAACTGGCAGTTCCAAGTGGCCTTAGCCCTGGAACTATGCAAGCACCATTAAATGGGAAGTAAATCAGTCACAGATTTAAGAAACCCCTAACAACTTCTGGAGAAACCCTAGAATTAAAAGGAATCCTGGTTAAAAGGGGCTTTAAAGCAGCAGTTATTAGTGCTAATCTATATGATTAAAGAAAGATTCCAGGTAGGCCTAGTTCAGTTCAGTTCAACAATTCTGTAGCAAAATCTCATTATAATTTTAGAGACTAAACATCTCTATGTGCAAAATTTGTATTTTCTGGTCTTCACAGTTTATTCAAAAGCATAAAAAAAAAATCCATCCCATCATCTGCTGCAAGTCACTGAGTTACAGAAAATTGAAATAAATTGGCATCCCTTGGTTCTCTAAAGGTATAAATCCCCTGTCTGAGAGAAGATAGTACTGTACAGACAGGAAAAAATTTGCTGCAGTAAGAAAATGCTATATGCTAGAGATGCTGGGGCTTCTGGAACTTACTGTAACTTCCCTTCATTTCCCAAGAGAAGAGCTGTAACTTGTATGTCAACAACTATTTATTCTGGCTATCAGGTTTACCAGGGAGCTCATTGTCATACCGAGAACTTGGGCAGATCTCAGCAATTTATTGGTATATTTTAATAACATGCTCATACATATACCAATTGTACTTTTGGTGGAATTTTGGATTCTTCTTTAATGAACAGAAAACTATCTGAGTGTAGAAAAATGTAAGTTACACCACTATACTCTAAAATTTCTTCTGAAATGTCCAATTCCACCCAAAACCTTTTTTGTTTTGTTTTTATTTGTTTAAGTGGTGAATGGTTCGGTCTTCTGTTGGGTTGTTACAACTGTCTGTGACACCCCTTACTTGTTATACCCCCCCACATCAGGTCAAAATATGAGCAGACTAGGGGTCATTTTGGATAGGAAGGTACATACAGAAATAAATAACCACATAGGGATGCTAATTTTTCCATTCCACTGCAAAGAAAAGTGTATCTGATGCTGTGCTTGTCCCTGTTGGAGATATTTTCCATTACTTTTTGTACCTCTGACTCTGACGAAAATTCTCCCCACCAGGGACACAAAATATAATAGAAACCTTTTACAAGGTTTAACTTCTCCCCCTCTATTTAAAACAAAAATAATTTTGGCAGGATTTATTCTCTAAAACCTTTGTTATATAAAGTAAACTTTTTGCCTGCTTCTGCCACATGATATATTTATAGTTATAGACTATAAAATGTCCAAACTTGCTATCAAATTGCAGCTCTGGAGAAAATATAAAGCAGAAAAAGTAAACTAGTCAATAGTGACTTCAGTAATGCACATCTAGGATAGAATCATTTTGACTTGTCTGTTTTGAGGGCAAACATTCCCTTTAACCATAACTTTCTATCTGCTGTACTTGTCAAAATGTGCATGCTCCTGACATTGGTTTCTCATCTTGTAAAAGAAGAGGTGTTGTAAAATGTCTTGTTTTCCATTGTCGGTTCATCACAGTTTTTTTGATGGCATTACATTTTCATTACTGAAAGAATGATCCTCCCGTCATTGCTTCTCTGGGCCTCAAATATGAAAAACATTCCTGACGTCACCCAGAACATATCTAGGTTGCCGTTTTATCAGTGAGAAACTCCCCCACGTACCCTCTGACAGGTGCCCTCCTCCTAAACTTCTCCAGGAATGTGAAGTGGCCATCTGGAAAAGAACACTTAAGATTCCTCCAGGAAAATCTAGGAAACAGTGTTTGATAAGGAGAGAGGCAAGAGTTTGCTACTTCTGATTGAACGTGCACTGATCTATATACAGTGTATAATGTTGTGTCAAATAAATGCGCTACCATTTAAATTCAGCTAGTTATTGGCATTTTCAAATACATTATTTACTGGGTTCCTTTATCCTTGATTTGAGAAAGAACTTCAACAAAGCTAAATGGCCTTGACATTACAACTTAATGGTATTTGTAAAAATGTTTAATTAACCTTTTTTCAGTTGTGGACTGGCTAATTGTTGCCAGGGGCAAACATAGTAGTGAGGCCCTTTTCAGCACAGCTCCAGCATGTCTATAGCTGATTCCTGAAAGGATAGTCATCGCTATGACTATTTTTTAGGAATTATACATAGGTGTTGCTGCTCATTTTTGGAAATCCTGAGGGGATCCATAAAGCTGGCCATCATTTGGCAAAATGAGAGCGATTCAGGAGCATTTGCCCCTCTTCTTCATGCCAGGGGTGTACATACCATTTAAGCAGATTGTACTGCTGAACATAGGGCCTTTGGGACTTAGGGGTCCAAATATACTAGAAATGCATGTTGGGACCCCATCCTGCTATCATGCAGACCTTGAGGCTTCTTACTAATGCAGGTGTAAAGCATTTTCCGTGATACCCTAACTGTATTTCTGGCAGTGAGTATCTTCTGCTTGAATAGTTCTGAGGCATGCAAAATGTTTTCCCTATTTCTCTTAACACCATTTGGCATGGAATTGAAGGGGCTATTAATTATCTAACCTAACTACATATGTACTTACACTACACTTGAAACCCAGGACCTTTTCTCCCTAACTCCCCTTGAGTCTTGGAGCATAACCCTTGTTTTGATGGTGTCTCAGTTTTTCACAATGTACCTTTTAGCATTTGTAGTACATTAATGTATTCTGCATGGGGGTTGATTTACTAAAACTGAACAGTGCAAAATCTGGTGCAGGTGTGCACTATAGCCAAACTCAGCTTTTTCAATTAAGCTTTGACAAAAAAAAAAATCTGGAAGTCGATTGGTTTCTATGCAGACCTGCACCAGATTTTACACTCTCCGGTTTTACTAAATCAACCCCATTGTTTTTTTATTCTCAGGGAACTTTCAATAGGTAGTAACTTTGGATTTGGATAAATATATCTTTATTTTTAATTGGGAATAAACAAGAAGAGATTGCAATTTATCCCTACATTTAAGTAATTTGGGCACCCTCATATATTTATCACAAAATATAATCAACAAACTCTGCTGATTAAAATTATATCACATTAGTGTGACTTTTATGTAACCTAGCAGAATAGTAAAGCTGAAAGTGAAAATGTGTGTTCTAGTTTAGGAGAGCTTTATTCCCCTATTGCTGCTACATTGCAATGTGTGCAAGGTAAAAAAATGGTTTGTGTAAAGTGGTGATATAACATTAACATAAGATCAACTTGGCTTAGCAAGAGCACAAATTAGCTTGACAGCGACTTTCACAGGTTTGCAATTGTTGAAAATGCAAGTGACTTTGTGATAACTTACACAAGTATTTGACACGTGTGTTGTAATTGCAAATGTCATCCAGATCATCCAACATCATTGTTAGGACCTTGGGATAGATTTGGGGAAAATGTTATATATATATATATATATAATTTTTTTTCTGTTCCTTACACTTTTTTTTACCTTCAAAGAGTAATTTACTTGTTGGCTGCAAGGAGACACTGGACAGAGCTGCAACAGATCTGTGCCAGCCTCTGTACTAAGGGGAAGTGCCCTGGCGTCACTTCTGACGTCCTTACACTTCCAATATAAACACAATGCAGAAACACTGTGCTTACCCTGCTCTGCTACAAGCACTCCTATGGATACTCAAGAGTTGAACATCGGCTTTGACCCACATGAGCTGTTGATTCCCAGGGCTAGGACAAATAGCCACTGTCCCAGCTCCATGTTAAAATGGGTAATCGCAAAGGCTATTCTTCATCTGCATCTATATATCTGTCTAGTTATCTAACTATGTGTCTGCCTATCCATGCACAGTCAGTAAGTGTTTGCAAGACAAATTGTTCTTGCACAACTGCCCTTGAGCGATGTTTTCCTCCACCACTTTTTGCTATCACCTCCCCTGCTTCGTACTTACCATTTATATATTGCTTTTTCTTTATATGTGGTTTGGCATAAGATTTTAGCATAGCCCAGCAAGTGAAAAGATACTGTAACGCAGCAAAGCAATAAATAAGTTGTCCATTTGCAGTACAGGGAAGTATGATCGGCATAGACAGGTTTTCAGAGCAGAAAGAAGTGTTTTAATCAGGGTTCATAAAGTATTATATAGCGCCAGTTTTACTACTCAGCTGTTTTTGGATGGCTGATTTAATTCTCAGCTGTGCATTAAAAATACACATTGGGAAAGTGTACTCCACTTTTATTGACACAGTGCCGTTCATTAAAAAGATGAAGTTTACATTAGCAATACAGTAGCGTGGGGCGATGGTGTCCTCTTCTTGGCTGTGATTAACACAGTGATAGAGTGAGCTGTGGATTAAATCTGTTTCAATTAGCAGTTCTGCTGCTCACTCATTTTGCTTATACCCTGTAATAAAAAGGCCAGCTAACAAATTTATTGAAGACTCTTATGTGATATCTTCACATGAGCCAGCAAGATAATGGAAATGAATATGAAACAAGTTGCTTGAAAATTGCAGACTTGCACTTACACTACCCTATTACTTCTTAAGGGAGATATCTTTACTGTTTAACTGCAACTTTTTTTTTTGTATTTGTGGCAGACTGACAATTATGAACGTTCCAACCATTTCCATCTACTGGTTATAACAGGTCTGTCTTTTCCATGAAGAAGATTTCTTGGCTGTCCATTCTTGTGATTTACACTGTTTTGCTAGGCAGATGGCACCACTGTTCCTTGACTTAGCTTCAAGCATGCTCAATAGACAATGGGGTTGATTTAGAACTAAAGAATGTTCATTTTGATAAGAAAAAAAGGCGTAGCTAAGGGAAGATAAAATAAAAGTGATTGTAAGCTCAGAAGGTTTTTTCTCTTAATGCATTCTAGGCAGCCCCCCCAATACTTACCTGAGCCCCATCTCTATCCAGGGATGTCCACGAATGCCTTGGCCATCTGGGACTCTCCCTCTTGATTGGCTGAGACACTGGCTCCCGCTGCTGTCAATCAAACTCAGTTAACTAATCAGGAGAGTGAGGGGGGCAGGGCCAAACCACAGCTTCCTGTCTGAATGGATACAGGGAGCTGCAGCTCGGTTCAGGTGCCACCATAGCAAGTTGCTTGCTGTGGGGGAGCTCAACAGGAGGGAGGGGCCAGGAGATCTAGCCAGGGACCCAAGAAGAGGAGGATCTGGGCTGCTCTGTGTAAAACCACTGCACAGAGCAGGTAAGTATAACATGTTTGTTATTTTAATAGAAAAAAAATGAGACTTTACAATCACTTTAATTTTGGCTACCCAAACTGGGGCAAGACAAAATAAAGATTTTAGCTTGCATGTGATATTATGACTGAAATCAACACAGCTTTACCTAATCCACTAAGGTAAGTAAACATTAACTTTGGAAAGTTAACATTTTCTATTGACAGACAGTGTGTAAGTGGCCACTGGTGCTCCTGTTGGCTTTGGTTTGTGGTACAGTGGTTGCAGGACATAGTTCAGTGATAGAAATGAAGGAAGATCCATCATTATCATTTTTTTACAGTTATGTCTCCGATTAAACAAAGTACATGCAGTACTTTGTCCCATGTTTCTAAGTGATTCCTAATTATAGTTATGAGGCCTGATCTGACCACCTCTCCTCCTGCTATGGCCTATCCGACAACAACTATGAAGGAGACAGCTGATTCATAGCTTTTTTAGCCTCCCAATGCTGCTTACTGCGATAGCCAGCTATAAATGAGAGTGGTGGCTAGCTTTTGTTATCACGTGAGTGTTTGTATTGGTCCAGCAGTGCACCAACACCTTTGCAGCCATTGTGCTATTGCTGGGTGTTTGGTGTGCTCCTGTACCTTTAAGGAGGGGTGGGCTCCCCTCCAGCCACCTGCTCTCATTTATCTATTAAATGCATGTGCCTCCACTGTGGGGACACTCATACTTTAGTGTTAGGACCACAGATACAAGGGTGTCGTGACGCGGCTCTGTGGCTCACGCATGCGTTTGCAAATGCGTGCGGACCAAACCCCTTTTTTAACGCTTACTGTTAGATAGGTCAATTTGGTTGTCTGCAAGCTGGTGGTAAGTAGACTTTGGCTTTTTCCTGGGCATTCCCCAGACACTTGTTGATTCATAGCTGCAGCTTGTTTCAGCTGTGAACACTTCCATAGGCAAGGAATAGCAAGAGAAAAGCAGAGGCTAACACTTCCCCCTTCCCTCTTCATTCCTCTTGCTGTTGCTTGTCTGTGCAAAGTGTTCACAGCTTTGAATCAGCCATTATCTTCACAGCTGTTGTCGAATTGGCTGTGACAAGAGGGGAGGGCAGGTAGGACCTCATAACTAGGGTAAAAAAATCACTTAGAAACATGGGTACTAAACATAGATCTTCTTTAAGGCTTCAATTGAATGCATTCACGTGTAATCAGGAGGCTCCCATTTCTCCCAGAAGAGAAATGTTTAATCACCTCCTACTCCTCTGAGTCCTGTAAATAGGACAAAATGTGAGGGGAAACCACCTCATTGCATTTCCCATAGTAAGGTGGGGACAGTTAAAATCTTTTTTAGGATATTATTGTTGCCTATGCTTTCCTGTCCCAGTGCTTCACATCACCTTAATTTCTTGTCCTGGCGTCAAAAGGAGAAGTGAGTGGAAATTTCCCCTGTGGAGTCAAAGGCAACAATAGAACCTTACATAGGTTCTAACCATTCCTCACTCTGTTGAGAACTAAAAAAAAAAAACTTTGACTGGACTCGAATTTCCTAACATGTCAGACCCTATGTTTTTTCTTTTAACAGAAATCTGGCAAAATAATTTTCCACGACTTGAACTTTTTAAAGCCAAGTACATTTTTAAATAAAACCTTTGTGTTTTCATTACATACCTACATACATAGAGTTTAACCTTTTCCCACTTTGACCAAGTGGAATCATTACTGAGGCTATTTGCTTCTCTATGCAATTCAGGTGGGTCAGGGCTGGTGGGAGGGGCCAGAAGGTTTCTGTATATAGCTTCTTAAAAACACTACAGCACCTTGCCTCATTACTGCTTTCAAGATCCCTCAGCCCTAATGGAAGCAGTGGGTTGGATTTTTGGAGGAGTTATCAAAATGTCTTCATGAATGGCTGCCAGTCTGGTGCTGTTGGCAATCCTAGACAGGATGCTTTTGCATGAATATCATCTTTGGTAAGGGCCACATGTGATACTGAGTCTCCATGAATAAAATAACTAAAATCTAATCTAAAATGGAAAGGATTGCCCAGACTGCTTTCCTCCTACTTAGGCTGGTGGAGGGTCCCACTAGAGTAGTGACCTCCACATCATCTGGTGGGGTGGACACGTTCCTGTTGGGTTCAGGTTGGAAAAAAGCAAGGAGTTCTCAGTGGCTACTCCCAAACTGACACTTCAACCAAAATAATGATCTCTCTAACACATGTATGCATTGTGTTTTAATGTGTGTACGAAAATCCACGTTCCACAGAGTTTTACCTGATGATCTCCCAATATCTGTATCAGATTTCAGTCCCCAAATTGCATTTATTGACCCCTTCTTTTCCTTCTAAACTGTTTTATGTATCTACTTGAAACTTCTCAAATAAAGAATTAAAAATAAGGGCTGGCTAGACACAGTAAGACTTGGGAAGAAATGTCTAGATCAGTGGCCTCCAAACTGCAGGCTGCAGTCCAGATGTGCCTCTTTGCTAGCCTTTATCCAGCCCTTGGGGCATTTCTCCTTTCACTAATACGCCCACTGACCACCAAGCCTGACGCATTGTTTATTCTCACTGAATATGGGATATTTTTTACCTACACTGACCACAATCTGCCCCCCCTAAAATCTGAAGGACAGTAAACTGGCTCCTTGCAAGGAAAGTTTGGGGATCCATGGGCTAGATGATGCTGGATGACCTTCAGCCAAGAAATGAGGAATGCTCTACCTGCTTATCTGCAACTTCTAATGCACACTGATGCCCTGTACACACGATAGAATTCACCGACAACAAATGTTCGATGTGAGCTTGTTGTCAGAAAGTCCAACCGCCAACAAATGTTTGAGAGCAGGTTCTCAAATTTTCCGACAACAAGACTTGTTGTCGGAAAATCTGATCGTGTGTACACAATTCAGACGCACAGAAGTTCACGCATGCTAGGAATCAAGCAGAAGAGCCACGATGGCTATTGAACTTAATTTTTCTCGGCTCATCGTACGTCTTGTACGTCACCGCGTTCTTGACGTTTGGAATTTCCGACAACATTTGTGTGGCCGTATGTATGCAAGACAAGTTTGAGCCAACATCCTTCGGAAAAAAATCCACGGTTTTGTTGGAAAATCCTATAGTGTGTACATAGCCTAAGAGATGCTTACAGTGCACAGTGAAATTAGAGTATGTGATTTTAGTACAAGAGAGGAGCCTGTACAACTTGCAAGATTGATGGTAAGGCTGGAGTTCAGTTTTAAGGACACAATGTGATGGCCAGCCTATAAAGATAATATATTTCATATAATTTTACTGAAGATATTTTTAGTAATAATTAACAAGTGTGATAACATTAGTGACCAGCAGGGAGTGGGAGCAACTAAATTATAGGTATTCAAGAATGCACCAGATTAGCAAGTGACTAGGACCTTATAACTTGCTTACATAATAAACAGTATATGAATGCAAGAAAAAATCAATGCTAATTACTGTACTGGCATACAGTTTTTTCTTAAAGTTTTTATGAATCACCATGCATCTTCTGTATCTGGTTTTTTACAGCATATGTGTACAGATGTGCAGTAAAGTGATTGTCTTCTCTTATTTAACATGCTACTGCAAAATCTGGAAATGCATTCTGTGTTTGGCGACTTTTTGTAAAAATATCAAATCATTATAATAACACTTGAATACCTCTTAAAGGATTGGCTTAAAAAATGTAACATTCTAAAAGGAGTGTTCTCTGATGGGAGGATGAAGAAAAACAACGAAGTCTAATGTGTTTTACGTGTGCAAACATAATCTTGTTCTATGAAGGATGAGTCTCTATTATCCAAGCTGAGATCATTTTACCATCACTGTGCAAAGTCATCACATTTTTTTCTTTCTTTCAAACTAACCTTTTAGGCCAAACTTAGTATCACATATGGATTCAATTAAACAGTCGTGGTGGCCTATACCTATTCATGGAGAGTTTTGGATTGATTTTGGTATGTCTCACTTACCAAAGGCAAACGTTCTGTCTGTAATATTTACAAAAGAACAGAGTGGGATTTTCCATTACATTTTCACTTAAGCAATATATGGACCAAAATGGCTTATTCAGTAAGGAACTAGAAAGAGCAAAGGATAATTAATGTACAATGTACTATATAAACCACCCAGATATCAGTTGTCTGTAGCAAATGATAATGAGCAATATACTATACACAACACCTAGATATTGGTTGTCTAGTTGTCAGGTGGTGCATCAAAGCTGAATTTTAATTAGTCTGTGTACTGCATATCGAAAATTGGCTTTTTTAAATGTTACTAAACCCACAACGGTAATATCAGTCTGTATATACAGTAAAGCATGCTTGTTATACTCACTGTGGAACCTAAGAGGTTACTCCTCCGCATTGTGTAAAAAGGCTGTTTGATCCTGTCTTCTCTGATCCTCCCCTACTTCCACAGTCCCCATTCTATCTCCTGAAAGTACAGAACCTTGGGGGCACTCTACACATGCTCAGTTTGGTGTGCGTGGCTAGAGAGTTTTTTTTTCTTGGGAGGGTGCATGTGATCAGCACAGGGCCAATCAACACTGTCCAGACAGAGGGTCAGGGGTCCTGCAGCCTCATAGGACAGTCAGAGTAGAATGAAAACACCTCCCACAAGCTTTAACTAGACACTGATGGAAGTCACAAAACTGCTACATACTGCTGATGAGAAATAGTATTTAGCAGTTTATATTTACTAAAATGATTTTATTTCCATGTTCTGTGTACTGTGGGATATCAGATATAGTGAATGAAGGATCCTGAGTTTAGTAACACTTTAATAAGCACAAATTAATGATGTAAATTAGAAGAAAGATATGATAGTGTTACCTTTATTTTCTAGCCTGCAGAGGAACAAAGATACTTGTAATGTATATGTGTTGCAATTGGCTACTGTACAGTATAAAGTAGTTCAACTCTCTTTAGCCAATTAAGCCTTTTCTATCCTATCAGGATCAGCTTTTAAGGCCAAACTCCAGCTTTACATTCAGTCTTGCACAGTTGTACAGGCTCCTATCCTGTACCGAAAGTACTTACTCTTACTACAGAATCATTTAGTCTTTTTCTCCCCAGCCTGACTGTCCCTGGTGTCCCCCCATCATTCATTTAGTTTAATTGTTTCAATCATGGAGGCTTAGCATCACACATGGACATTATCTGGGTGTTCTGCATGCAAATACAGCCTGCTCAGGAAGGTCCGCTCCTCCATACTGACATTCACTCTATAGCAGGCATTTTGATATTTGCTAAACCCCCCCTAAGTGCCAAAGGCTACTTGTATCAGGGTAGAGGGCACTTGAGAGGAGTCCTGAGTCAGGGTTCTCTGATGTTTCGTGAAGCTATGTACAGCACCTCTCCAGACCCCTCCCACTAACCATGATCTGCCCACATTTCATAGAAATGACCCAGTGACAATGACTAAAATAAAGTACTGTATGTAATGCAAACTGAAAGGTTTCATTTACAATTAAATTCTTCACTAGTGAAGTAATCCTAGGTTCACAAAATAGACATCAACTAATTTCAGACATCATAACAAAGCTTCCAGTGAAAGGTAATGCACATTTATCACATGTCATAATTTGGATATATTGTGAAAGATAAAACACTTGTGAAAAGATTGCTCATTCAAAAAGATACAAAAAAGTCAGCTTTTGCTATATATTTTTGGCGATAGTCAACCAAGAAAGATCATTGAATGACCTTTCTTTGATAATCAGGTGTCAGTGGCAGAGTTCTTCAGACTAGCTTATATCAATGGCCAACCATTTAAGTCTGATGGGTCTAATGGGTGGCGTGGTAGGAAGTAATGTGACTTTGGATTGTCTTTTGCTTACCACAAGGCACTGGTCTCTAACTTCTCCATCTACTCTATAGCCAGGGCATTGGTCACCTGATTAAAGAGTTGCATCTCAATATTACTTTTTATGCAAGCCTTAGTTAAAACAGTCTTTCAGCTCCTGATGTCCCCACCCCACTGCCTCATTTTTCTGATGCTGCACTCGGGAAGGGTTAGGATGGATTTATTACAGAACAACTGTGCTATAGGAAGAGACATCCTTTTACCTCCCTGGCAGTATGATTATGTCAGATTTTTGAAGCTTCAAGCGGTACAATGTTTTACATGGAAATTTGGCGTTTTATATTGTAGGCCTGTAATTCTTAGAAATAACTCACTTAAATCTGTCCAAACCAGAGTCTAGTAGACATCCCGGGTATGATAAAGTTTGAAACACGAAATCATAAATTATAATAAAATAAATAATTATAAAAATAATAATAATAATAATACATTTTATTCAATAATTTAATCAAATCAAAAACACTGAAATTTGCTCAGGTGCAGAATTGTCGATGTTGTCACTTTCAGTGTTTGATGACGAATTTCCCCACAAATCACTATCGCTCAATTCTGCAAGTGATTCTAATTTATTATCGCAGTTTTATAGCTGGTCTAAAACCGCTTTTTGATGTAAAGGGACACTTTTTGGTTGCCATGGACAATCTCAAGTTTCCAGGCAGAAAGAACAGTATATATAATATGAAAGTGCATGCAGGGCACTGGACAAAGCACTAGGGACATAAGGGATGTGAAATGATTTGATACAGTAATGTAATCTTACAGATTACAGTGTATTGTATATGTTATGTATTTTTCACTTTTTTAAATTTGCCGCCGGGCTCTTCCCCCGTGCGTCACAGCACTTGCAGAGAACAGAGCCCGGCACAGTGATGAATCAAGCGGAGTACACAGCCCGCAGACACAGCAGGGGAACATCGCGGGATCCTGGGGACAATGTAAGTAACTTTACCAGGATACTACAATGCAATCCCGAGTGTGGCTCGGGGTTTGCCACTTTTGGTAATGAAAATTCACCTCGAGCCACACTCGGAAATACCGCCAGGGAGGTTAAAGTAAACCAGTCATGAGAGAAACACAGGGGGTGGCATTGGTGACCTCCTTGTGGAACGACTACTTTATTGACTGTTACACGGACACACTACAGTTAAAGTAATATTAAATCCTTCTTCCTCCAGTTGCCCCCGTAGAAAGCCATGTGCTATGGGGGCACTCACGCTGGTGCTCTCCTCATCCGGGCTGTGTGCATCCATTTACACAAACAGTGGCAGTAAGCCATTCCCATGTCCCCTCCTCACAGGGGTTGACTGACAGCAGTAGGAGCCCATGGCTACATGGAATAGATGGGACTCTCTGCCTCTCAGTTGTGCTGGAGGTGTGGACTGGCCTTGGTCACCCTTTCCCATATTTGGTAGAACTGTTCATTAATAAAATCTTTGCGGATAGAGAGCGTTATATCGAAGAGATTAATAATGTAATAACAAAAATCACTACCGTGTCACTTTCGACAGAACAGAAATGGTGTTCCTTTACTATTTCACAATACACCCATGTCTGTTCCAGATATAAAAAATGAATGATCCCTCATCTCCTAAAGGCAGCTATGAGTCTGATCCCGATGTATTGGAAGTCCTCTAGATCACTATCAGCAGCCAAATAAATATTATAAGTACACAAAGTACATCATTATTATTCCAAAGAAGGCTGACTATGAAATTTATTATAAAGACTCAGATTCCTGTAGATCACATCTGGAGACAGTATCAGGTCTTATTCTACAGAAAAATGTGTTCTATCATACACCTTCAGAAATAACTATGAGCCACACCACTTTACATGGGGCCAACATGACTGGTGACCCAGGACCTTAACCAGTTGATGGTACTGCTTCCTACTAAACTAAGTACTCACTGATTACTTACTTTACCTTAAGCCTGGTACACACTACCAGTTTTTTTTTTTGTTCAACCCCAAAAAAAACTGACAGTTCTGGTCAGAGCCGCTGTACTAAGGATCCGACATTAGTACAGCGATCTCCCCCGCTGAGCTGTTGTGTTCTGACAGGGGGAACTGCCAAACGTCTGTCTCCCAACATTCGGCTCGTGTGTACGGGGCTTTACCTCTAATTTCTACCCATTCTGTTCCTAGATTTCAGTGCATATGGGCAGGAACTTAATTTTGAATGTAGATTCTTATTGTTATACATGGTTTTGTTATAAAACTGTACGTACTTGTCAATAGAAATATTTGTTATGTATTTGTTTCATCTGTATTATCCACCTTTGTTTGTACACCTCATTTTGGATAAAACATTGAAGCTGATTTTCTTAAGGATTGGAAACGTTCACCCTTCAATTATCCAATCATCTGAAAAGAAAACCGCTCTTTACTTATCTCATCTTTGCATGATTGGATAATTGAAGTTAATATTCACACACTTTATTGTGCCAGCATTCTCAAATCGTTTAGTAAATCAGCTTAATTGGCTCTATAATAAACAATAATAATAATAGCCTCCGGAACTCCTGTCTTAATATTATTGTGTAGTGTATCTTACTTGGCATTTCATATTTAACTTATGTTCCTTAAAATGCATCATAATCTAGGAGCTGTGTGTGAAATGTCCACAAAAAATGACTGTTTGCCTCTTGAACAATAACACTTTATTTGGCTTATCTTTAATCTTAATATATTAGAACATTTAACAGCATTCAGTGTTGTTTGATTTTTTGTATATAATTAATGCCAAAATACAAAGTTAAAGCAGATGGGTGCTGTGAATTCAGGCTAGTCTACTGTGTTCATTAACCATGTAAGCCAATGGTTCCTGTGTGAGAACAACTTCTTGGCTTCCCAATTCAATGATTGCCCAAGTTTGATCCTGTGGATACATAGATAGATAGATACATAAATAGAGTGATAGAGTGGTGGTGATAACCTGAACTCTCTCATTATCCACAATACGCATTTGGGGACAGTCATTGCACCCTCTACTTCCAGTCCAATCGGAAACTGGAAAAATAAGCATGCATGTCTCAGTGCCATCGGACAGAAAGTGAATATGTTGATCAATGTCTGACATTATTTGCATTTTACAAACCAAAAGAATGGTTAGGGATCAGTGGCGGCTGGTGCTAAATATATCTGTGACAGATGGGAAGTCGGCGGTCACCGCCAGCAACCCCCCTCCCCCACGCATGAGACGGACGGCAGACGGGAAAGCGGCACTCGCTGCAAGCAAACCCCCGCCCTCCTAGCGTTAGTAGAACTGGTCTTACATTAGGAGGCAGGGGGAAGAAAGAGCCAGGCCGTTGCTTCTCCTCCCAGCTGAACAGGAAGTGTGTCCTGAGACCCGATTGGCCAGGGAGTCCTAAGACTCCCTGGCCAATCGGGTCTTAGGATAGGACCCGCTTCTTGATTAGCCAGGAGGAGAATCAGGAAGACAATAGCGAATATTAATTTGCTATTGTCACGCAAATGGGTGGACTCGGGGCGCAGAGCACTGCGCCCTGAACCCACCCTTTTTTGAAGCCAATTAGAGCCTCAGGCTCTAATCATGTACTTAAAAAAAAAAGAAAACCCCCGTTGGAATCAATGCATTCGGCGTCCTGCATGTAGATTAGGGGCTGGGTGCACGGATTAGGGGGGCGGCGCCCCTGCGCCCCATATGGACGTGCCACCACTGTTAGGTATAGATAATCATAAAGGAAGCATCTTACATTTTGACAACAGTAGGGGATCCCAGCACCCATCTGACTCACATCTAGTATAGGTGGTCAGTAGGAGGAGAAATAATACCCTATCAGTGGGAGGAATAGTGACCATCATTGGTGTCAGTGGAAGGAATAGCACTCCATCATTGGTGTCGTAGGAAGTAAAAGCACCCCATTGATAGTGTCAGTAGGAGGAATTGTATCTCACTGCTGGTGTCAACAGGAGGAATAATGCCCTATCATTGATATCAGTGGGAGGAATAATGCCCTATCATTGATATCAGTGGGAGGAATAATGCCCTATCATTGATATCAGTGGGAGGAATAATGTCCTATCATTGATATCAGTGGGAGGAATAATGCCCTATCATTGATATCAGTGGGAGGAATAATGCCCTATCATTGATATCAGTGGGAGGAATAATGCCCTATCATTGATATCAGTGGGAGGAATAATGCCCTATCATTGATATCAGTGGGAGGAATAATGCCCTATCATTGATATCAGTGGGAGGAATAATGCCCTATCATTGATATAAGTGGGAGGAATAATGCCCTATCATATGCTGTAAGTGGGAACAATATTACCTCATTGTTGGTGTCAGTGAGAAGAAAAGTGCCCATTATTGTTGTCCATGGGAGGAATAGTGTTCTATCATTGGTATCAGTGGGAGAAATGCCAACCCACTGTTGGTTTCATGGGGAGCAATAGTGCCTTACATCATTGGAAGGAACAGTGACTTATATCATTGGGAGGAACAATGTCTGAAAGGCAGATAAAAGGAAACAAAGAGCCACAGTCCTAAGCCACTGATTAATATGATTGAAATTACTAGTGGGGATCTCGAATCCAAACACTGCCAACTCTCACCTGAAGCTTCTGAGAAAAATAACTTGATGGCAGATCCCATTTAAGGACCAGTTAATACAAAACAAAGAAGTTATTAATTATTCGAAATTACATTATAATGTAGTGAAGTCCATTTGTTTAGCTAGAACTAACCCCTAACCCCCAGAAAGCCTTTTACCATGACAAGATGTGAACTATTTTATAAATAATGCTTACTCGGTTCACTTGTTCCTACAAGATAGACTTTTCATGCATTCTTGTATTTCTTATGTCTACTCACTTCCTTGCAGCCCCATGCATACAGGTCTACCATTTACATGCTTTCTATCACTCAGAAATGTTTGTATCCATTAGGAATTTATATTACTTCCTTCATCACTACGACATCAATTCCAGTGGATGATGAAAGGCTCTGTTCTAATCCCCTCCATATTAACATCAGAATCGTAGTTATGAATTACCCAGCGTTTTCTATGTCATGTTTATAGTACACTTTCATATATCAAGGGAAGTTTGGGCCTACCAGCTCTGCAGTGTGTATAATTCTGAAATAAATGAACTCTCAAGGAAATTCATTTAAATCCTTTCAGTCATTACTCACATTTTTATTAATATTAAATGATTCATTTTTCATCAGAATTCACGCGGAATTGCTACAGCCTTTTTTTGTTTTGTCAGTTCTCTATTTTCATGCCTTATAGTTTTGAGAGCTGAATCACTTTGCAGGATTTCTATCTAGCATTAAAATGACATGACTAATGGCTTACTCATTAAAATGCATTGCTAATTAAGCATAAGAATAAAAAAGCCTTAATGGGAATATACCTCCACCCATAAATAGATTTATAAAACAGGCAGAATTAGTGACCAATTAGATGTTAAAGTAGAACTAAAGGCAACATTTTTTTTAGTTTTGGAAAGAGTAGAGAGGGATTAGAACCCTTGTCAGGTTTTTACTGCTGTCTGTAAGGAGATTCACCCTCACTGTTTGTCTTGTTTACTGTTATCATGATGAGCGAGAGTGAAAAAAAAAACCCAAGTTTTGGGTTGTTATCAGAACAGGAATATACGGGTAGCCTTCTGATAGGGACACTAGTTCTGGAGAGCCTGGTGATAACCAGGGATTTTGTCACTTCCTGTTTTGGTTATGACAGGTGAAGTGAAAGAAAATCTCCCCAATAGGACACAGATGGCAAAAAATACAATTGACAGGAGTTATAATCCTTCATTACTCTCTCCAAAATGAAAAAAATAAAATAAAGTAAAATAAAGTAAATCAAAGCCTTGTTTCTTCATTTAGTTGTAATGACAATAATCTAGTATTATAGTTGCTTTTAATGACTTGTGTCAAAATGCACTATAAAGTAAACATATCGTGGTCAGAAAAATAGAAGGCCATTTTCTGTAGAAGAAGTGGGCCTATTCGTGACATCTGCATACTTGAAACTACATGTACAGAGATAACAGCAGCTCTCATTCTATAATTGCTGTGCAGTAAAAGATTACTAAGAATAGGTTCAAAGTGACACCTAACTTACCTTTCATAGTTACATGGTTAGTCAGGTTGAAAAAAGATAAGAAAAGTCTATCTAGTTCAATCTAACAAAAAAAAAATGAAAAAAAAAAAACATCTATATAAAGAATTCTATACCCACAGTTGATCCAGAGGAAGGCAAAAAAACCTATAAAGCATGGCGCAGCTTGCTCCAGCTGGGGGAAAAAATTATATTCTGATCCTCTAAAAGCAATCAGATACTCCCTTGATAATGCATAATCGTCATTGACAGCGGGGCAGATTTTAAGATAATCAACACTGTAGAGGTAATGAATGACAAACAAAGGAATACAAAACACCGTAAAATATTAAAGTGTTACTAAACCCAGGACCCTGCATTCACTATATCTTGTCTCCCACAGTACACAGAACATGGGAATGCAATTATTTTAGTAAATATAAACTGCTAAATACCTTTTCTCATCAGACATATATCAGGCAGGGCTTTTTTTCTCAGAAAATAGGTGCAGGAACTCCCTGCTCCTGAGTCACCCTTCGTCTCTGCCCCCTACCTACCTCTGAGCACTGTCTCTTGGCTCCAACCCCTACCCACTTCCCAAAATCATCCCTTTTAGAGAATACAAAAGCCAGTATCATTTTGTGCTACTAAGTAATTTGTATGGAATTTGATAGACCCCACCCCGGCAACAGTAGACCCTCCAGCAACAATAGATACCCCACACAACAACAGACCTTCCCCCCAGCAACAATGGGCCCTTCCGCAACAAAACACCACCCCAGCAACAATAGACACCACCAGCAACAGCAGATCCTCCAGCAGCCAGCAACAGTAGACCTCTCCCTCAATAGTAGATCTTTCCCAGCAACAGTAGACCTCTCCCTCAATAGTAGATCTTTCCCAGCAACAGTAGACCCCCTGCCAGCAACAATAGACCTGCCCAATAACAATAGACCCCCACACAAAAATAGACTCCCAACAATGACAGCAGATCCCAAGCAGCCAGCATCAATAGACCCTCCAGCACACCCCAGCAATCCTTGCCAAAAAATAAATTTTGTTGAGGAGGTGCCAGAACTGCGTTCCTGCTGAAAAAAGCCCTGATATCAGGTATATAGCAGTCTTGTGACTTCTATAAGTGTTTGGTTAAAGCTTGTAGGAGGAGTTTTCATTCTCCCCTGATTGTCCTATGAGGATGCAGGATCCATGACCCTCTGTCTAGACAGTGCTGATTGGCCCTGTGCTGATCACATACACTCTCCCAGAGAAAAAAAAACTCTCTAGCAATACACACCAAACTGAGCGTGTGCAGCTTGTCCCCTAGCTTCTATACTATCAGAAGTTGGATTAGGGACTGTGGAAGAAGGGGAGGATCAGAGAAAACAGGATCAAACAGCCTTTTTACCCAATGCAGAGGATTAACCCCTTAGGATTCACAGTGAGTCTATCAAGCATGCTTTACTGCATATACAGACTGATTTTACTGTTGTGGGTTCAGTAACACATTAAAGGAGAAGTATGGGGTATATGCAAAATACATGCTCACTTCTATGCTGCAGCCCAAGAATTGAGCAATCACAAGATCACTGATCGCTCAGTTCTCGGTCTGCTTAGAGCGATGAGTGGTAACTCTCAGTCACTGCTCTCCACTCTGCTGCTGCATTGCTCATTGGAGGGGGTAGGCACAACTGGCTGCACTGAGAGCTGGAGCCAGCTGTCAATCAACAGCCAGGTGGATCCTGACAATATTACAGTGGTCAATAGCCCACTATGAGCTGACTATGGGTCGCAGGAGAGAAAAAGTAAGTGCACTCCTGTGACCCACAAGAGAAATATGGCCAAAAAGCATTGGCCATACATCTCTTCTAATTGCATTTACAAAATCCCAAACTTCACTGCCACTGTGGACATCTCTATATTATCTGTCACAAGCACAATTGCTTTATTGCTGCATAGAAATAAATTATTTATTCATGTTGTTATTTCTGCTTTCTTAATGGTCCTTCCACGTGAGCATTCAGTCTGGATCTTTTCTATCAGTTTTTCAGATGGAACCAGACTGATGTAGGTCTATGGGTAAGCTAATGTAAACAGATGTATGTTTATGTCTGCAGAGAAAGGTTTGCGTCCTTTTCTGTTTTTTGCAGGCATGAATGAAGAAATAGGCTTTCCAGGCATTCGTCCATGAATGTATACAGCCTTAAACATTGATATCGGTGCCCCATTTAGCTGCAACAGCTGTCAGTCTTCCATGGAGTTTGACAGCCTGCCAAAGGTGAGGCTGAATGGGACACCTGTGCCCTCAACCCACAGCTAAGCTCCAGTGCCCCAGGCGGGGGGAGGGGGGGCTAAATGCCCAGTCTGCATGGGTCCTTAACAAGAAATATTTTTCTTGCGTGAAAAAGTTAAAATGTAGACGGAACTGATGTAAACTGACGACATTCCTTTGTGTCTGCAAAACGGAAAAGGATGCTAATCTTTTCTGTTTTTTTTTCTGTGGACATGAACAGACTCGGATGTAATTGGATGCAAAGGGACTTTTAACATCCGCCCGCCCATAGAGAAACATTGTGATTCAGTCTCGATCCATATAAACAAACTGTCAGACAGATCCACACTGAACGCTCATGGGAAAGGACCCTTAGGTTGGAGGTCCATCCCCAAACTGTTACCACAAATTTGGGAGCATGAAATTGTCCAAAATGTCTTGGTATGCTGACGCCTTAAGAGTTCCCTTCACTGGAACTAGCCAACCCCTGAAAAACAACCCTCCACCAACACTCTCCCCCCTCCACCAAATGATTTGGACCAGTGCACAAAGCAAAGTCCATAAAGACATGGATGAGCGAGTTTGGAGTGGAGGAACTTGACTGGAGTCCTGACCTCAACCCAATAGAGCACCTTTGGGATGAATTAGAGTGGAGACTGCGAGCCAGGCCTTCTTGTTCAACTTCAGTGCCTGAGCTCACAAATGTGCTTCTGGAAGAATGGCCAAACATTGCCATAGACACACTCCAAAACCTTGTGGAAAGCCTTCCCAGACGAGTTGAAGCTGTTATAGCTGCAAAGGATGGGCCAACTCAATATTGAACCCTACGGACTGGGATGCCCTTTAAAGTTCATGTGTGTGCATGGGCGTAGCATAAGGGGTTGCAGGGGTCACAATCGCAACCCCACCCCTAGCTCCAGGGGGCACCTGCAGCCTCCCTGTCATATTATCATATCCACCACAAAGTCCAGCTCCGATCTGCCCTAGGGCCCCACAGCCATGCTCCAGTACTGGGCTTCCACTTTGCCTTCCACAGTCCAGACCCCTCTGTTCTCATTGGCTGGGGAGATGCTATGAGCCATTTCCTGAATGGAGAGGAGCATGGGGTGAGAACAGCCCAGGATGGGGACGTGTCTGTGCTGTGTGCTGGCCACATGGAATTGTAACTAAGCTCAGCAAGTTAAGAGGAGGAGAGTGCCGTCCTGTAGCCACAATGGGACCGATATTACTGACGAGGTAAGACACTGCTCAGTGTCTTCTAGTCACTAGCTGGGATTCTCTGTACCCTCCCCCCACCCGGGGATGTTCGCTTACCCCACTTCCCTGAGAACTGGGGAAAAAACACGCACCTCCGGAAGGTGACCTTCCCCCAACACCTCCCAACACTGACAGAGAAACTTTCAGAAATTGCTAAAACAAATCCATTAACACCTCCTGAGGGGCTGCAGGCTCCAGATTTTATGTCACATGGTTTTGCCACCCCAGATCTAAGTTGTGCCCCCCCAAGTCCCCTGACCACCCCCTCCGCCCTGCATGCTATGCCCGCTGCTGAGCTTCTTTGCCAGTACAGCACTGTATACTGCTCCTCCTCCGCAGGGATGAAATTACATTCATTTACAACACAGCCAGTCAGCCATGATCTGAATAGGGTGTATTTGCCTACTTCAACTACACTGCCGTTCCGACCAGGGGATTTCACAGATCAGAACGGCAACATAAAAGCTAGATGCACCCTGTGAAGGCTAATAGACTGTGTGTAAAGGGATGTGATTTCAGCCCTGTGTATTGGGGGGGGGGGTTGGTGTTTACAGTGCTGGAATGGGAAAGGAGCTCTGTCAAATGACTTGCCCTGGTCCCTGTCCTCTGATTCTCCAGCAGTAATTTTTATCCTCTGATTCTCCAGGGGTGAACCCTGTCCTTTAATATAAGGAGGAATTCTGGAAACTCTAAACTCTTAAGCCATTTTGAGTATCTTGGCATGCGGTGGGTGTATCTGCACACGCGGTGGAAGAGGTGGGCGGTAGTGGGGGGGCCCAGGTCAACTTTTGCACCGCCTCTGTGTGTGTGTAAAGGCAGGCGTCCCGATACTTTTGGCAATATAGTGTGCATACTTACACTGGTTCCAAGCTTGATCAATATAGCTATGGAAAAATTGCAATACCTATTCTTCAGCTTTAATAGCACAGATCAAACTGCAGTCAATGTGTGCAATGTGCAGTAATCCATAGCAACCAGATTTCAGTCCACTATAGCTGGTGATAACTGATTCATGGTTGAATGTCATGTGTGTAAGCCTACAGCAATTTTGATGGCATTAGTAGAGGCTTGTGTAAAATGTTTCTACATTAGGTAGGTTGCAGCAAAACCAATATTCATTACCGTCTATAAAAGAATTGACCTGACACAAGTATACTTTTTGCTCGGACCAGCTCTTCAAAACATTACATGATTGTGTGGCTGCTAAGCAACTATCACTGCTACAAAGCAGGCTTTATAGCTTTTTCCTGGACAGATGGGTGAAGTTTTCAGGACGTCTTATGTTATCTTTTCTATTTCAAGAAGTATTGGGTCCTTGGCCTATTGTTAGCAGCACACACAAGAAGTGAGACATGCTGAGAGTTTGGCAACATAATATCATGCCCATTTTATCACTCACTGATGAAGTTTAGTTTTTGCTGGCATGGATGCATGTAGGGAATGAAAACAGATACACAGAATACCAGGTTTATGAACCAGAATTAACTTAAGATGGTTTAGGCAACAGGAAGAAGTGGCTTGAACATTACAGAACAAGTCTATTAGTTTGTAAGCTCTTCTGAGCAGGGCCCTCTTAATCCTTGTATTTTATTGTATTGTAACTGTATTGTCTCTCTTTTATATTGTAAAGTGCTGCGTACGCTGTTAGCACTATATAAATCCGGTAAAATAATAATAACAAAGTCAGTTGAATAATTATTACTAGCTATTCGTCACAAACTAAGTGTCCAGCCCAAACTTAAGTTTAGACCAGACATCCGCTTTTGAGGCTGACATTTGGTAGCTCGAACCTTCAGCTCCCTCCACATATTTTCTATGGGATTAAGGTTTGGAGACTGGCTAGGCCTATCCAGGACCTTAATTTGCTTTTTCTTGAGCCACTCCTTTGTTGCCTTGGCTGTGTGTTTTGGGTCATTGTCATGCTAGAATGCCCATCCACAACCCATTTTCAATGCCTGGTTGAGGGAAGGAGTTTCTCACCCAAGATTTCACATGGCCCCATCCATTGTCCCTTTCATGCTGCAAAGTTGTTCTGTCTCCTTAGCAGAAAAACACCCCCCAAAGCATAATGTTTCCACCTCCATGTTTGAGGGTGGGGAAGGTGTTCTTGGGGTCATAGGCAGCATTCCTCCTCCAAACACGGCAAGTTGAGTTGATGCCAAAGAGCTTGATTTTGGTCTCATCTGACCACAACACTTTCACCCAGTTCTTCTCTGCATCATTCAGATGTTCATTAGCAAACTTCAGACGGGCCTGTACATGTGCTTTCTTGAGCAGGGGGACCTTGCGGGAGCTGCAGGATTTCAGTTCCCACCTCCATGTTTGAGGGTGGGGATGGTGTTCTTGGGGTCATAGGCAGCATTCCTCCTCCTCCAAACACGGTAAGTTGATTTGATGCCAAAGAGCTCGATTTTGGTCTCATCTGACCACAACACTTTCACCCAGTTCTCATCTGACTCATTCAGATGTTCATTCGCAAACTTCAGACGGGCCTGTAGATGTGCTTCCTTAAGCAGGGGGACCTTGCGGGCACTGCAGGATTTCAGTCCTTCACGGCGTAGTGTGTTACCAATTGTTTTCTTGGTGACTTGAGAAATTGACAAGATTCTCGTTTGTAGTTTTGGGCTGATTCCTCATCGCTCTCATTATCATTGAAACTTCATGAGGTGAGCTCTTGCATGGAGCCCCAGACCGAGGGAGATTGACAGTTATTTGGCGTTTCTTCCATTTGCGAATGATCACACCAACTGTTGTCACCCTCTCACCAAGCTTCTTGCCGATTGTCTTGTAGCCCACTCCAGCCTTAGTAGGTCTATAATCTTGTCCCTGATATCCTTGGACAGCTCTTTGGTCTTGGCCATGGTGGAGAGATTGAAATCTGATTGATTGATTGCTTCTGTGGACAGCCTTCTTTTATACAGGTAACCAGCTAAGATTAGGAGAACTTCTTTTAAAAGAGTGCTCCTAATCTCAGCTCGTTACCTGTATAGAAGACACCTGGAAGCCAGAAATCTTGCTGATTGATAGGGGATCAAATTTTTATTTCACTCATTAAAATGCAAATCAATTTATAACTTTTCTGAAATGCATTTTTCTGGATATTTTTGTTGTTATTCTGTCTGTTAAAATAAACCTACCATTAAAATTATAAACTGATCATTTCTTTGTCAGTGGGAAAACGTACAATATCAGCAGGGGATCAAATACTTTTTTCCCTCACTGTATAGTTTCCTTTTATAAGCAGAACTAAGCAGATGTAATATGGCCACAAATGTTACATAAAAGATAAAAGTTGTAAAAAATGTAGGTCTTTATTCCCAGTTTTTTTGAATTGATAAAAAAAAGTCAGTTACGCGGCTTGTGGTGAATCAGTTTCTTATTGCTGGGTTTAGTATCCACTGAGGGAGGAAGTTGAAAAACCACAATAACCATTCACCAGACAACTTCCTGTGGTGGTTCTGTCATTTCAGCTAAGAATAACACAACTGAGTAAAACAGAAAGGAAGGAACAGAAAATCTCATACCTCTTACATAAAGAAAGCACGTATGCTATTGAGAAATAAAATACAGCAAAGCATCTGTCAGTCTTCACATTGATGGAGATGGTGTATCAAGGTGGGAAAAAGTGCAATGAATCCTTTAGTAAAAGGTTTAACATTTTTGATAGGCCCTTTTACTTAAAACAAGTGACAAGATAAAGGCTGTCTTCACACCTATGTACTGCAGTAGTGCAACATGCAAATGTTAGTGCACTGCAGTGTCATTCTTTTTGAATGACACACCAACACACTAAACCTGCATCAGCAGCTTACTTTAATGTGCATTGTGTGAGTGCAGAAAAGTAGTGCAATTTCATTTTCCAGTCCTTTTTGGACATTTAAAGGGACTATAAAGGTTAGTTTTTTTTTTAAATAACAAACATGTAATACTTACCTCCTTTGTGCAAGGGTTTTGCACAGAGTGGCCCTGAGCCTCCTCTTCTTTGGTCCCCCATGGCGCTCCTGGCTCCTCCTCTTCTCAAGCACCCCCACGGAGAGCCACTTTCCATGAGGGCACTCGTGCGGGCGCGCTCCTGAGTCCTGCTGCTGTGTCCATTGACACAGACAGCAGGACTCGGCCCCGCCCCCGGCTCTCATGTCACTGGATTTGATTGACAGCAGCGGAAGCCAATGGCTCCCGCTGCTATCAATCTATCCAATGAGGACCCGAGACAACGGCCGGAGCTGCTGTACTCTTCCCCGTCACTGGAACGAATGGGTTCAGGTAAGTAAAAGGGGGGCTCTGGGGGGCTTCTGCACTACAGAAGGTTTTTCACCTTAATGTAATGTATTAAGGTGAAAAACCTTGAGGGTTTACAACCCTTTTAAATAAATAAGCTGCATCAATTCAACACATTAACTCATATTGAGGTTGATTTACTAAAACTGGAGAGTGCAAAATCTGGTGCAGCTCTGCATAGAAACCAATTAGCTTCCAGGTTTTATTGTCAAAACTTAATTGAACAAGCTGAAGTTAGAAGTGGATTGGCTACCATGCACAGCTGCACCAGATTTTGCACTCTTCAGTTTTAGTAAATTAACCCCATTGCGCGTTAATGCATATAACTTATAACTTATAACGACCCGAAAGGGTCTTATTATGTCGCAAAGGGAAAAATAAACAATATTATTATATGTAAAATATACTTGATTCACTAAATTTGTGCTGCGAATGTTGTAAGTCAAGACCCCTAAAATGGTCTTGAAATACATTTTTGGGGTTCCATGATTATTAATTATATAATTCATATAATTAATATAATTCATACTATTTCTTTTATATAAGTATCCTTTATCAAACAATTGTGTACTACTGAGAAGGAAAACCCTGCATTCTCAACCTTGTAGAGACCAGGACCAACCCTAAAAAAAAAAAATGATGCTCACACACACATAAGTATGGGAATACAAAATAGGCATTGTAATTCTGGAAGACTCTGGATGGGGTTGGCTGTCACTGCAGGGGATGTGAGTTATCAAGGGGAGTTGGGGACTCCACAGCAGTCTTGTTGGTCCTGTAAGTGTAAGGGATGAGGTTTCTGGAGGGATGTGGGGGCAACTGTGGGGGATGTGTCTCTGGAGGAGACTGGGGGTCTCTCTATGAGACTTTATACTAAATAGAGCCACCGTGGGAGACTAGAGGGCACAATGGCTCTGGAATGCACTGTGGGACACTGTTAAAGGTTAGAGCACTATGGGGGAGGGGTGGAGGCTCTTTAGCAAGCTAGGGGACACGGCAGGGGGATTGATGTGCACTGTGAGAGGCTAGACAGCACTGTGGGGTTTAAGGGCTCTTAGGGGTCCCAGAGGCACTGTGAGAGGTTAAGGTGCACTGCATCCGGCTGTGGAAGGCTGCGTGGTACCATGGGAACTGGGAGGCACTGTGGCAGGTCAGGGGATCTTAAGCTGGCTTGAGGCCTGGAAGATAGAAGGCTGTGGTTTTGCAGAACCACTGTTCTAGACAATCTGTTTCCCCTTCTCATATGACAGTGCTGTGCCGATCACCATATGCAATCGCTGTCGCTTGAGTGTGACACATGATACAAGGAAACCTTAGTTATTTTCTTTGCTTCCAGCAACTGAATGGAGAAGTGGAGGATTGAATAAAAGGTATGTGCTGCTGGGGAGGAGGGCATTAAAACAAACTCCATGCTTTGCCCTGCTTGAGTAAAACACATATTCACTTGGGTGATCAATTTATGGATGTTCAATTTTCACATAAATAAGTGAAAAATACTTGGTTTATAATATCTTAGAAATAAAGAGACTCCAAATATAGTTGTAGAATATCAAATCAAAGTTGTTACAATTACATAGTTAAATATACATTTGAAAGAAGACTCATGTTGATGGGCATGGTTTAACCTTTCACAACTGCTGCAGCTTTGGACCCGAGGAAGGTGACTGAGCAAATGTCGCTAATCTTGCTTTACATAAGGAGAAAAATTCCTTCATGGTGACCAAGGTCAGTTGGCTCAATTCCTGGAACTGAACATTTCTCTGTTACCCTTTAATAGTCATAGCTCTGAACATTATTATCTTCAAAATTCTCCAGACATTTTTGAATTCCATTAGTCTTTTTCTGGAAAAAAAATAAAGTTTCCCATGAAACAAACAAGCAAACAATTAATTTTCAAAGGAGTCAGACTTCTGAAGCTGCGTGTGCAACTTTTCCGAGGTCTGTAAAAGAAAGCTTTAGAAGTGTGCCATAGCTCCCAACTGTCCCTGATTTCGAGGGACTGTCCCTGATTTGAAGAAATGTCCCTCTGTCCCTCTTTCCACCTCATTTGTCCCTCATTTTGGTCTGATCTATATAGTTTTATATAAATGCACTTTTTATCTTTCAAAAAGTGTTTCCCAGTGCTAAACCTTTCATTAAATTTCTCAATTGCTGCATTTGTGAATTTCAAAAGCCAATATAAAGGAATAGTGGTAAAAAAAGACCTTGTGGATTTAAGTAACCTTTTTTTTCCAGTGAATTCTCCTTTAAGGGGGTGTGGCAGGGGGCGTGTCCTAAGCCTTCATACATTTGCTAGTAGGTGTCCCTCATTCCCATCTCAAAATGTTGGGATTTATGGTGTGCGCATCACACAAAACAAGTGGGCAGATACATAAGTCATGGCTGTGCAGAAATGCTAGAAAAGATTCCAGATAATTTGCTGCACACACCTTCATGCAAGTGCATATGAACATAGCATCATATGTACCAATGGGAGCTTCTGTAATAAGATTTTGGATTGCCAGTTTTCTAATATATATATAATCACATATTGTATATATCAGATTTAGAGCATCACAAAGTACTGAAAAAATCAGTATGAATTTAGTCATTTTTTTAAAATGAATTAAAATGATACTATGGGTGGATCCAAATAAAATATGGTAGGGCAATCTGTATTAGCTCATTATTATTATTATAATTATTATTATATAGGATTTAGATGGTGCCAACAGCTTGCGCAGCGCTTTACACTATAGCTCATAGTAGTGACGCATTTTTAGTTTATTTGCATTACATTAATTAGAAAAAAAATCTGACATCACATTAAAATTGATTGCATTGATTTCTAAAATTCCAGTTAATCAAGAAGACTGGGAATTTAAACGTAAAGTGACATCCTTCCTTTACAAAAATATTCCATACATATGCACTACTTAATGGCCCTGCAATCTATTTTTCATGAAATTGTTACTTATTGGGATATTTACTCAAACTGGAGCACTCAGAATCTGATGCAGCTGTACATAGTAACCAATCAGCTTACAGTGTTAATTTAGTTGACTAAAACGACTAAAACATTTTAGTCGACTAAAATGACTAAAACATTTTAGTCGACTAAATGAATACTATTTTAGTCGACTAAAATATGACTAAAACTAAAACAATTGAGATGACTAAAATATTAATAAAACTAAAAGCCATTTTAGTCAAAGGACTAAAATTAGACTAATGCCCCGTACACACGTTTGGATTTTCCAACGGAAAATGTGTGATAGGACCTTGTTGTCGGAAATTCCGACCGTGTGTAGGCTCCATCACACATTTTCCATCGGATTTTCCGACACACAAAGTTTGAGAGCAGGATATAAAATTTTCTGACAACAAAATCCGTTGTTGCAATTTCCGATCGTGTGTACACAAATCCGACGCACAAAGTGCCACGCATGCTCAGAATAAATAAAGAGATGAAAGCTATTGGCTACTGCCCCGTTTATAGTCCCGACGTACGTGTTTTACGTCACCGCGTTCGGGGCGATCGGATTTTCCGACAACTTTGTGTGACCGTGTGTATGCAAGACAAGTTTGGGCCAACATCCTCCAGAAAAAATCCTAGGATTTTGTTGTCGGAATGTCCGATCAATGTCCGACCGTTTGTACGGGGCATAAAACTAAAATGCCATTTTAGTCCTAAGACTAAAATTAGACCAAATCTAAAATACCATTTTAGTCAAAAGACTATGACTAGAACTAAATTGCAATTACTGAAATGTACTGGAGATTTTAGTCAACTAAAACATAGAACATTTTAGTCAACTAAAATGTACTGGAGATTTAGTCGACTAAATACGACTAAAACTAAAACAATTGTAGAAGACTAAAATGGGACTAAAACTAAAATGCCATTTTAGTCCTAAGACTAAAATAAACACTGGCTTCTAACCTCAGCTTGTTCAATTAAGCTTTGAAAATAAGATCTAGAAGCTGATTGGTTTCTATGCACAGCTGCACCAGATATAGTCCATCTCAGGAGTAAATCAAAGACACATAAGACTACAGAGAACAAACATACCTATAATACCATTATAACAGGAAATCAAATCACAGCAGCAAAAAAAAAAAAAAAAAAAAAGGAATTTGAAAATAGGAGACCGAGAGCCATAGAATATACTTTTTTCTTTGAGTTAAGAATATATATATTGGAATACATTTTTTATCCAGCATTTTGTGGCACTTTATCGTTAGTATATTTTTGTACGCTGGATCCCAATCAGGGTACAAATTATAACTTCATGCGCATATGCACTGGGCTGCCTGAGTATCATAGCTCCCAACTGTCCCTGATTTAGAGCAATGTCCCTCTGTCCCTCTTTCCTCCTCATTTGTCCCTCATTTTGGTCTGATCTATATAGATGTATATAAAATGCACTTTTTATCTATCAAAATGTGTTTTCCAGCGTTAAACCTTTTATCTGATTTCTGAATTGCTGCATTAGTAAATTCCGAAAGCCAATATAAAAGAATAGTAGTGGTAAAAAAAAGCATTTCTGGGTTGAACCAATCTTTTATTTTTTGTACAATTCTCCTTTAAGGGGGCGTGGCAAGGGGTGTGTCTTATGCCTGCATACTTTTGCTGATAGGTGTCCCTCATTCCCATCTCAAAAAGTTGGGAGGTATGGAGTATGGATGCATCCCATGCACAGCCCTGTGGGACTTACATTTTTAGTAAATCAGGTGGCATGTGCTAAGAATAAATTGCACACCATAAGGTGAGCTTACCCAAGGCAGCCAATCAGCTTTTTACAGTCTTTACACACAGCAAAACATTGGAAACTTGCACTGCATTGTGGGAACACACTTTATTTCCTAGCAAGCAGCTAATATTTGTGCCATGATGAAGACAAGGCGTGCACCCACACACACACAAATACCGAGTCTTATCTGTGTTTCCTGGCAAAGGTAAACTGGAGCCCGTAGTTGTGTCTATTATAATTATGACGGAGAATAATGAAAACATGTGTGAACCCTTGCCTTGTAAAACAACCCATTCAGTTTAAGGCCTCATGCACACTGGATGTTAAAATAACGTTATAAAACCGACAGTAGCTTTGCAGTGAGTTTTTCAACTTCTTTCAACTTTTTTCAATGTTTTTGCAATAGCTTTTTTTAGCGTTTATTAGCTAGCTGCCATAACCCCGGTATCCCCATTTTCGTGCGGCGGTTGGCTTTCAGATAAAAGTGGTATCTGCGGCGGATTCACTTTTATCAGTGGCGGGAGAGGGCCCCCACCGCGATCCGGTGCCCTCCGCCGCTTACCGGAGCCGCCGGTAGCGGCGGAGGCGATCGCATCTGTCTCCTTGCTGTGCCTGAAGACAAGTGAGGCTAAGATGGCGCCCACTCGTCTCCATGACACTGCAGGGCGGAAGCGACGTCAAAACATCACTTCCGCCCATACGTCTTAAGGCATATTTTTTCAATGTTATTTTTTTAAATTACTTTTTTTTTTTTCTTTTTATTGCATTTTAGTGTAAATACGAGATCTGAGGTCTTTTTGACCCCAGATCTCATATTTAAGAGGTCCTGTCATGCTTTTTTCTATTTCTATTCTATCTCTAGAGATGTTTACATTCCTTGTAATAGGAATAAAAGTGACACAATTTTTTTTTAAACAGTGTAAAAATAAATAAAATCATGTAAAATAAATAATAAAAATTACATTTTTTTTTTTTAAAACCCCCCGTCCCGACGAGCTCGCACACAGAAGTGAACGCATACATATGAAAACGGTGGTCAAACCACACATGTGAGGTATCCCCGCAATCATTAGAGCGAGAGCAATAATTCTAGCCCTAGACCTCCTCTGTAACGCAAAACATGCAACCTGTAGAATTTTTTAAACGTCGCCTATGGAGATTTTTGAGGGTAAAAGTTTGACGCCATTCCACGAGCGGGTGCAATTTTGAAGCGTGACATGTTGGGTATCAATTTACTTATATAAAAAAAAAATTTGGGCTAACTTTACTGGTGTCTTATTTTTGTATTCAAAAAAGTGAATTTTTTAACAAAAAAAGCTCTCTTGTAAGACTGCTGCGCAAATACGGTGTGAGAAAAAGTATTGCGATGATCGCTATTTTATTCTCTAGGGTGTTAGAAAAAAAACAATATATAATTTTTGGGGGTTCTAAGTAATTTTCTAGCAAAAACTGTTTAAAGCATGTAAACACCTAAATTCCAAAACGAGGCTGGTCCTAAGTGGTTAAGAAAAAAAAAAGTTTTTTTGTTTTTTTTAAATGGATCAAAAACGTTAAAAAACGCTGGTAAGCGGTGTTTTTGAACGTTTATCGACGTTTATCAGCGTTAAAGCATTGAAAAAAGTCTCTCAGAACCCACTAGTTTTCGTTTTGTTTTACTGCCCAAAAACTGCTGATAACAGCCTATGTGTGCATGGACACATAGGATAACATGACTGTAGAAAAAAACGTCTACAGCCAAAAACAGCTGCTGTAAAAACGTCAAAAAATGTCAAGTGTGCATGAGGCCTGAAAGGAAAACTTTTGTGTATATATAAAAAAAAAACATGAATACTTTTTTTTTTTTTTTACGTGATCACAGCTGCAAAGGGTGGAGCACATTGCGTCCCAGGCTTCCTGTGTTTTAATGCTGTTTGATGTTTAACCAAATGTAAGTGCAATATAACCTAGTTTTTAAAAATCGTGGATAACGGAATTACACTATGGAACTTGTTTTTGATATTTCCATGCATGTATGAGACTGCTAGGGCAATGGAAGTAAGGATTAGGGGAGACAGCTCTGGGTTGGTCCTGGATATCCATATACAGCCAGGTGGTGCTGTGAATACTGGCTACCCCTTCGAGGGGAGAGATTTCTGGAGAGTGAAGCATTTAGAGGGGAGCATCTGTGGAAATATGGGCACACCTCATGTATTTGTGGAATTCTTCTTGTTCTAACACCAGGAACAAGGATTTTACAGCAGCACTATAAAAGGACTGCATAGACAAGCCACTGCTTGTCTATGCAGTACTGCATGTGTCCAGAGGTGCGGGGGCGCCAGAGACACTCAGAGACGCTCGGAGACCACTCAGGGATGGAACAGAGTGTTTCGGAGTGTTTCCAAATGTTTCCGAGTGTCCCTGAGCGTCTCCAGCCAAATGTGGTACTGCACACCCCAGCGGCTTGAATCCTGCTCGTCTTGCGAGACAATGCTCGCATAGCGAGTCGGGATTTTTTCTAAAAAAAATAGCTCGTATTGCGAAATGCTCGTAAACTGCTTTACTCGCAACCTGACGTTCCACTGTATATATTTTTAAACATGATTTTTGGAGCACTATAGGGTCATATAACCTTTGTCACTTTCATTTTGAATCACATAAGGACTTTTAACCTGAAGCACTGGTCACTTTATATGCTACCTGCACCAATGTTTTGTTTTATTTGAAGTCACTGTTTATTCATTATACCACATGGTTTGTATTTAAATATGTAATATGTACTTTCTTGCATAGGCCATAGTACTGGCTTTCTTTACACATTTTATAAGGCACATATTGTTTAAAGTAGCGCCGCACCCACTTTTCAAATTCGCTATTCATGTAGCGGGATGTGTCAGCAGGAGGAAGAAAACAGCAGCACACTGGTCTTCCCAGAAACTAGCTGTGCAGAGGGGTGTGTCAGCACAAGTCTGACCAGTGGAGGACAAGCAGGAAAGTAGAATGCAAAGAGGACGACTGACCATGCCGGAATTGCTGTGCTTCCATGCCCCGGAGTGGTCAGTTTGAAATAGGAAAGCAGGAGTACAGGCAGAATCACCAGGGATTTCACACAAAGGAAGCAATGTGAAGAGAACAGGATATTTTTTAACACAGGTAAACGGTACATGAGACACATATCAGAAATATGAAATGCTGGGGTAGCATATATGGCCTTTTAAAATACAAATATTGTTTAAAGAATTTGTAGTTTACAAGCATGGCAGCTGAAATGTATAATGAAAGGCGTCTGATCCACTCCGGGTTCAAACTGGAATTCACAAATAGAAAATATTTTTTCTAACAATTGTGATTACCTTGCCATTGGAACAGGTGAAGCCCATTAGAAAAATCCTTCAGTGCAATGTGTAAAATACATTAACATTTAGATGTAGATTGATGTTGCTGGGGACAAGGACATACAGTATGTATGTAAATAACAGCGAGTGTGTGTAACAGGTGCATCTATGTTTCTGGGGGCAGAGGTACAAGAATGCAAGACAATCAATGTCCTAAATTCCCAGAGAGGGGGAAGGGACCAAAGCGGATGTGAAACTCCACTCTGTCCTCTGTTCTGGCATGTAAACAGCAAATGATAAGCAGTGAGCACTTCAAACACAATGATGTTGTTTATGATGCATTATTTGTTGGGAGCTGCTCTTTGAATTTCCTGTGTAATGCTGCCAGACTTGTGTATTACACAAAATGTATTTTCTAATAAATGGACATTGCATGAGTGCATGACAAAAATAATTATAGCACACATCTATCAAAATTAAGAGGAATCAAGAGGGAGTCATTTTCTAGAAGAGTAAATTGTATGCACCTACACTCCTTAATTACTGCAAGAGCTTAAAGTGGACCTTCACCCAAAAACAAAAGTTGCCTGATTGTTATCTTGCCCTGAGCCTATTGCCCCGTACACACGGTCGGATTTTCCGATGGAAAATGTTCGATGGGAGCTTTTTGTCAGGCTCCATCGGACATTTTCCATCGGATTTTCCGTCACACAAAATTTGAGATCTGGATCTCAAATTTTCCGACAACAAAATCCATTGTCGGAAATTCCGATGTAACACAATTCCGACGCACAAAGTTCCACACATGCTCGGAATCAAGCAGAAGAGCCGCACTGGCTATTGAACTTCATTTTTCTCGGCTCGTCGTATGTGTTGTACATCACCGCGTTCTTGGTGTTCGCAATTTCCGACCACCTTTGTGTGTCCGTGTGTATGCAAGACAAGTTTGAGACAACATCCGTCGGAAGAAATCCATGGATTTTGTTGTCAGAATTCCGATCAATGTCAGATCGTGTGTACAGGGCATAAGTCTAAATGCACCTTTTTTATTTTGGGAAGGAAGTAACTTTTTTTGATGGTGCCCGATCCCACTTACTTAATCCTTAGCTATGCAAAGATGATGTTCCTTCACCCCCACATGCAGCCTCCTGGAACAATGTCACACATCTCAGGGGTCTTTAGGACCAGTCTCCCTGCGAGTCATGGTGGCCAAATGAGTCATTTGTCATTTGGCCACCATCTTGTATTTGGGTCCCAAATACAAGATGGTGGTGCCAGAGATCCACAGACCTTAGTTTAATCAGTTCTGGGGAAGACAGTGCTGGACTCTATGGGCTGGTAAGTATCTGTTTCTTAAAAGTTAACATCTACAGTATTTGAAAGCTGTTGCAAGCTGCTCTTTAAAGAGGCTCACTCATCTAGCTCATTCAGGGCAACTTAGCCCGCTCCTCACTTATACTCAGTTGTCCCATGCCCCCTGCAGCTCCGTTCCTCTGGAAATCAAACCCTGTGTAAGCTAGAGGAGGGTGTCAGAGCTTACACAGGACCAATGATATCACCCTCTCCCTCTCATAATAGTGTTTAGGCCTGGCAACTTCCAACCCTGGAAACACCCCAAAAGTGACAGATTCTGCCGCAACTAGTAGTCATGTAGTACTAGGAATTGGGGATTATAAACAGTTAGCAGAATACGGTATGAGAGCATATCTCCAGCATTTTAGAAAAACCCTCTCTAATAGTGACTCCAGCAACTCAAAAGATCTCAACTTCATGGTATAGCATGTAAGGCTGGTCCTTCTTCTCACAATGCAGTTCTAGTACCTGAGTGGCCTAAAACCTTGGGCCTAGGTGCCGATATGCGGAAGCTTTTATAGGATATTTAGTGGTGAGAGGGCATTTGGAGTGCATAATAGGTTTTTCCCAGAGATACTTTAGGTATGCTGTGGCTCATAATAATGCTAACTGTAGGTAATTCCTTCTAATTTATTGCATGCACCAGCACCAATAGAATTTAAATGGAAATATTCAATATCCTTTGTACTTGATTGGGAACTTGAAGAGTAAATGGGTTATCTGTGCCACAGTATAAATTACTCCTTCCAGAATCTAATAGCATATCTAATAGTATAACAATGAGCAGCTTGTGAACATAGGGAATAAATGACTATGGTGGATTTCCCCAGTTGACTCTTATTTATCCCCCAAAATATGGCAAGCACCAGAAGTTAGTTTGCCAGTGCACAAGTGTGCATACTTTGCCAATATGAATGTGCATGTCTATCTGCTGCTGGTTCTAAAGCATGATTGTTCAGCATTTGGGTCTTCTAACCTTCATATCATATGACCTCTCTATGGTAATGCTCTATGGTGGTAAAATCATTCATTTGTTGTATACAGCTAATTGAACTGCTACTAATTATACAATAATATATTATTGAAACATAAGTTGCATATACAGTATACTATATGCGCACACACACATACAAGATAGGAGGTTATCCTATGTAAAAATGAAATCTTATATTCTGAGAAAAACATCCCCTAAATAATTTGACCTTTCAGTGACATAAGTCAGACCCTGCCCTTTGTAGTCTTTCTCCCTTGAGGGTCCTCAGCACATCAATCATGTCATCACCTAGAACCTCCTTGCACACCCACTCATTCTTGCCCTCTGTATCATTCTACCATCAACACCCTTTCTCCACACACTTGCTGTCAGTCAGGGGGCTTAGTGATGTCCACTTCCCCTGTTTGACAAGATTCCATATTCTCCCCTAAGCACCACTTTCAAAGGCTGGACATAGATCGGATGACTTGTGGGAAGTTGGCTCTTCAAACAGTGGCAGATGTATTTTGGACTCTTAACTGCTCTGTGCATTAAACTTTCTCAAAAATGTTTTGTCATCAAGCTGTTTTTGTTGGCCTTTGTTGCTAAATGAATATTCTTTGAAAATCAAACATTCCCAAAATGGGCCCATTTATAGGTAGACTTAAAGTAGAACTAAGGGCAAACTTTTTTGGGGGTGGAGGGATGGAGTAAGGGAGGGTTACAGCCCATTGAGGAGATATTCCTGCTCTTCTGGTCCTATAGCCAAAACAGGAAGTAAGAGGAAATCCTTCCAAAGTGAGAGAATCCTTGGTTGTCACCAGAGCTAGTGTCCCGGATGGAAGACATCCCTTCTATTTCTGTTCTGGTGACAACCCAACATGTAGGATTTTCTTTCACTTTCACTCGCAGTGATAACAGCAAAGAGAACAAACAGATAGTGAATCCCTCTAGAAGGGGCACAGACACCAATAAAAACCTGACAAGTGTTCTAATCCCTTACCACTCTATCCAAAACTAAAAAAAAGTTTTGCCTTTAGCAATACTTTAAACAAATTCAACTAATACTCTTCAGGATAGTCCCAATACTTTCTTGGTAGGATTTAATTGCTTTTACTTTTATTTTACTTCCCACAGTTCCTGATTAGCATTTCATAAGAATGCTGATTGGCTGATACTAAAACCCACAAAAAGAAGGAATATTTTGTACTCACACTAATTATTTCTAATATTAATCAGCCTGCATTTTTCTTGTTCAAGGATCTTTTTATATAATTTTATTTAAATTATTTATTTTTATTCAATTTTATTTTCAAAACGCAAATATATGGCACAGCATATACAGTAATTAATTACAATTGGCAATAACATTTCTAGATACACTGTGGGACGACGTCAATTGGGGTAACCATGGCTGGACTGATCAGCCTGCATTTTTAGAGACAGAAATTATCTAAACAGCTGGCAATACTACTTGCAGACTTATACTAGAATAATTTGCTTCTTTTGGAAAGTTATCATTCTTTGGTCTGGAAAACAACAAGGCTGGCCATGACACCCCCATCAGATGATCATCACATGACCACCTCTAACTGTGCGTCCTTGTACTTATCACATCTGCACATGTCTAACTGGAGTTTTATAGTGGACTGACGGCAGGGAGGGTCCCAACCACTAAAAGTTATTTCCCGTGGTTTTATTTCTGTTCCACCTCGTGCTACATCTCAGGAAAGGGTGGGTATCATCAGCATAACATAGAAACTGAAATTCTAGAGCACAGAATCATTTTTCTGCTGTGGCCAAGGCACGTAGCCAGCCCGTAGAAGTAAATCACAACTATTTCTACAATGTTCATGTTTATACCATCTTAGATTCCAGCAAGTGTTGAAACTCTACCTCCCTATATATTTTGTAGATTATTTTTTTTACAAGATAAGGAGTAAATTAATTTATAAGTACATGGTTGGGAACATAAAGGTGATTATTTAAATAGTTTTCGTCCTCAACTCTATTTATCATAGCAAGCAGTGCATTCCATGGGACATATTCTGCTTATTTTAACAAATGTATTCACAGTATGGGGTTTGGAGGATTAATATTATTTCATACATCTGGACAATGTGTTCTTCTAAACACAGAATAAATTCTTCATTCTAGTGAGCAAAAATATTTGGACAATTACGTAACTAAAGGTATGTTACATGGCCCAGGGATCACTAGGCTAATGAAAAGTGTTATAAAAATAAAACATTTCACTAAGAAAATAAAGAAAAGCCTAGATGACCCAGAATTTCTGAGACATAAATAAGAATATATAATTTTCAGACTTTCTATGGTTATGTTACTTCTTTATTATTCCTTACGCCACTCTAATTCACACTACAGGGTACAATTATCCATCCCTTCCTGGAATAGTATTAAAGGGGCTCATTTACTACAGGGCTGTAGATATGTCACCAGCACACCAAGGATTTTTCAAATGGATCCAAAGCTTTATTTTGTGGTCACAGCTATTAAAGTGGTTGTAAACTGAAAAAACATAAAACAAAAAAAAAAAAAAAACAAATCCTGTAAGACAAAGGCATAATGAGCTTGTATGCATCACATACTAGTTCATTATGAAATACTTACCTTAGATCGAAGCTGCTGCAGCGGTCCACACACACCGCTGTGACCAGCGACATGTCTCTCAGAGTTATTTCCGGGTTTGCGGGCTCCGGTGCTGGAGCACAGGAGCCGCCGGTCATGGCACCGGCCCTGACAAAATGGTACAAGCAGGCTGTTTCTTCAGTGCGCATGCACCGATGACATCGGCGCAAGCGTATATGGTAAATATCTCCTAAATGGTGCAGATTTAGGAGATATTTACAGTACCTACAGGTAAGCCTTATTATAGGCTTACCTGTTGGAAAAAGTGGTGTAACTAGGTTTACAACCACTTTAACAAAGGCAATGTTTCGGAGCCATACAGGACCCCTTCATCAGTCTAGTCACTTGCCTGATAAAGGGGTCCTGCAAGGCTCTGAAATGTTGCCTTTGTTAATATGCTGTGACCACTAAATAAGGATGGGTTCACACTATCTTCGCATGCGGCTCACAGCAGAGGTCTGGTGCGTCCCCGTTCACCATATCAGGCCTGATTTTAGCCCAAATTTTTGGTTGAATTCAGACCTGAAATGGACCAAAAGACACACAGGGCTCTTGTGCAAGTTCGCACCAGAGCCACAGTGGAGGAATGTGAAGCAGCACCATAGAGAGCCAGTCAAATCTCCTGCTGTTGCGAATTGGATGCAGGGAACCCGCATCCAATTCACAATTGTGTGAACCCAGCCTAAAGCTTTGGATCAGTTTGGAGAATTGTTCTGGTGCCATATTTTCAGCTTTGAATGTCTGCAGTTTCCAGCCAATTGTCGTTGCAGCACCCACTGACACCTAACAGCTAGTTCCAGGAAGTTCCAGGAACGTGTGTATTAAGACTATTTCAATTATATAATTTACTACAGAGGAACCAGGTTCAAAGGTTCAGGTAAAAGAAGAACTCCTCTTAAATCCAACATGGTCTTTGAAATAGTCATTGGTTAGGTTGATGTTCTTATGTGATGCTCTTGGTGCATCAGACATCAGTTCACCAATATTTTGGGTTGACACACCACTTCCAAAGGGTAAAAATCAACTTTTTTGTTCAGTACAGACACTCCACCCAGGATCCTCCCTCTAACATATTTCATGCCATACAGGGGATTATTCATAGAGCCAACATCAGATGTCAGTGCTTGACCAGTATGGTGAAGCTAAACTTCACAGAAATGCACAATAGGCAAAGGTAGACATAATTTTCCACATTGCATTTAACATTGCACATGATTTTCTCTGCCACCTTCCTGAGCTCAGAAAACAAGCTTTGTTTTGGAAATTGCTTGAAGTTGCAGATTTTTTATTACAGATTCACTTTAATATTTAGATATGTGTTTACTGACAATAATATACTGTATGTATTCATAGGACATTTCAACAAGTCGAGTGTATCATTTTGACTTGTTTTATTGTGTCACACACATTAGTGATATCATTACAATAAAAGTTATATTTTACAGTTGTCCATATCTTAATTAGATGTTCATCATTTTACCTCTCACAAAGATCACAGTACAAACCCTGACAATCCCATTATCTGTTTTTGTTTCCAGAACGATGTAGCCATCTTTGTGTAGGCATCATCTATGGACAGCATCTACTCCAGGACTGAGATGTTGGCTCAGAGGTAATACAGCTATGTAATTCCTGCTGTCTGTTCAGTTATTGTCTGTGTTCAAAATGTCTGGCCCTGATCATCCCCCTGATGTAGCCTTGAGACTTGCTAAAAAAGTTACAATGTTGCAGTCTGAAGAAATGCTTACTTCTACCTGCAGCAGACTGATGACATCAACTACAAGCAGTATTAAACCCAAAACAAAACGAACATTTATTATATTGCAGCTTAAAAATTCTTAGATGTGGTAACTGCATTCAATTTATTTTTTAGGCTTTCTTTCATTTTAGTCTGGTGATTGATCCGTAAGTCTGATGTTTTTCAAAGGAAAAAGCTTTATGGCAGATGCATCAGTATCAATCCCACAGAGGCCTAAGTCTATGGTGGCAGTACTTTTGAGGCTTACTTTTGTCTTTGTATCCCTATCTCACCACATTGCACTCCTACTTTACCATACAGAAGACATAAAACTGTACAACAGAGATCTGTGGTTAGAAATTGATGGTGTTAGGCATAGTAAGTTCTGAAGAAGTACGCGGAGGCGTACGAAACGTCAACGCAGCCCCTGCAGGGCTTGTCAGCAGGCCTTCAACATGCTTCCTTTTCCAGCAATGTAAAAGGGTTTCCCTGTGATTTGCATACAGCACCATACTTCACAAGCTAATTCCGCATCAGCAATTGAATGCAAAGTTCCTGGTTCCTGGTCTCTTCCTAACCATGTGACCGGTCATGTGATCACACAGTCTGCAGTGTCTACTATTGAGGAGAATGGTGTGCTGTGACTACACACTGAATGTTGCTCTGAACTGACTGTGAGCCGCTCCATGCCAAACAGCAAGACAGCAGAGTCTGAGGACATCCCCAGTACTTGAAAGAGGTGAGAGCCCAATGGGCAGTTTCTCTTTCCCTCCTTACCTGCTTATCAATAGTCTTTGCATCTGTTTGCCATTCACCCTCCTGCATGGATTGACACACTTGAAACTGATGAACTGTGAAAATATCATCCTGGTCTAGATTGGAAAAGAGACTAAGCCCTTTCTTTGGAGTGGTTTGTCCTTTGCTCCTTTTATGCTGCATTGAGGAAATAGTGTTTGTGCACTGGACATACCTAGTAACAGGAACGCTGGTCTTTCCATTTCCAAAACAACTGGTGTAAACACACATTTAGTGCACTGAGGTTGGAAGCTGCTTGTGGAGGATTTCCTTCTAATAGAGGTTTTTTTTTTTTTTTTTTTTTTAAAAAACCCCACCTAATTCAGCTATGTAAGGTCCTGTCTATGTGGATATATGTGGGTGTTTTTTTTGTTTTTTTTTCTCAGTACTGCTCAATCTGATGCACAGTTAATACTAGACCACATAAGACTTGATATCCCATCAGTAGCTTACTCCATGTAATGTTTGGTGCAATACTTTTTTCTTTGGATTCTAATGGACACTGCATGCGTTTTTGGCCTGCAGGCACGCTCTGCAGTTTTATTCATCAATGTTGCAGCATGGTTTTTAATTTTGGTTTAGTGTAGTGAGACGGACTGTGTTACTTAGATACATTGTTTATCCTACATATATTTGGAATTTTTTGTATATGTAAATACCCCCACCCCCCCTACCCTTAATAAAGCCTTTTTGCATTTTTGTACCATAAGCCGTAGTTGACCATTCCCCTTTTTTGCTTTCTGGGGACTCCCTTGTCTCCTCTTTCTGTTGTTGATATAGTAAGGCCTTGCTTCACATGGGTGTACTACAGCATCATCTGTGCAAGGGCTGAGTTTGAACAAGAGTTCTGAGATTCCCCATGCAAGCAGCCTCATTCATGTAATTTAGGATGCAGCAGCTGCACGGACAAAGCCACTGCTCCCAATTTGAAAGTTATGCGGGTGCACGGGCCTGAGCGCAGACAGTGTGCATTCAGGATCATGCACCGGCACCCACATAACTGTCAAATTGGGAGCAGCGGCTATATCCATGTAGCTACTGACTGCATCCCAATTGATACAAATGGGATTGCCTGCATGAGGATACACAGAACACCTGGTCCACGCTGTAGTAGGCCCATGTGAAAGAGGCCTAAATGTGGCTTGCCCAAACATATTTAGCATTAGATGTCTGACCCATTTTATCTTCTATTTCAGCCAGTTTTTTGCACAAATATTTACTCAGTATCCGGCTTCTCTTTATTATAATATTTCAGTGTTGGAATGTCATAAAAGAACACTTATCAGACCAATGCAAAAGCCTGCTATTCTTTGGACAACTGAAATGAAATTGTGCCAGGTTTCCTGTTACTTTAACCTGTTTTCAAAAGCTGTACTAATGTAAGTGGCATGTTTATTGCAAATCAATGTAAAGTAGTTGTGGCTGTATATTTATTTAAGGGTGATTTAATCTTTACAAGAAAATACATTACCATTGTAAGTTGTTTAAAATAATGCTTTACCTTGTTTGTTGAAAGAAGTCTTTAAGTGGAATTATCATTAAATATTCATATTTACAGTGGATTCTGCAGGGCTAGAACACTGAATTAACAGCGGGGCTGTTACTATGTGAAATCATGCCAGTTGTTTTTCAACTGCTGATTCTTGCAGGGAAGTTCAGCAAGGGCAAAACAGAGATAGGGCTGCCTTAATACAGGATCATTTTACATTGTCTGTTTTTTCTTTCCATTTGAGGCTAGGCACTTATAAGAAGTGTGGCTATGTGGTCAACCTGGTGGTAGGCAGCGGTAGATGGTAGCCTGCCAACCGCTTACTGAACACTTTGGGGTTGATTTCCTGAAGGCAAATAAACTGCACACTTTGCAAAGTGCAGTTTTACTCTGCAAGCGCAGTTGCCCCAGAGCCTAGTAAATGAGCAGAAGCTCTGCTGACTTCAATCATCCAATCATGTGCAAGCAAAAATGCTGTTTATTCATTTTCCTTGTACCTGATTGGGTATTTTTTGCCTTACCTCATTTACTAAGCTCTGCAGCAACTGCACTTGCAGAGGGCAATTGCACAGTCTAGTTGCCTTTAGTAAATCAACACTTTATGTTTGTAAATGAACATACCAGTACACATCCGATTATGGGTTGAGAAGTGACTTGCTTTCAGGTAGTCGCAAAGACACTGCTTGTAGGCTTCCAAGGTAATCTGCGATTCAACTTGCAGTTGCTTGATTGTGTAATGATTTAAGAATAATATACTCAAATAGACTTGCATGTGTAGTCCGATGAAGGAAAACGTCAAACAAGCCCAATATTTCTGGTGAGGCATCTCCCACACATCAAGCTTTCCCTCAATGGGCACCCAACAGTAGCTCAAGCCATAGAAATACAGAAATAGCACCAGAACACATTCAAATTAAGTCTAAGATAATTTTAATTGTTGGTAAAAAGTCACATACCAACGTCCGTGTCTTGGGGCATCACCCCCCTCCTTTATCAGGGTTCAACACAGGAAAAAATTTGGATGCACTCAGAGAAAACAGTGGTTTCATAGATCTATATTAGAACCAGTATTGAACTCTCAATATGGTGTAACAATTTGACAGAAGTTGCTGAGCAGCAAAGTCAGGTTGTTACTCCATTTGGAGAGTTCAATACTACTTCTAATATATGGAATCTTAGTGGAATGTGGTCTTGAGTAATTACATTATTACATCATCCACTGATACATGTTCAATGTAATAAAATAGATCAAATTAGATACAAATGGACTGTTTGACTAATAAGTGAAACATTTAATTGTTTTTGAAACAAATGCATTGATCAGCCATTTTGGTCATACACGTTTGCTGTGTTTTTTGTTGTGAGAACCAGCCATAGTATTGATTCATCAGGCACAGAAATGCATTTGTTATCCACACAAATAATGTTGATACTACTTGTAAAATCTGATCAATTAGGAATTGCTCTTTTGCAATTGCTCACATTCAAAATAATCATAATTGCAAAGTGTATGGTCATTAAGCAGCTTAAAGATCGGTTGGATCTTTTTTTATGTAAGTACTTAAAGTGATTGTAAAGTCTTGTTTTTTTTTCTCTGTGTAGTGGTTTTGCACAGGGCAGCCCAGATCTTCCTCTTCTTGGGTCCCTCTTCGGCTCTCCTGGCCGCTCCCTCCTGTCGAGTACCCCCACAGCAAGCAGCTTGCTATGGGGGCATGTAAGCTGAGTCACAGCTCCCTGTGCCCATTCAGGCACGGAGCCTCGGTTTGGCCGCGCCCCCTCTCTCCCTTAATTGGCTAACTGACTTTCATTGACAGCAGTGGGAGCCAATGGCGCCGCTGCTGTGTCTTACCAATCAGGAGGATAGAGACGGGGCTCAGGTAAGTATTAGGGCGGCCAAGGGGGGCTGCTGCACACAGAAGGTTTTTTCTCTTAATGCATAGAATGCATTAAGAGAAAAAACCTTCTGATTTTACAAGCGGAACTTTACCTTTAACAACTTGATAAAAAATATTGTTCTTTAGCATGGAACATACATTCCACATTAATAATTATGCTGCCAAATGTGTGCTGTAAATTTCCTACAGCATTGCTCCTGTTTCTTCTTGCTGGATGCTGCCATTTTGCCCAACAGTAAATTAAGGACTTCAAAATCAACTTTTGATTTGCTACTTCAGTTACCAGAAACATACAGTAGAGACAGAAGATTAAATAGTGAGTCCTCCCAGATGACATTCTGGATGGGCAAAACAACCTAACAGTTTCTTATGTCATCTCTGAGCTTGAGCTCCCAGAGCTCAACATCTCTTACAAAGGATTACTACTATATATATAGTAGTATTATACTATTTAGATTATTTTTCATTTTGGAAAATGCAAAAGTGATAGTGAACAACCAAATCAAACGAGAGTACACAACTGTAATATAAGGAGTCATTTTTAGTTATGGCGGGGACTCATGATTTCATGTGCTGGAGGATACAGCACCCTATACAATTATAGGTCAAATTATGTCTGGCCATCAAACTCAAATTCAATGCAAGCATACAACCCAAACGTAACAGTTATTGTATTATGAATGTTGACACTTAAATGGCTGACTTGATGATAAATGCATAGGTCATCACTTAAGCAGGTCTGAATAAGAAGTATATTTCCACCAATAAACTTTCCACATGGCTACATTAATCTAAGCCACTGTGAACAAGAACAGCAGTTTGTTTGGTCTTAAAAGTTAACCCCAGCTTGTAGCTTTACAAATAAACTAGCCGCCGTGTGTACAATGGTGCTTTGTTCTCTCCCTGTATGTGGCTAGGACCATCCCATGGAGAGATTAATTCCCTTTCATGAGCCTTTCCTATGCTAGGAACTGATATTGAAAGTACTGCTTGTGGACATAAATCTAAAAACAAGCACATAGTCTTCAGTTATAGCAAGGTACAAAATAGTTAACAAAATGCACAATGACAGCATATTAGAAAAAAAAAGTGATGGCTTCATTGCTGATTAGTACAGCAGAAACACCCAATAAAGCAGCCCTTCTGGAGGCCAGTGGACCAATATTTCAAATAATGCAGTTTATCCAAAGCATTACAATGCCTACCATCAAAGAAGGTATCCACAGATATCACATGACCGAACTTTTGCTAGAATTGGCAGTTCTGGGTAGAAATTGGTTGCACTCTGCAAGGGCATTTACTCCAGAGGTTAGTAAATAAGGGAAAGCTCTGTTGACTTACACCATCCAGTCATGTGCAAGCAAAAATTATGTTTTTTTTGTTTGTTTTTTTAATTTTCCTTGTGTATGATTGAGTATTCCTTGCAAAGTGAAGCTTTACCTCATTTACCAAGTTCTGGGGCAAATGTTCTTGCAAAGTTCAACTGCACCAGCAAAGTGCACATTCTTATTTGCCTTTTAATAAAATAATCTCTATTGTAATTATAGCTTGGAGCATAGGAGTTTACCTATCTCTTGTCTTCGCTGTTTTGTGAGAGACTTGCAAAAAAAAAAAAAAGAAATAGAGGGAAGAAAAATGCAGCAAGCCCTTTCAGTATAGTATTGTTAATGTAAATACAACGTATACTTTTAAAACTGATTATCTTAAAAGTAACGCTGATTTGATGAACTCACATTTTGTGAAGTTGCCAAGGGGCACCAGAATTGGTAGGTGCAACCTGTTACGTTTGTGAGTGGGGAATACATCAGTACTTGGTAGGGAAATATTCTCACTAAAACTCTCACGGTTTTCCCAAATCCAGACTTGGAAGTGCTGGGATATTGGTGGTCAATGGCATGAAAAAACTCATCTGGTGGCACAGGTTCTTCAATCGTAAAGATGGATGTAGTTCAAGAGGCGGTTTGTAAAATATATGCTATTTTACCATACAGACAGGTTTTTTTTACACCATTGGCCACCAATATCTTGGCGCATAGGCATGCCCCTGGACTGGCCCCTTTCCATGACAGCCTGAGTCTCAGTCCTGGTAAAGTGTTGGGGGCTTATACTTTCCATCGTACAGGGCTGATATGAAGAAAAAAGTCTTGATGGATTCTTGGCAGAACCACGATATAGATGTGCAATCACTGTGATCAGTGCCGGACAAGATCATCCAGCGCCCAGGGCAAAGATGCCAAACCTCCTCCCCAGTTTATGATGGCAAGCTTAGGGGATCGTACGCCCAGAAGTCACTTGCTTGTCAAAATCACTGCTACTGTCACTACTTCTGCCAGCCTTGTAACAGAAGGAAGGTGCCCCCATCCCTACAGTAAACCATTACGCTGAGGGCAGCCATCCCTCTCGCCCATCTCTTGCCCTGGCCCTGACTGTGGGTCGCTCACTGTACCCCATCCCCCATTCAGAAATTGGATTGGATTGTGATTGGAGGAGGCATGAATGAATGTCACAATTTCCACTCCTCCAATCAGCATTCTGTGAAAAGAATACAAGGCGTCAGAAAAGTGTTAGCTTATTAAAGGTAAAAGATTTACCAAGAGCTGCAGCATCCAGAGATGGGGCATACTTCACTGGAAGTCATTTATTTTTGCAGTGCAAATACCAAATAGTTTTGGCTGGAGTTCAGCTTTAAACCATGGAACTTCAAAGACAGTCAGTAAATAGACATACCTAGTTAATTTCGTTTTAAAGCTGTTCACATAACTAAGAATAAAACTAACTCTCATTTACTGCCAACCACAAGATCACTCTTTGCTGCAGGCATGTATTATTTAATATGATCTTCAGATTACAGACATGACCCTTGTTTGTGATTGAATACAGGCATGAATGAGTTAAGCTGTCTTTCTTTATACCATTCCAAATCTTAACAGATCTTTTCCTGTTCTATAAACATTTTTGTTTCTCTTGTCCCAAAGGGCGTTCTTCTCTGAGGAACCTGAACATTGAAATTACATTGTTGCAGGATAAAGGATTGTTTTTAACGGTACATAATTTCCTGAACATAAAACAAAGCAAGGGAAGTGAAGAAACTGCAGCTGCACATTTTAAAATCCCATAATATCAAAGAACAGAGCGAATTTCTTGTAGAGTAGAAAGAAAACCAATGTCTGCTGAAAAAAGGAGAATGTTTATTATTTTAAGGTGTTTTTTTTTCATTTACAGTGGACCTACCCCCAAATGTTACAGCTTTTCCTACATAGATAGAAAATGAGAAACAGAAGAGCTAGAATATTTAGGATTCCTGGAGAAATGAATGCTCTGGACTCCCTCCAGTGCTGGTCACATGTGCAAACCTCGGCACCCGGTCACATGATCGCTGCTGAGGAAGAGCCAATTTGAAATCTAATTTTTGTCTTTACTAGATATCACATGATCAAATGCCTAGTCTTTCAAATATGTAGTAACACAAGGGCGCATAGGGCAGTGATTTCTCCTAGTTGCAGATGTTCATCTTTTAAAAAAAATCTTTATAGATACTGTCCAGATTAAAAACTACAGTGTGCCTATGTTAACATTCCAGTAAAGAATTATTTTTAACAGCATATCAAATGCAGTGACATGATACAATGGATTTTGATGGATGTTGAATCAAACTGTGCCCAAGTTCGATTGACACCCCCCTCTCCACTCCCCAAGTAGTCTGCATTCACACTCTGATTGAAAGTAATACTTCCCAGGCACGCTTATATCATCAACCCTTTCAGCCAGACCACAATGATCCCTGCTCCCGTGCTTGGTGATCTATGGAGAGTTTGTTGATCATGGTTTGCACTCATACTGATGTGAACCATATTGGACTACATGTGGACTGTGCCCCAGACCACCTCTTCCAAGTGGTGCACATAACTGTACCCGGGCATAGTTTGGAGCACTCATGTTACACAAATGAACCGTAGAGGGGATAAACCAATTGCCAGTGTGAGTATAGAAAGTTGGCTACGCAACCCAAAATCTTTACTGTATCTCCATAAAAACATATTTTTAAGTGGAGGGAGATCTGATCGTTGGCACCATATATTTACAGACCTGGTGTGAACATCCTGTGACTCACCATCTGCACTGTTACTGCCTGCCCGAGCATCAGAAGATTCTCTGTTGTGATCATTGAAACAGAACAAGTTGTAAAAGTTGGGACCAGCAAAGACATACTAGTAATGAATAGAGATAGCAACAAAGTCAGTAAGTGCTGGGGGGCAAAAGACAGCTACCCTAATGGTCCTGGTCATAAGACCTAAAAATCTAAAAGAAAAGCTCACCCTTACATCAAGCCACGGAAACATTCCTCCTTCCAAGAAATATGTGCATAAAGTCAATAAATTACCGCCACACCAGCATCTCCCTCAATATTTCTTTGTGGATAAAGCTCCTGGAAACACAGAGCAACCACTGACACATTTTTGCCTCGGGTGGTCTTAAGTTGGCTATACTGAGTAGAGTTTCCTTAGAAAAAAATGTTTGTTAGATTCTCTATTAATGGGGTCAAAAGGGTAATTTTCAACCACAGTGACAAGGAAAATCAAGGATGAATTTTTCTTGAACGAACAAAAAACTGTTAATTTGGTTTTAGCTATGACTAAGGCAGGCAACATGGTGCAAATTTCTTGTCTGCAACCGGTGGGCGGAGGAAGCCATCGATTGATCAATTTGGTACATTCAGCCTGCCCATCAATGGTTCGAATCTCGGCCGGTTCCTGTTTAACCGGCCACGATTTAAACCGTGTATGGCAGGTCTTATGCTGTGTGAGACATAAACACGTCAGCGATTGCTCTGTGTATGTCCAGGTGCTTTTTCAGTAAAGAAATACTCAAGGAGATGCTGGAAGTTCAGTATTTATTGACTTCAAAAGCCAGTTTATACTGACTATTCCACACCTCAGGTTTTTAAGAAGAAGCTATGAGTAATCCTTCCTTTCAGTAGAACTGTTGTCTTGCTGTCCCCTCTTTTGTGAACTTTCTGCAGTTTAGTGAAAGGGTTACAGATCCAAAGAGGTTCTTCAGCCTCTACACATCACAAGGTGTGTCAGTACTTATGCAAATACTTTAAAATGAAGCCCTTAGCTAGATTAATGTAGCACTCTCCTAGTTAGGCAAATTTAGTTTTTGGCTCTTGCTGTAACCAGGGGAGCAGCAATTGTTTGGTCTGGTCTGTTCAGCATTATGATTGCCTCCAAAGGGGACCCTTTGTATCTGTAAGACTAGATGTCCAGAGCACCCAGCCCCCCTCCTTACATCAGATGTCAAGAGTCTCCCACCCTCCCTTACATCACAGTGCACCCCCTTTACTTTGTGCTGCTGCAGGGAAGAAGCTGGGGGCGGAGCTGGGAAGCAGAAAGTGCAGAGTCTGGGGAAGGACAACAAGAGGAGCTGCTAAAGTGTGCTGAATGCTGAGACCAGGTGAGGTGGAGATGGGGGGGTGCTGCAGTTGCACAGAGATGCTCTGTAAGAGGAGTCCTGTCTTCCTCCCTACTGCCGACTGCTGAGATAGGGTGAGGGTGGAGATAAGGGGGTGCCGCAGCTGCAGGACACATGAATGTTCTGGTGGGTCAAATTCGGCCCTGGGGCCTTGTGTTTAACACATGTGATCTAGAAGAAGTTTTTGAGCTTAGGGAAGGAGAATTCAAATGATCAGCCTGAATATTGAGCAGGGTTTAGACTAATCGGGGAGGTGTGACCAGACAGTGTCTGGGCTGCTGTTAAATAGCCTGGAGCCCTGTGGAGATTGCCTTTTTCCACTCTGAGTGGATGAGTCTGTGAGCTGAGCAAAGGGTTCTGCTTGCCCCTGGCTCCCTTTGGATTAGATGCTGGATCACTTTACAAGAGGCTACACCTATGGACTGATCTTGTCCCAGGATTCTGTGAGTAGAGCCCCGTTTCTGTGCTGCACCTCCAAGCTACTTCATGGTCCCAGCCATGAACCTATAGACTATTCCAGTCTATCTATACCTGTGCTAAATCTACTTCATGCTCCCCAGCAATGAACTTATAGATGTTTCCAATCTACCTCTAGTTGTGGTTCTGTTACTGAGAGAGAGAGAGAGAGAGAGAGAGGTGTCCTCTGCTAACAATACTTATGTTTGGAGTATCCCACATCACCCCAAATCTACTCGCAAATTTTGACTAGCAAATATACCTTAAAAAAGAGATAACCCCTAGACTGATCAATGAGCCACAGTTAGTGGACTGTTGTTGCGTGCCTGGCTGCCTCTGCACTACTTTTGGGGAAGCAACCTGAAAATTCATGGAGGCCCCTATGGGGGTAGCACTATATTGCAATGTTTTTCTTTTGCCAGTCTTTTCCTGAAAACCAGCTGCCTATACCACTGTATTCAGGAGTGTTTTGATATGTTGCTTTCTGAAGGTCACCTCTAATAATACATTTTATGTTCATACAATCATATGTTTACTAAGCGTTTCTCGTATTTGTGATGGGTTTACTTGCACACACAAAGCATAAACAATTGATGAATATATGCGCAGTATACATTATACTGTGACACTTTCTTTCATTAGGCGTAACCTTTCTTCCTAGTCATCTATATCTAACTTTGCATTTGCTCTTAGTGATCTGAGTTTTTACTTCGTTTGGCCAGTGTCAAGAGGAGTATTAAACATTGATCCCCTTGTATCTTAAAACTAAAGCATGCATGATCCTGGCAGTTTGGGGCCATCATATCGCTAGTGGCAAATAAGTTGCTTTTAACTCAGAGAATCTGAGGATTGCACTGACAACAAGGCTTAAGTTTACATTAATTGAATGTGACTGGTCTCCCCATTTTTCATGCGAGCCATGCGAGTAAAGATGTGTGATTATCTATATTGAGGGGTAGATTGAAGTCATCTCTGTTCAACTGTTTATTTAGATTGCATTTATAACACCCCTATGTAAACTAGGTCCATCATTTGTCATCCTTTACAACACTTTATCATTAGTTTCAAAACAGCACAATGATCAAAGTGTCATGCAAGCACTATGTCAGTGAAACGCTAAGCAAACACTGTGGCTGCTAACGCCAAACAGCATGTTCTAACAACTAATATCATTTTTATATAATTCCTTAAAACAAAAACACACTAGTCATTTAGGGGTTTATTTACTAAAGCTGGAGAGGCAAAATCAGGCTCACTTCTACATAGAAACCAATCAACTTCTAGCCTCAGCTTGTTCAATTAAGCTTTGGCAATAAAACCTGGAAGCTGATTGATTTCTATGGAGAAATAAGCCTGATTTTGCACTCTCCAGTTTTAATGAACAAACCCCTTATTCTCGATCAGCTTTAAAGCATACAGTATATATGGTCAACATTTTAAATCATATATAATTTCCACATTGTATTTTAATTATTGATAGCCTACTCCAACTCGCCAAAATCTCCAACCACGTCACTTCCGATGACTCTCCAGCAGCAATAATTGGGGATTCCGACGAGTTGCCTGCTTGCAGCGTATACAATACAGTACATGATATAATGAGTGGACATTGTTAGTCCGCCCGATACTAACCAACAAGATGGCCGTCTCCAAGGTGGCTACAACTTTTTTCCTCCTTACCCAGTGTTCTGTCAAAACAGGCAACTCCTCCGGTACTGTACTGTATACACTGCCGGTGTTCTGTGAAAAAAAGCAACTCGTCGAAATCTCCAATTATTGCTGCCGGACAGTCACCAGAAGTGAAGTGGTTGGAGATTTTGGAGAGTTGGAGTTTTTCGACAGAACACCTGCCTTCTGAGCTACAGAGGTGCTGAGAGGAGGAGTTTCAGGAGGTGGAGTCAGTACAGGAATCCCTGCTTACAGGCAGCAAGGTACCATGGGGTATGTAGTCCTTAGAAATTAAAAGTAAACAGCAGAGGAGAAGCTACAAAGCATGCAGGGAATCCAGGAAAATGGCCACGCAGGCAGGCAGAACTCATAACATGAGAGGAGATTTTTCAAGTAAGTTTATGTTGGATTGTGAGAAATAACTATTGCATACATCCCAACTTTTTGAGATGGGAGCGAGGGACACCTATCAGTAAAAGTATGTCGGCATGGGACACAACCTTACCAGGCCCCTTAAAGGTGAATTGTACAAAAAAATTATTTAAACCCACAATTCCTTTTTTTTCACCACTGCTATTCCTTTATACTTGCTTTTGAAATTTACAAATGCAGCAATTTAGAAATTGGATGAAAGTTTTAGCAATGGGAAACACTTTTTGAAAGATAAAAAGTGCATTTTATACACAACTATATAGATCAGACCAAAATGTGGGACAAATGAAGAGGGACAAAGGCACTTTGTTCCAAATCAGGGACAGTCCCTCGAAATCAGGGACAGTTGGGAGCTATGCTATTGTTTGCATTGCTATTACAATGCTAAAGCTCTAAAATGAAAGACAATGCACTTTCATTTTATAACATCAGCATTGTAATAACAATAGCATAGCTCCCAACTGTCTCTGACTTGGAGGGACTGTCCCTGATTTGGAACAAAGTCCCTCTGTCCCTCTTCATTTATCCCTCATTTTGGTCTGCTTTAGAGTTGTATATAAAATTTCTATATTATTAATATTATTATTATACAGAATTTATACCGCGCCAACAGTTTGCGCAGCGCTTTACAACATGAGGGCAGACAGTACACTTACAATACAAATCAATACAGGAGGGATCAGAGGGCCCTGCTCATTAGAGCTTACAATCTAGAAGGGAGGGTCAAGTGGAAACAATAACTGGGGGGGGGTGAGCTGATGGAGAAAATTAAAAAACAGTTCTTAGGTGTGGGTAGGGTAGGCTACTCTGAAGAGAAGGATTTTCAGGGATCATCTAAAAGCTAATAGAGTAGGAGTTAAGCGGACAGATTGGGGTAGGGCATTCCATAGAATTAGAGAGGCTTTGGAAAAGTCCTGGAGGCGAGCATGGGAGGAGGTGACGAGGGAGCTAGAGAGCAGGAGGTCTTGAGAGGAATGAAGAGAACGAGTAGGTTGGTATTTAGAGACTAAGCTAGTGATGTAGCTGGGGGGTGAAATTGTGGATGGCTTTGTACGTAGTTGTTAGTATTTTGAATTTAATTCTTTGGCCGAGCAGAAGCCAGTGGAGGGATTGACAGAGAGGAGTGGCAGACACAGAGCGATTGGTAAGGTGGATGAGTCTGGCAGCAGCATTTATGATGGATTAAAGAGGTGATAGACTATGTAGAGGTAGGCCAATGAGGAGGGAGTTGCAGTAGTCAAGGCGAGAGATGACCAGCGAGTGAATTAAGAGCTTTGTTGTGTCATTGGTTAGAAATGGGTGTAATTTGGAGATGTTGTGGAGGTTGAGGCGGCAGGATTTGGACAGTGATTGGACCTGGTGCTTAAAGGTGAGTTCAGAGTCTAGGACTACACCTAGAACCTTGGCATGTGGGGATGGGCTTATAGTTGTGCCATCGATTTTGAAAGAGAGATCAGAGGAAGGGGCATATAGGGGAGGAAAAATTATAAGTTCGGTTTTGGATAGATTGAGTTTGAGGAAGTAGTGTGACATCCAGACTGATATATCTGATAGTAAATTTGTGATATGTGAGGAGACAGAGGGAGTGAGCTGAGGGGTAGAGATTTCCTTTATAGAAAAACAGTAAAAAAAACACAAACACAGAGGCTGCCATTGTTGCCATCTCCTGAAAATGCTAGTTGTCTGGCTGTCATGCTGATAACTTATGTCATTGCCATGTGACCAATATACTTCTAAGGACTTCTGACTGTCCTGATTTACATATGTGTTCTGGCCCAGTGACTCCAAACGTATTGAAAACACTAAATTAGCATGATAGGCAGCTAGCATTTTCAGAAGGAGGTCAGCTTACGTATTCCTTTCATAACACGTTTACTCTACAGTAATCAATACAGACTGTGTACATGATCCACAATATGGAGACAAGGTGGGTCGCGACTCACAATGCAAAAACATTCAAGCTTGATTTTATATGACAAAACGTGTGATACAGGGATATGAGTTGACATGCTTTATAAAACAGGCCCGTTTATTAGTCCCAACCCAGCAGTGAGCTAATCAGTGCTTGCATATAAATATGATATATTTACAAGAATTTGTAAATAGCACAACTAAAGCTTATAAAAGGCATGAGTAATACATTCACATGTTACTAACCCATCATAAGCCTGGACAACTCAAACTGAACAGATAAAAAAACTTACATGACCAGAAGTTAATTTCAGTAAAAGCTGCATGACAAAACAACCAGTAGATCAGAGGTAAAGGAAGCTAAGGTTACATGCTAATCTTTTCACATGTAAAAGATGAGCCTGGCCCCATTCTCTCCCACCAACCCACATATAGGCCCTTCCATGAGATGGCCAATTTCGCTGAGCAATAGGAAGACTCAATAGGTGGGAGCAACATGGCAAACTTGACTTTTGCTAATAGAAATTTATATATAAAGTTGGTTGCCTAAATATCATTCAAGGTAACATTGGATTATGTATTTTTCACTAAACAATAATTCTGAATTGCCCTAGTTTGTGAAAGGTTTTCATTAAACTAGACATTACATGGAGACGTACAGAATGCTTGTTCTTATTATGCACAAAAATGTATCATGCACTTACAGATTACAGAAACAGGTGCAAATGTGTATTAAGCTACAACAAAGACCTAAATTAATTGTTTTGATCCATCTATTAGAACTTAGAAAGTGAAAGCATATTTGCAAGTGCTTTACAGTGAATAAAGGTAAATTAAGACTGGCAGGGTAAACCTTGAAGGTACTCCACCGACATTGTGTAGTATGCACCTAAGGTGCCTAAATGTTGCTATTAAATGTTTCTTGTAGGGCATTTCATCAGCCCTAAAAATCAGTGTGCTCTATTGTGCAAAAAGCAACCAGCTCTTGCTGCTACCATATCTGTCCCCCACCTCCCTTTCCACCCAGTTGACTCATCACTGACAAAGGTGGCCTTACTTACCTATGGTGAGGTTCAAATAGCAAGAAGAGTGAAAGCAGACTTGAAAACCACAGTAGCTGTCACTATGTGCCTCACATTTATAAGGTTCCCTGTAGAGGAAATCGGGTGACAAGTAACTGGTGGTCATTTCTGCACAATAGACAGGGCAATCTTATATCCTTATAGCTGCAGGTTTTGTAGATTTTGTTTAAGTGTCTTCCTTCCAGTAATGTAGTTCTGAAGTTCCAATACACCCGACCTTTAGTTCTCTGACTCTGGCAAGTGTCAAACACTAAAGCCCAACTCTAGGAATTGGAAAAAGAAACTACCCTTGCAGTGGGATAACCCTCCCCCCCCGGTCTGAAAGGGTTAAAGTGGATGTAAACCCGATTTTTTTTTTTTTTTCTATCATACTGTAGAGTATAAGATTTCCTATCATTTGAGCCCAGTCTTGCCACACAGAGTTAATCCATCTCTGAGCAATCCTCTTTTATTGTTCAGTGAGAAAAATCTTGACAAACTGAGAAAAACTTTGTCAAATCCTCCCCCTTGCTGTGAGTGACAGGTGATTTACATCTCGTGCACTAGCCTAAGACATGCATTATTTTTGAATTCTCTCCCACTTCTTTCTTCAGCAGCTCTGCAAGGATTGGCTGTTCCACACCTCAGCATGATTTGGCATGCTGAAGTCATGTGGTTACTTTCCTGTCTTTTCACTGGATGTTAGAGATCATAGCAGAAGTTCAGTATAAGAAATACACAGGAGAAAATGCATATTGACAAGAGGAGTGTAGAGGTGGGCGGGGAGTCTACTGACATCACGACTCCACCCACCGAGCTCCAGACAACAGACCCACCCACAGAATATGCAGTTTTTCGGGTCTAATAACAGACAGAGGGGAGACATTTGACAGGTAAAGATACATGCAGAAGACATGTATATCCTTATAGATAACCCTTATGGTAGTAGTTGACATTGGGTTTACATCCACTTTAAATACTCATTATGTCTAAGGGTTCTGGAATATTTATTCCACACTCCAGTAGGGTCGCTCTAGCAGAATCCCTCCAGTGGTGTGACCATTCCCCTGCAGCCTCATTTCTAAGCTGCTGTCACGCACTCAACCCCACCACATACCCAGGGTTATTAGTTCTGTACTGTATATGACTAGGCCGAAGGACAACAGACAGACTGGAGTTTCAGGGAGAAGAGGACAGCCAAAACAGCGGATAGGGTAAGAAATTCTGCCTCTCCTATACTCCCTAGGCATAACAAGCATTTAACCCATGCAGTGGGACCCATTCTTGTAGTTGGGCTTTAAAAAGACCATGACACCACCTTAAAAAAAAACTGCAGGCAGGAAAAATCAAGCATTTTAAATGCTTACCAACAGTGGTTTTTCTTTCCAAAATGATTTTTTACCCACTTGCAATGTGCCTGTGCTAGAAAAATTGATTAGTCAATTCCCTAACACAGCCCCTTGCATGTCATAGCCCTCTCCTCTTCTGGGGGTGTATAATTATTCTTTGTGCTGGCCCTGTTCCTCCATTCCACCCTACATAACCTTTGTATGTAGCAGCCAGGGGGAGAAGTGAAGAGGAATTCTATGGAGTATAATTTTAGTGACAGCTCTGAGTCTACTGGTGCTGCTGACTTCACATCCAAGATGGCGGCTCCCAGAATTGATTTTGGACATCTACACTAGGGAGGCATTTACAGGTAAACAACAAGCAAAAGGGTCTTTTTAAGAGATCAATAAGAAATCACAGACCAAGATCTCAGCAGTGTAATGAGTGCTTGAACATAAGTAACATTAACATCTAATATCTCACTGTTGAATGGAAATCTCATTTAAATGTGAAAACACTAGAGCCTAAAACTGGCCACACATGAAATTTGACCGGTTCAGCAGGGACTAGACAAATTTCGATCCATTTGTGGCCACTGCAGTTGAACAGAGGTCAATTTACCAATTAACTTCTGTTCAACTGCCCTGTCGAATAAAAGCTGCTCAATCAGTGCTGCAGGCAATAGGCTGCTATACTGGTCTGTATATTTTGACAGCGGGGAGTTTCCCTATTGTCAGAATACAATATGCAGAAGGGAGGATTCCCCCATCCATACATTTGAGGTGGATGAACCACTGGCCGAATGAAAAAATCTGAACCCTGTATGGCCAGCTTTACAGAAACACAGGTCAAGCAGACATTGTACAGTTCAGGGATATGCCAACTGAATCATTTACATTAAAAAAACTGTGTAAAGAGGAAATATTTTAGGCTTTTCTAGTGTTTAAACAAGCATTTTTTCTACAATTATATATCAAGCTCCAGTCAAGGTTTTTATATATAAAATATTGCTTTGAATTTTTATACATAAAATTGAAAAATGGACTTATCCTTAGATTCATTTATTCAGTTTGCATATTTGTAATCAATGACCTTGATCAGGAAAGGCACCGTCCTCCAGTATTTTCAAGTTCAAACCTACAAAGTCACTAGATTTCCTATTATTCACAGCTGTCTTTAAAAACCTAAGCCTCAATTTATCAAATGGCAAAAAAGTATATTGTTATTCCACTGTGGATGTTTATGTAGATGCTTTCATTAACTATTTATAGATGGTTCTTTCTCGCAATCCAAGAATTCCAGGATCATCAAATTTGTTAATTTCTCAAGAAAACTTGTTTTTGCCAATCATTTATTAGCATGAAACGTAGATGTATAATACTGTATATAATTAGGGGTCTACAAGAGTATTAGTTGCTGAGATGAGACCTGAAACAATATAAACAGTGCAAATGAATCAGTATAAACTGTTTTGGAAAAGGGGCAGTCTTCCCAAAATGATAGTTTAGTTATATGGGAGGAGCCTCATGGGTTGACTCACCCCAGGAAAATCCAAAAGAAAGATCCCCTTGCCATAATTCTGCCCACTTCTCTGTGGTTGAGCTCCTATTGTTACATTTAAAGTGATTGTAAAGCTTTTTTAAAAAAATAAGATAACAAACATGTCATATTTACCTTCTCTGTGCAATGGCTTTGCACAGAGCAGCCCCGATCCTCTTATGTGGTCCCCCGTTGGTACTCCTGGCTTCTCCCCCCACCGAGTGCTCCCATAGAAAGCTGCTTTTGTCTGCATCTATTGATACTCACTTGTCACAGAATTTGATTGACAGTAGTGGGAGCCTCCCTCCCTGTGAGGAGGGAGAGAGTGGAGAGAGCCACTGATCTCATTCACAGCACTGGATCGAAATCGAGCTCAGGTAAGTACAAGGGGGGTAAGGGGGGATCCTGTGACACAGAAGATTTGTTTACATTAAAAGAGAAGTATAGGGTACATTTAAAAAAAAAAATCATACGTACCTAGGTGGATGCAGTATCGATGTGATCTGTCCCCCACCGTCTCTAAGGCTGAGAACTGAGTGATCAAACACCATTGATTGTTCTGTTCTCTCCACTGTTCTGAGCACAGAGTGGTGACTGCTCTCTGCTTTGCCCCTCCAGCACTCACTGGAGTGCTGGGCTGTGGAGGGGGCAGGAACAGCTGGCTAAGTCTCTCAGCGTCTCGCTCAGAGGCGGAGCCAGGTGCTGGTCCAGGCTCCTGGGTGGATCCCGACCATATGGGTGTGATATTTTGCCAGCCTGGAATGGCTCTGTGACGTCAGGCTGACAGCAGGCTTTACAGCTTTGACTATACTTCTCCTTTAATGCACCACTTTGATAATATTTTTAAAAATGGAGAATGGAGAACCTCTCACAATAGTTATGGCCATGGTATGTATGCCAAGGAACTCAAGCACAGATATCCCAGCAATAGAGTGCATGACAGATATAAGAATTTCAGGTGGTTTAATTCTCTAGCATCTACCAAAAGCTGAAATATCATACAGCTTTTTCCTTCTTAAAAAACCCTCTAACTGCTTTTTTGACCCACCAGAATTCACTATCTGTGTCCCTAGTTGGTGGCACCTCCAGGAGTAGAAATCAGTTATCCACACTGCAGTCTATATCTGCACTGATTGGTCCTCTCACAATGAGGTCATCACGCCATGCAGTATTCTGGACAGTGAGAGGGCCTGTAACTCGGGTGGCAACGTGGTCACACGCAGAAGGAACCTTCAACTTTGTGTTAGAAAGAGGAGAAGACACTGGACCTGGAGCCTCATATGACCACAAATTTAGGAAAGTAAAAGGAACTACATTTTACCATGCTGTCAATAACTAACAATCTCGAACAGCTTACTTATAACAACTCACCTTCTTGTTTATATGTGTTAAGTCCATCTCTGCATTAAAAAATGGTTATCCTGCCACATTGGAGATCAATACAATCCCCATTAGTGAAGGAATGGATAATGGAAATGGATTACATTGAGAAGATGGAGACCCTCCTGGCACATATATTGGATACATATGAAAAATGCCGTCAGGTAAGGGCCCCTGGAGGACTTTTAGGGAGTCATCAGGAAATTAGAATGATTTATGGGAACTTGAGCAGAATCTAAATAAGACATAATAATCTTTCAAAACATAATTATGTGTTGCCATCATTTTCCCCCATCTTTTTTTTTTCTTTTTGTTTTGTAGTTGTCTCCTTTTTTGTTGTTGTTTTTGTTATGTAAGCTTGTACAATGTATTTGTAAATTGACTGATGGCATGATTGTGCCATTAATGTATGTATATTTGTCTATTTATATAAAATTTTCTAATAAAATTAAGAGTGAAAATAAAAAATGCTTTCATTAAAGGGCACGTGATACTAGATTTTATGTATCATCACAGGAGAGGGGATTGCACTGTAAGCATAAGGCAAATAGTCAGCATCCCTCTATAACATCCACAAAAAGGGCACTGCCATAGTCTATGACTATAGACTTCTATTGGCATCTCCTAACAGAGGTCCTTGCTATTAATAGTTTAGCGTTCTGCCTCTCCATATGCAGACACCGGTCCTTAAAATATGCAGCCATCTACAGTTTAATAATCCTGTGTTATTAATGAATGAATCAATTATTTAGTATGTCTATGTGAATCAACTGTATTAATGTTATGAATGCAGGAAAAAATAAAAACTATATAACCATTCATTAAAACGTAGCTGACTGACTTCTATTGCTCTATCCTTCCGAATGTCCTTGTGTCAGTTGCGTGGACACACTTTGAGGCATAAACAAATTTAAACTGACCCATCTTTTAGCCTGAGATCTGCCATTTCAGGCACTAACCTCAAACCCTGTGAGCTAATGAGCTCTGGGACCTCAGAAGGCTGGTTGGGATTTGGGAGAGAGATGTTCGAGATCGTGGCATGCCTCAATACACATTGAATGTGACAGGCCTGCGCAATGCTTCCAGGAAAGCCATGGTGTCTGATTCTGCTTTCATGCTACAGGGCAAACTCATCTCTGAAAATCGTCCTGTGCTTCAGCAACCAAACAAATTAGTTGCTAGATAGATCTACAATCTTGATGAGTGCAAATTAGACTTCAGCTGTGGCTTCTAGTGTGCTGCAATATCAACCTACAATATGAATACACACATAGTATGCACACTGAATGAGGTTAAAAAAAAAAGAGCAATCTTATGTCATCTTTCCAGCTGGAAAAGTCCAGAATCTGTATATAGCCCTGTGCACTAAAAAAGGAAAACTTTTTCTTTGAAGGTGGTCACTTTTTCTCTATCACCTGTTAAATGGCACAGCAGTGGTCTACCCACCACATCACTGTTGCTGTGATTGACATCTCCATAAGTCACAATTTGGAGAACTGCAGTACTGGGTAATGGTCACAAATGTTTGTTTATTTATTACAGGTACTTATACAGCGCCGTCATTATACGCAGCACTTTACATATGCACTTCTGTATTGAATTGTATTGTAACCGTGCTGTCTGCCCTCACGCTGTAAAGCCCTACACAAACTGCTCGTGCTATATAAATCCTGTATAATAATAATTATATATATATTCAGTGGCAGCCCGTTCATTAGGGGTGCACGGGTGCTGCCCCCCCCTCCCTATCCATGCGTCCGGCCCCCTGATCTACATACAGGGCGCCGGACCATGGATTCCAATGGGGGGGCTATTTTTTTTTTTTGAAGCACGGAGACTCTAATAGGCTTCAAAAAGATGCGCCTCGAGCCACAATGAATATTCGCTATTCTCACACTAATCCTGCTCCCGGCCAATCAGGAAGCGTATCTTGAGACCCATCACCCGAATGGCTGAAAGGACATGCGATCCTACTGGACGCCTAGTGCCTAGGAGGAGGAGAGAGGAGACACACGGCAGAAGCCGCCGTGGAGAGGACATAGGAGCTGCCGCCCTTCACTTTACAAAGGATACCCAATCACGTGCAAGGAAAATATAAAACAGCAATTTTGCTTACACATGATTGGATGATGGAAGTCAGCAGAACTTCCGCTCATTTACTAAGTTCTTGCATGATGATTGCACAATTGATTTGCCTTTAGTAAATCAACCCCAAAATCCTTCCCTTTTCTAAAATGAGAAGAAGCAAGCTTCATCGTTGGCTGAGTATGGAAGTGGGTGCCAGTGCACCAGTGACTGATTTAAGGAGAGGCTACTGTTTCCCTGGGTATTGCTCTTAAGCTGATCTGTGCCTAGCTATGAATTATGTACTCTATGATCCATGTACTCCCAAATCCCCCCAAAAAAACCCTGATCATTTAGAAAGGTCCTACAGACTTTCAAACTTTCACTTTATGATTGTATTGTACATGTATTGATTTCCTTTTCATCTTTGCTTCACTAATTGACAATGATTAATTTCTCCATGAGACGGCGTGTAGCCCACAGGCCACTAATTAAGAGAATATATGTACCTTTATGTCAATGACTGTAGATATTGATTACTTGGAGACTGCTTTTAAAAACAGCATGACTCATGCAATCTTATTGGAGTCTGAAGCACACTTTATACCTGACCATTAAACTGTAGTCACTGCTGTAATGTTTAATAGTTCAAGATACTGATGAAGCATATTCATTTACAGAGGTTATGATACTGACAGTAAAACCACCACACTAACTACAATATAAATTTATATATAATGGGATAGGAGACAGAGGCTGAACATAATCCAACCAGCAATCCAACAAGCTTTACGTATTTCATGTTGCTGAGGAATGGGACTGCAGCTGAATTTCAGCACTAATAAAGCAAGAAAGAAAAGAGTAGCTGGGCTGTGGGTTTATTATTACTTAGGTACATTATAGGGGAGGTCATACAAGCTGCTGCACAGCAGGAGCCACCACTTTCCACTGTGTTCACACCAGAGCGTTTTTTTTTTCAGTGGGAACATGGGGGAACGCAGTACCGGGACCTTCAGCACTGAATGTCTGCAATGGCAAGGAGGGCTAGGGTGTGCTGAGGGATCTATTGTTGCAGGTGGGGATTTATTTTGGTTTGGTTTCTATTGTTGCTGGGTAGTTCTTTGTTGCTGGTGGGAGTCCATTGTTGCTGGGGGTCAAATGTTGCTGGGAGGGATCTACAACTGAGGGAAAGGTCTCTTGATGCTGGCTCCAGTAAGATCTGTTGTTGCTGCTGGGGGTCTATTGTTGCTGGGGTGGTATTTTGTTGCGGGGAGTCCATTGTTGCTGGGGAGGAGTCTATTGTTGTGTGGGGGATCTATTGTTGCTGGGGTGGGGTCTATTGTTGCTAGGGGGGTATACTGTTGCTGGGGTAGGTTCTATTGTTTTCTATACTTTTTACAATAAATATAACAATACAACAATATCATCTCTCAGTGGCATCCATAAGGCAGGGAATTTTTGCAGGGGTTATCCATTCTTGGATCCACTTTTTAGGGTATGGGAACCAAATAATAGGGGTATAGTGCTGTATGTCTAAATAATTTTAAAGCATTGAAACACAATGTTCTGCATTATTATACCTAAAATGAAAGCTTGCTGCATGTAGCTAGATTGTTTATTCATGATTTTCCATTTTTATATAAAGAAATATGATAAAAATCCTTATGATTTTCTTCCAGCTGTTGTTTTCCTGGCTATCCATAAATAAAGTAATACTATCTTCTGAAGTCATACTGGTACCGAGCAGGACTGGTGATTACGATGACAGTTTGGTGAAGGTGGTATGGAGACATATTGGGTAATCTATTGGGGGTTTGACAACCCCTGTCATCAGTTAAAGATATGCAAACCTGTCAAATAATACAAGAACAGTGACACCAGGTCTTGAGAGACCATTGAATCATAGTCCAGAGGAGCTGGAGCACAGGAGCTCAAGCAGTGTATATATCTATCTGGTAAGGCTGTTAATGAAAAGTGGTTGCAGGGTAGGGAAAAGGAAATGTGAAAATGTTCCCAATACTGCATTTGGACTAGATGGGGAGAATTATAGCATCTCAAAAATGATAGTTTCCTTGAATTAATTGGGGCATGGACTCATTTGATTAGAGCAATATTTCCTGAAAAGTGCCAACCAATATCTTATAACTATGGAAATATTGCTATTGACGATGAGTATTTTTGGCTACAGTGGGCTGACAGTGGCTCCTCTCAACAGACAATAAATTATCATCTTCTTGCATGCTCTCTGATAGGCAGAATATTATATAATTAGCTTCCTTAGGTCAGGACTGGTGAAATGTTTTCTGGAAAGCAACAGCCAGTGTCTTGGTGCTATAGAAGAAAATTGATGAATAGAATCAGTTGCAGAGGACTACCAGTGATATGGTGGACACATTCTCAACATAACTCTGTGGACTACCACTGCTCCCTCCCTAATAGAGAGAACCATGCCAGTCTGGACATTCTTTACCGGGGTTAAGCCAAACAAACAGACACCCCCCTCCACTCTCATCCTACTGCAGGAGTCATTAAGCATATATTGTGTATTATATTATATAAAAATGTAGGCAGAAAGGTGGCCTTGAAGAGAAAAGGTTGTAGTTAATCCCTGATCTAACAGCCAATACTATAAAGTAGCAAAATGTACTTGCGTTGGCTAATCTGCTAACTGCAGTCAGATGGTTAAGTTTACTGGTGAGATAAGGGAAAAAAAGCTTGTCATACTTTGATTGAGAATTATGCACTATGGCAGGTTGTTTATGGCTGGGAGGTAGTTAAAACACGGCATTCATTCAGATTCAAACACCAGCTTCTTCTCCAGTACAAATTGTACAGCAAACACAAAATGGTACAAGAAGCTTGGTACACAGTTCCATTCAACTCCGTGTGAGCTTTAAACGTTCAAATAAAATCAGTGCTAGATATGTATGAGATATAGATGTAAAACGTTTTAGATGTATTCTTAGCAACATGTTTGTGCACTAAATTTCTTGTAAACAGTAGATACATAGTGTAACATTCCGTAAATTACAAAACTTATGGAATCCAACTGAAAGCCAACCTACAAACCTATAACATTCTGATAAAAAGTACAGTCTTTTCTTCCACACATTTGCAAACATATTGAAAGCCAAACTGCCACGCCATGGCACCTCTGCATTGTGTAAGCCCTAAGTTTAAAATATATAAGCACCCAATCAGCTAACAATTAATGAGAGCTGGCTTACTGAGATGTTAATTAGAATATACGATTAGTATTCTGTACACAAGATGGACCATATATTTCATATCATAAAGTTGCATTACAAATGATTTACAATTACAATTTTTCATATGGTGAAGCACAATACTTTATAACGTATTGTTATAAAGTCACGGATTAGACCTCACCCTAAACCCAAGACCATAATTAATTAACATGCAATAACTGATAGATAGTTATGCCACTCAATGGGGTTGATTAAAGGATGGACTTGTGTCTTTTTTTGACCTCACCTACTATGTAACTATTTAGATAAGCACCTGAATGACCACAACATACAGGGATATACAATGTAATACTGAATATAATCACACACATGGGTTGGACTTGATGGACTTGTGTCTTTTTTCAACCTCCCCTACTATGGAACTATGAATTGCTAACCAAGCTAAGTGAACATGCATGTTAGTAAATCAACCCCCAATGTAAAATGAACATCAGGCACTTAGCTGGACTGGAGCAAAGAGGAGATATTACCAATAACAATCAATCAGATTGATCTAGCTGTTATGAATCAGACAAGATTCAGAACTGACAGTCAATCAAGAAAAGGGCATTCAATCACAAGCAGACAAGAGACAGGTGTCTTATAGAACAGGTGGGAGGATTAAAAAAAAAGCTATCTGCGACAACGCTCAAGGGAGCAAATAAAAAGAAAATCCAACTACTTACGGGAGCAGACTTTTCCGTTAACTTGGGACTGGGAGAACAGGTGACCGAGTCTTTCTTGTCTTTCATCATGTTCACTGTTTCTCTGTTAAATGTGTGTATAAAATCCCTGTCTCATCCCTCACATCCTCGTGAGAGTGGTTTGTAGAGACTGCATACCACAGAGATTCAGAAAAAAAGGAAGCAGTCCGTTTAATGTTAAAAAAAAAGTCAAAGAAAAAAGTCAGAACACAGGGAACTCTTTGAACAGCAAAGCCAAAAATGTCTGTGCAGCATATTGCTACAGAGAACAGCAGTGAGACTTCCTCTGTTTCAAGTGTAATTACACAGAACGGAACAGGAACAAGTAGATCAGCGAGTGTTCTAGCAAACCCAACTCCACTTTTTACTTTTGTAGTCTGCAAGTATGTGGAAAAATAAAACACATTGGAAAGTATATTTTTTCAAATTATATTTTGTCCTGGTGGAGGTGGGTGAGTTTCTCGATTAAAAAAAAAAAAAAAAATACTAATTCAGGTAAAATAATAACAGGTTATTGATATATTTAAATAAAGCATATCTTTTATTTATGAATTTGACATACAACGATTGTTAGCGCAGAGGTACAAGATGTATGACAATTATAAGTCATTTATTGGGGCTGTTTCACGCATAGGTAATTTAATAGGGATTATTTACTAAAGAAGTAAAATATTTTTACATTGCTTGGTGGTTACAATGAAGCGGTGTTAGCTGCTATCTTCCAACCAAGGGCAAGTAAAAATACAGAGGAAGATTTACTAAAACTGGAGCACTCAGAATCTGGTGCAGCTGTGCATAGTAGCCAATCAGCTTCTAACCTCAGCTTGTTCAATTATGCTTTGACAATAAAGACTGGACGCTGATTGGGTTCTTTGCAGAGCTGCACTAGATTTTGCACTCTTCAGTTTTAATAAATCCCTCCCCCAGTTTATTTTTTTATTTATCTGGGCAGCACAGTGGCTAAGTGGTTAGCACTTCCGCATAGCAGTACCATACCTCCCACATTTTTGAGATGGGAACTCGAAAATGTGGGAGGCCAAATGCCAAAGCTCAAAAATATACAGTATTTTTGAGCTTTGGCATTTTTTTATTAGACAATAGAGAAAACAAAAATATTATCTGGTGCATCATTTGTTGCTAGATAATTCCGCTTTTTTAGCATTTTTTATTTTTATTTTTTTTCGTTAGGGTAAGGGTTAGAGTTAAGGTTAGGTTAGGGTTAGGATTAGGAGTTGGGGTTAGGGTTATTTATTTATTTTTGTTAGGGTTAGGGTGTTAATACTACTACTACTACTACTACTACTAATAATAATAATAATAATAATAATAACAATAAATACATGTAAAATAAAAAAACACAAATAAATAAAAATAATCATAAATAAATTATAAAAAATTTCAATAAATGAATACTAAGTAATAATAAATAAATATATAACCCCTACCCCTGACGCTTAAAAAAATAAAAAATAATAATAATAAATAATGAAACATCCCTAACCCAAAATAAATACAATATTTTTATTATTTTTTTGGATTTGGATGTTTATTTATTATTATTTTATTATCATTATTATTATTATTATTATTACTATTGTTAATAATAATAATATAGTTTATTTAATATTTTTTAAGATTAGGGGTTAATTATTATGTTTTTATGTATTATTACATATTATTAATTTATTTTATTTATTTATGATGATTTTTACTTATTTGTGTATTTATTTTACATTTATTTGTTCATATATTATTACTATTTTATTTATTTATTTTTTTTTTTCATTTGGGAAGAAAATGGTGCGATTCCATTTATTTTTATGAGAATAAAAACGTGCCAAAAAGGCTCAAATCTGCCCGATTCGAGCTACAAAAAAGCTCCAAAACTTTTTTTTAACTTCAGGCGTTTGGCTTCAGGTGATTTATATTGGAGATGTGAACCATCTCCATAGAGAATAATTGATTTTTTCTCCTCCAGCATTTTGTAGTTTGAAGCTTGAAGCCCCAAAACGCTGAGGTGTGAATGGGGCCTTAGGGTACCAGAAAAATCAGTTTTACTTACCTGATTCCCTGCTCCCCCGGCAGCCGACACTCTCCGCTACTCCTCTACGCTCTGGTGAAAGGGAGTCCCTTGGTATGTCCAATGCACTGTGCTTGATGAAGTCAAAGAACCTGCGACCGCTGGAGCATAGGAGAGAAGAGGCTGCAGGCGCCACTCTAGAAGTTCATGCGTGAGCGGAGGATCAGGTATCTAAAACTGCTCTTCTGGTACCCTGGACTTAATCAAGAACTTATTTTACCCTTGCAGCATGGAGAGCAGCCAAACTGCAAAAATAAGATTTCTGTTTATAAAGCAAATGAGTTGCTATCTTGCCCGACACAAGATGTGAAGTCCATAAAATCCTGCCTTTCTATCTCCTTGCTGGGATTGAGATTTTTAAATTCATGCTTTCTTGCAATAAAATGCAAACCTCCAACCTGATTTGCTTTTATTCCTGGTGGCAAATCTTCTGTTGATCTGCCTGGAGGCATAAAAATATTTGTCTGTTGGAGTTAACGCTTTTGCTTCTACTCTCTCTGTAAAGCAATACGTAGTTATTGAAATTGGTTCGGCATTTTTTCCTGTCAGCCAACTTATTTATGTCATAAGCAATAATTCAATAAATAATTTTAATGAACTAATATTAATAACATGGGAACAGAACAATTCCGATTCAGGCAGAACATAAATCTATTTCAGTGCGTGCATCCTAAGCTTAGCTCAGCTCCAGTAAATCCACTTTTTATTAATATTCCCTCCACCTCTTCCAGTTAACCTACTCAGAGATAAACTGATATACTGTGTATACTGTAGAGCCAGGTGCTCTCACCACGTAGTGGGGTCAAACAGATTCAGGCAATTTCGTAAGAGATGCTTTGTAGCTTTGAACCACATGAGTCTTGCAGCTAAATATCGTCTAACCATGTGATGTCCAGAGTATCTATACAGTGCCTTGCAAAAATATTCACCCCCTTGTCATTTTTCGTGTTTTGTTGCCTCACAACCTGGAATTAACATGGATTGTTTGAGGATTTGCATCATTTAATTTACAGAACATGCCCACAACTTTGATGATGTTTTTTTTTATTGTGAAGTAAACAACAAATAGGATAAAATAACAGAAAAAGTCAATGTGCATAACTATTCAGCTCCCTAAAGTCAATCCTTTGTAGAGCCACCTTTTGCGGCTATCACAGCTCCAAGTCGCTTTAGATAAGTCTCTATGAGCTTGCCACATCTTTACCACTGGGATTTTTGCCCATTCCCCCTTGCAAAACTGCTCCAGCTCCTTCAAGTTGGATGGTTTGCGCTTGTGAACAGCAATCTTTCTGACCACAGTCTGACCACAGATTTTCTATTGAATTGAGTTCTGGGCTTTGACTAGGCCATTCCAACACATTTACATGTTTCCCCTTAAACCACTCAAGTGTTGCTTTAGCAGTGTGTTTGGGGTCATTGTTCTGTGGGAAGGTGAACCTCCGCATTTTCTTTGATGGCCAAAAAGTTCAATTTTAGTCTCATCAGACCAGACCACCTTACTCCTTACATTTTGGGAGTCTCCCACATTTTGTTTTTTGCTGAAAGTAATGGCTTTCATCTGGCCACTCTGCCATAAAGTCCAACTCTATGGAGCGTACGGCTTATTGTCGTCCTATGTGCAGATACTCCAGTCTCTGCTGTGGAACTCTGCAGCTCCTCCAGGGTTACCTTAGGTCTCTGTGCTGCCTCTCTGATTAATGCCCTCCTTGCCCGGTCCCTGAGTTTTTGTGTGCGGCCATCTCTTGGCAGGTTTGCTGTTGTGCCATGTTCTTTCCAATTGGTTATGATAGATTTGACGGTGCTCCTAGGGATCATCAAAGATTTGGATATTTGTTTCATAACCTAACCCTGGCTTGTACTTCTCAACAACATTGTCCCTTACTTGTTTGGAGAGTTCCTTGGTCTTCATGGCAGTGTTTGGTTTGGTGGTGCCTCTTGCTTAGGTGTTGAAGCCTCTGGGGCCTTTCAAAAAGGTGTGTATATGTAATGACAGGTCATGTGACACTTAGATTGCACACAGGTGGACATCATTTCACTAATTATGTGACTTCTGAAGGTAATTGGTTGCACCAGAGCTTTTTATGGGCTTCGTAACAAAGGGGGTGAACACATACGCACATGCCAATTATCAGTTTTTTATTTCTGAAAAATAGTTTTATGTATATATTTTTCCTATTTTACTTCACCAACTTAGACTATTGTGTTCTGACCCATCACATATAATTCAGATTAAAAAAATATTGAACTAAAGGCTGTAATGTAACAAAATAGGTAAAAGGCCAAGGGGGTGAATACTTTTGCAAGGCACTGTAGTATTGTTACTTTTAAGCCCAAGGGGCATGTTTACAAAAAATATATAATTTTATAAAAAAATATATATATATTTTATATTTATACAAAAGGAGCATACACATGGAACATATACATAAAGATTGCAAAAATAACACAATGATTAGGTAAATTTCCATGGTTTAGTACACGGATGATCCACCTTTTGAAGAGTGAGGGCTACTTAAATGATTTGGTAACCGGTCGCAGGCCATAACGTAATGTAAACGATGTAAATGTCCTTACTGTCCTGAGCCTCCTATAAGGCCCCTTTCACATGGGACAGAATCTACTTGCTCAGTGGGAGATCTGTCCGTTGATCCTCTGCCGAGCAGAGCGGGTAGATGACAAGTCCGTGTCCACTTCGCATATGCCGAGCAGACATGGGCACAGCCCACTCTGCTCTGTGTACCCTCCGATCCACCCAGATAGAGAGGAATGGATCCCTTCTGGGTTTTTTTTGGCAGATCGGATTGGAGGTAGTGTAAACGGCCAAGGTGAATGGAGGGTCCAATTGGATTTATTTAAGAATTTATTTTCTGTCAAATAAAGAATTTATTTTAAAAAAATTGCAGAAAGCCATTTATAAAAAAATCTATGCATTTGTATACATGGGCTAAGCAACAACTCCAACCATCTTAGAGTTACTGTAATTACAAGTTCAAGCTATTGAGAGTCAATGCCTTGTACGTGGAAATGCGTCGGGTGGAGCACCAGTTCTTGACGTCACCATGCACCAGCTGGCTGGCTTGAGCCACGGCTGTTTGGAAATCATTTCATTGTTTTTGGATGTCTGTGAAGCTTTTAATAAATCTTTTAAACGGGAGTACTGCACCGTGAAGCCTCTTCTTTTTATCCTGCGATATATCCCAATGCTGGAGACTATTAAGAAGGAGTTGCCAATGCATCTGTAAGGAATATCATATGAATATAGGAGCCCGCTGTATCGGAAGGGATACCACCTGTGGAGGAGTCCCAAGAGGAGTGTTCACCAGCTGAATGATCTTTTGCTGAGTTTGATCTCTATAATCTGAGATCCACCTTATCCGGTAAGCGGCCTCTCTTATCATATTTACCGAACAGAAGTTTCAAGCCCCATCCTGAGTGTTCAAAGTTGCTGTTTATTTGTTGGAGCACCATATGGACTTGAATACACACACTATTTGATTTGTGTTTGTTTTTTCAGACATATTGTGTTTGGTTGCACAATTTTACTTTATCCACAAATTTATGAGCTGAATATTCAGGCTATCTGAGTTGCAGCACCTAGCACACGGTCACGTTTGATTTTGTCATTTACAATTATCTTTATATTTTTTTCATCACTATTTTTTATATATTAATTTTGTTTTTGTTTTTTGTTTTAATTCATGGCAGCGCAAATTTTTCACCTTAGACTAATTTCGATCTATTCCCTTAAAGCGCAACTTCACAAAAATTACTGTTTGTAGTTTTAAAAGGACTGGGAAAGGGTTAGAAACCCAATTAGTTTTTTTAGCTGCCTGTGTTATCCTGGGTCGTCATTGGCACATTATTTTAGGAGTAGTCTTCCCAATGGCGGCATGGGCAGTAATAAAAACCTGCTTATATAGAATGAGTAAGTTCATAAGCAGATCCATGCAGATAGAGAGAAATGGATCCCTTCTGTTTTTTTTTTTGCAGATTGGAATGAAGGTAGGCGGGTGTAAACAACTGCAGCTCCATAGAGGTGAATGAAGGGTCCAATTGGGTCTGCCTGTCTGTTTTTCATTTCAGAATGGATCGGACCCTCCATTCACCTCAGCAGAGTGCACCTGAGACTTTCTTGTGGGTTAGCTGCGCTTTGCCATAGACTTCTATTATATCTTGCAGTTGTCGTGCACTTTCTGAAAGCACGCCAAACCCACAGGATATAATAGAAGTCTATGGCTCAGTGCTGGTAACTCTGTTAAAGCTGCCTATTAACCATTGCAGAACTCAGATATTATGCCCTTTGCTAAACTGTGACTTTTACAAAACTGACCTGGGACAGGAGCCAGCGCTATAGAGGAAGCATCTGCTTATGCGACTCTGCTTCCTCCGCAGTCACTTGCTTCCACCTTCTCTACCGCCAGCTCCATCCACAAGACTGACACTCTGGGATGACGGGTCAGCAACCTACGATCTGGGCTTGCCACGGGTTGGGCACCACTGGTTTAGTACAATAAAGTTGCCAAGTAGCAGCCATGGAAACATTTTGGAAGTAAACTTAGATATACTATAGGATATCTAATAAGTGTTGTGTGATCTCCCAACATGGAAGACAACAGGTTACAGAAGTGAGACCAGTTGGAAATTGAGGGAAATCACATACCAGTGTATGGATTTTATTTACTTAAAAAAAAATAACCAAGTAGAAGAGGGGCAGGGTAGTGTGTGTAGAGGTAGATCTAAAAATATTTTAGTAGTATATCAAAACAGTAAATCTTTTCTACAAGGAAACAAGAGCGATGTCAAAACCTTATGCACAATAACAAGTGCCACAAATCATTTTCACACAGTTCAATACCAAGATGAATCCACAACCTACAGATTTATTACTCTGACCTTAACATATAAAACCTTCTACCTCACTCCAGAAATCAATATCTGGTTATCGGGTCACTACACAGATAAGGCTTGTAAAAAAATAATATAAGGTCACAGTATATGGCAGCAAATTTACTTACCTGGAAAAGAATAAAAACCACAAACCATGGGGAAAGTGGTTATACTGAAACGGGTCATGTCCTCCTGTATTTGTAACCACGTACAGAGACTGCTGGAACTATAATTGTCTATTCCTGTGTGATGCCATGCTTTTTTTTCCTAAGCCATTTTTTTCTATGTCTAGGCCACTGACCATCCCAAGTACATTATTACTTTGGGCTGTAATGATCTTATAAACTACTTGTATTCTGCTCCTTCAAAGAACTGCATGCAACAAAGGTACCTAAAATACTTTTCAAACACTAGCTGACTATAAGTTGACATGATTAGAGCGGCAACTGTTTAATCAAAAACATTTTTTGTAGGAAACACTCCCTGGTTCATGCAAATATTTTGAATTAAAATTTTCTGACAAATAAAGGATTTATTTAAAAAAAAATAACAGGAAGCCATTTATAAAACATCTATGCATTTGTATACCTGGGTTAAGCAACAACTCAATAAGACCATCTTAGAGTTACTCTACCTGCAAGCTCGATCTATTCTCTTAAAGCTCAACTTCACAAAAACTACTCTTCGTAGTTTCAGAAGGACTGGGAAAGGGTTGGAAACCCTTCGAATTTTTTTTAGCTGCCTGTGTTATCCTGGGTCGTCATTGACACATTATGTTAGAAGTAATCTTCTCAATGGGGGCATGGGCAGTAATAAAAATCTGCTTATATAGAATGACGAACCTGCACGAGTTTTTTTTGCTGCCAGTGTCCAATTGTAGAAATGTCCCATCACTGCCTGTGTGATTAACACAAACTTCATATGATGGCTAGGTGTGCAGGTACAATCCGTCACATAAAGATCTTTTATTTGTAAGTTCTTTTCTATATACATGTATTCTCAGATCACCTAGGTATGCATGTTTAAATCTGAAGGAGGCAAGAGCAATGAGGAGGACATTTCTGATCTCGGCTTATCTTGTGGCAAACCAAAATCAAAGGACCAGGAGAAGAATAAAAAACAACCAACTGAGCAACATCAAGGACAGCGTCTCTGAAAAAGTCAGTGCGTGCCCAAAAACAATGTGATCATTTTATGATCTCATCATTATTATCTGGATTAGATGGCAAAAACGTTATAGCAATCACTCAGAAATGCTTTCACATACTGTAACCACAAACCTCTGCCGTTCTGACCTGTTCCCAGAGCACTGAAAAAACGTGGTTCTTTTGGGTATAAGAGAAATGTGTTCACATCCCCTTACTCCCACAATTCAGTGCTGAGCTGTAAATGCCAGGCCTGAGTCACATGGGGGGTGAAGGTAATGTCAACTTTGCTACTTGCAAAGGAATTTCATGGGCCTTCAGTGGTACTTTTGGATAACAGAAGAGGGCATTTTAGGTAAAAGAATCTTTAGTCTTACTCTAAAGCACTTACATGTTTTTCCCTAATATTGCTTAGTGAGCACAGGTAATAGTTTCCATGCACAAGCTGATTAGCAGAATAGGTTGTTTTAGATATAAACTTCAAATTACTGCCATTATACAAGTGCATTCATAATGGTAACTAAGGCTATCCATAAATGAGTAGATATTTCTGTTAGTAGGACATGCAAGGCATTTTGCAAAATCCTTTTTAAACCCTTTCCTCCCAGCCCCAGAGTCTCTTTAACCGGTTCATTACACTTGGGGGGTGAGAAAGACTGGCTGATCATGTCACCATTGTAATTGGCTGCCACAGTGGTTACATGTTCGGGAGCTGGCAGGATCATTATCAGAGAATGAAAGCTGTCTTTGGCAGCTCAGTTACTGTGCTGGTAGCACACAGTGAGCCCGCTCTCAGCACAGAAAACTCTGCTGCCCATGGGTGCATACGTTCAGTGTTTGGGCCTCTTTGCCAATGCACATATGCGTGACATTGGAAGTGCTTAATCCTCAGTAGCAAAAGAAAACACTGGGTCCACTTGGAAAGTCTCAGTGACAATAAACATTTTACACCAGAGTCATGTCCATCTAAATGGTCAGTAATGACCCAATAATTACAAGTAAAACATGAAATGTAGGGAATTATTTGTGTTTTTATGGCCAAAGGTACAAGGCTCAGCTGCAATAATTAAACTGGCATCATCTCACAGAAAAACATTTCACTCTTTTTAATAACATTGTTAATTTATGTTTTTCCTTATAAAGCTATTAGAGGATAATAAACAAGGAGAGAATAAAAAGGGCATGTAGAGGAAAGAAATGCTGCTGTGATACATCCTGGCCTCATGGGCCCTGCTGCACTCTTCACACACCCATATAATTACATCTTAGGGGATAATAAAGTAGCATCCTCAGCAAAGATTTGATCAGCCATTCTCAACCAAAGTTCCCTAGAACCCCTGGGGATTCTTCAGAGGTTGCAAGGGGCTGATTGACCCCCAATTTCATGGTGCCTGCATAGTTCCAGGGCCAATTGGTAAAGCCAGCAGCATGACACCGATTATCTTTTTTAGCTGCCTGAAAAGGAAGCATTTTGTCCTCCACTGTAAGGGCTGCATTCTTCCTACTGACCACCGACGAAAAGGGCATGTTTCTAATAACTCATGATGAACTGGCTAAGTAAGGGTTCCCTGAGACCTGAAAATTATATTGGGGGTTCCATAAGGGTAAGAAGAATGAATTTCAAAGCGGGCGGCTGGTATACTGGATGCCATTGTACAATAATTATATCTGCTAATATGTGGGGTTATAGTATTATGATTTATGTAGCCTCCCTGGCCGTATGATTATGTCAGATTTTTGTGGCTCAAATCGGTGCAATTATTTTGCATATAAATTTGGCGTTTTATATTGTAGGCCTGTAATTCTTAGCAATAACACACTTAAATCTGTCCAAACAAGAGTCTAGTAGATATCCCGGGTATGATGAAGTTTGAAACACAAAATCGTAAATTATAATATAATGAATAAATATAAATAATTATAAAAAATAATAATATAATAATATTAAAATAAATTTCCCCACTATTCACTATCGTTCAATTCTGCAAGTGTTCTAATTTACTATCGCTGTTTTCTAGCTGGTCTAAAACCACTTTTGACATAAAGGGACACTTTTTAGTTGCTATGGACAATCTCCAGTTTCCAAGCAGAAAGAACAGTATATATAATATAAAACTGCATGCAGGGCACTGGGCAAAGCACTAGGGACAAAAGGGATGTGAAATGATTTCATACAGTTATGTAATCGGTAAGATTACAGTGTACTGTATGTATTATGATTTTTCACTTTTTTGAATTTGCCGCCGGGCTCCACCCCCGTGCATCACGACGCTCGCAGAGAACGGAGCCCGGCACACAGAGGCATCGGGCGGAGGACAGAACCCGCAGACACAGCGGGGGGACATTGCAGGATCCTGGGGACAAGGTAAGTACACTGCACCAGGATCCTGCAATGCAATCCCGAGTGTGGTTCGGGGTTACCGCTAATGGTACTGAAATTTAACCCCGAGCCACACTCGGGAAAACCGCCAAGGAGGTTAAAGCTCCTAAAGCCTTTATAATTTCAGATTGTGCTTCTAATTTCAGGTTTTTCAGATATGCCCAAAGTTTGGATCCCCTTACCTGCACATTGTTCTAACAGAATAACTGGACATTCTAACACAAACAAACCTTTACTTCGCAATGCAAAAAAGGTGTTAGCCCTGGTTCACCCTGGCGTTGCTTGGAAAACGCTCTACTTCAGCGCGATTTCAAAGCCACAGATCAGTGCGATTTGCACCACCGATTTCATCCCAGCTTGTGACTTCATTTAACAGATGTCTATGCAAGTCTAAATGAAATTTGCAAAAAGTAGTACAAGAACCTTTTTCATAATTGCTGCGACATGAGTCACGACGATATGTATGGTTCCATTGCCGGCAACGGGGTGCGACTTGTAACTGTTAAATCGCATGACAAATTGCACCGGTGTGAATGGGGGCTTAATGAATGTGGGCTGCAAATAAAAGATCTATTATATTTATCTTTATCTTCAAAAAGGGCTGTAGCTTTTCTAGAATTTTACCAGTGTTGTGCTCTGTGGCCATGTCCGAATAGTGCTCAGTGGAGGTCTCTTCTGGGATCCTGGTAATCTGTAAATTCCCAGTATCCACCTGTTCCTTCTACATTTTTACTGGAATTTGTACCAAACTTTAATAGTGTAAAAGCAAACAAGAGGATCAGCTGTTGCCAAACAGCATTCGTTTTTTTAACAGAGATGTGTTAATGCCATTAAGGCCTGAGCCTGGAGGTCAAAGAAAGGTCTAAATGAGCTTGCCCAACCAAAGAAAACTGTCATTTTAGCCTAGTCATTCAGAAACAAAGTGAACCAGACAAAAAGACTGCATGGTGTGATGATTTAGTTGCAATAAAAGCTGGTAGATTTAACACCATTTTCAAAAAATAATTTTTTACTGATTAAACAGATTATTATTGTTTAAGTGAACCTGTGTGTTCTCTATACCAAATAAAAAAAACAGCTCTAGGGATGAGTTTTAACCCAAACCCAACCCGTTTACAGCTCAGTAAACCAGTTTGCCTGTGCGAATCCAAGGGCGCTGTGTAAACAAATGCTCAAGGGATCCCAGGCCATGTCACTTAGCAGCATTCCCAGCTACTTTGTTTACATACAGCAACCAAGGATCTGACTGTCATTTAGCAGCAGTGATATTACGGGGCTACATTGTTTGCCATCAATTCATCATAGAATTGTAATTCTGACTGACAATGTATCTACATTGCTGGCCAACGTGAATAATGCTGGATACATTGCATGGGCCATTTTTTTACTTTTTCACAATGTGTGTGTCTTTATTTGCTTTTTTACATTTTTGCGGAATAAGTAATAAGGGGCATTAACCACTTCATCCCTGGAAGATTTTACCCCCTTCCTGACCAGAGCACTTTTTACAATTTGGCATTGCGTAGCTTTAACTGACAATTGCGCATTCATGCAATGCTGTACCCAAAAAAAATTTGTGTCCTTTTTTCCCCACAAATAGAGGTTTCTTTTGGTAGTATTTGATCACCTATGCGGATTTTATTTTTTGTGCTATAAACAAAAAAATATTGACAATTTTGAAAAAAAAAAATATATTTTTTACTTTTTGCCCTAATAAAATATCCCCCAAATTTAAAAAAAAAATGTCTTCATCAGTCAAGGCCAATATATATTCTTCTACATATTTTTGGGGAAAAAAATCGCAGTAAGTCTATATTGATTGGTTTGCGCAAAAGTTATAGCGTCTACAAACTATAGGAAAGATTTATGGCATTTTTATGGCATTTTTATTATTTATTTATTTTTCATAGTAATGGCGGCGATCTGTGATTTTTAGCAGTACTGTGACATTGCGGTGGACAGATCGGACACTTTTGACACATTTTTGACATTTATACAGTGATCAGAGCTATAAAAATACACTGATTACTGTGTAAATGTCACTGGTAGGGAAGGGGTTAACACCAGGGGCGATCAAGGGGTTAAATATGTGTTCCCTCAGTGTGTTCTAACTGTATGGGGATAGGACTGACTGGGGGAGAAGACATATCGCTATTCCTACTTCGTAAGAACAAACGATATGTCTCCTCTCCCCTGACAGAACAGGAATTTGTGTGTTTACACACACAAATCCTCATGCTGTCTCTTGTGCCCGCGATCGCGGGTGGCTGGCGGGGATGGCGCCCGCCGGCCACGCGCATCTGGTCCCCTGTCAATCCCAATAAGTGTACATTATTTGATTTGTGTGAAAGTTATAGCGTCTACCAGCTATAGTATATATACTGGAATTTTTTTATTGTTTTTTTATGTTAGTAATGGCAGTAATCATTGACTTGTAGTGGGACTGTGATAATGCAGTTGATAATCTGAAACTAGCTGACGTTTGCTGGGGGGGTACACTAAAGCCCAGTACACACGGGCTGAACGTCGAGAACGTCGAGAACGCCCGCCAGGAAGCTGACACTCCACAGCGCTAATCACAATCAGGGAGACATTTCCCAATTCGCGGCTACACAGACCAGGAAATGTTTCTCTACTTGTGATTAGCGATGCGGAGTGTCAGCTTCCTGGCGGGCACGTGGGGTTGCGAACACGCCTGAGCTTAGCCTTAATCAGCCAGTTAAAAAAAAATGTCCGACATTGGGCCTGTGTGTATACCACCCTGTCTGACAGAAGCCGGCTGTTTGGCTGGCTTCTGTCGGATGAGCATGCTTGAAAACCAGCAGCTGATGGGCTACCGATCAGCGTTCTAAGCCAATGGTGGAGAGCGCTAATCGGAGTGTTTTGGCGGGGGGGCCGTCCCCCTGTCAGAAAACAACAGTTCAGCAGGGGAGATCGCTGTACTATCTTTGCATAGTTAGTACAGCAGCTCTGACTGGAGCTGATAGTTTTTTTTTTATTCAACCCAGCGGGTTGAATGAAAAAAAAACCTCATAGTATGTACCAGGCTTAACTGACTAACTGACACTGACATCAAAAGTGACACTAATACAATGATCAGTGCTAATACTATACACTGTCACTGTACTAATGACAGTGGCTGGGAAGGGGTTAACATCTAGGGGAGATCAAGGGGTTAACTGTGTGCCTAACAATGTGTAATGTGTGTAATATCTAAACCAATCAAATAGGCAAAATAATTATATTTACATGTACTCCAAAAATATTTACTAATAATTAGTAACACCACTTATGTATCTTCCAATGATTATATAAACACATTAATAAATAAATTATAGTCCTATTGTGCTTGTGTACTGATAAACATTATTGAATAAACCAATTAAAATCCAATAGTGCTCGTGTGTTGATAGAGCGTGAATCCCTGGGTGGGCTATCCACTACAGTTGTGCTGTTTCTGTGTTCTTAGTTTCTCATTCGTGATTCATGTGACTGAATTCCAGTGACAACACCACCACCACATGAATTGGCCACTCACCAGATATTAATATAAATAAGCCTTTGGTTCATTATGGGATAACCATTCCACTTTGCTGTATGTCTCAAGCTGGCCCCAATGCAATAAAGCAAATAAATCCGTCCTCATGGAAAAAAACGATCAAACAGCAATCATAACGCAATAAGCTTGTTACTGTTTATTAAAACTATGTACAAAATAGACTATAGAAATCACATGTTTTTGGTGCCCATGGGCCGGCACCAAGCTTTTCCATTCAAGCTGTTCCCGTTTGGCTTGCAGTTTGCGATTTAAGCCTCGTTTTCGTCCGACGTGAAATGACGAGACTTGCACCGCACGCCGGCGGAGGAATCAGACGGCAATACCTTCCCAATTCATTTGTAACTGCTGGAAAAGCTTGGTGACGGCCCATGGGCACCAGAAACATGTGAGTTCTATAGTCTATTTTTTACATGGTTTTAATAAACAGTAACAAGCTTATTGTGCTATGATTGCTGTTTGATTGTTTTTTTCCATGAGGACGGATTTATTTGCTTTATTGCATTGGGGCCAGCTTGAGACATACATATCAACACACGAGCACTAGTGGATTTTAATTGGTTTATTCAATAATGTTTATCAGTACACAAGCACAATAAGACTTTTATAATATTTTTATTAATGTGTTTATATAATCATTGGAAGATACATAAGTGGTGTTACTAATTATTAGTAAATATTTTTGGAGTACATGTAAATGTAATTATTTTGCCTATTTGATTGGTTTAGATAAAGCGTTTTTTTTCTTTGCTACAATATCACTTGAGGTAGCGCAGTCAGCACTTGATATATACTTACACATCTTTTTCTTTCATTTGTGGAGGAATTTACCTTTTGACTGCAGCAACCAGTTTTCAAATTAAATTTAAGTTGGTTTTTATATAGGTTTGCGCCGGTGTCACACACACACTAAAAAATGTGTGTAATATGTGCTGCTTTCACTAAGTGATCTTGTTGTTTTTTTCCCTGCTTTGCAGGGAATAAAAAAAACCCCAGCAAAATCGCCTGTCAGTGTACAGAACTCTTTTCCGTGAATGACAGAAGAGCGGATTCCAGTGATCAATCGTTGGTCAGGACCCGCTGATCGGCTTGTGCTGTAACAAATCACAGGCGGTGGGCCCATACCTGAAAACGCTGATCACAAACCAGATACGTGATCCAGCTCACAGCGCCCACCCTGCCGCAGTAGATGTATGTTCGGCGGTCGCTAAGCGGTGAATATTATTGTTGCTATTATTATTATTATACAGCTGTTATTATGCTGACACACCTAGAACGCCCTCTAGATAACCATATCTGTGGTTGGGATTTTTTTGTGAGTTAGGTTGTGTCAATATTACTATTACTTTTTGAACTTGTATATACTATTATCCGTATTTAAATATTTACTGTTTGTCTAATGTTAATGCAATCTTTACATATTTAGAACATTTTTATGATTCCTTCATCCTCTTGAGGAAACGGCAAAACATGTCGAAGAAGAGGCAATTGGGAATCCAATTTATACAACTGACCTCTTGTGAATATTTTTGGGTATATACAGGATACTATTTTACCATGTCTAGGGGAGTTTTCCTTTTTGTACATTAAAGGCATAACAATTTTAATCTTATATATATTGTTTTTTGTTTTTGTTTGTTTGTTTTTTGTTTTTGTTAATAAACATTTTTCTGATTTTAATACAGTGTCATGTGAATCCTTAGGGTGCCAATACAGTCAAACTATTCTAGTTTTGTTTCTGTATATTATACAGCAAAGGTTTTTCGTACAAAACCCCTGTTTTGTGTTCTTATGCCATGTACACACGACCGGACTTTTTCGACCGAACTGGTCCGACGGAACAAATCCGTCGGACAATTCGATCGTGTGTGGGCTTCATCGGACCTTTTCTGTCGAAAAATCTGTCGGACTTTAGAAACATAAAGTTTAGAACATGCTTCAAATCTTTCCGACGGTCTTGAGTCCGATCGAAAAATCCGTTCGTCTGTATGCTAGTCCGACGGACATAAAAGGACGCAAGGGCAGCTTCTGGCTACTGGCTATGAACTTCCTTATTCTAGCCCAGTCGTACGTCATCACGTTCGAAACGATCAGACTTTGGTGTGATCGTGTGTAGGCAAGTCCGTTTTGTTGGAACTCCGTCGGAACTCCATCGAAAAGTCCTTCGGAGTTCAGTCCGACAAAAAGTCCGGTCGTGTGTACACGCCATAACAGTCATTTTGCATGTTGTATGTAAAAAATGTTTTATTCCATTGATAACTTGCTTATGTTCCATAACATCTTCATGCAAAGTTGCAGACTTTAAAGTTATTTAGCAACATTTATATTCACCAACACAGCTGCAGTGAAAGTTACTGGGCAAAAATGAACTGCTGAAGCAGTTGTTTCTCCATAGAGAGAAAACATTATTACATTCCTTTTTGAAGTGACCCCCCCCCCCCCCCCCCCACATCCCAGAGAAAGGAATGTGTGTGGGAACCTATTGACTGAGTGAGCAATGGCTGTCATTTTCGTTCAGCCTCACAGACACAAACAAATTAGCATTTTTGGCAACAGAATGTTACGAGTAACCTTCTTCAACCTATATCATTTCCTAGGACTTTCCCTTTGAATAATTAATGCATATAATGTGTTTTACTAGAGGATCTTTCCCGATTTAGCATTTTCACCTCAATGACACTGTCACTTAACATGCACTTAGAGAATAACTTATACTATGGCTAATCGAGGACAAGGGTTTATTTCATGTGCCCTAAATGTTGAAGAGCTTTACTGAAAACCTATTCTTCTATAAGTGGGGCTGTGTCATAATTTTAGCAGAAAAGAGGCTAGAACCCCATGCACATGTGCAAATATTCAAACTTTTCAAAAGGTCTTGTCTTAAAAAAAAAAAAAAAAAACAGAACCCCCCCTAAAAGAAACAAAAAAGATCAAAAACAAATAAAACATAATGCAGTGCTCTAACCAAAATAAAGTTTTGGCTTTAGATACATTTTAACAAACCTATAAAATGTTAAGCCTCGTACACACGATCGGATTTTCAACAGACAAAGCGTCAGACTTTTGTCCGAAGGGCATGTGCCAGGACTTTGTCTTGCATACTAACGTCACACAATTGTCGGCCAATAAACACGAACGTAGTGACGTACTACGTGAAATTTCAGCTCTTTAGCGCCACCCTTTGGGCACCTTCTGCTATTGTTGTATTTGGTGAGCACTGATTCCGAGCATGCGTGTTTGTACTTTGAACCTTTGTGTGACGGACTTGTGTACACACAATAGGAAAATCTGACAACAGACCGTTGTCCGCTGAACATTTACTAGCCTGCCATCCAACATTTGTTGGCGGAAAGTTGCCCAACAATTGTCTGATGGAGCGTACTAACGGTCGAATTTTAGGCAAACAGTCTGTCATCACACAATTCCCTGCCGAAAATCTGATCGTTTGTACGAGGCTTTACTTATGAACCTTGTCTTTATCCTTAGCAGCAAAACCTTATCATGCCTGCAGAACCATAACTAGATCTTGTGGTATTCTTGAATAAAAAATTAAAAAAAGCACACTATTTATTGACTTTCCTTTTTATGTTTCGGGTTTTGTCACTCGATTGATCGATCGCCGCTTACCCCCCCATTGATTGACCGATCGCCGATTCACATCCAGGCAGCAGCTTTGGCAGCTTTCCCCCTGCGACTCCTCCCAAGTCCCGGCGGTCCCTTCTCCTTCGGGCCAATTGGGCCTTAGGACTTCCGGCCTATCGGGTCTCAGGACCCGCTTCCTGATAGGCTGGGAGAAGACACAGGAAGACATTAGTGAATATTAAAGGGATTGTAAACCCTCGTTTTTTTTCACCTTAATGCATCCTATGCATTAAGGTGAAAAACCTTCTGTCACTGACTGGCCCCCCAGCCCCCCGTTTTACTCACCTAAGCCCTTCGCTTTCCCGGCGGAGACGCGCTCTTCCTCTCTGCCCAGGGTTCTCGGCTCTTGATTGAATAGATTGATAGCAACGCAACCATTGGCTCCAGCTGCTGTCAATCAAATCCAATGATGCGGGCGCCAGGGGGCGGGGCCGAGTTCAGCATTCTGTGTCTATATACGCAAATGCTGGACACAGGAGCGCGCCCGCAAGGTAACCCCCCAGGAGAGCACTTCTCCCAGGGGGTTTATGGATGCAAGGAGGAGCCGGGAGAGCTGATGATGATCGGGCCCCCTCCTGCCGAGTGCCCCCACAGCAAGTACACGCACCAAGCCACAGCTCTGAGTGTCCATTCAGACATGGAGCTGCGGCTCAGATCCGCCCCCTCTCTCTCCTCATTAGCTCACTGACTTTGATTGACAGCAGTGGGAGCCAATGGTGTCCGCTGCTGTCTTAGACAATGAGGAGAGAGAGTCCCGGACACTAACAGGCCAGGTTTTATGTATTACCTTGGGGAGATGCAGACTAGAATACTGCAATCGCTGAGCAGCAAATGATATCTCCTGTGATGTATTTCAGTTATCTTGCAAACCTGGCCTGTTAGTGGGCCCTGAGGACAGGGTTGATGACCACTGCTCTAAGGTTATATTCACACACAGTGCGGTGACTGGTGTTTTACGGCTTTGTAAAATGCCGGTCACCACAAGGACACCCAGAAAACAATCCCATTCACACTGCAATGCTACCCGGAGCTGCACTGCAGCCAGCTGTGAAAAATGCAGAAATGCAGACATGCTTCATGTTGTCGCAGCACACTGTACAGGATCGCATGTCACTGTACAGCAGCACATCGTATCACACTGCTGTACAGCGACAAGCATAAAGTGTACTTTTGTACACTTCAAATAAAGTTAAGTGAAGAAAAAAAAAAGGAACCGTGTGCGCGCTGAATTGCACACCACACCGCCCCCTACCGCTGACACAACAAACAGCTGCCTGAGAGGTAACTGCAGAAGTTTACCTCTCTGGCCACTGTACGTTGTGTGTGAACCGACCTTTAAAGTTTCGACGAGTGTATAAAAAAAGTGTATGTCCACTTTGCAAGGTGAATGATAGTAAATAAGGTGAACATGTGTTTGCTTTAAATACCCCATCATGAGGGAAGAAAAATCAAAACACAGGATTATTGCTAACACATGGGTAATTGAAGTGTGTTCTCTGCTAAGCTCAGTGAACTTTCACTTTACATTGTGAACATTTATTTTGTTAATCCCCTTTTCCGTGAGAAAATCAATGTGAGTGCATATTGCTGCTCAATTTTTTTATTTATTTTTTTAATTTCCCTAAGGTTTATTTTTTGAACAGGGGATACAAGTCCACTGACAATAGATAGATAACAAAGAGAATGAAAAGTAACCCTCTGATTTGTTATGTATCTACAGATTAATGCAGAGGCTACAAAACACACAAGGTAGGCATTTCCACCGTAGGCCTGCAATTGGAAATTCTGCGCCTTCCTTTTGCCTACACCTGTACATCATGGCAACAATAGCCATGTCCCTTATTCATAAATCTCCTAGGCACTGAACAGCAGAGCCATGCAGAGAGTGATCAATAGTACCGGCAGTCTGCTGCAATTGCAAGTTTGAGATCATAAGTAAGACAAATGTGCAGAGGCGGCTTGAAAGATGACATCATTCTGCTGACACAGAAGTCTATAGACTGGCTGAAGCCATACGATGGGGAATTAAACAAGGGTTTGCCAAAGAGAGGTCTTCAATAGATGATCGGATATGAATTCCCTGGCTGGGATATTACACTGAGAGACTAGAGGAATTAAATGGGAGAGTCATTTTAATAAAAAGAAAAGCTTTGAAATGATTAATGACTCTGTTATATACAGTACTCTATATATAAATAAATAAATATATATATATAATATTATTATATATTACAGTGTATATATATATACATATATATATATATATATATATATATATATATATATATATATATATATTACACACACACTATACTACCAAAAGTATCGGGGCGCCTGCCTTTCCACGCACATGAACTTTATTGGCATCCCAGTCTTAAGCCGCGTACAGTTGATCAGATTTTCCGACGGGAAATGTGTGATGACAGGCTGTTGGCGGAAAATTTGACCGTTTGTACGCTCCATCAGACAATTGTTGTCAGATTTTCCATGGACAAATGTTGGATGACAGGCTTATAAATTTTCCGCGGACAAATGTCTGTTGTCAAATTTTCCGAGCATGTGTACACAAGTCCGTCAGACAAAAGTCCAAAGTACAAACACTCATGCTCGGAAGCAAGGACGAACCAGTAGCGGTCGGTCTTGTAAATTAGCGTTCGTAATGGAGAATTAACATTCGTGACGTGGCAAATTATGAAATGCAGCGCACAATTCTCTTCTTCTTTAATGGGATAATAATGAAACTGCTTTGCTGGTGATACTGATGGAGTTCTGCCAAACGTATTTTAAAAGGCTTTTATTTTCTAGTGATATCAAGAATAATATTATTATGCTTTTTTTTTTTTTTTTGTTTGGGCAAGTTACCACAACACCATTATCCCATAGTTTTTAAGATCAAAGATACAACTATGTTGGTGTCCCTTGTTAATTTTACATTGTATTTTTTAAAATATAACTGCCTACTCCCAAACTGTCATTTGAAGAAAAACACATAGCAAAGTATTATTCTACACAATTTTTTTTATTGTGCATTAAAAAAATAAAAAAAAATAAAATTAGACATGCTATCTGCCAATAGAACTTAACCAAAAAGTGCATTCTATGCATCCAAAAATATAGAAAATATAACAAATCAAATCATTATTCAACCAAAAAAATAAAATAAAAGCCTCATGCATGTGTCCTGCTTCTTAATATAGGGGGTCAACAATGCCAAGAGTTGGTGAAAGCAGGGGTCCGTCATCTGGAGATAATTCCGAAAATCATCTGGATTATTCACCTGGAGCTCCCGCAGCAAAGACATATGACATAATTGGTCACGATTAATAAAGCAACCAATTTTTGGTCCAAGAAATCCTCCTCCTGTTCCTGGACTGGACTTGGGTCAAAGCAATAACTCCAAGGCCAATAATAAATAACACGTTATCTCCTCCGATTCCGCAACATGGCTGGTTGACGAACGGCCGTTCAGAAACGAACTGAAAAGCACGAACTGAAAAGCACGAAATGAAAAGCGTGAATCAACACTCACCAAACTTCTACTAACACAAAATTAGCAGAAGGAGCCCAAAGGGTTGCGCCTGACAATTGAACTTCCTCTTTGAAGAAAGAATAATTAACAAATTAATTACAAACCGCACTCCCTCTAAAGTGCCAGTGCAAATAGTTAACAATCACAAAATTGTTGCAAAATGTGTGTAGAGATCTCAAAAAAGTTGAGAAATAGTGTCCATGGTGACAACCATAAATGATTTTAAGCTAAAGTCCAAAAAACACAAAAACAAGAAGCATCAAAGTGTTGAAATGTCAAGCAGTGAAAGCACAAAATCCAAATTCAAAACAAATAATGTTCATAAATCTGGATAAATCCTCTTAATAAGTGGCAAACATCAAGGGAACAGTAATCTACCACCATCACCGGCCACACAGCCTACTCACCAGATTGTGATGACTCCCATCACAGGAGTCAAAGGCACTTCAAAGACATGCCAGAAAGCTTCATATGATCACGGCTTGGTCCAAGTGCTGGAAATCAGGAACAACGTGACTGTATGGACACTGGGTGGATGTAGATGGACCCTACAGTGTTTTACTTTCAACCAGGTATGTCAGTGGGGCTAAGGTTGTTCTTGGAGTCGAGAATCATAACAGGAGACCCAAAATTATCCAGCGGCTCCTTCAGTGGGTGGCACTACATATCCTAGTAACAGAATGAAAGATCCTGCGTCTCAACCATGGGAGCCAAACTCCTCTATGTGGGAGAACTGAAGGGAGGAGTTTGGCTCCCATGGTTGAGACGCAGGATCTTTCATTCTGTTACTAGGATATGTAGTGCCACCCACTGAAGGAGCCGCTGGATACTTTTGGGTCCCCTGTTATGATCCTCGATTCACCTTTTTTGAGATCTCTACACAAATTTTGCAACAATTTTGTGATTGTTAACTATTTGCACTGGCACTTTAGAGGGAGTGTGGTTTGTAATTAATTTGTTAATTATTCTTTCTTTTTTTTTCACTTTCTTTGTAATGTGCTGCTCCTAAAAACATATTATTTAATTCAACAGTTTCCTCCTGCGCGGGTTGGTGGTTTCTACCATTTGCAATATATGACTTTCCTCTTCATCAGCTCGTAGTACGTCTAGTACTTCACTACGTTCGTGTTTGTTGGTCAACAAATGTGTGCCGTTTTTATGCAAGATAAGTTCCTGGCAAACGCTCTTCGGACAAAAGTCCGACGCTTTGTCTGCGGAAAATCCGATCGTGTGTACGAGGCTTTAGTCCGTAGAGTTCAATGTTGAGTTGGCTCACCCTTTGCAGCTATAACAGCTTCACTTGTTCTGGAAAGGCTGTCCACAAGGTCTAGGAGTGTGTCTAAGGGAATGTTTGACCATTCTTCCAAGGTATTCTATCAGGTTGAGGTCAGGACTCTGTGCAGGCCAATCAAGTTCCTCCACCCCAAACTCGCTCAACCATGTCTTTATGGACCTTGCTTTGTGCACTGGTGTGCAGTCATGTTGGAACAAAAAGGGACCATTCCTAAACTGTTCCCACAAAGTTGGGAACATGAAATTGTCCAAAATGTCTTGGTATGCTCACGCCTTAAGAGTTCCTTCACTGGAACTAACGGGCCAAGCCCAACCCCTGAAAAAAAACCCCACACCATAATTCTCCCTCCACCAAATAATTTGGACCAGTGCACAAAGCAAGGTCCTTAAAGACATGGATGAGTGAGTTTGGGGTGAAAGAACTTGACTGGCCTGCACAGAGTCCTGACCTCAACCCGACAGAACACTTTTGGGATGAATTTAAGTGGAGACTGCAAGCCAGGCCTTCTCGTCCACATCAGTGCCTGACCTCACAAATGCGCTTCTGGAAGAATGGTCAAACATTCTCATAGACACACTTCTAAACCTTGTGGACAGCCTTCCCAGAAGAGTTGAAGCTGTTATAGCTGCACAGGGTGGGCCAACTAAATATTGAACCCTAAGGACTAAGACTGGGATGTATATTATACTGTATATATATATATATATATATATATATATATATATATATATATATTTAAACTATATAATTTTTTCTCTCCTTAGATCTGCCAACATTCAGTCATGCAGGGGATTGTAAAAAATAGAGCTTTTCCTTACCTTTTCTCCAAACAAAAATACCATCACAGCTACAGGTATGAAAAAGATGACATTTTGTGTCTGTGGGTGTTTAGGTAGAAGCCTCTATTACACCATTTCAACCTCATCTGAAAAAGCTTAGTTGTTGCATCCAGATTGTCTACATGAATGTCTGTGTCAATCAACTCAGGCCGGTGGTATATGTGGTGTGCTCGATAAATCCTCATTTGTAAGTGACAGAATAGTTGCTGGTCTGAGCAGGTCACCACTGACTGCCTTCTTTTATATTTACCAGCTTTCATTCTAGCTGATAATACTCCAAACAATAGCAGCTAATGCCAGATTACTATTCTATAATGACACTGTTACACAATGGCGTCATACACCTATCCATCTGAATTGAGCTCTGTTCTATATAATTGCCTAAGTGGATAATGGTAAAAGCAATCATTTGTCAGACACTCCTATTTTCACAATTTAAAATATTAGGTTGTACGGTAAGGCCTCATGCACACAGGATATTTTTTCCTCCCAGAATGCCTTTGCTCCTGGCAGGAAAAAAGCAGCTCAAAAAAACGCGCCTAAAGCCAGATTTTCCACATGCGCTTAGGTACATTTAGACACGTTCAGATATGTAAAGCGTTTGAGTGTTTATGAATTCCATGAGCCAAAATGTATTCTGGCCATGGGCATGAATGAACACTTAAATGCTAAATGCATCTAGTGTTTAAGTGTGTTTAAATGCATTTACATGCGTTTAGGCACATCAAGCGTTTTTCTGCCCAAAAGCTCCTCTCCTGAACATGCTGGTGATGGTTTTTTTTTCAGCCTGTAAACGCTCCTCTTTTAATTTGCCTGTAAAAGCATATGTGTGCATGGCTAACATAGAGGTGCCTTTACAGGCTGAAACGAAAAACCTGTTGAAGCAGCTTCAGGTCCTGTGTGCATGGGGCCTTAAGCCTCGTACACACGATCGGATTTTCCGCAGACAAAACCTCAGACTTTTGTCCGAAGGGCGTTGGCCAGGAACTTGTCTTGCATACAGTCGGCAAGGAATTGTTGGCCAACAAACACGAACGTAGTGACGTACTATGTGATTTTTCTGCTCTTTACATAGTTACATAGTTAGTCAGGTTGAAAAAAGACACAAGTCCATCCAGTTCAACCTTAAAAACAATAAATAAATAAAATGAAAAATATCATACAATCCAATGTACCCAATGTTATACCCTCAGTTGATCCAGAGGAAGGTAAAAAAAACCCCAGCAGAGCATGCTCCAATTTGCTACAGCAGAGGAAAAAATTCCTTCCTGATCCCCCGAGAGGCAATCGGATTTTCCCTGGATCAACTTTACCTATAAATGTTAGTACCCAGATATATTATGTACATTTAGGTAAGAATCCAGGCCTTTCTTAAAGCAATCTACTGAGCTGGCCAGAACCACCTCTGTAGGGAGTCTATTCCACATTTTCACAGCTCTTACTGTGAAGAAACCTTTCCGTATTTGGAGATGAAATCTCTTTTCCTCTAGACGTAAAGCGTGCCCCCGTGTCTTCTGGCCTCTGGGTTGACCTTAAAGAGAATAACTCAACACCAAGTTCACTATATGGACCCCTTATATATTTGAACATGTTGATCATATTCCCCCTTATTCTCCTCTTCTCAAGAGAGAATAAATTCAGTTCCTCTAATCTTTCCTCATAGCTGAGCTCCTCCATGCCTCTTATCAGTTTGGTTGCTCTTCTCCGCACTTTCTCCAGTTCCCCGATATCCTTTTTGAGAACTGGTGCCCAAAACTAAACTGCATATTCCAAATGAGGTCTTACTAATAATTTGAACAGGGGCAAAATTATATATCTCTCTCTCTGGAGTCCATAGCTCTCTTAATACCACTTTAAGACCACTTTAAGCAAATAATGTGTTCATCCTGCCAGTAACAGATCTTCCAGTTGCAGGTAGACAACACTAATGCTGGTCTTAGACAGATCTAAATTTGGCCAGTTCAGCAGAGGTTCAGCAGGGATGTGTGTGGCTGTCCCCATTTGACAGAAGTAGAACGTGCTGGAAACATTTTTTGATCAGCAGCTGTGGCCAATCGGCTTCAGGAGCATGGTAAGTAGGAGCACTTCTGTTAGAAGGGTCCTCCAGGTGCTATTATACAATCAGGATCATCCAGGATAGCAGGGTGACAGGCACTCGAGCAGCACTTACAGAAGAGAAGCAGGCTCTGGATAGACAAAGATATGTAGAAAAAAGGCGCTTCTAAGTGCAGTATGCCAGCAAGTTTATTAAATGGCTTATAGAGTAAACAGGCTCATCAATGTGTGAAGTCCTCCTGAGATGGTCTTCCTTGTCACTGTGCCAACCAGCAGCTGCAGGAACGGAGGGTCTGGAGAAGCAAGAGCCGCCACACTTCCTGAAAGCACCGTGGAACACAGGGGGCAGAAGTGATGTCAGCAAGGGGGCGGAGGTTTTGAAGAGGGAGCCTCTGAGTATGCTCTGAAACGCGTCACCACCCACTTGCTGACGTCACTTCTGCCCCCTGCATTCCACAGTGGTTTCAGGAACTGCGGTGGCCATCTTGCTCCTCCAGACTCTCCATTCCTGCAGATGCTGGTCGACACAGTGACAGGGAAGACTGTCTCAAGAGGACTTCGCACATTGATGAGCCTGTTTATTCGATAATCCTGTAAGTGTTTTTAACTGTTGCCCTTTAATAAACTTGCTGACTTACTACACTTAGAAGCGCCTTTCTCTGCATATCTTAGCCAATCGGCTCCAGCCACTGATTAGTGTATTCTAAAAGCAGATAGTCCCACTGGCAGAATACAATGTCCCAGTGGGGAGATTCCTTCATCTACCCCATTTGTGTGGATGGAGGGATCTGTTTACTTTTTTTTTTCAACATGCTGGAAGAAAAACAATCCACCTATGGCCAGCTTAAACCACTGCTTTTCATTCAATAGGAGCATTGTCAATCTGGCCTTTGATCTGCCTATCAGGTCAATCAGGCTGCCCAACTGAAGAAATATGCACAACTGGCTGACAGCACTGCTGCAAATTGTGAGGCAATGGGCGGTGCTGTACTTGCAGAATCCCCGAATGAGACATTTTTGCAACAGATTCACAAAAAGCTATTCAGCGTGGCACAATGACAAACTGAGAAATAGATTTGGGGTTTACAAATACTTTAAGGGGGTTCTAAAGCCTAAACATTTTTTACCTTAATATGCATTTACTGCATTAAGGTAAAAAATGTTTAGGTAGCAGTATCCCCCCACCCCTCAGTAGTGTATTTTGGTTTTGTGCTGCCCTAGGCCTGACTAAACTCGTGCACCCCCTAATTTAAATATTACCCACCCCGTCCTATCAAGGTAACACCCCTTGCTGTTTAAGACCTGATATTCCCTTAATTTGAAAGATTTCCTCTCACTTCCTGTTTGGCTATGGGGCAAGAAGTGAAGGGAAATCTCTGCAATGGGACAGGGATGGTAAAAAATAAACTGACAGGGGCTATAACCCTCCCTTATTCTATCCAAAATGAAAAAAAAAGTGTTGCCCATAGTTTTACTTTAAGCACAAATTTCAGATTTTTATGGAGAGCACTAAGACGCTATAACCATGCCAATGGTGCAGCAGAAAACATATAGCACAGTGAGGAAGATTTGTGGTCCAGGATGATAGAACAGTCAAAATTAGAAGTGGCACCCCCCCCCCCACAGTTGCGGATTGCCGGCCGCCTGCATACCGGAAGCAGAGCGGCCGCTTTATGGGGGCGCTAGACTAATTTGCCTCTCAGCCCAGTCCGCCCCATAAGACCGGCGCTACACTAACAGCGCAAGCCGGCGGGGACTCTTTCTGTGCTGCCCCCCTGCAAAGTGCTGCCCTAAGCCTGGGCCTTGTTGGCCTAGGCCAGGATATAGCATTGCTCCTTATACATACCTTCTCACTCCATCTAGCACTTCCTGACCTGAGAACAGGAGGTTCGGGGTCACTCTGTGCAATTCCACAGGTAAGTATACCATGTTTGTTATTTTATTTTTTAAATCCTTTACAATCCCTTTAAATCTGGACAAAAAAAAAAAATAAGAAAAAAAGTTTTGTCAGCAGTATAGTACTAATACAATAACCAAATGGCCCTCTCCTTTCATCCTAAAATACAAGAAGAATTTTGATTGGTTGCTGTTGTGCAACAAACTTCGCTGTTCTCTTTTTCTTTTTCCAGTTGTAATGAATTATCCTCTGTTTAGAATCCAATCTAACTGCACTTATTAGAGAGGAATTAACAAAGGCGGACATATTTAAAATATCATTTTACAAACGTTGTGATTCATGGTATACATTCTTCGTAGCTTATAAATAATAGACGTGTTGCCATGAACCAAAGATCTGATTCACTAGTAGATTTAGAAGGATAAATATCACTTAGGCGTGTGATACATATTGATGTGTATAGCTCATTATCAGCCTCTTCCTAAATCCCGATCATGCCACTGGCATTGCAGATACTGCACACCCCTAAGTATTTTATAAAAACAATATAGTCTAAAGCAGGCTTTTACCCTGGAGGAACCCTTGAAATAATTTTGAGGTCTCACGGAACTCTCAAAATGATCTACATTTCTTGGTATAATCGTTGGATCGGTAAGCTGTTAAGAGTTTTAAATGAAAGAATATAGAATTTGGCATACCTAGAGTATCTGACACCCAAAGCCAACACTCCTTTTCTCTATACATCGATAATAATCAATAAAGTGCAACTAAAGGCATTTTTTTGTTTTTGTTTTTGGACAGAATGGAGAGGGATTAGAACATCTGTCAGGCTTTTATTGCTGTCTGTGATCCAATTAGGGAGGTTCACCCTCTCTATTTTTCATGATTATCGTTATCATCAAAGTAAAAGAAAATCACAAATTTCAGGTTGTCCCCAGAACAGTAAAGCTCCTTTCACACTATGGCGTTCTGGATCGCGGGCGGAATCGCCGGCGATTCTGCGAGCATAGGTCGCATGCCACAAGTTGAATCAGTGATTGTAAAGGTTCGTTTTTTTTTTTAAATAATAAACATGTTATACTTACCTGTTCAGTGCATGGGTTTTGCACAGAGCAGCCCTGATCCTCTTCTTCTGGGCGCTCCTGGCTCCTCCTTTTCATCGGGTGCCCCCACAGAGAGCCACTTTAGATAAACCGGTACAACTTATGTAGGAAGATGTGTTTTATCTCTGTGTATCACCTGAGGCTAATCACTTCACTGGGTATATGTGAGGGTTTACAACCACTTTAACCACTTCACTACCCAGCTATAGACATATGACGCCCGCAGATGGGATCTCCCATCCTGGGCGGGCGTAAATGACGTCCTCGGCTTCCCGGTGGTATAGGGAGCGTTTGTGCATGCCCACCGCTTCACCCAGTGGCCACGATGTCCACCGGGCACCCGCAATTTCTCGTGACAGACCACAGAGACCACGTCCTGTCAGGGGAGAGGAGACAGATCGTGTGTTCCCAGTATATAGGAACACCAATCGGTCACCTCCCCTAGTCAGTCCCATCCCCCTACAGTTATAATCATTCCCTAGGTAACACATTTAACCCCTGATAGCCCCTAGTGTTAACTCCTTCTCTGCCAGTGACATTTACACAGTAATCAGTGCATTTTTATAGCACTGATCGCTGTATAAATGTCAGTGGTCCCAAAATAGTGTCAAACGTGTCCGATCTGTCCACCGCAATGTCACAGTCACATTACAAATTGCAGATCGCCGCCATTAGAAGTAAAAAAAAAAATGGCATACATCAATAACCTATTTTGTAGGCGTTATAACTTTTGCGCAAACCAATCAATATACGCTTATTGGGATTTTTTTTTACCAAAAATATGTAGAAGAATACATATCGGCTTAAACTGAGGAAAACATTTTTTTTTTTAAATTGGGATATTTATTATAGCAAAAAGTAAAAAATATTGTGTTTTTTTTTTTCAAAATTGCTGCTCTTATAGCGCAAAAAATAAAAACGCAGAGGTGATCAAATACCGTCAAAAGAAAGCTCTATTTGTGGGGGGAAAATATGATAAAAATTTCATTTGGGTACAGTGTTGCATGACCGCGCAATTGTCATTCAAAATGTTACAGCACTGAAAGCTGAAAATTGGCCTGGGCAGGAAGGGGGTGAAAATGCCCGGTATTAAAGGTTAAACATGATCAAGAGAGGCGTCAGTGTATTTTTCCTTTAAGAGCATATGCAAACATTTCCAAGCTAGTGAACCTGTTTGCTTTTCCTTTGGAGGAAAAAAAAATGGGAGTTTCCATAAACACAATGATAAATAATTATTTCCTGTGACTTTAGTGCTGGAGTTCAGATCCTTATCACTTGCTTGTTTACAAATTGTCAACCATTGGAATGTGATTAAGCCTGCTGTACTGCTGCTGGAAAAACATTTCCTAAAGAGTAAACAGAGTGCGTATGCGGAGAGTGCTGGGTGTATGAGAGGAGTGCGGCTCAGGGACAGGACCAGCGCTGCTTATAAGGGACAAGACTGAGAGCCCGACCAATGGTAAAGAATGAGTCACTCTGGTTGGGTTTCATTGAGAGTGAACAGGCCTCTCCTTCCACTCACAGTTGTTTACTTTATAACTCCACCTTCTCCTGTTAATCTCCTTCAGGAACATCATCATTACTCTTCGGGAAAATAGCACCTGATATTAATATGACATTATGGGTGTGTGCATCCAATTTTCCTTCATTAATATGTGCTATGCTGGGCTGGTCAGACATGTTGTAATGACTATTCTATGAGATACATAATATTACATGACAACACACAGACATTCTATTTTATACTTCATTGCCTCCATATGAATATGACATAAAGACTTCTCCAAAGCTGAAGGGACGCTAAACAATATCCTTATTCTCCAAATGAATGGGCTAAAAATTGCACCGCACTGAATCACACAGGAATGCGGACTGAAATGAGATTCAATGAGGAAATGAATATATGATTTTAAACTTTGACCATAGATGCACTTTAGGTCATGCCATAGGCGTGTGCACAGGGTGTGGTGGGTGTGCCTGGGCACACCCCAATCACCCTGTGTACTGTTTCTATTCCCCCTGCTTGCTGGCGACCCTTGTTTCTCCCCTGCAGTGTTGCCAGATTCCCTCCTCTCCTCTTCTGCTGGCTGCTGCGGGGAATGTTTAAAGTGGTTGTAAACCCTTACAGACCACTTTTACCTACAGGCAAGCCTAGATTAAGGCTTACCTGTAGGTGCAAGAAATATCTCCTAAACCTACATGGTTTAGGAGGTATTTCCAAAAGACAGGCACCAATGTCTACGGCGCATGCGCCGTAGACAGCGGCGCGAAGGCGCACTGAGCGTGCCATCTCTAACGGCGATCATGCACCAGCGCGCATGCGCAGGATTGACGTCATCGCTGCTCCGGCCAATCACAGCGCCGGAGTCGCGATACCCGGAAAGAAGATGGACGCCTCGTAGGAAAAGGGACAGCGGTGACATCACAGGCTCCCTTGTCAGGTAAGTGACACATAATGGGCTACTATGCGATGCATAGTAGCCCATTATGCTTTACCTTTGCAGGGAAACAAAGAGAAAGTAAACTCATCAGGGTTTACTTCCTCTTTAGACCCCTTTCACACTGGGGCGGTTTGCAGGCGTTATTGCGCTAAAAATAGCGACTGCAAACCGACCCAAAACAGCCGCTGCTGTTTGTTCAGTGTGAAAGCCCGAGGGCTTTCACACTGAAGCGGTGCGCTGGCAGGAGAAGAAAAAAACTCCTGCCAGCCGCATCTTTGGAGCGGTGAAGGAGCGGTGTATTCACCACTCCTAAACCGCTCCTGCCCATTGAAATCAATGGGACAGCGCGGCTATACCGCGGCAATACTGCGGCTATAGCCGCACTATACGAGCGGTTTTAACCCTTTTTCGGCCGCCAGCGGGGGGTTAAAACCGCACCGCTAGCGGCCGAATACCGCAGTAAAGCAGCGCTATAAATAGCGCTGTTTTACCGCCGACGCCCCCTACCGACCCAGTGTGAAAGCAGCCTTAAGGATGGATGAATGTTTACTTTGCTTCAGTTTGTGAATGAACAGGCAGCCGCTCAGCAAAGAGCACTTCCTATGCGTTCACTATCCAGTTCAGCTGAGGCTGCTAAGAAAAGGACTGTGGAAGCTCTGTCCTCAGTCCCTTTCTCTCTGTTTAGACCCTTGATATTTCACCAAAGCCCCCCCAGGGGGCTCCTAAAAAAATAGTAAAAAAAAAAAAAGAATAAAGAACAATATTGTAAAAAAATAATAATAATAATAATAATAATAATAATAATAAATTGTAAAAAATTAATAAAAATATTGACACCGTCCACTGCCCTACTGACATCAATCTCTGCTCTACTGACACCGTCCACTGCTCTACTTATATACACACGTGTGTTTGTGCTCTGGGGTGCACACCCTAATGGAATAGGCTGTGCGTACCAATGGGTCATGCACATATTAGAGCCAGGCACACCAACAGAACATTTAGGAACCTCCTGTCTTGGGGTCACATAGGGTATATTCTGCAGGTGCAGGTAGACATGATCCTTGTAGCTATCCCACAAAACACTCCCCCGATAGCTTCAAATGTAACCTACTGTAGCATTTGAACGAACTTTCCCAAAAGTTGACAAGGACAGTCTCTAGGATCTTTTAAGGCTTGTACTCACTATGCCCTTGGTACTCAAATGCTTTTCTGTAGTACCAGCCAGTTTCTGTACTGTGCTCCTCCAGGTTAGATCCTCCATGGACTTCCTTCAACTGCCTTAAGAAACTCTAGACATGGGTCCCCTAGCTCTAGCTGGAGCTGGGACCCAGATGGCCTTTTCTAGTCTTCAGGTATGTGCGCAGAGGACCGCAGCCCTCAGGCTGGGTCTTCTCCCACAGGGAAAGGACCCTGCTGTTCCAGGCCCCAGCCTATTTATACACACCTCAGCCCCCTACTGGCCATCCATTCTTCCAGGGTTTGGCTGAGGCTGTATGAATATACAAGTGAGAGTCTGCCTCTTCCACCCACTAAATTCTGGAACCTACCAGAAATCAGGGGAAGCAGTCAAGCAGAAGTCAACCAGCAGAACCCAGAACAGCCAAAAGCAATCACTGGCTGCAGGGGAGCCAAAAAAATTTGCCTCCAAATGTTAGCGCAACCTTGCTAGAACTATGGTAGTATTGCTACCTCTTCTCCCAACCGTAACTTGTATGTTCATGACCCCCAGTCATGTGATTTTCATGGGCCCAGACCTAGGATCCATACAGAAAAGCACCAGTTTATAGCAGTGCCTTAGGATGGTCTAGCGTGCTTTTTGTTACAGTACTTCGTTTGCTGTATCCAGTTTAACAAATATAACTTGACATTAGTCTGGTTGCAACTATAGACCAAAAGATGTAAAAAAATAAGCTCATTATGTGTAGTGAAGCACACCAATGAATGTCAGCATTTCTCAGTACATAATGATTTTGCTTATTTTGCTTTATATTTTGCATTTTCTCATAGAACTGTAAAGATGCTGGAACTGTAACTTTCTCTCTCTCTAGAAAGGATTGTGTACGCTCGACAACCTATCTTTCGGAAACTGTACAATGACTCCCGAACTTCCTTTCTTCATTGGTGACAGATAGAGTCTATAGATATCTGTTCCCCGCGCATTTGCCTTGTCCTCATTCAACCTCACACAATCACTGGCACAATACGCCTCTTTATTTGCTCTGCTTATTTAAGCGTTTGTCTGCTCAGCAATACAGTTTGTGCTGACCAGGTATCTTACCAGGGACAACATACAGGACAAAATAAAAAGTTATTAATTTAGGATGCCTTATGCAATTTCATATCAGTTCTACAAACACGTTGATGAACCTTTTTTAAAAAATTTTTTTCAAAAAATGTATTTAATACTGTAGCACCATTTAAAAAAAAGCTCCATATTTATTTGGGACCCATTTACACGAGCAGTGGCTGGTGTTTTTCCTTTCTGGAAGAATACCAGTCACCACAAGGGCACATAGAAAACAATTGTTTTGTATTTACCCTGTTCTCACTACAATCCAACCCAAAAGTGTGATAACATGACACTGTATGTCACCGCACAGCAATCCCCCCCCCCCATGGTGAGGGCATGTGGCCTGGTATAGTTCGGGGGGGGCACTCCCTCGTCCCCCCTTCCTGACCCACCAGGCTGCAATACCGGATAAGGGTCTGGTATGGATTATGGGGTGGGGTTCCCCTCCCAATCCATACCAGTCCCGAAGGGTTTAGTATGGACTGGGGTTGGGACCTAACGCCGTTTTTTTTTGCTTTATTTTTTTAATACCTGGGTGCCGGCAATTGCAACCAAGAGTCATTTAAAATAGGATTTGACTTGTTTTTTTTTTCTTTACAAATTTTATTTTTGCTGCAGCATGTTTTATGCATGTTACAGATGCACCACTTTACAGGCACATTAAGGGAACCCCCTACACTTAGTTAGTTGGGCTCTTGCCCTTAAAATGGGGAGTTTGGCTTGTTTTTTTTTTTTAGGCCCCTGTTTCAAATTTATTGGTGGGACATGACTATGGTAGAGGAATGGCATGAAAGAGGCTGCAGTGGCAAGTGAGCAAGAGCAGAACATAGAACGTATCTCCAATCAGTAAGCAATCCTCACCGTAGGCAGAGAAACAAAACCCAACTCAGAGACTGGATTACAAAATGCTATAAGAGGAGATGTTGCCTATATTCCATTAATGCGAGTGCAGTGAAAGGCCCGTATTATCCTGCCAAGCTGCCGGTAGTAGGCACTGCACTCTGCTGAACTTTCATGCTATCATAGTATTGACACTATCTGAGCTGTATGCTACAATCTGCCAACTGGCTGCATCCAGCATTGTTCAGAAGAGACAAGTCACAAAATCCCTCAGCTCGGTTATGAAGTGACATGCTATAAAGCAATTATCACATGCTAAGAAATTATCAATGCATACAATCATGAGTAGAGTAACTCAAACCCATTAAGACATTTTTTTTTTAATGTAATTGTCATAGTAGAGTTTTTGGCAGCCAGAGATTAACAGTATTATGTGTGTTGTTTTCATTAGAGTAGGACATAACGATCAGATGGCTCAGCGGATGCTTAGCTAGCTGACAAGACAAAGAGTCCAAGCCAAGAGATCAGATAGCTTGAGTCAGACAGATCCAAGGTCACAGACCATACAGAGAAAAGACCACACTATACAAGAAGATTCCAAACAGGAAGGAAGGCAGTGCAAGAAACAATCATAGGAGCAAAGAGCATTGCTAATAGCTCATCTACAATAAACAAAACTAGTACAATATATTGTTCTACAGGAGGAGGAGAAACTTGGACATATAAGCCCAATTATTAACAAAAAATAGGGATAACCTAATCTCCACTCAACCAAGTGCAAACCCTAAATTGGACCAGAAAAGATACAATTTTCTATATCATTTGGGACATTTAAAGTGATAACTTCAGACTTGAAATATAAAAGGTAAAAAATATAAAAAGTGAAATCGAAGGCTCTGCTGTCTCTAACTCTCTAACTCACTCTAGACTCCATCAAATGAGCAGCACGGTAATGACATCACCAAATTCTTCAAGCGATTTCGAATTACATTTGGTGCTGTCATTACCATGCTGCTCACTTGATGGATCTCTGACAAGAGGAAGCAAAACCGTTACTCTACCAAGATGGCTGCCTCTGCAAAGAGACAGTGATAAGTTGTAATGTGGGAAAGATCATTTGCAGGAAGGAAGCAAGAAGTACTGTTGAATAGTTCTTTCTCCTCTCTCTGCCTTTTTTGGGATACAGGTTCAAGAGTTTAGTTCCTCTTTAACATTATACATCTATACTGTTATGGCAAGGCATGAGCATCTGGTGTCAGGACTTCAGCCCAGCTTTTTGTGGTGCTGGAAGTTTGGTCTGAGCAAGTGGGTGGGCCTTGCTCAGAGTTAAGGTTGATCCACATGGGTCGATCATCGACCGGTATCTGCTGGTTCAATAGAAACCGGCTAACATTTGCCCAGTGTGTACAGCAGCCTGTCCGAAGGAAGCTGGTTCTGTTGAAGGAGCATGCTGGGGAACCAGCATCTATCAGTGCTGGCAGCAAAGGTCCGCCAGCTCTGATTAGTGTGTTCTGGTAGGGCGGCAGTCCCCTGTCAGAACACGACAGTTCAGCGGGGGAGATCACCACACTAATATCGCTTAGTTAGTACGGCGACCCCTTATACTGTGTGCCTAGCTTTATGCTTTAGAGACTCCAATTTTCTATGCGTTATACATGTAGGGATCTCCCTTAAAGTTTTCTTTGCTTTAGCTACGCTCTCATAGGCAACCAATTGACATGTAATCTGTCGTTCAGACTACCATGGAGCGTGTGTGTGTGATTTCTCCATGTGTATACAGTTTTACAGCATAAAGATACACAGTATACAGCAAAGAGCTTCTGACTGTAACAGGTCTTTGTTGCACAGAAGAGATGAGTATGCAAACAAGAGGTGGGTTCACCAAAACAAGGGTTAGAGGAAGGTCTAGGGTGTGTATGGGGGCGGGAGGGAGGGACATAGGGGCAGTTTAGAGTAGAACATCACTTTCTGTGCCTCAAATATTAGCATTGGTCTACCAAAACTGAAAACAAATGCATCATGATATATTTGCATATGTTTGTATGGCAAAATCTGTTCAAAAATTAGTTGACCATTTAGGTGGCTTGATCTTTGTGTTTAAGAATGTTAGGTCTTGATGGTGACTTAGTCACATGTAAAATGGACTACAATCCAGTGGCTGCCCGTGCCATAGGGGCACACGAGCGCTCCCCCCATATCCACGCGTTTGGTCGGATGTATGGATTCCAATGGGGGGGCGTACTTTTGAAGCATGTGACTAGAACCAGAGGCTCCAATAGGCTTCAAAATAGGGTGGGCTTGGGGCGCAGAGCACTGCGCTCTGAACCCGCCCAGTTGTGTGAGAATAGCGAATTAATATTTGCTATTCTCACACTGATCCTCCTCCTGGCCAATCAGGAAGCGGGTCGTGAGACCTGTCACACGATTGGCTGAAAGGACAGGCGATCCTATTCAACGCCTAGAAGGAGGAGGGATGAGACGTACGGCGGAAGCCACCGTGATGCAGAGGAGGAGGAGATGCCAGCCCAGGACCTAAATGAGGTAAGTCCTAGGTTACCGATCGACCGACTGACTGCGAGGGGGGGTGCAGGTGACCCAACCGGCGGGAGCGCGGGGGGGGGGGTGGTTGTTAACCCCCCCCAAAAAAAACACCAAGTTGGTAGTACTTTGGTGAGTTATGCATACATCTACAAGACTTTCTTACCAACAACCTCAGATCCTGCACAACATCCCTATCGTTTTAAGGATTCAATTAATATTTAACTAACAAGGCCCAAAATAATAATACACTTTTCTTACTCATTTCATTTTTTTGTTATATACTACACAATGTGGTCCAGAAATGTCCCCTTGTTCTCACATCTGTCACTCACATCCAAGATGTCTCTTGTAGATGCACATTTATACTACAGCACTCCCTTTCATTCTTTCAGACTGTCTGCTTATAATGATTGCTTCAGTGTATTATCTCTTCAAAATACCATAACATTCGATGGAATTTCATTCAGTCACTCCCATTTTTCTGAAATAGATCCTCACATTTCCTGCAGAATTTTTGTACTTTCTAAAAAATACTTGTTTGTACCTTACTATGGGGTTGATTTACTAAAGGCAAATCCACTTTGCACTACAAGTGCACTTGGAAGTGCAGTCACTTTAGATCTGAGGGGAAGATCTGAAATGAGGGGAAGCTCTGCTGATTTTTTCATCCAATAATGTGCAAGCAAAAATGCTGTTTTTTATTTTCCTTGCATGTCCACCTCCAATATACAGCAACTGTACTTCCAAGTGCAAAGTGGATTTCCCTTTAGTAAATAAACCCCTATGAGTTACAGTTTCATCTCCAATAAACCTTTCATGTTTCAATATTTTTTATTGTTTTGAAAAAGCACAAAAAAGTCCAAATATATAAGGAAGACATAGGGGTTAATTTACTAAAGGCAAATCTACTTTGTACTACAAGTGCACTTGGAAGTGCAGTCGCTGTAGATCTGAGGGGGACATGCAAGGAAAATAAAAAACAGCATTTTTGCTTGTACATGATTGGATAATAAAATCAGCAGAGCTTCCCCTAATTTCAGATCTTCCTTTCAGATTTACAGTGACTGCACTTCCAAGTGCACTTGTAGTGCAGAGTGGATTTGCCTTTAGTAAATCAACCCCATAGTTCTGAATAAGGCACTAAACCACATAAGTCACAACTTCAGGTTATGCAAATTGTATGAAATCCAAAGTTCCACAGCCCCCTATCATTGCATACGATTCGTTGGGGCATAAACTGTGTTGGCAATAGCACCATAAAGTACGCCAAAAAGAAAGTGTTGTAACATCTGCATATAAACATCCCCCCCCCCGTAGTGAATGGGGGATTACAGCTCTGAATTCGAGTTGTGTCACTGCGCCTCATAAACAATCTTCACAATAAAACTCAAGGAGAAAGCTAGGGAAAGATGAAAAAAAGGGGGGGGGGAGAAAGAAGGGGGGGGGAGCATTTAGAGTAGAAAAGGTGTATCCCCGTCGGTAGACCCTCCATCAGGACCGGATTCCAAGTCCCGCCATCCATAAAACTTTGTGGAGTTGGCCAGAGAGACAAAGTCTTGTACTAAAACCTACAGAAAGCTATGTTGCCAACCATATCACACTATTTAGGCAATGGCAGTGAGTAAATACACCAGGGTTAAAGGAGATTTCTCTTATTAGGATACCCTAGAAGACAAATGTCCCTGCTATCATTACTACTTTTGGTACTTTCTAATCTGGTCAACATTTTTACTAAAAACTGTAAACTGCTGCAGGTTTGTGACTACACGAAAATGTTTTAACAGCAATTTGTAATTTATGTTGCATAAGCATTGTCACCTATGCAGGGTAAACTGCAGATCCATTAAGGGTTAGGTCTGTGTGACATTGTTTTGAAGGCGCGAATCCTCAGAATCGGATCCATTTAAAGTATCTATTCATTTATTTTATGTCCTTAGAGGTAACATCTCTGGGTTGCATTCTCTATGGTGTGAACATCTTTATTGCTAATTGTTAAGACACCACGGGTGAAATGTTAAATCTTTTATATTGCTGAGCTATACAGATTTATATTTTTATATAAATACTGAACAGAAAAGTAAATGCCTTCGTGCACACATAAAAGGTCAAACCTACTACCATACAGTATAAGCTGGATATTTTTGTCTGGGTTGATGCTTTGTGGCCTAGGTAAGTGATGTTAAAGCAGATAAAAGTCATTATTGACCTACAGTGGAATGCTATTACCATTACTCCTTGTAATCATTTTGAAGTAGCTATAGAGTAATACAGGGTAGTTCTTCACAGCCCTATGGTTATTACCAGACTGGCCATATAAATCAGTCTTGAAACATAAAGCATAACTGCTACATCTATGTACACACCCCTAGGGTTCCATTTATAAAGCAGTGGAATGGCCATACTGCAGCAGATTTTAGTGCATAGTGGAAGCAACATCTGCTCTTTGTTATAAATGGACCCCCTAAGTTTGTGAAACCCATCAGAACAAAAATATTTCATTCTAATACTAAATACAAAATACTTATATACTAAAATAATAGAGATTTGATTGAATAAAATCTTGGGAGTAAGAGCAACAAACGTTTCTACTGTACTGAACTAGGGCTGTTTGAATCTGAGCAGATAGCAGTGCTCACTGGGCCAATGATGCTCTATGACAGAGGTCTCCAAACTGTGCCCCGCAGGCCAGATGTGGCCCTTGGAGAAATATTCCTTCCACTAATATGAGGCATTATTCCTCCCACTGACACCAATTATGTATTTTTTTGTACTCCCATTGACCACCAAGCCTTTGGCCTTGTTTACGCCCACCTAGTGTTGACACTTTTTCTTCAAGCCAAACCTCTAGCACAGCAATTTTTTTTTCAATATACACTATAGGATTGTAACAGACCTGGGACACCTTTGGGAGCTCCAAAGAGAATAGTAATGTGACACACATAGTGCCCCCTCACCCTCCTGTCAGGCCCTGTTCTGAGCCACAGTCTTGTCTGAATAATGTTGGACAGTCGGGGTTTTGAATAATGGGTGGAATGAAACCCGGACACATGATTCAAAACCCGGACTGTCCAGGTGAATCCTGAACAGGTGGCAACCCTACTCCCACCGATGCCAGGGCATTTTCTACTCCCACTGGCTACAGTCCAGCCCTGTTAAAGTTTGAAGGGCAGTAAACTGGCCCTTTGTTTCGAAAGCTTGGTTCTATGACAATTTATCCCTTGTGGTTTCTGCCTCAGCTGACAAACTGGTAGTCTGGATCTGAATTGTAGCTCAGTGCCATTGGGGGTAGTGCTGTTCAGGGTGGATGATTCATGCCCACACTAATTCTGAGCAAATAAAACAAGTGGATGAATTCTGATACTGTTTTAAAACAAAACTCTGAGTGTACTTCTTTTACTGAGTGTATTTCTTTAAAATATCTTCACATAAAATAAAATCAATTTTTACTCCTTGACTACATTTGCAATAATTATTTGTTACAAGTTTTTTTTCTAACAGAGATGATTTGTATCTTTGGATAGCTGCCCTTTAAATATTGAAGCCTGAACTATGTAGTGGAAATGAAATAAATCACTTCTTTAACTAGGAAATAAAAGCATCATGCAATAAAAGTTTTAAGTCATAAAAAGAAGAGTGATATTTCAGAGACTGCCAGCGAAACTTCAATACCTCTGGCAGATCTTTCTCAGAAGCTTGTACATGGAGTAGTCAGCCAGGAAGTGCTCAACTGAACGTGTGATCCAGTCTTCTGAAATGTCATGAATATACCAGGTATAGGAAGGTCGGGCAAGTGCGAGTCGATGCTCTTTTATTTATATGATCTGCAGATGACATTTGCTTAAGTAAAGCTGTCATCAAAAGCAAGTATTGCATATAAGCGCTAGTCAAAGGAACTCAACGGGATTCACAGTTCATCCTTTTGCAACATTCGCAAATCAATAATATGCTTAAATCAATTATAGCGCAGCACAGTAAATTCTTCCATAACATAATATATTCACATGTCGCATTTCTTCACATATCCCAAAAATAAAAGATTATTCCTCATTTCAGGACAGTGGGCAGAGCCTTGGAAATCATTGTTTTATGTTCCACTGGCCAGATACAGATCCAAACCACTGCTGTATAGTGCATATATAGCCTAATATAAAGCCATTTATTTCAAACTTTTTTCTTTATTTTTTTCTCTAGGGTGCGGTGCACACACTTGAAACTAACACTAAACTAACACCGGTTGCAATGCAAGGTCCACAAAGTATTAGGTGGAGCTTTCCCAAAGGAAGACCCTATGGGACGGGGAGAACTTGACCATAAGACCACATGCCCCCCCCCCATCAAGACTTTCAGGGCAAGTCCAAGGACTTTAACCCTACTCATTGGAAGTAAGTAATAAATAAATAAGTGCTTGGGGTTACCAAGTGCAAGGCATTGCAGGCCTTCTGGACCCCTTGGGAATAAAAGCTCCTCCGGTCTCAGCCAAAAGACCAAATTCGGAGGCAGGTGTGAAAAAAGGGAGTTGTGATAAAGGTGCCATACCAAAAACACTGTGAGTTGCTTCAAAGTGAGCTATTCTGGCACCCCTGAATTGCCATTCCAGGGGCACTATTGCAAACTGCAAACTCTGTTTCTGGTCAACATCAGTGCAATGTATAGAAATCATGGCTTCTATGAAGCAGTGCTTGGGACCCAACAAGTATAACCATACAGGTTATGGTGAGGAGGGTAATAAAGCAATCAAAAAGCCCTCATTTGTATGGTTATACTGTCTAAATCAATTACAAAAGTAATTAATTTAATCCACTAGAATAAATAGTAATTACACTAAACATGAGCTGGTGAAATTGTTCCATGCAGACATATTAGAATTTATTTTTATTAGACTGGACTAAAGGCTTTGCAATTTCTCCAAAGAATGGTGATATTCGCTAATCACAATACACAGCAGGAAATAATGCCCCATGTTGAGATACTAGCATCTCCCAAACATTATTTTATTATTTATTAACAATAAAAAGATAATTTTAGCTAAACAGATAATTACAAACAGATAATTGCACTATGTAAGTGTGACATACCTTGCTTCATATGGTAACTGCATCAGTCTAGAAAAAGGTATTTAAATGTGGTCTATCCACCACTATAGCTAAACTAGAATATGAATAGGCCTAAATTATACCAAATAACTGCTGTTGCTATGATATCTATCCTGGCATATGCTGTATTATCGTTCACAATTAATGTTTTTTTTTTTTCCTCTGCTAAGTTTTTGAAGGTTTCAGCTGTATAATGTGAAACAGTGCATGACGAAAATTTGAATAATATACTGTATGCTTGAACACACGAAACTCAGTATGAAATAAAAATATGTAACAGTCAGTCTAATGTGCGAAATTCACTTAAAGTTGAATTGCAGGTATGGCTATCTTTGCACAGTTACATTGTTCCAGGGGGTCACTGTAGTAAGCACCACTACTACAGTCACAATCTCTACCTCATTGAATCAGAAAATGCTTTGCAGTGTTCTCTAAGGCCTGATTCACACCTATGCATTTTTAGTGCTTTTTGCATTTTGCAGATTTGCACTACAGTCCATTTAACATGGTTTCCTATGGAACACGTTCTGTAGTGCAAATCTGCAAAATGCAAAAACATAGCTCCCAGCTGTCCCTGATTTTGAGGGACTGTCCCTGATTTGGATCAATCCCTCTGTCCCTCTTTCCCCCTCATTTGTCCCTCATTTTGGTCTGATCCATATAGCTGTATATAAAATGCACTTTTTATCTTGAAGTGTTTCCCAGTGCTAAACCTTTCATCCGAATTCTAAATAGCTGCATTTGTACATTTTAAAAGCCAATATAAAGGAATAGTAGTGGTAAAAAAAGCCCTTGTGGATTTAATTAACCTTTTTCTTGGGTTAATTCTCCTTTAAGAAGGTGTGGCAGGGGGCATGTCCCATGCCTACATACGTTTGCTGGTAGGTGTCCCTCATTCCCATCTCAAAATGTTGGGAGGTATGCAAAAAGCACTAAAAATGCATAGGTGTGAATCAGGTCTGAATGGTGCCATGCCAAGCGGAGCAGGAGCTACCTTCTGTGTACACTAATCAGGGCAGCTGCACAGGCCCTGGAAACCAGCGGCAATCGCTGTAGCAACATCGTTTACTACAAGGGTTTTCAGCTTCCATAGGGATTGGCCAGGTATAGTATTTGTATGTTACATTAGTCGAAGCTTGACCAATATAACTATGCAAAAAGTGCCATACCTGGAATTCATCTTTAATGTCTACATTACAGCTCATTAGAAAGCGCTGTATATTTCTTATGTTTTGTTCAAGTCACTGCCTTTCTTATTTAAAAAATCCATATAAATTACTATTATATCAGCACAAAATGATACTTCATAGTTTCTAAAAAAAGGGGGGGTGGTAACATGGGGGGGGGGTGAAGTCAAGGGTGGTCCGACGGAGGTCAGGGGGGTACCTGCGCCTATTGGCTGATAAAAAAAAGCCCTGCATATATTTAACCAATCATTCTTAGTTCTGTAATTTAGGGTCTAAAAATAAGATTTTCTTTTTATATTTCTGCATATTGTTTGTGTTATGAGCATGCTCCAATACAATTGAATCCAGCAACAACAATATGCAGAAATAGAAACAGCCCAGAGATACACAAGGACAGATATGTAGCGCTTTATTCTACGGTTCACTGTGCTCTGGTATATGCTGGGGGCTCTTCCTAGTCTCATCAGTTGGAAGCAAGCAGTAAATTGAAATAGTGCTTTTAGGGAATGATCGTTGTGGACTTCTGTGATGAACCAACTTTCGCACCCAAACCCCTACTGCTGCCTTTTTTACATTCCTTGCACATCAAGTAGAAGTTTCCAGGTCTCGATGTAATCTGACTTTCTAATTAACCTTAAGCATGCAAACTGCTCCTCTGTACTATAATTAATGGTGTACACGCTGCCAGTGTGTTGTTGCTATGTCTCTGCATGGCTTCTGTGAAGATTTGTCTTGTGGCTATAAAACGAATGAAATGCAGAAACAGTATAGAAAAATCGTGCACCAAGATCTTCTGGTCCAATCTGGTGCTGAGGTTTTGCTTCATTGGTTCTGCAGCGGCCAGGCTGGTGCTAATGTCCTCTATAATATTTAGAATCAAACCATAGCCAATTGCAGCAAGAGCCTGGAAGAGGGCAAGGCCATAGATTCCTAAACAAAAGATAGATATGATAGATTCATCCTGGCATTCAAGGAAGACAGCGGAGGGGGGGTGATACACAGGATTACATGGAAGGAAACAATTACTGATACCATAAATATCAACAAAAAATATATATAAAAAAAAAAATTTTTCCTCAGTTAAGGCCGATATGTATTCTTCTAAATATTTTTGGTAAAAAAAAAAATCACAATAAGCGTTTAAGTTATAGTTATGTTAGTTAGTTAAGTTATAGCATCTACAAAATAGGGGATAGTTTTATGGCATTTTTATTAGTAATTTTTTTTTTTTACTAGTAATGGGGATGTTCAGCGATTTTTATCGTGACTGCGACATTATGGCAGACACATCGGACACTTCTGGTGCTATTTTGGGACCATTCACATTTATACAGCGATCAGTGCGATTAAAAATGCATTGATTACTGTGTAAATGTGACTGGCAGTGAAGGGGTTAACACTAGGTGGCGCTGTAGAGGTTAAGTGTGTCCTAAGGAGTGATTCTAACTGGGGGGGAGGGGCTATGTGTGAAATGACACTGATCACCGCTCCCGATTACAGAGAGCTGTGATCAGTGTCCTGTCACTAGGCAGAACGGGGAAATGCTTTTTTACATCAGCATTTCCCCGTTCTTCCTCTCCATGAGAGGATCGCGGGTATCCCCGCGGACATCGAGTCTGCGGGGACCTGCGATCACACTCACGGAGCCCACGGCGGGCGCGGGCGCCAGCGGCACGTACACGATGACACGGCGGCAAATTTAAAGAGACGTACCTGTACGCCCATTTGCCTGTCCGTGCCATTGTGTCAACGTATATGTACATGCGGTGGTCGGCAAGAGGTTGAACCAGCTTACAAAGCATTATATGCACTGGTCACACTTTTTTATTGATATGTTTAGGGACATTTTTTCTCTTTCTTTGACCTTTTGATTTAACTAAGTTGGGCACCACATACTTGTAATTAAATAGCGCCTATACTGGAGAATAATGTTAATAAAGTTGATCAATAGAGACTGGGGATCTCAACATCATCAATATCACATACTATTGGACATAGGGGTTTATTCACTAAAGGCAAATAGACTGTGCACTTTGAAAAAGGCAGTTGCCCTCTGGTGAGCTTAATAAATGAGGTAAGGTTTCACTTTGCAAAGAGTACCCAATCACGTGCAAGGAAAAAAAAAAGAATTTTTGCTTGAAGGTGATTGGATAATGAAAGTCAGAAGAGCTTCTGCTGATTTACTAAGCTCTGGAGCAACTGCACTTTGCAAAGTGCACAGTCTTTTTGCCTTTAGTAAATCAACCTCTTAGTGTCATATTAAAGCTGTATTGAACCCAAAAGCAAACATTTATTAGATTTCAGCCTACTAATTCTTTGATGAGATGGCTGGATTCGTTTTCTTTTAGGCTTTCTTTCCTTTATTTTCACCTGTTGATTCTGCCAGTAAGGCCTCTTGCACACTGCATCTTGAAAAACCTCAGTACAGAGTTTTTTTTTATTGATCTAAAATGTAGCCCTTTGTTTACAATGTGCCTGTATACACAGGCGCTTATAAACAAACACTATGTATTCTTGAGTGAAAAAGAATATAGAAAAATCTGCATTCCCGGTCAGTATTTTGCGCAAATGAGCATAAATATTAATGTATTTTCCCTAGGAATGTATTGTGTGCGTGAATGCACCTATGTGCGCAAATGCGTGCAAATATACTATATAATGTGTGCAAAACAAACACCTGAAATGCCATTCAAAAAAGCAGATCTTCAAACATCAGTATAATGTGCAAGAGCCCTAAATCTGCTGTTTTTTTTTTTGTTGCAGATGTAGCAGCTACGGGGTTGAGACAAACCATTTACTACTGACAGGAGTGCTTACAATGGTCAAATTTTATTTACTTAAGTACAAGCTTTATCCCAAAAGGAAAAAACAGTTTTCTGTAACTGCTTATAAAGTGTTAGCTGGCGTTCAGTTTGTTAGTGTATTTAAATCTGTTAGTACCTTTAACACTAGGGCTGTGTTCACATTTATGCAATCTGGATGCGTTTTAACCGCATCCAATTCGCATAACATGTGAACGTCTTTCAATGCAGCCGGTTCACACATGTGCGAGGAAGCCGCGGTGCAGTTTTAAAGGGGGTCCTGTGCATTTTTGGGTCTGGTTCAGGTTCGATTTCAGGTAAAAATTTGCACCTGAATCACAACTGAGCCGGTGAACAGAAACGCACCGGACTGCCACACTAAAACCGTGGCCGCATATGTGTGAACCCAGCCTTAATGTACTGACAATGTTGCTGTCTTTTGTGCCCCCTGTTCACCTTCATCCAGAGTAGGGGCACTCTAATACAGGAGGTGTGTTACTGGCCAGATAACCAGGTTGTAAATTATGGTGTGTGATTAACCACTTCAGCCCCGGAAGGATTTACCCACTTCCTGACCAGGCCATTTTTTGCGTTATGGCACTGCGTCGCTTTAACTGATAATTACGCGGCTGTGTGACATTGTACCCAAAATTGATGTTCTTTTTTTCCCCCACAAATAGAGCTTTCTTTTGGTGGTATTTGATCATCTCTGTGTTTTTTATTTTTTGCACTATAAACAAAAAATGACTGACAATTTTGAAAAAAAAAAAAACTATATTTATTATTTTCTGCTATAAAACACACCCAATAAAAAAATGTAAAAAAATATCATTTCTTCATCAGTTTAGGCCAATTTGTATTCTGCTACATATTTTTGGTAACCCCCCCCCCCCCCCCCAATAAGCGTCAATTGATTTGGGCAGACGCTGTAGCGTCTACAAAATAGGGGACAGATTTATGGCATTTTTATTATTTATTTATCTTTTACTAGTAATGGCGGTGATCTGCCATATTTAGCTGGAACTGGCAGGGAAGGGGTTAACATCAGGGGCTATCAAGGGGTTAAATGTGTTCCCTCACTGTGTTTATTAACCTCCCTGGCGGTATGATTATTTCGGATTTTAGGTGCTGAAAGCGGTACAATTATTTTGCATGGAATTTTGTCGTTTTATATTGTAGGTCTGTAATTCTTAACAATAACACACTTAAATCTGTCCAAACAAGAGTCTAGTAGATATCCCGGGTATGATAAAGTTTGAAACACAAAAACATAAATTATAATATAATAAATAAAAATAAATAATAAAAAAAAAAAAATTAATAATAAAATAAATTTCCCCATGATTCACTATCGCTCAATTCTGCAAGTGTTCTAATTTACTATCGCTGTTTTCTAGCTGGTCTAAAGCCACTTTTGACGTAAAGGGACACTTTTTGGTTGCTATGGACAATCTCCAGTTTCCAGGCAGAAAGAACAGTATAAATAACATACAACTGCATGCAGGGCACGGGCCAGAGCACTGGGGACAAAATGGATGTGAAATAATTTCATACAGTACTGTAATCTGTAAGATCTGTAAGATTACAGTACTGTATGTGTTATGATTTTACACTTTTTTGAATTTGCCGCCAGGCTCCGCCCCGTGCGTCGCGTCACTCGCAGGGAACGGAGCCTGGCACGGAGAGGCTTCGGAGGAGGACGGAGCCCGCAGACACATCGGGGGACATCGCAGGATCCCGGGGACAAAGTAAGTAAAGCCACACCAGGATCCTGCGATGTAGTCCCGAGTGTGGCTCGGGGTTACCGCTAATGGTCCTGAATTTTAACCCCGAGCCACACTCTGGAAAACCGCCAGGGAGGCTACCTGTATGGGGGATGGGCTGCCTGGAATAACACACAGATCCGTCTTCCTGCATAGCAGAAAGACAGGATCTCAGTGTCATTACCTGACAGAACTGAGATCTGCCTTGTTTACTATGGCAGATCCCTGTTCTGTCACTGCGGGGAACGATCACAGGCGGCCGGCGGGCATCAAGTCCCCCGGACCTGCTGATTGACCTCCCTTGCTGGCCAATCAGAGGTGCGCGTGCGCCCACAGATCGCTGTGTACGAGCCCGATGTACACCTACGGCGATTTGCGCAGCTGAGCCAACCTGCCGAAGTATAACTGGTTAAGGATCTGGCCTACAATACATGTGGTCGGATTAGACAGTGATTGGCATATTCATTTTTGCATTAAACTGTAAATTCCACATAGGTGAGTCAATGATAAAATAACAGATTGGCTATAGTTGAAGATATAGCACATCATTTTAAAGAAAGCTCATAAAAAATGACAGCAGAAGAAAATATGGCCTAGCACAGGGGACACATGAAAAAAGGGTCACTTGCTCAGCCTTGGCCCCCATGTGTCTCTGTGAAGCTCCACATTAAAGTAATATTAAGCCCTCATTTTTTAAGCACTTTTAATAATGTAATCACTTACTGAATATGCAGCTTCTTTATCTTTATCTTTTAGTGCCATTTCACCTCGGAATCACACAGGAACGTGCTCTGCATTCCCATGCGATTCCTGTGCAATTCTGTGCAATGACTGAAATCGCACTGAGTCGCACCAAAAGTAATGAATGCTCTACTTTTAACAACACACTGTAAAGCATTGCATTTGTGATCTGCTTTTGGGGTATCGTTAGGATTACACTGACGCCTACAGCAGATCACACACCCAATGAATTAGGTGCACGGAACATTGGTTTCCCGCACCGCGTTTGGGTGTAAACAGGCCCTTATTCATTACCTATGTTCCAGTTTAAACTGGTACCATAACCACTGTCCCAAGGTTCCTGTTTCAAGGTGGCTCCTTTCTCTTGCTGCATCCTATGATGCCACCCTTGTAAATAGGGACAAGAGTTGTGTCTCTTTACACTATGTGCATCCATAGAAACACACAACCCTGTAGCCTAGGTGCGACTAAAATTGAATTATTTAGCCTTAATACCAAAGAATATGTATGGCATAAATCCAAAACAGCTCACCGTCCAAATAACACCATTCCTACAGTAAAGCATGGAGGTGGTAATATCCTGTTATGGGGGTGTTTCTCTGCAGCAAGGAATGGAACACTTGTCAGGATAGAAGGAAAAATGGATGGGGCAAAATATCATTAAATTCTTGAGGAAAATTTGGGAAGACAGTTTACCTTCCAACATGACAATGACCCAAAGCACACAGCAAAATTGGCCACACAGCGTTTGAAGAAGAAAAAGGTGAATGTTCTTGCACGGTCTAGTCAGAGTCCAGACTTAAACCCCATTGAAAATCTGTGGAATGAGTTGAAGACTGCAGTCCACAAACGGTCACCATCAAATTTAACTGCACTTGAGCAGTTCTGCAAAGAAGAGTGGGCAAATATTACAAAGTCTAGATGTGCAAAGTTAGTAGAGACAAATCCCAACATAAAGGCTGTAATTAAAACAAAAGGTGGTTCAACAAAATACTGACATAAGGGGATGATCCTTTTTCCAACTCAATGATTTTGTTTTTTATTTTTTTATTTGTTTTCTGACATGTTGGTGTTATATCTTTCACTTGGATGTTATAAGTCGTGCTAGTAAATACAGCTGGATAAAAGAAAAACTCTGTCTGTCTTCATTTCAGGCTGCAAAGCAACAAAATGTGATTATTTTAAAGGGGGGTGATTCTTTCCTATACCCTCTGTATAATATTGTAACACTGTAGTGCCGGAGGCTGCTGAAATTCACTACGATCTGCTTGTTACGATACATTACGTAAATCATATTTTATGAAATAATTTGATTTATCTCCTGTATCACAAGACACTGTTATTAAAATCATCAGAATGAGTTAGGCGGTGATATTAAAACGTGACTATAATAAATGTAATGGTCATTTTAGTTGCTGCTCTGTTTTAATTGGATGTAAAACCACCCAAGTGGAAAGTTAAAAAAAAAAAGTGAGAATAAAATAACTCCTAATTATTTTACTCATTACTGTTCTAGTCAAACATGATTAATCTCATATCTTTTGTGCCATATCTTCCTAAAGTGATGGCCTGTTGTCCGGGTCACAGGTGTATGGTGTGAAATTGTTATTACAGCAGCCCCGTTTTCACGTGAAATCATTTCTTTTCAGTAATCATCACAAATATTTGCTTCCTCCAGCCAGCTGGCATGTAAATGCTAGAACAGAGGGTTCTACTCACTGTAAGAAATTTACCACTCCCTGGAAATTTCTTTCTTGACAAATATTTGTCCATGATCTGCTTTTTTGTTACGGGCTAAGTGTGGGATTTGTTTATTAGAAGTCTAATCAAGGCCGACCTATTGGAGCATACACCCTGACAAAACTCAGATTAAAATACAATTAAATCTATGCGTTACATTATCCCCGCTCATCTGATCAAGCCACACAGTAGTTGGAAGAATAGATATTGCCCTCCCAGTGGCTCCTAAAGTGGAACTAAACTGTATGTGAGGACTACAAACTGAAAATGCTATTTAAAGCAGAACTCCCCCCAAAAGCGGAAGCTCCACTTGTTTTTTGCACCCCCCCTTCCACTGCCACATTTGGCACTTTTTAGTGGGGAGCGGGTACCTGGTTTTGACAGGTACCCACTCCCACTTCTGGGTAAGATCGCCGCACGGCAATATACAACATTTCGGGCCCCTCCTCCTTTCCCCCAGTGCCTTCTGGAACACTCACAGGTCCAGGAGATGGCAGGACCATTCAGAAAGTGCAGCGCAACTCGCCCATACGCTGTATGATGCAGGCTGTGAAGCTGCAAGGCTTCACTTCCTGTTTCCCTTACTACAGATGCCGGCGCCTGCACCCGAAGCCAATTGACGAATTGGCTAGGGGTGCTGACATCGCGGGATCCCTGGACAGGTAAAAGTCTTTCCTGATATGCCCTCCTAATTGATTAATTGCCAGATTCAACCCACACCCAACACACAGTATAAAAACAAGGCCTTCTTTACGGGGGAGCACATACAGGGGGCTGCTCATACAGGGGGTTCTTCCAAAGAAGTGGGGTTCTTTAAATAAGTAGCACTTCTGCTCTTGCACTTCAGCGATTTGCACAAAGCTAACTATAACTGACTGCAGGTGACCCCATTTCCAAATGTTATCATTTTCCTCTCTGAAACATGCTCTCTTTACCTCTCCTCCTTTTCACAATAGCTGCCTCTCTCCTCAAACTCTCTTTTCTTCACCCCTCTGCTCCACCCCACAACCTGTACATATCACCCTCACTTCTCCCCTCCCCCTATTACTGCACTCATCACCTCTTTCTAACTCTAAGCCCACTTGCTAACATACCCCCCCAGGACACTGAAGCATGTCCCCTCATACAAATCATATTCTCATATTACCTCCCTCACTCTTTTGCTTCTCCTAATCGCTGGAGATATTTCCCCAAACCCTGGGCCCCCCTTATTTAACTGTGCCCAACATACCCATCACCATCACCCTACACCCTCTGGCAGTAGTCGCAATCTACACAATTTAGTCTCCATTCCTCTTCTTCCCAACACCAGCCTCCCTCTCTCCTGCGCCCTCTGGAACGCCTGCTCTGTCTGCAACAAACTCACTGCTGTTCATGACCTCTTTTTACTAATTCCTTTAATCTACTTGCTCTCACCGAAACCTGGTACCACGAATATGACACGCCTTCTCCTGCTTCCCTCTCCCAGGGTGGCCTTCACTGGACTCACTCCCCTAGGCCTAATGGACACAAGGGAGGTGGAGTGGGATTCCTCCTATCCCCCCAGAGCACCTTCCAGGTTATTCACCCTCCTCCCTCTTTTTCCCTCTCTTCATTCGAAGCCCACTGTATACGTCTATTCTCTCCAACTTCCCTAAGAATTGCTGTGATCTACCGGCCCCCCTGGACCATTATCGACTTTCCTTGATGAGTTTTCTGCCTGGCTACCCTACTTTCTCTCTTCGGATATTCCCACAATCCTTCTCGGTGATTTCAACATCCCTGCTAATACAAACACTCCTGCTACTTCTAAACTTCTTAGTCTAACCTCTTCATTTGACCTGAAGCAATGGGTACAGGCTTCTACTCACTCTGATGGCAACACCCTTGACCTTGTATTCTCCTACCTATGCACTCCATGCAAGTTCTCAAACAATCCTTTTCCTCTCTCCGACCACCACCTTATTAGTTTCTCTCTCCCCCTGTCTTCCACCACCTTTCCTTCCAATCGCCTAACCATCACCCGTAGAAACTTTCGCAACTTCAACTCCTCTCTCCTCTATTCTGCTACTGACCACCTCTATGACAAAATCTCTCCCCTGTCCTGCCCCAACCAAGCCACGTCCATCTACAATAAATCTCCGTCCTCCACCCTGGACAAGCTCACTCCCCTCACTACATGCAGAATCAGGCCTCGACCCCTACAACCCCGGCAAACAGATGACACTAGAATTCTCAAAAAACGTAGTCGCGCTCTTGAGCGTCTGTGGCACAAGACTTATGCTGGCCATACACTATACAGAAAATCGGCCGAACCCATTTTCGAAAAACGAACGTTCGACCGTGACCGCAAACGATCGTGCCATCATATAATGACCGATAAATTGTTCAGTGGACATGAATAAATAATTTTTTGTTCGTTTTTTTACATATACCTAGTGCAGACAGTTCAGACGGGAAACACATTAACCTTGCAATTTATCGTACGTTCGGCAGAAATTTTCCAAACTTCCCGTTCGTTTTTTTCCCACAAAAACGTCACAAACGATTATCGATTTGTGCCCATTAACTTGCCGAAAAACGAACGAAGTGTCTATACGAACGATTATTCGGCCGATTTTTCGTATAGTGTATGGCCAGCATAAGTCTCTCAAAGACCTCAACCAATACAAATCTGCCCTCCAAAAATACTATTCTTTCCTCCACACTGCCAAGCAGACCTATTTTACAACACTTATTAACACCTTCTCATCCAATCCCCGTAAACTCTTCTCTACCTTCAACTGTCTACTTTGTCCTCCACCACCTCCACCCACTGACTTACTCACTGCCCAGGAAATCGCTAATCACTTCAAAAACAAGATTGATACAATCCGTGATGAAATCTCCATTCTACAGGTATCTCCCCCAGCTAAGACCCCATGTCAACAGGTACAACTGACACTCCCCCTATTCAAATCTGCTACTACAGACGAAGTTGCTAAACTCCTTTCTATCGCCCACCTAACCACCTGTCCCCTGGACCCTATTCCCTCTCAAATGCTACAGTCACCCTCTGACCCCATCCTACACTCTCTAACCCACATCTTCAATCTCTCCCTCACCTCTGGCATCTTCCCCAATGCTCTAAAACATGCACTGGTCACCCCCATACTCAAAAAGCCGTCCTTGGACCCTACCAATCTTAACAACCTACGCCCTATCTCCTTGCTCCCCTTTTCCTCTAAAATCCTTGAACGCCTGGTTTACAACCAACTGAGTGACCACCTAATTAAAAACAACCTTCTTGATCCCCTTCAATCTGGATTTCGCCCTCAACACTCCACAGAAACTGCTCTTTTAAAACTCACAAATGACCTACTAACTGCAAAAACCAACGGACACTATTCTGTACTCCTACTTCTGGATCTTTCAGCTGCCTTTGACACGGTTGACCACCCCCTCCTCCTCAAAAAACTTTACTCCCTCGGTCTCCGTGACTGTGCTCTTCAGTGGCTCTCATCCTACCTATCCAACGCACCTTCAGTGTCACTTACAATTCTACTTCCTCCACTCCTCTTCCCTTCTCTGTCGGGGTCCCCCAAGGTTCTGTTCTTGGACCTCTTTTATTTTCAATCTACACCTCTTCCCTGGGTCAGTTGATAGCCTCTCACGGCTTTCAATATCATTTCTATGCTGATGACACACAAATCTATCTCTCCACCCCTCAACTCACTCCATCAGTCTCTTCACACATCACTAACTTACTAACCGACATATCTGTATGGATGTCACACCACTTCCTCAAACTCAACTTGTCCAAAACCGAGCTTATAATATTTCCTACCCCACGTGCCTCTTCTCCTGACTTCTCTGTCAAGAGCAATGGCAAAACCATCCACCCGTCCCCACATGTCAGGGTGCTAGGTGTTATCCTGGATTCTGAACTCTCCTTTCAGCCCCACATCCAATCACTTTCCAAAGCTTGCCGCCTCAACCTCCGCAACATCTCTAAACTACCTCCCTTTCTAACCAATGAAACCACAAAGCTCCTGATTCACTCCCTGGTTATCTCTCGCCTTGACTACTGCAACTCACTCCTCATTGGCTTACCTTTAAATAGACTATCCCCCCTTCAGTCCATCATGAATGCAGCTGCCAGACTCATCCACCTTACAAACCGCTCAGTGTCTGCTACCCCTCTCTGCCAATCCCTCCATTGGCTACCACTCGCCCAACGAATTAAATTCAAAATACTAACAATAAGTTACAAAGCCATCCACAACTCTGCCCCCAGCTCTGCCCCCAGCTACATCACTAACCTAGTCTCAAAATACCAACCTAATCGCCATCTCCGTTCCTCCAAAGACCTCCTGCTCTCTAGCTCCCTCATCACCTCTTCCCATATCTGCCTCCAGGACTTCTCATGAGCCTCGCCCATCCTCTGGAATTCCACTTTTAGGCGATCCCTGAAAACGTTCCTCTTCAGAGAAGCCTATCCTGCCTCCATCTAACAACTGCACTATTTTCTCCATTAGCTCATCCCCCACAGCTATTACCCTTTTGTATAACTTGACCCTCCCTCCTAGATTGTAAGCTCTAACGAGCAGGGCTCTCTGATTCCTCCTGTATTGAATTGTATTGTACTTGTACTGTCTGCCCTAACGTTGTAAAGCGCTGCGTAAACTGTCGGCACTATATAAATCCTGTATAATAATAATAATAATAAGTATTAAAAGTCAGCAGCTACAGTATTTGTAGCTGCTGAGTGCTGACTTTTATTTATTTATTTATTTTTTACAGACTGGAACTCCTCTTTAATTCATTTTTAATATTCAAACCATACTCACCCATGTCTCCATGCTTTATTTAGTTGACAAACCACTTTGAAAAACACCTCCCCTAGCTTTTCTAGCCATTGCCATCTTGAGTGAGGGCAGACGATTCATAGTTACTGTACATAGCTGCATAGTTAGGTTGAAAAAGACACTAGTGTATCTAGTTCAACCAATTAGAAAAAAAACACAAAAATAGAAAACCTTCATATACACTATCCCAGTGTTTCTCAACCTTTTTTCAGTTAAGGCACCGTTTAAAATTGTGGACAGTCTCAAGGCAACCCATTCTAAAATGGAAAAAACTATTTTAATAGTTTTACATAATGCGGCAGCATCGACACACGTAGGACACCCAACATTAGAGTTGATTTATTCTTCCAAAGCAAATATGCTTTTACACACTGGTACTGACTAGTATTCCAATGTTTCTCTTCTCCCTTAGTTTCTCTCCATCACACAGCTAATGTGACAGGGAGGGGCAAACAAGGATGCTGTGCAGACAATCAACACCCTTCTTATCAACACTGATGACATCACTAGTTGTTAGGATGCCGGTGGCTGCAAGATTGTAATGGGGTACAATAAAAACCCGTGGCATTGTGTAACTAAAAGGCATGCTTCATCCACCCGCTGGCTTGTATATACTTTCGAGCAATTTTTAGGCATTTTGCCAAGGCACCCCTGAAGAAACATCAAGGCACCCATGGTCCTATACCAACAGATGATCCAGAGGAAGGGAAAAAAAATTACACTAAAGCATCTTCCAATTCAATCCAGTCGGGGCAAAAAACTTTCTTCCTGATCCCCCAGGAGGCAATTGGATATTCCCTGATTCAATTAGTCTTTCCTATTTAACCCATTCAGACCCGAGATCAGCCCTCCTCTTCTCCTTAACCCCTTCAGACCTCAGATCATACCCTTTTCATTCTTCTTTAACCCCTTCATACTTTAGATCAGCAGAGGTGGGGGACTGTCACATTACTTGACTCGAGTCAGACTCGAGTCACCTGTTTGAGGACTTGCTTGACAAAATTAAATAAATGACTCGACTTGACATTGACTTGTCACTAATGACTTGCGACTTGACTTTGACTTGGGCTATTTGACTTGCAATGACTTGGCACCACCAGTGCTGTGTCTTGGCCTAGGCAAAAGCCGCCCCCCCCCCCCCCCCCCCAACAAAAGAAAGCTCCCCCCGAGTCCCGGCTTCGGGGTAGACCAGTATTTTGACTAAATTTGTGACTTGACCAAAATAAACGACTTGACTTGACTTGCTTGACTTCTAGCAGGAACTCGACTTGACTTGCTTGCTTTTCGCCACAGTAACTTGGGACTTGCTTGTGACTTGAAGGTTAAGACTTGAGACTTGCTTGTGACTTGCACATGTGTGACTTACTCCCATCACTGCAGATCAGCCCCCGCCCATTCCTCATTAACCCTTTAGATCAGAACCCCCTTGCTCTTTAACCCCCTCAGAGTCCAGATAAGCCCTTAGTTTGCTCTAGATCTGGTGCTGGGACATAAAAAGCAACATGGTAGGTGGCAGTAGCTGGATGGATAGGTAGCCCCAACAAACTACAATTCTCCTAGGGCCCTGACCAAGCCCCCCTCCTGTTCAGGCCCCATAGTGTCCATGTGTGCTGGTATGGTGGTTCAGCCACTGTTCAGGCTTTTTGGTCTTTTTTCCATTATTTTCATGTGGTGATTCTGCCAGTAACACACTTCTTGTCCTAGAGGCACTCAGTGTACTGTATCTGTCAGCTTTGTCACCCTAGGACAAGACTACACAACACCCCTCCTTCTCTTCTCCTTAGCATAAGGTAAGGTGTTTGGAGTCCACAGCATTAGTTGGGAACAATATATAAATATGCAGAGAGCCCAGGAAGTTATCAGTTCACAGGTTTTCTGGCATGATCAATGTGTATTTATTCCACTTATCAAAGAGATCTAAAAAAACTTTCAATGGTATATTCAAAAGAGAGGAAATAAGAAGAGTTCATTGTAAGGATTTACATACACTTTAAAGCAGTGTTTTTCAACCTTTTTTCAGTCAAAGTGCTCTTTAAAATTATTTTCAGTCTCGAGACACCCTAGTCTACAGGCTCACTCACACATGAGGTTGAGAGTTGGTAGGACCACACGGTTGAGAAATGCCACCCTCCAACTGCTCCCCCTGTAGCTGCAGAGGCAGTGGCTGGGGTCGCACACATGCTGCGGCAGGAAATATATCCCCTGTCGTGTTTAGTGGGCACCACTGCCCACAAAGCATGATTTAGTGGGCACCACTCCCCGCAAAACATGACCCATTCAGGTGAATGGGGCTGTGCTGCAACTGCTCCGCACTAGTGTGCATTGCATGTGGTTGCAGCACAGTGGTGTTGCATTTAGTGGATTAAAACAGGCAGTGAGGAGGCAACATACCTTTGATGACATCATGCGGTCTAAAATTTGGTAAGTATTGAAAACAAAGTTGTTGTTAAAAAAAAAAAGTCAGCAGCTACAAATACTGTAGCTGCTGACTTTTAATATTTGGACACTTGCGTGTCCTGGGATCCAGTGATGTTGGCATCCTAGCCGATTTTTCAATCGGCTCTTCCTTGTAAGGGAAACTTGTGGGTGCGCTTTGTGAATGGCCCGGCGGCGGGGGAAGGAGGGGGGGGCAAACGTCCAGGGGACTCAGGCTAGGTCTCCCGGAGGTTAAAAACAGGTACCCACTTCCCCCCGATAGGTGGCAAATATGGCAGCGGAGGGGGGAATGAAGCAAACAAGCGGAGCTTCCCCTTTTGGGTGGAGCTCCGCTTTAATGTAATTCAAAAGTAATTTTTAACATTTTACCTTTACCTAAAAGGTACATTATATTAACATTTACTAGAGTGCAGGAGATCTAAGCTATGCTGTAAAATGCCCTATTTACTTTAATATGTACATAATAATAGTTTCAATAATAGTTGGTAAATTGATAGGTAGCATGGAATAACAATGATACAAATGATGTGTCTGCAGTCAACATCAGGAATGTGAATGTGGTTAGTATGTACAATAAGCTATTATTAAGACGAAGTGTACAGTATAAAGCAAATGTTTATCATGGAAAACCTGGAAGAAACAGAAGACAGGATGAGACATTTGCACGACTGAAAGTCTGCAGAATTATTATGTACATATCCTGTTATATCAAGCCATAATAACCACTCAACATAAGACATACCAGACATTTGCCCAACACCTACAGGTATGTTTAGTTGCACTTAAATTCTTGAATCTGCAGAGTGTTTGAATTGTGTAGCTTCGATCATTTTCTTTAGTTTTATTTTTTTTTCAGAGAGCAACCCAACCCTAAAATTGAAATCTCTTTTTCAAATCTATTCACAAAGAACTGCTGTCATGAACATTTATCATGGCTGGTTATCTATCAGTATGACTATTCTGTGTTTCCTTGGTACATGTAAAGTCAATTTACCTATTTCTTGATCATTGGAATTTGATGAGCTGACACCTATTGTCTAAGGTTTATAGTCACACATGTTCCTTACTGGCTTACCCCCTTTCAAGTACTTCTATGCATTTGTCTCTACAGTAACTACTCAATGTTCATACTATGGTGATCCCTTATGACAGTTCTTGGGGGTTTCATGTGTCCTTCAGTCAGTAAAGTGTATAGACATGTATAGACAGTTTTGTTCACCTTACAGAAGACCTATTCATATACAGGATATTTGTACTCAGAGGTGTGTGCAGTAATACATTATTGGGGGTACATACCTTAACAGATAAAATTGATTTGAACACCATACCATCAATAATCACATTACATGTATAAAGTCAAAATAAGCAAATCTTCAGTTACACCAATATCTTATAAAATTTTATAAGGACATCCTAAAAAAAACAGAGCAGTGTCCCCACTTTGCCTTTTGGCTAAGACCAAATGTAGTATTTGTTCTTATGAGTGTCCAGTAGAGGTACACTACCATCATTCTGGCCTGCTGGCTGTATAGTATCCCTGCTCGTGTGATGGGGATCCTGAGGGATTTTCCCTGTGGGAACAGAAACTGAAGCGCTCACCAGGAAAGGTGGGGACAGGAGTAATTCCCTGGTGTGGAGATTCCAAGGGGCCCAGTGCCTCCTGGTTCGTGCAGTGCTGTCTTCTCTGGCCAGGGTTGAGAAGGCAGAAAGCATGAGGTGTCAGGTGAACCCTGGGAGTGGTGAACCAGGGGTGCCCTTAGTATCACTATGGGTTTGGGACCTCACTATGAGAATGAGCACTAGGTCATGACACCTCTTGATCTTTTATCTGCACAACGTTGAATGGGCTAGGCTTTTTGGTTCAGACTGGGGCAATTTTTGTCAAGGCCTAGACCATGGTGCACACCATTGGCACTCTCTTATTTACTCTCACATTTGTCACTGCACTTTACTCACAGATGGTAGGGTGTGGGTCTTTGGGCTTACTGTGAAGTAGAGGGGTAGGTTGTGTGGCCATTAGGTTGGTTTCCTTCCTTCCTTCCCTGCCTTGGGGGGGGCTCTCTTCTCAGGAGAGACCCCACCTAGTACTTGTTAGTTGGCTTCAGCTGATCAATGCAAAGTGGGGTTCGCCGAGCCTTTGGCTAGGTGGACCTGAGTATGCCTTGCCCCCAACAGGAGTCTTGCATCCTGGGGGGCCAGGGAGAGGTCCTTCCTCTTCAGGTGGGGACTGAAAGCAAAAACTAGTATACTTTTTTATGTGTGTGTGTTCACATGGTTTATTTTATTTCACTTTGGTGTTGTGTTTGTGCACACCCAACACAGGCTGGCAACAGTGTCCCTACTTTTAAATTTCTCACCAACAAGAGTCAAACCATTTCAAAACTGTTTTATAAGCTCTAAAAAAACAACTGCCATCTATGTGCCACATAATATAGTTTTAAAATATAGAAAGTATTATTCTAAAAGGGAACTATCAAAGTGCAAAATCTAATCGCTTGTTTTAAAGGGAACATTGATTGCCACATCCAAGGACAGGCTAATAAGCTCAGCGTGTTACCATCATTTTGTCAGATGTGGAATACTAACCACAGATACTGCTATTTCTTTTGGCATTCAGCATCAGCTACCTGGCATCCATCCACCCATGTACATTAGCTAGGCAGATATATTTATAACTCTTGGCTGAGGAAATGTTGGTACTTAATAAATAAATCATACAAACAATTAGATGGAGAAGCCCCTGCGAGACCTACAATCTACATATACTAAATGACTTGCACTGGGCCTGCAGTTTCCTTATTGTATTTATTTAGCTAGAATTTATTGTAAATTACTATGCCTCTCCTGTAGAAGGCCTGATCAAAGCAGGTAGCAGAATCCGTCAGATAAACAGTGACATTGAAGAGTACAGGACCTTGAAATATATGCAGGTCATCAGTACATGCCCAGGGATCCAGCTTAGAGAAACTCGATGAGTATCAGACTCTCAAGACCAGTATATGTAATATGGAAGTCTCACCTAGTCAGCAATAAAGATGTATAGACAATCTGATGTGTCAGAATATAAACCCATTGGGAATTTTCAGAGGTAAAACTTAATCGAGATTTTACCATGATCCTCACATACAAGAGGAAAGCAAACAAAACAAACCTGAACCCTACTTGTGGAAACACAGACACCATTAACAGATAAACTAAGGAAAAAATAAAGTAGTGTTATTTTCAATTGATGGAAAAGAAAGAAGAGTACATTACAAATAATGTATGAATTTGAAACACTGAAATGCTCAAATAAGAGTTCAAATTTTAGTTAAAACAAGCACATTTCTTTCAATTCCGGACCCATGTGAAGGTTCATCCCTTGAACTGCCTATAATCTGATTAGCACCTGCTTTACAAACATAATGATTTTGATGTGCTTTCAAAGCATGAACAACATCTACTGTAATTTCTTTTTACCTAAGCAAAGGTGAAATTCTGGACCACTTAGATGGTGGATGAGGTCTCTGTCAATGAAAACGTGGAAGTCCAGGGGGAAATTCCTTAAGCAAACGATCCCTATATATATCTTAGGGATAGAAAGTATATTTTGTAACATGAAGTTGTCTGTTATACACAATAATATAATCAGTTCTTTTAATCAGGGATTCTGTAGCCATCAATCAAGTGTGGTATGTTTACAGATAAATTAAATTTATATTAACTTTGAAATTCATTTTCACAAATTAACAATCATCTTGGCAAAGTAGTAAATAGCTAAAGATGAACTCCAGGAAAAAATTAAAAACCTTCCTTGCAGTGGGGCTTGTTTAGGTGTTGGGCAGGGGTCTCCAAAATGTGGCCTGCTGTGGCCCTCTGCTTGCCTTTATCTGACCCTTGGGGCACTATCCCTTCCACTGACACCCAAGACGGGTCACTAATCTCCCCATTGACATCAATAATGAGCAACTATCCCCCCCCCACTGACATCAATAATGAGGGACTATTCCCCCCACTGACTTAAAAAATGAGGGACTATTCCCCCCACTGACATCAATAATGAGGGACTATTCCCCCCACTGATGGCAACTATGTAATTTTTTTACTTCCACTGACCATCAAGCCTATTGCAGCATTTACCCCCACCAATGCCAGGGCATTTCTTCTCCCACTGGCCACAGTCTAGCCCCCCTAAAGTTTGAAGTGCAGTAAACTGGCCCTTTGTTTCCCCCTGGTCTAGGGGAACAAGAAAAGCTGTTTTAGGCTCGGTTCGCATATATGCGAATTGTATGAGTTTTGAACCCCATCCGATTTGCATGACATGTGAACCAAACCAGCTTTCTATGGAGCCGGTTCACATATGTCTGGGCTAGCCGCAGTCCATTTTTAAAAAGAGTTCTGTACGTTTTTCAGTCTGGTTCAGGTGTGAATTTACAGTATCTCAGAAAAGTGAGTACACCCCTCACATTTTTGTAAATATTTTTATATATCTTTATATAACACTGAAGAAATTACACTTTTCTACAATGTAAAGTAGTGAGTGTACAGCTTGTATAACAGTGTAAATTTGCTGTCCCCTCAAAATAACTCAACACACAGCCATTAATGTCTAAACCACTGGCAACAAAAGTGAGTGCACCCCTAAGTTAACATGTTCAAAATGGGCCAAATTAGCCATTTTTACTCCCCGGTGTCATGTGACTCGTTAGTGTTACAAGGTCTCAGGTGTGAATGGGGAGCAGGTGTGTTGAATTTGGTGTTATCGCGCTCACTCTCTCATACTGGTCACTGGAAGTTCAACGTGGCACCTCATGGCAAAGAACTCTTTGAGGCTCTGAAAAAAAGAATTGTTGCTCTACATAAAGATGGCGGCTATAAGAAGATTGCCAAGACCCTGAAACTGAGCTGCAGCACAGTGGCCAAGACCATACAGCTGTTTAACAGGACAGGTTCCATTCAGAACAGGCCTCGCCATGATCGACCAAAGAAGTTGAGTGCACGTGCTCAGCGTCAAATCCAGAGGTTGTCTTTGGGAAATAGATGTATGGGTGATGTCAGCATTGCTGCAGAGGTTGAAGGGGTGGGGGGTCAGCCTGTCAGTGCTCAGACCATACGCTGTACACTGCATCAAATTGGTCTCCATGGCTGTCGTCCCAGAAGGAAGCCATAAAGATGATGCACAAGAAAGTCTGCAAACAGTTTGCTGAAGACAAGCAGACTAAGGACATGGATTACTGGAACCATGTCCTGTGGACATGGTGTCAAGCGTGTGTGGTGGCAACCAGGTGAGGAGTACAAAGACAAGTGTGTCTTGCTTACAGTCAAGCATGGTGGTGGGAGTGTCATGGTCTGGGGCTGCATGAGTGTTGCCGTCACTGGGGAGCTACAGTTCATTGAGGGATGCATGAATGCCAATATGTACTGTGACATACTAAAGCAGAGCATGATCCCCTCCCTTCGGAGACTGGGCCACAGGGCAGTATTTCAACATGATAACGACCCCAAATACACCTCCAAGACGACCACTGCCTTGCTAAAGAAGCTGAGGGTAAAGGTGATGGACTGGCAAAGCATGTTTCCAGACCTAAACCCTATTGAGCATCTGTGGGGCATCCTCAAACGGAAGGTGGAGGAGCGCAAGGTCTCTAACATTCACCAACTCCGTGATGTCGTCATGGAGGAGTGGAAGAGGACTCCAGTGGCAACCTGTGAAGCTCCATGTCCAAGAGGGTTAAGGCAGTGCTGGAAAATAATGGCGGCCACACAAAATATTCACACTTTGGACCCAATTTGGACATTTTCACTTAGGGGTGTACTCACGTTTGTTGCCAGCAGTTTAGACATTAATGGCTATGTGTTGAGTTATTTTGAGGGGACAGCAAATTTACACTGTTATACAAGCTGTACACTCACTACTTTACATTGTAGCAAAGTTTAATTTCTTCAGTGTTGTCACATTAAAAGATATAATAAAATATTTACACAAATGTGAGAGGTGTACTCACTTTTGTGAGATAGTGTAAGTGTCATAAAAATTCGCCCCCGAATCGCACCTGAATTGGTGAACGAAACTGCACCAGACTCCTTTAAAAAACTAAAGGAAACCATGCCCGGACATATGTGAACTGAGGGAACTGAGCCTAACCTACTCAATCTTCTGCTTCTGCCGACTTCTCCATGTTGTAAGACTAGTCCCCACGACCTTTTCTTTTGCCATTTGCAAATCCCCTGACACCTTCAGGACCCGTGCAGGTACCATAGCCCTAAATTGGATATTAGGATGCCAAGACGCAGTCCACTTCTGTAGAGTAGGGGAGCACCAGCTGCTGGGGAGTGGAGGATCAGGTAAGTAAAACTGCTTTTCCCGTCCCCTAGACCTCAACAAGCATTTCATCTTTGCAAGGGAGGATTTTTACTTTCCCTGGAGCTGGGCTTTAAGTTTCATGAGTAGTTATGCCAGGGGTTGCAAAGAAAGCCTACTGATATATTTAGGAAGGGAGTGGTACAGGTTCAATCCAATTTTACAATCTTTTTTTTACAATCTTACCTAAATATATCATAAGTATGGAATATAAAGAACAAAGATGAACAATCCATTCAGTTTGTATCCAATCTGTAGTCCTTTCATAACTGGAAGTAGATCAAAATAGGATTGTACAGTCAGTTTTTATAGTGTGTTATCAGCTTTAATGTGGTAATAAACCCAAAAACAAAAAATATCATATATTGCAGCTTACCAATCCTTAGATGTGATGGCTTCATTAGTTTACTTTTTAGGCTTTTTTCCTTTATTTCACCTGTTGATCCAGTAACACACTTCCTGTCTTAGGAGGCATTGTCAGTCTGGGGAGAGGGTAGTGTTAGACCAGCAGATTAAAGCTTGGTATACACTGAGGTGGATGGAGGAATCCTCCCCTCTGCACCATTGTATTCTGGCAGCAGGACTCTCCACCATCGGAATACACTGTTCAGCAGCTGCAGATGCTGATCGAATGAAAGTTTTCCAGCGCGTCTGTTCACAAGTATACAAACAGGGATGGCCACAAACACATCAAAATATTTCAGCTGAACTGAACGAATTTCGATCCATTTGTGCCCACTCTCAACACTTAAAATGCTACTTTTGATGGACAGCTTGGTCTGGAAAAGGAAATTTAAAAATAACAGACTTATTAGCTGGATCGCCAACTGAAAATAAAGGAAAAAAAATCCCAGTCACCACATCTAAGAATTAGCGAGCTGCAATTTAATAAATGTTGGCGTTTGTTAACCCAACATTTCATACTCCTGATATGTGCCATGTACTTACTTGTATGAGAAAGTATCCTGTCCTCTTTGTATTGCTTCCTTTGTGTGAAATCCCTGGTGTTCCTGGCAGTCCCTCTGCTTTCCTATTAAAAACTGACCACACTAAGCAGGAGAGCACACCATGGTCAGTTCTCTAGCTAAGCTGGGAACTCAGTCTGCTTTCCTCCAATTATCAGACATGCCCTGACACACACTCCCTGCACAGCCATTCTCTGGGAAGCTCAGTGTGCTGCTGGTTCTCTTCCTCCCTCCCAGCTCTTATGCAGCTGAGAACAGAAGGAATGTCATATGTTATAAAAAGGGGAAAAAATGTATTTATGCTTTTTTTATATCCATAAAAAAATGTTTTGCCTTTCATTTCTGCTTTAAACTAAATGGGTTGTTTTACAAGGTGATCCTTTACAATTGCTTTAAGATTCTTTTTTTCCTGCGCCACCTGGAGACATCCAGCAAGAAAATGAAATAGTAATGCATAAGCAGGTATGAAAGAACAAGTCACAGAGACAGTTCTGAAAATCATTAGGAAAAACACTGTCAATGACATGCTTAAGGTCTAGGAAGGTGACAATTAATCAAGACTGATTATGAACTAACAAGATCAATACACAGTAATTAGGGCAATATCAAGTGATTCACTTAGCAGATAACTCTAAACCCTTCTCTTAATAAAATGCACATCTAAAAATAGGTATGTATCCTTACTAAAGTAAGGCTTATACATTCACTTTGGTGCAAACCTCCAAACTTGACAATTCTACCACAAGAACAGCTGGACTTTCCATGGGGAAGGCAGGAAGTACACATAAACAGAAGAGGTGAGTGGGAGATATTGAGGAAGGAACGACAAGCTAATTTGTTTGTAAATGAAGGCAGCCTTTAGGCCATTGGTATTTCTGATTGTACATGTTAAATGTGCGCCCTGACCAGCCTGATGTCCGCATGACTGATTTTATGGTACCACCAATGTCCATTAACCAGAGCTCCCAGGTAGAGTATATGACCAATGTATTTCTTTGGCCAAATAACAAAACAGGGCAATATAGATATCTCTCCATTATGTGCATGGTTTTAATTTTTGTAGCTATTAAGGTATATTTTGACTTTTATTATATAAGCTTTAAAGTTCAGGGGTATAACACTTCGGGATCACGTTCAAAGCCATTTGTCTTAAACATAAAAGTCTTTATTTTTTCTGTAAAGCAAACAACATAACTTCTAGCTGCAAACAAAAAGACATACAAAGTTCATGTAAGGGATTTACATTAGGAGCTTCCTTTCTTAAGTGCTGCTTCCTGGAGGCTGCTTAACCCTCGCAGGACCAGGGTCCCCGTAATGAGGGGTGGAGGTTCTTTCCCACCCGAATCACTTCAAACTAGGGTTGCCACCTCATCCCTTTAAAACAGAACACATATTAATTACACAGGTTCTGTGGGTGATTGAGGTGATAATTAAACTCACTTGGTGCCTTATCTGCATTAAATTAGCCTCAGAACCCATGTAATTCATATGTGTTCGGGTTTAAAGGGATGAGGTGGCAACTCTAATAGGCAATTATTAATGCAGAGAACCGCAAGACTATTGGTCTCAACGAGGAGTCTCAGAATAGATGAGTAAGTGAGGTTGTCTGGTAATGTTATATTTAGACATTACTCAGGTGTCTCCTACGTTTTTTTCTTTACTTTAGTTCTCTCAGTAGAAAATTGACTTTTCAGTAACATTAACTTGAAAAAGTCCAAAGCAGACCCTTCATTAGATTATGAGTATCTCTATGGTCAAAGGTTCAGAGGGTCTGCAGAGTAGCTCTGAACATGTAAAGGATCATCTTAAAGCCCATACATGATGGATGTCTGGAATTCATAAGGAGATGTTGGCAAGCCTATGTTTACTAGGTCAAGACCTTCTGGCAAAATGGACTACCACAGCCACAAGACAATCAGATATTTTAAAATTTTCCCCAGCAGATTGTGTGGATAACTAATTTTTTTACCATAAGCTTGGAAATTTTATTTAGTCTATTACAGCCCCCTACCAAAAGTGAGCATGCAATAGGCTTTGTATCTATACATATAAACCTTAGCTGTATGAGTCTTCATTCTATATATGCTTTATACCTAGGTTTCATAATACTAAATGAAAACAGACCTTTAATGAGAGGAATGGGAGAAGTTAGTTGCTTAGCTATTATGTTGATCCACTGGCTCACATCACTTTAAGTCACTGAACTGGAACATTTATTCAAATGGGGAAAAAATCAGGAAAAAGTCACAAAAAAAAAAAGTAAACTGTATATTTTGTTCCGGGTCAGTCAATCAAGGTACTGAAGCCAACGGATCATCATGGGATCAAGGCAACTCATTTTTTTGGAAGGGGGGGGGGGGGTCAGATATGTTGGCCTCTCTGTTTTCTCTAAAAGGTTTCATATACAGGTTGCCATACTATGCAAAAGAATTAGAAGTGCAGCCGAAATAACTAAATTTCCTGTTATTCTAGGAGCCACCAGAAGGAAACAAGATGCCATTAATATGCTTACTGTGTTACACCGGTCTCGTAGGGGTGAACACCAGGATGTGAAGCTGAGAAGACGCAGTGTTGTTCAGGACATCCTATGAATGTATATTAGTCACTCAGTCAAACAGCATTATTCTCACAGCTTGGATTGTCCCAGTTTAAGAGCTAACAGATGAGCTGTGAAAAATGACTGAATATACCTGAACTGTCTCATACTAGAAGATAAGGAAAAATGCTTTTAAACTCCTATCTTAAAAAATATGCAATCCCAGAATTTCATATTCCTGATATGTGACTGCATGAAAAAAGCATCCTGGGCTCCTTGTATTGCTTCCTTTGTGTGAAATCCCTGGTGTTACTGCTAGTCCCTCTGCTTTCCCATTAAAAACTGACCACACTAGGCATGAAAGCACAGCATGGTCAGTTTTCTAGCTTAGCTGAGAACTCAGCCTGCTCTCCTCCAATGATCAAAATTGATCTGACACGCCCCACCCCCTCCTCCACAACCATTCGCTGAGAAGACCAGTCTGCTGCTGCTTCTCCTCCCCAACTCTCTGAGCTCCTTTTGCAACTGAGAACACAAGGAATGTGATCATTCATTAAAAATAAGGGGGAAGAAAAGGTATTTATAATGTTTTTTATGTGTATACACAAATTTCTATTTAAAACTGAATGGGTTGCTGCTCCTCTAAAATATGCTTGTATGCATGGGCACATAGGCTAAAATAGAGATACATTTACATGCAGAAAAAAAAAAAAGTAAAACAACTATAAAAGTGGCATTTTTAAAGCCTTGTGTGCATAAGCCCTAATTATTTAATGAATGATTTTGCTAATAATCGTCATTAAATAATTATTATTGAATTTTCTTCAATAATAATTAAACAAGTATTAGTAATAATATTAATTTATTAATAGCCTGTAATTTTGAGAAGCTAAACGCCCACACAAGAGAGCCTGATTGTTTTATGACCTGGATTTGAAAATAGTTCACCTTTGTGCATGTTCTTATAATGTGTGTGTTGCCTGTTGTATAGGTTAATATATTTGAAATATCAACTCAATCTTGGCACTTGCCCTGATTTACCAAACCTAATAAGCTACAGCAGCCAATCAGGATTTATCTCTCACTTACTAGAACAATGAACCTGACTGATTGCCACAAGCAGAGATTCTGTTTTTTTTTTTTTTTGCTGATTATTCTGTCCCAGTGTGTTTTCGATCAAAGCACCTAGCTTTTATTTATGGCAGTATACTGTTTTCTGGTGTACAGATGGTGCCAGTTGACATCACGCTTTCAGGCTAGCTGATATTGGAACTCTAGACAAACAGTTAAATACTCATTTAGAAAACATACATGAAAGCTGATTTACCTGCCAATGGATTTCAAACATTGACCGCCAGTCCTAAGATTTACACACATCTGCCATACTGCACAGCCAGAAAAATCACCTTACTCATTCCTGGATCAGGTTTCGTGCTTACTGAACTGCCTGATTGCTCATTGGACAGAAGTGAAGTTGCAGATGTATTGCCTTGCGTTCGGGCGAGAGGTGACACAGGAAGCTGCATTGCTGAACCAGGAAGTAAATGTGTCACCAGTCTGGCTGCACAATGTGGCAAAATACAAGCCAATAATTGTTCATGCCAACTTGTCAGCTTGCAAAATCTTTGACACGTGTGAGTATATGCAAGTAGATATTTTAACCTTTGAAAAATCCTACAGATTCACGATAGAATTCTGACTGCCCGGGTTTTTGTAATACTTAAAGTGGTTGTAACCCTAAAAAAAAGAAAAAAAAAAAAAAAAAGATCCTGTTCCTTTAAAGCAGGATGTACAGCATAGTGGTTGTGTGTTATCATTTGTCCCTCTCCATGCTGTAAAATATCTGGTTGATCCTGCCTGTTCCATTTAGTGTGCTGACCACGGTAATCATGGCTGCTGTTCCATGATACAGTTGTCAGTTTACGTGCCTCCGTCATCCTGCAGCCTCTCCCCCTCCCTCCCTGCTTTTCAGCTCGGGAGTCTGTGTGTGAGCCATCTCCTCCCCGCCCCTCCCCTCCTGCCGCTATGGCTATAAAATCACTAATCCCAAATCCTTGAAGCCCCATTTGTCACAGAAGGATATACTGTGCAGTATCTGTGTTATAAAAAGTATGCAGCGAAATACCTTATTTCAGAGCGCCGCTGTGGGCTCATGTGACCTCCTGTCGCTCTCCTCCTCTGCTCCTGGCTGATGTCAATGGGGAATCTCAGCCCCTCCCTCGGTAGTCCTCAGATCGGGGAAGGAGAACTGCAGAAGGGCATTTGAGAGCACAGTGGCGCTCTGAAATAAGGTATTTTGCTGCATAATTAAAAAAAAAACATACAGTATCTCACAAAAGTGAGTACACCCCTCACATTTTTGTAAATATTTTATTATATCTTTTGATGTGACAACACTGAATAAATGAATCTTTGCTACAATGTAAAGTAGTGAGTGTACAGCTTGTATAACAGTGTAAATTTGCTGTCCCCTCAAAATAACTCAACACACAGCAATTAATGTCTAAACCGCTGGCAACAAAAATGAGTACACCCCTAAGTGAAAATGTCTAATTTGGATCCAATTTGCCATTTTCCCTCCCCGGTGTCATGTGACTCATTAGTGTTACAAGGTCTCAGGTGTGAATGGGGAGCAGGTGTGTTAAATTTGGTGTCATCAATCTCACTCTCTCATACTGGTCACTAAAAGTTCAACATGGCACCTCGTGGCAAAGAACTTTCTGAGGATCTGAAAAAAAAAATTGTTGCTCTACATAAAGATAGCCTAGGCTATAAGAAGTTTGCCAAGACCCTGAAACTGAGCTGCAGCACGGTGGCCAAGACCATACAGCGGTTTAACAGGACAGGTTCCACTCAGAACAGGCCTCGCCATTGACGACCAAAGGAGTTGAGTACACGTGCTCAGCGTCATATCCAGAGGTTGTCTTTGGGAAAAAGACGTACGAGTGCTGCCAGCATTGCTGCAGAGGTTGAAGGGGTGGAGGGGTCAGCCTGTCAGTGCTCAGACCATACGCCGCACACTGCATCAAATTGGTCTGCATGGCTGTTTTCCCAGAAGGAAGCCTCTTCTAAAGATGATGAACAAGAAAGTCCGCAGTTTGCTGAAGACAAGCAGACTAAGGACATGGATTACTGAAACCATATCCTGTGTCCTAATGAGACCAAGGTAAACTTATTTGGTTCAGATGGTGTTAAGCGTGTGTGGCGGCAACCAGGCGAGGAGTACAAAGACAAGTGTGTCTTGCCTACAGTCAAGCATGGTGGTGGGAGTGTCATGGTCTGGGGCTGCATGAGTGCTGCCGGCACTGGGGAGTTTCAGTTTATTGAGGGAACCATGAATGCCAACATGTACTGTGATATACTGAAGCAGAGCATGATCCCCTCCCTTCGGAGTCTGGGCCACAGGGCACTATTCCAATATGATAACAAACCCAAACACACTTAAAAAACGACCACTGCCTTGCTAAAGAAGCTGAGGGTAAAGGTGATGAACTGGCCAATCATGTCTCCAGACCTAAACCCTTCTGTGGGGCATCCTCAAACGGAGATTGGAGGAGCGCAAGGTCTCTAACATCCACCAGCTCCGTGATGTCTTCAAGGAGGAGGGGAAGAGGACTCCAGTGGCAACCTGTGAAGCTCTGGTGAACTCCATGCCCAAGAGGGTTAAGGCAGTACTGGAAAATAATGGTGGCCACACAAAATATTGACACTTTGGGCCCAATTTGGACATTTTCACTATAATAAAATATTTACAAAAATGTGAAGGGTGTAATAATGATCACAAGGGATAATCAGTCATATAGCTATTGGATAAGGAGAAATAGACAAATGAGACTCCACAATTCATGGATTGAAATTCATATATAATTTCAAAATGACAAACAATTTTTTTTTTTAAATGTCTTCTTTATTCATGTTTTTCTTCAATTCTGGTGTTACATAGCTGGGGTAAACAGAGCAAACAACCTTCAGCTGTCCTTGGACGACTGCTTTTGTTTTGAGGCGACTTTGAGTTGCGCAAGGCACTACAGAAACAGACTGTTCCCAGCTGCCATTTTGTCTTGTTAAAGCAGAGCTCCACCCAGAAGCGGATTGGATTTCTCCCCCCCTTCGGTTTCAGGGGGGAGCGGATACTTTGTCAAATACAGGTATCTGCTCCTATTTCCAGGGAAAGATCGCTACACATTGTGCGGAGAACTACCCAATGTCCAGCCCCTCCTCCTTCCCCGCAGCTGCCTTCTGGGAGACACACAGGTACCAGAAGACAGCATGGACCATTCAAAGCGCGCAGCGTGACTCGCGCAGTAGGAAACGGGCTATGAAGCTGGAAGGCTTCACTTCCTGTTTCCCTTAGCAAAGATGCCGGCGTCTGCACCTGAAGTCAAGGGACAGGTCGGCTTTGGGTGCCGACATCGCGGGCTCCCAGGACAGGTAAGTGTCCTTATATTAAAAGTCAGGAGCTCCAGTATTTGTTGCTTATTTTTTTTCCAGGTGGAACTCCGCTTTATCACTGAGATTTTTTTTATATAAAGATGATCCACAGCAAACAGTATTAAAAAATTGGACAAGAAGGACACAGCAAGTAATGAAAAGGCAATACAGAGGATATAACAAATGTGTTTCAACAAAAGAAAGGATATTAAAGCATATCTAACCCCAAAAGCAAAAAATTTTATATATTGCAACTTACCAATGATTAAATGTGATGGCTTTTATTTTTGAGGCTTTTTTCTGGGTATTTCCACCTGGTGATCCAGCCAGTAAGTCTGCTATTTTTACACTTCCTTTCACAGACCAAGCTGTCCAGCAAAAGTACTTTTAAAAAGCCTTACTCAACTTTTTCAACACAAATACCTTTCTGGGCTTGTGGAACCCCTGCTAAAAATAACTAAATCTACAACTCATGATACATTAGTGTAATGGTCAGTGGGAAGAATACTCCTTTCACTTGTGTTCATTGGGAAGAATTGCCCCCTTACAGATTGCTAAAAAGATCAATGGTGTGAGTGGGAACTTATCTGAGAGGCAGATATTGCTCATTGCTCTGGGAACCCCTAGCATCCTCTGGGGGAACCCTGGTTGAGAAACCCTGAGTCAGAGGTTTAAGACAAACTAAATAACACTGACAGGGGTGCTTACCTGACCAGACAGTACTCCCCTATGTTCTATTGGTGGATTGTCCCTCTTTGTCCTGACATATAATGCAGAGCTATGGACATTACACAACTTCCTGTGCCCTCTCCTGATGTGAGAACACAATAGTTCCACAGGAGGGATTCCCCCATCAATACTGAATGTGTTGATGGGGGAATCAAGCAATTTTCTTTCCTGCAACCCGTGGTTGTAGGAAAGAAAATCACATCATCTATGGCCCGCCTTAGTTTGCTAGTCAAGTACTTCAAAATTTGCTAGTGCATCATTATCACTACCCAGATTGACAATGCTGCTGTCCAAGGGTGGCTCCATTGCTCCTCCATAGAGTGTAGCCACTCTAAAGCTGGCTGAAATTCACTCTGTGGGTGGCCTTGACAACTTCCCTTGATTGGAAAATTGAGCCTGGTGGCAAATTGTCAGCTGTAAAGTGGTTGTATCAAATCAATAGGCACAGCGGGAGATTTGTTCATCCACACTGTATAGCCTGCAGGCTGAATAAAAAAACTATGAGCGCATGGCCAGCTTAAGAGAGAAAGTGGTTGATTTACTAAAGGCAAATAGACTGTGTACTTTGCAAGTGCAGTTGCTCCAGAGCTTAGTAAATGAGGGATAGCGCTGCTGACTTCCATCACCCAATCCTATGCAAGTCAAATTATGTTTTTTAAAATTGTTCCTGCATGTGATTGGACATTGTTTGTAAAGTGAAGCTTTATCTCATTTACTACGCTCTGGAGCAACTGCACTTCCAAAGTGCACAGGCTTGCCTGTAGTAAATCCACACAAATATGTGTTACCAGCTGGATCACCAGGTGAAAATAAAGTAAAAAACAAAAAACAAGAAAAGAAAATGTACGCAGCCATCTTATTTCAGGAGTGGTAAGCTCTAATATATTGAATTTTCGATTTTGGGTTTAAATACATTATAACTTATATTTAGCCGCCTACATGAAGACCTATGCACCTTTGCTGCACACATGCTCTAACTACTGCCCAAGTCAATAGGGTTGATTTTTTTTTTTTTTTATTGTATTTATTACATTTTGCAATGGAATTAATTTACTAAAACTGGAGAGTGTAAAATCTGGTGCAGATGTGCATGGTAACCAATCAGCTTCCAGATTTCTTTGTCAAAGCTTCATTAAACAAGCTGAAGTAAGGAGCTGATTGGCTACCATGCACAGCTGCACCAGATTTTTTTCTCTCCAGCTTTAGTAAATCAACTCCATTATCTCATACACTTCCGGATTCAAAGGTTTCTCCTGACTCATAGATTGGTTTTGTCTTTATGTTTGTATTACTGTTTCACTTTGATGGTTTCTTTGCTGTAACTCCCATGTTTAATCTAGCTTATCATTTAATTTAAACATTTTTATTCTTTTTTTTTATATTGTTCTCAAACAGCTTTCATCGGTAATTGACTAAAAGCAGACGAGTGTTCATTTTCCTCCTTCACAATGAAAAGCGTTAATCTCCATGGTTCTGAAGCTGTGTTATCTGCGACCAGCCACCCAGTGACTGGTTGTCATTAAGGCTCCATGTGCATGCATGAATGAGGACACTAAACACTCATCTCATCCAGCTGTTTTGCTGATTGCTAATGTGGCCGTCAGTGGAAGGCTCACCTGGGATGTGTGCTGTTAGTGCGCAGTCAGCACTCTAAAGTGCTTCCATTGTGCTGAGCTCAGAACTTCCAGCTGTCCCTTGTCACTTCTGCAATGACATGGCTGTGTACTGGGAAGTGCTCCCCTGCCTAAAACAGTTTGGACATCTGTTTTATTTTTGAGATCTTGTCGTAATTTATTCATCAGCGCAGAGTTGTTATTGATGTAAACCCTTCTAAACAACATCCTGTTTTAGTGGCAGAAAGTTTAGCCTGTCACTGCTCTATTTGGAAAATGCTGTCATATTGGAAGAGGTATACGTGGCTTATGTGAGGTCAAAGAAAGACTAGAAAGCAGAATGTATATGGTAATCTTTATTATTGCAGCCTACCGATCCTTAGATGTGGTGCTGCACTCGTTTTCTTTTTCACTTTTCTTTCCTTTATTTTAACCAAGTAATCCTGCCATTTGAGTTATATGCAAAAGGGAGCGCTAGGTGATTCATAAAAATATAATATGCATAGAAATGAAATCTTTATCGTGAAAAAAGTTTTTAACACTGTTAAATTAACATTCAAAAATGCCACAGTGACAGATCGCAATCAAATGTTAGTATGTGCAATTAATGCAACAACACACACAAAATGTAAAAATCATAAAAATTCATATAGAAATCCTATATAAATCCTGCCATTTACTCACTTCCTGTCCTTGAGTGACAACCGTACTGAGTAGTGCTGTCACCCTAGGACAAGGAGTGTGTTAGGACTACAGAACACTGTGTGAGGACTATGTAAGGGCCCTTTCACACTGCTCTGTAGCAAAATCAATTTTGCTGTGTTTCATATAGGTTTCCTGTGCATTTCTGGTGTGTTTTTGGGTGACCTGAACTGCAAAAAATGGACATGTGACTCAAAAATGCACCAAAAATGCAAATCGCTGCACGATTTTCATTCATTTCAACAGGAAGCTGCGTTTTTGGTGCACCATAGATGCAGCATGCAGGACTTTTCAAAACGCACTACACCCACAGTGCAGTGGTATGAAAAGTCCCATAGCAGAGGCATAACTAGAACCATCAGGGCCCCGGTGCAAGAAACCATGAAGGGCCCCCCTCGAACCCCCACCCTTATATCATAGTCCATAGCGTTCCCCTTTATATTGCAGTCCGTAGCATTCACCTTTACATCAGAGTCCCCCCTACATCATGGTCTGTATCATTCCCTTTTACATCAGAGTTCTCCATTACATCAGGATCTGCAGAGTTCCCCTTTTCATCAGCGTTCCCCTTTACATCACAGTCCACAGAGTTCCCCCTTACATCAGACTTCATAGTTCCTCTTTACATCACAGTCCACAAAGTTCTCCCATACACCAGAGTCCACAGAGTTCCCCTTTACATCAGAGTCTGCATGGTTCCCCCTTATGCCGCGTACACACAATCGGACTTTCCATTGGGAAACGTTCGATGTGAGCCCAGTTGTCGGAAAGTCTGACTGTGTGTATGCTCCATCGAACATTTGCTGTTGGAATTTCCACACACAAATGTTTGAGAGCAGGCTCTCAAATTTTCCGACAACAAAATTTGTTGTCGGATCCGATCGTGTGTACACAAGTCCGTCGCACAAAAGTTCACGCATGCTCTGAATCAAGCAGAAGGAACCGCGCTGGCTATTGAACTTCCTTTTTCTCGGCTTGTCGTACGTGTAGTATGTCACCGCGTTCTCACGTTCCGAATTTTTGGCCAACATTTGTGTGACCGTGTGTATGCAAGACAAGTTTGGGCCAACATCCTTCGGAAAAAAGGTTTTGTAGTCGGAAAATCCAATCGTGTGTACGGGGCACTACAGTGTACTCTGATGAAAAGGGGAACTCTGTGGATCTTGATGTAAAGGGGAACTTACTTTGGTAAGTCAACCCCTATGTGTACTGGCACTTTAGTATATCATTTTGCATTGTCAGTGAAGTCTATGATGGCACATCTCAAATTGAGTGGCTTTACATAGCAGGAAGAAGAAGCAATGTAATTATCAAGCCAAAAGAGGACAATGGCTCAGTGGTTATAATTTCTATTCACTGCACCACTACTGCACTGTGTTTTTTTCATTATGATTGCCTGTGTGTGAACACTGTGAGGGACATCTCTATCCATTTAGGAGATACAAGTGGAAACACTAACTACTGGCCTGGTTCAAAAGCATTTACATGTGCCTGTGATGTATTTTACTGGCATGTGGCAAGCGTAGCAGTTCACAACTCTCAGAATCTGTTGCAACCTCAATGTCACAGTTAGAGAACAAAATTGACCTTGCACACATCATTTTCCTTTAATGTCTAAAGGCCAAATAAAAATCCCCCCAGCCCCCTCAGTAAACTAAAACTATGCCTCTCCCCTTCGCCCTACAGATCTTTAATTACCTCCTCTGATGGATGCGGCCTACCATGCAGTCTACAGCCCAGCTGGTAAAAATCTAGTGTTGGGCTGTCCACAACTGTGCACCAATGTTCCACAGACTTGAATGGATCATTGCTCCTGCAGTATGGGTTGTCACATTCAAGTCTATGGGACATTAGTGCACAAGCAGCCTGACATTAGATTTTCATGGGCCTGGCTGTAGATAGAGTGGGAGGCCACAGCCGTCAGAGGAAGAAAGTAAAGAGTTCCACCCATTTTTTTAATTTGCAGTCATTCTCATGGACAATCTCACTGCTATTCTAAATAGCAATCATTTTATTTATTTTTTTATTCTCTAAATACCTATTTTCTATGTCTTCATGCTGCACTTCCGCCTTCAGCCACCTAGGTGATTATCTCACAAGGCAATTCCCATAGATTCCTGGAATATCGGCATCATCTATCCCACAAGTCCATGGGAATTGCCTAATACCAAAATCTCACGTGATCGGGAGGATTTAGGTGCCATTGCTATGGCAACCTGTCCGGAATTAACATCGCTGTGCAGTGGTATTATTGCATATGCACAAGATCAGGAGGTGTATGCTGGGTAGCCAGCCGCACCAAATCCTGGAATGAAGACAACAGCCATGGACCTTGCCTGCTTCTGAGATCAGGTTAGTTTATAAAAATGTAATAAAAACAAAAAAGACCACATTGCTGTCATTATCCTAACGTTTCAGTGGAAGTAGTAACAATTGCAGGGGAGCTTTTAGAAAAAAAATGGATTGGGGGACTGGATCGCCACTTATGGGGGGGTGGTGGGTGTATAGGGGCGGTACAGTTTAGTTCATTGAGGGGGCAGGGGGTGGGGAAGAGGGCTGAGGGGATTTTTATCTATTCTGGAACTTGTCCTTTAAATATTCCAGTAAAAACTGGAGATGTGACGCCTCACCCATCCATAGCAGCTGCCTCTAAAGGTTGTCGCACAGCAGAAGCACAATGCCATGGACTGCAATATAGGTAGACGACAAATGTCTGTACACAAAGAGACTACATTACACAATTTTGTGAGATGGCTATGTTACAAAGAATGTAAAGTGTACACAAATATAGTGACTTAAAAAGACTTAGAATATGGGAAAATTGTCAAAGGCAGGATAACCAGATCACATGTCATAGATGCACAGAAAGGAGAAAATGAAAGCCATTCCTTTCCAGGTGAAGTTCCTTTTCTGAATCCGGCTGCTGGCATTCATTCTCGGGTTAATGCAGGTCATTAATGAATCCCTAAGCTAATCAGTGATTACTTTCTAACTGAGAAGAATCCATTGTTAGCCAAGACATTAAGGCCAGTAGGTTCTGCTACTGCATAGAGAAGACCGTCAACTGTAGAAACGATGGGGAAATCCTCTTTATGACAAGAAACATTTGCAAAGCATTACCATTCTGCTAAAACTGCTTTACATTTTGAGTATTCTAATAAATACTGTTAACTGTCAGTGTTCTGCATTTGTGTCTGAAAACTACAAAAGACATGTACAAAGAACTCAGGTAGAGAGTCTGGTAAGTAGGAATCTGTGACAACAGTATATCTCTGCTCCAGGTGGGACACCCCTGATACATCCCCATACACCTCCTCTAGTCAGGTGCCAGTCCAGCTCTTATGCTGCATGGTATTGGCATACCTCCCTTTTTGAGATGGAATGAGGGACACCTATTAGCAAAAGTATGTAGGCATAGGACACACACCCTGCCACGCCCCCTTAAAGGAGAATTATATAAAAAAATGATTAGTTAAACCCACACGTGCTTTTTTTTTACTACTTCTATTCCTTTATACTGGCATTTGAAATTTTACATATGCAGCAATTTAGAAATTGGATGAAAGGTTTAGGACTGGGAAACACTTTTTCAAAGATAAAAAGTGCATTTTCTATACAACCCTATAGATTAGACCAAAATGAGGGACAAATGAGGAGGAATGAGGGACAGAGGGACTTTGTTCCAAATTAGGGACAGTCCCTCGAAATCAGGGACAGTTGGGAGCTATGTATTGGGGTAATGAAAAAACTGTTTTTTAGCACAAAACGCATTTAGCTATCAGTCTTCTGCTGTACATGTACCACTTGTCATTTTGGTCTTAACTGTTCAATAAAAGGGGATCGTTGGTGTGAAGCCATCCAGATTTTCTTTTCTTTGTCACATACTTAGTCTGCTAAGTAATCATAGGTTGGTTGGACTGCATGATTATAAGCACAAAGGTGAGTTTAATTTCTACTTCTGAATCACCTTACCCCCTTCACAGTTAATGGTATACATTAACGTCCAAATCTGGGAAATTGTAGAATTATTCCTTGCAATGGAACAGCGCCTGCACTGCAAGAGTTAATAGCACTTTTTCTTCAGGGGAGAGTAGAAACAGTTTTACTTACTAACCCCCCCCCCCCCCGCAGATGGCACTCCCCATGCTCTGGTGGTGGACTGTCCCTTGGCGTCATCACATCCAGTGTCGGTCTATGGATCCTACTTTGTTCTTGATGACATCGGGACCCTAGACCATGGGAGCCCAGGGAAGAAGACACTCCAGGGACTGGTCTAGTTATGGGTAGGAGCAAAAGATTGTGTAAATCTATTTTTTTTTTCTTTGTTCCCCTTGACCAAACAAGCCCCACTGCAAGATAACATTTTTTAGTTACCCAGAGTTGGGCTTTAAGGTTGCTGATCATGGGCACAACTGGATTCATTAAAGGGAATCATGTCAATGTTTACTTGGCTGGGCATATACCAAAGGTCGTTCTTTGACCCTCAGCTTAAAGCTGCACTTCAGGCATATATAAAATAACAAAAAATAATGCAGTTCATATTGCCAGTCAGCAAACTGGGGGTGGGGGTGTTCTAGACCCAACTGTGCTGCTGCTGCAGTGGAGGCTCGGACTTGGCTGCTCTGTGTGATAGTATTTGGATCATAAATGCTGGCTGGACAGAATAACAAATCCTTTACTAGGTAAAACAGTTCCCATACAAAGTATGTATTTATCTCATTTGTGTATTTAGTTGTTTGTCTAAAGTTCAATATCAATTCTAGTCCTAGGGCACTGAAATACCTGTGACTGAAGTATCTATCTTAAATATGCAGCCCACAGAAATGAACGCACCTCTGTAGTTGGGTAATTCTCAGGCAGGTAAGAACTGAGATAATATTTTTTACTCAATTGACTTTACAGGGCGACTTTTAGTAATGTTGTCCTTATTGGCTCAGCAATAATGCAATAAACACCATAGCTGGAGTTCAGCCTTAAGTTTTTTTAAATGTAATAGCATATGTACATTATGTACATATAAGTAGCACATGTATGTATATTACAATTTCTTAGTTAGGATTAAGCATAACTACACTCATGAACAAAAATTTTATGTATTGCAGCTTACCAGTCCTAAGAGAAATGTCCGCAAGTACAGAAAATACCAGTTGACCTTGCTAAAAATGAAGTGTCCTTGTCACTTCCTGTGAGCTGCGCTGAAGACCAAAAAATGTTATCTTTTCTATGTAAACTATGTAAGATAAACTATGTAAGCTAATTATATCACCCCCCCCCCCCCATGTAATTGAGATGAACAAACACAGACATATTAGGAGTCCAGACTGGGTGGCAACCATAGCTTGCTCCACAGGTGCAGCAGAGAAGTGAGTGTAGCCACCTTATGATAGGAAGTGTGTAATCCACAGGATTACCAGGTAAAAATAAAGGAAAAAAGGCTTAAAAAAAGAAAACAAATGCAGGTATATCATCCAAACATGGGTAAACTGCAACAAATCACATTTTTATTTTTGGATTTAGATACACATTAAATGTCCTATACTGTAGAAGTTATAAAACAAACAACTACAACCAGACACTTCTTCTAACTGCATAATTAAAGTACCCAAATTCCACGGTGAAGTTATTATTTCCATAGATACTTTTGGGTTGATTTACTAAAACTGGAGCGTACAAAATCTGCATAGAAACCAATCAGCTTCCAGGTTTTATTGCCAAAACTTAATTGAACAAGCTGAAAGGGATTGTAAAGGTTCACGTTTCTTCACCTTAATGCATCCTATGCATTAAGGTGAAAAAACACCTGTCCGTGACTGGCCCCCCAGCCCCCCCCCCGTTTTACTTACCTGAACCCTCAAACTTGTCCCACAGGGACGTACTCTCTCTCTGCAGGGGGTTCTCGGCTCTTGATTGGATAGATTGATAGCAGCACAGCCATTGGCTCCCGCTGCTGTAAATGAAATCTAGCCGAATGCTGGACTCGGGAGCACACCCGCAAGGTAACCCCCCCGGGAGAGCACTTCTCCCAGGGGGTTATCTGATGCAGGGAGGAGCCGCGAGAGCCGCCGAGGGACCCCAGAAGACCAGGTTTGGGGCCACTCTGTGCAAAGTGGAGGTAAGTATGACATGTTTGTTATTTTTTTTTTTTTTTAAAACCCGAACCTTTAATGTCACTTGAAGTTAGAAGCTTATTGGCCACCATGCAGAGCTGTACCAGATTTTGCACTCTCCAGTTTTAGTAAATCAACCCCAATATTACTAAGAAGGTTGACATTTTAGGTGGCATTTCACTTGCTACCTAAATGCCCTACACCTACATGCCCTAGGATAAAGTGGCTCTTTAGTATATTTAGTAAGTGTAGCAAAGTGACCAAAAGGAGGAGACTGCAAATATTTCAGCCACTGCACTGTAGCAGCAACGTTTGTCATACACAGTGTAAATACAGAGGGAGAGAAGACAATAGCCTCATTGTGTACCAGCCAGGAAAGAAAACAGTCTACATTCCAACAGCATTAATCTGTAATATCCAGGTAAGAAGGAGGACTGAGCCTGCTCTCTAATTTTATGTCTTGTAAACCTAACTCTTTCAAGACAGACCTCTTTGATAAAAATCACACAGACATTGGAAAGAGCATATATTGAACATAAAGTGTGATCAAGACAACGCTGCCAATATATGAGTGTTCTACCCAGCATGTCAACATCTTACAGACCTTCATCCCCATTTATGGCTGTCCATGACCCCCCCCCCCCATCTTACACAATCAGACACAATCAGATATTACTTTTTTATTGGTGGAGTTAGGTCTTTTTTCAGCAAATCTTGGCCACCCCCTACTGGGTTTCTCACCTAGACAAAGGTTCTTTAACATTCTGCTTAAAAATTTGTGTATCAGTACTGCTTGGACCTTGAAGAAGGGGACATACCCCGAAAGCTTGTCCTGAAAAATTGTATGTTAGTGCAAATAAAAAAAGTATCACGGACAGTACTCAATTTTCTCTGTCACCTAGACAAGAACTGTAAACTCTCCAGCCTTTGAAGCCTCTTAAGATATTGCCATTGTGCATCCCAGGAGGCGTCCATTTTTGCCGCACTGTGCATGTGTCAGCAGGCAATCTTCACCACACTGCAAATGCACAGGGGGTTGACTCAAAGAACCCATAAAAGACAGACAACCTTCTCAGGATGTCGGAAGAGAAGATGGAGGCTTACACCAGACAGCGTTGGATTCGCTGGGTGGGTGAGTATTTTTTTAAAGGACAGCTCAGCTGTCAATTTAAGAGGAGAAAAACATTTTTAAAGTGTATTACTTTTGTGATACATCATCATAAGATAGGACTTAGGATCATGTAATTGATAGGTTCTTTTTTAAATTAACTATAATCATATGATCAGGTATGATGAATGATCACATATGCCCTGTACACATGGTCGGACATTGATCGGACATTCCGACAACAAAATCCCATGGATTTTCTCCAACGGATGTTGGCTCAAACTTGTCTTGCATACACACGGTCGCACAAAGTTGTTGGAAAATCCGATCGTTCTGAACGCGGTGACGTAAAACATGTACGTCGGGACTATAAACGGGGCAGTAGCCAATAGCTTTAGTTTCTTCATTTATTCTGAGCATGCGTGGCACTTTGTCGGTCTGATTTGTGTACACACGATCGGAATTTCCGACAACGGATTTTGTTGTCGGAAAATTTTATAGCAAGCTGTCAAACTTTGTGTGTTGGAAATTCCTATGGAAAATGTGTGATGGAGCCCACACACGGTCGGAATTTCCGACAACAAGGTCCTATCACACATTTTCCATCGGAAAATCCTATCGTGTGTAGAGGGCATTAGGGTTAACAGCACTATCAACAATGTTAAAAAAGACTGGTTTATTTGTAGGTGGATACTGTTGCAATAACATTTAATATGCAGGTTTCTATTATTTTTTTGTCTAAAGTCATTTGGTAAGAAACCTTAGGCCAAGGCACTAAGATATGATTTCTTATATTACCTATTTTCATTCTTTCATTGTGCCTTCTTCCAGTCTCTCCAAAAATAGGTTATTATATGACTGAAAATGTGCCTACACCCGTGAAAGTACCAGTATTTAATTTTGCAAAGTGTGTTGGTCAAGAAGACCTGTTTCCTGGCAAGGATGCTAGTTACTTGGAGTACTTATGCTTATAGTATATTGATGTCATCTAGTCCTTCACCATACAGCTCAACAACATGGTCCTAAATCAGCGAGAAGCTGAACGTTCCTTATTTAAAGATATGTAATGTATAGCTGCAGAACCCTTTTAAAAATGAGAACTATGCATTGTGCTTGTCCTTGTTAATGCCTCCAAACAGATGACATTTAAATTGTGTTGCTGCCCTCTGCAGGACAAAACCAATTTCCAGATTACAATATGGAATTTGAATAAAAATATCCACACCAATAGTGTTCCAGTCACACCTCAGTATCATTACAATGTGGCATCAAACCCCCAAAATAATAGACATATAACCACTCTGCTTCCAGTTCTAATAGCTAAATCATGCCTGTTCATTATGCTTGGAAATGAGTGAATAGACAGGTCAAGCACCGTTAATTTTTTATTGCAATTTGATCCATGTTCAGTAATAATGCAGTAATTAGAATGGCATCTTCACTAGTCATATTTGGGACCACATACTATATGGCCCAATGTAATTTGTTATCTGCAACATATATAAGTAAGCATAGTATGCCAATGTCTCAAAAGTAGTAAGCAATGTTTTATCTAAAATAGTCCTATGAAATAAATAACTTTTTATGGTTTCTTTATGTTTCTGCCATATATACATACATATTAGAAATTGAATAACTTGGTGTGTTAGTGTCTCCTTGTACGTACCTGTATAGTTTAATGTAAAAAAAAAAAATTGCTCTCAGTCAAAATGATGTAGAGCAAGGAGTGGGAACAAACAAAAAAACATTTAGGGTATCAAATTCTTATTTTTATCTTACGATCAGCTTTTAACCAGCACTGGAGCAACATTTTCTCCAGGAGAGGTAAAGCTGGCCATAGACGGATCATAATTCAGCCAGTTTAGCAGGGTCCAGTTGAACCTTTGTACAATGTGTGGCCATCCCCTTTCGACAAAAGTCAGTCGTTGGAAGACTTTTGTTGATCAGCAGCTTCAGCCGTTGATCACTGTATTCTGACAGTGAAGAGTCCTGCTGTCAGAATACAATGTCTCAGCGGAGGGAAGTGCTCCATTCACCTTGTTTTTGTGTATGGAGGAATCCTTTGTTATCCTTTTTTTTTTTGTGTACAGCCCACTGACCGAAAAAAAAAATACTAAACTTTATGACCAGCTTACATATTTCAATCTCTTTGTTACTCAATGCGCCCACTGTGGTTGATTTACTAAAACTGGAGAGTGCAAAATCTGGTGCAGCTCTGCATAGAAATCAATTAGCTTCCATTTTTTTTTTGTCAAAGCCCAAGGCCCCTTTCACACAGGTGTCAACTTTATAAGAATTCCTCTTGCTCAGTGGGGGATCGCTCTGCTGATCCCCGCTGAGCAGGCGGGTGACAGGTCTGTCTCAGCTCACTGTGCAGAGCAGAGATGGACCCAAGTACAGCTCTCCTCTATGGGGAAATCAGATGAAAATGGACCGTCTGTCTGTTTTCATCCGATCATATCCGATCCGATCTGCCAAACGGATGGAAAATAGGACCACCATCCATCTGGATTTTGTGGACAGGATCGAATCGGATAGTCTGCTGACATCCGCCGCTCCATAGGGGAGATTTGAGGGTCCGATCAGGTCCGCCTAAAAAACTGACAGGCGTACCTGATTAGACAGCCCGTGTGAAAGGGGTCTGATTGGACAAGTAGAAGTTAGATGCTGATTGGCTCCCATGCACAGCTGCACCAGATTTTGCACTTTTCCTTTCTGCTGCCAGTAAAAAATGTACATTGCTCTTGTGAAAGGGTCCACCATAATCCAACTGGTCTTTGCCTCATTACCCTTTTTACCTATAAGGCAGGTCATACATGGTGCGAATTTCTTTCCTGCAACAATGGCCATTGCTGTCCCCGCTGTCCCCGCTGTCCCCGCTGGGAGAAGACAGTGATTATTGCTAGTGGCTATAGCAGCCGCTAGTGATAATCATAAAGAGGATCCGGCAGACTGGTTGTACCCAAGTCGATCAATTGATCAACTTGGTACATTCAGCCTGCCCATTAATGGTTCGATTCGGACCGTGTATGGCTGGACTAAGTCATAGCCAGGACCCCACTCCACAAATGCGGTAATAATGTGAATTAGTGGAATTGGTCTACTTTTAGTTTTCTTTTCTTTTCTCCAGTTTCAGAAAATTTGACCTAATGAATTATATCAGCAAAGGACTATATCATTTACATAGAAAGACAACAAGAAATGTAGGGATTTATGAATACTAACATTCTTCTCACCTAAACAGACAACTCCAACACCAATTTTAATGCAGATGTGATTAAGCAAAATCCTAAGCATAAAATCTCATAATAAAATAAAGAATGGAACTAATCTGATGAGATAAAAAAACAGGAATATAAATGCAGTTTAATAAAATACAGACTATTTAAGCCACTATCATTCCAAACATTTGCTATGATTGCACTGATAAAAAATTTAAATAAGCCTGGGATACAAATGTTCTAAAGTTTTAATTCTATCATTTAAATTCATCAAGGTCAGTTAACAAAACTGTCCCCCGGAGGAATTTGAAATTGTTTTCAGTGCTTCTCTAATACTGTTATAGAAAAATGTGTCTGGTATGGTATAAATAATCTGATGATGTTTCCAACTTAGAAGGCCCTCTATTCCAAGGTCATGGGAATGTTACTGTTCCGAAGAAAAACTGAAAGTATTACTACAGGACTGTGTAAGGAACATTGTATTTCTGGAGAACTTTAGTATATACAAGTCATAAAGTCTTATGGGCCTCTGTAATTATACAGCTAATATAGATGGGGAAAGTGTCTTTGTTGTTTATAGAAACCAATCAAATGTCGATAGTCATTTCCTGAAACTTGTAAAATGAAAGGAAGAATCTGGTTCTCAGATATAGAAAAAAATTAATTTTAGTTTTCTCCAGTCCTATATTAAGAAACAATTCTCAACTCTGAAAATGAGATGCATTAATGGTAAATGTTTTCTATATCCCTTCACTGAATCAGAGGTGAAATAATATTACTGGTTAATGTGATCCCTTGTGGACGTTCAGTAAATGCATTAGGTCATATATCCTTGAAGACCATGGTGGAGCTAGAATTGCATGAGGGCCCATTCACACTTCTCTGTTTTAATGCAGATGTATTTTGCTAGAAATCAATATAAATACATGTAACTTCATTTAAAAACACATGTGTGTATGTGTGGGTTCAATCAGATTGCTGTGTGTAAAATACGTATCTGCCAGTCCTCTCTAGATACTAAACAGTACTAAGTTCCCTATCACTGTTTGCTGGCTCTTATACAGCATGTGTAGAGGCTCGGCCACAATGCGCTGCAATGTATATGCATGTCATCCCAAGTACATATTTACTCGTTTATTGCTTTCTGCAGTTAATCATTCCATACATCCATTTTTAGTTATTTATTTTTTATTTCTCTGGGGTTGATTTGCTAAAGGCAAATAGACTATTTACTTTGCAAGGGAAGTTGCATTTTGCATTTGCTCCAGGGCTTGGTGAATGAGGTGGTGACTCCCTTCATCCAATCATCTACAAGCAGAAATGCATTTTTTTTTACCTTGATGAGTACTAGAAGAGGTTAACCGCACTCCAATCTTCAGAGAAATGTGAGGTTTCTTGATCAAAATCTAGATAATACAGACATCACAGATCCAAAATATAGAATAGCAGCACGATAACTGAGTGCATTCTGCGTGAAATGCGTTAACCATTATGCTGCTATTCTGTATTTTGGTGCTATGATGTCTGTGATATCTGGATTCTAATCAATAAAGCTTGCATTTCTCTGAAGACTGGAGTGTGGTCAATCTCTAATTGTACTCATCTGGATTGCTCAGGTCATGGACTGGACCCGCACCCATTCGTCCACAGCAGGGGTTATTTGGGTGTACCTCACCTGGAGCAGTATTTGTCTGTTCACTTCTAACAGTTGGGATTCCATTTTTTATATACACAAAGGTGGTGAGCTAAACAAAATTGCTTATAATGTCATATTAAAGTCCAACTTTAGAAATCACAGATCTGTGATAATGCAGGTAAATACAAAAACCCTCCACCTCATTGGGATTCCATTTTTTTTACCTTGCACATGATTGGGTATTCTTTGCAAAGTGAAACTTCACCACAATTACTAAGCTCCAAGGCAAATTCCCATGAAAAATGCAACTTCCCTTGTAAAGTGAACAGCCTATATGCCTTTAGTAAATTGACCCCTACGTATCATGAATTTTAATTTTTATTTCTGTCCAGTTGATTCAATGCATATTCATATGCAAAGTAGGTCTATGTATATTTGTAAAAAGTTTACTTCACAGTAAAGAATTAAAGAATAGTGCCTTTGCAGTTTTTGTGTATTTAGGAAACATATATTTTGTTGCAGACATTGAAACTATGAAAGTATGAATAATGAAGAAGAGCGACAACTTTAGGAATATAAGTACCTGTCATAAATTAATATTAGGACAGCTCAACAAATTATCCTTACTACATAGCCTGCAAAGGGAATATGTGGCTAGCAACTGTTATTTTGAAGTTTCCTCCAGTATGTAGGTCTCATATCAGCTCTTCTTTACTGGAAATGTGAACAGGGGGTTAAGGGTCAGTGGTGACAGTAACCTTGGCAATCCTTAATAATTTAGTGATGGATATGTGTTATCTTCGCATGCACAAAGATTTTCTATCTTTAAATTGGCTCCACAGCCCCCTATTGGGGCCTCCTTCCACCCCAAACCCCATCTCAGCCACGGGGGCTGCGATGATTTCTGTTTCGCCACTGCATAAGAATAATGGGGAAGATTTACTAAAACTGAAGAGTGCAAAGTCTGACACAGCTCTTCATAAATAGCAATCAGCTTCCAGGTTTTATTGTCAAAGCTTACTTGAAGAAGCTGGAGTTAGAAGGTGATTGGCTACCATGCACAGCTGCACCAGATTCTGAGTTATCCAGTTTTAGTAAAGCTCCCCTGATATATTTATCCGAGGGCCAGGAGGGCTCATACTGCAAGGAGCAGCACTGAAAACCCTGGAAAGATGAATGTACTGTGATGCACCTCAACAGATGGTGGGTGAGATGCTCACAGCATTAAACATAAAATAAACATGAACCTGTGTCCTATTTTGAACTTTTATATAGTAAAAATCTAAGAGAAAACACCACAAGGTACCTGCTTCTACTTTCATTAGAATAATCTTCTTTGCTCTCTAATGAAGTTTCCTCCTTTTTTTATCTTTATTTTTAATACTTGGGCCAGACTTACTACCTCAGTGGCCATTAAAGTGGAACTGAACCATACTACCTTTTCAGCCAAGGAAGCTACAATTTTAGTCTCTGTTTGATCTATAACTGCCATGTTTCTGCACATGGGAATAGTTATGACTCCAGCCATTTGATTGTTTGACAATGTGGTTGACAGCACAAGCAAATGTGACAGTTAGCATTCCCAGCATGCCTTAAACTTAACTTTTTTTTTAAACTGTTAAATCAATGGGTTTAATTCTGCTTTAGCTAAATCCATCTAACAGTTTCAAAAACTGGCATGTGCTGGCAATATAACTATCAAATTTGCTTGTGCTCTCAACCAAACTGTCAAACCATCAAATGGCTGCAGTAAACACTGATCACATGTGCAGCACCATGGCAGTTGAAGATCAAACAGAGGCTAAGATGGCAGCTTCCTTGGCTAAATATGATAAGAGGTTTTAGTTCTGCTTTAGGGCCTTCTTTTTTTTCTTTTAACAGGGAATGGCAATAGAGATTAGGTTCACATTTGTCCAAAGAATCATTTCTTGAACTTGAACTCCAAGCATATCAAACTCATCTCTAGATTACAGTTGGTGGAGCCATCAAGTCAGGAAAAGTCAGATCCCAGTAAAAATGTGAAACTAAACCACAGAGGAACATTTGAGAGACATTTATGGCTAATAAAAGTAATTACAGGAAGCCTACGGTACCTCCTATCCAGCAGTACCTTTACTTTTCAAAATGTTAAAATAAGTATAGTTTCATGTCTAACGCTGCTTGGGTTTCTTATGCCACTCGATTTGTTGCTGTACCCACAGAATGTGGACTTCTGTTGGTTCAGTCTTCATGTTTAGAGAAAAAGTTGTTAGTAATGCCTGCACATTAAACTACTACATTTTGTAGGTCTTATTATCTGGTATCATTCTACCATAAAGAATCCCAAATGGAAAATACTTTGAGATAGTGAGCTGCTCCCACACTTCTTCAGATTCCCACTTTAAAGTGAGAAGATTTTTCTTGTCTCAATTTCCTCACAATTAGCTTAAAATTATGCCATTTCTTTTATTATGTCTGGAAACAGCCTCACATCTGCCCTCCACCTGTTTATGGTTTATTTTAACATTTTCTCACTTGGCAAGACACGCTATTAAAGCAAGTAAGCCTAGGCTCTCTGGGCTGATTTCTCTGACACCTCGGAAGGCCATGTTTAATCACAGGCTGCCAGTAATTACATTTATTGCACAAGTATTAACTGTGTGACAGCTTTGCCAGAAAGGTGACAACAAAGTAAATGCTAATTAACATTCCAACATTGAAGATAAACATGAGAAAAAGTTCTTTCCATCTATTTATTGTGGCTTTTATGGGAGAGATTAAACTATTCAACAACACAAGAGGAATGCACCAACACAAGCCAAAATCACTGGACTGAAATAATCTACACTTCAAAAAAGTTTTTTGCTGGTGTCTAGCTCCATTCTTTATTTTTAGCTGTCAGGACGCTGAAGATTAGTTCAATGACTAGGCTAAATTTTCTCCATAAGGCAGCAAGCATGTCTTCTTTTAAAAAAAATACCAATAGGGCCTGTGCTGGCAGTTTTTTGCTTGCTTCAAGTAGGTTTTGCATTATCATACAAGTCTATGGAAATGCAAAACTCATTAAATACAGGTCAGAGGGAGGTCAACTGCAGGTCTAATGCACTGCCAATGAGTTCTGAATGATCTCAGAAGCAGTGCCAAAACCTGTAAACACAGGCCTTTATTTGGGAATCCCATGTTTCTCTGGATGCTTGTTAAATGTAAGATATGCAACAGATATAAGCATTTTGTTCAACAGATTTGGCCAAACACCAATAACATGAACATCCTACTATGCAGAGGTTTTCCAATTTGATTCCAATGAAAAGGGAACAAGCTTTCACCTGTATGTGTGGGCCTTCTTTTTGTTTTGTATTGCAGAGTTTGAGAGGAAGGTTTTAAGTGAACCTGAACTTAGACAATGCAGGGTAAAACAACAGTTTTATTAAGTGCCTCTCCACAAGCTGTTGGGTTAGCAAGAGCAAAGAGAAAATTTCATGTGTAAACTCCAATTTAGCCTATATGCAAACGAGAAGATCCAGACAGCCGCACTCCAGAAAGTAATAATCCAAATTTCTTTATTTTAAAATCAGGAACACATCAGATACAGGACATCATGGACAGAGTGTACAGATCATAGGAGTGTACAGATCATAGGATCATATGAGTAAGCACTTGGATAAGTGTGAAACGCGTTAGCCTATGATTTGTACACTCTGTCCATTATGTCCTGTATCTGATGTGTTCCTGATTTTAAAATAAAGAAATTTGGATTATTACTTTCTGGAGTGCGGCTGTCCGGATCTTCTCGTTTGCATATAGTCTCTACTAGCATGAGCCAGCACCTGGAACCTCTCATCTCTGGAGAGTAAGATCAGCTTCATACCTGGTGAGATCTAAACTAGTGCGGGGATAACTTTTGTATTCCAATTTAGCCTACTTGAATCTTACATAGGGCTTAGTACTTTTTCTTGACCCCATAGGACAGCACTCTGGCTTGGGGATTGAACTCTCATGCTATTGCATGTAGGAGGATGGAGAGGGACCATCATACTCGGAATGTATGTCACTTTACTGGGGCCGTGATTGGAGCAACTGGGGTAAAAGAAGTGTGCAGGCAGAAAATTAAATTACCCTGTTTCTTTGCACTGTACATAAAATTAAGTGTATGTGTAATTTAAAAGTAAAGCATCACTTCTTTCAGGTTGTGCAGTGCTGGGCAGTATTTTTTCAGGAAATGGAGCCAGCAAGCTGTAATGCTCATGTGCAGTTGCCGACCAATAGAAATGAAGGGAAAAACTATCTACCTAGGTCAGTAGTCATTCACTCAATTTAAAAGGCCAAGCACTCCCTATATAAACCAAAAGAAAACAGGCAGGTCTCTCACCATACAAAAATCTGTCTATTATCAAACTTAGGTTGCTCATACTATGCCAATAACAATGCTTAACCTTTGTTCAACCCGATTATCACTATTGCAGCGTGGCTTTAAATTCATTCATCAGTAATATTTTATGCCAACAGCAATTTAGACAACTGACACTGGTCTTGTGTGAAGCTGTCAGATGCTTTTACAGAAAGATTTAAAAACTGTAAATCTCCTTTAAACTGGGGATTTAAACTTGGCAGAATTTACAATTAAATGTACAACAAACTGATCTACAAAGTGCTTCCAGAGTGGAAAAGTGTCCAAAGATTAAACAATATAAATAAGCTGCCTGTGCCTACTTTTTTTGCCCTGTTTGCAGTACAGTCACACACATTCCTTTACCATGGTTCACTTCTATTACATTACTATCTATACCATTACTATTGTCATGGTAAAAAATGTGATTCATATATGTCGCTTCATAGGGAATTTGATAGCTCACAGTGCATGTCAAAAGTTAAAAGTCCAAAACCCAGTGTGAAAAGTGAATCTCAATCCAAAATCATAAGTTGCCTGAAGAACACCACCAGAAACCCAAAGGGGTATGCGCTCACCTCATGGATGGGCCCTAATTATCTGTGTTCTCAACATCAAACACGGCCTCCAACCAATAGGCCAGCTCAAAAGAAGAAGAACTTCATAGAGTTCACTGTTTAAACACTTTTTATTATTAAAAAACTGTATGCACTGTATGCTGGCTCTTACAGATCTAGGAACAGCTTGGCTTGACTACACATTTATGCTTAGATGTGAGTCCAAATGGCAGCTTGGTACTTTCATTCATTTTATCTGCTTGCTACCATTTTTAAATGTGAGTGCACACAGTTTTTTTTATTAATAGCGTTTAAATGCTATGACATTCTTCTATTTTTAAGCTGGGCTATTGGTTAGAGATGTTGAGAACTCCTATTCGGGAGTGTTTTGTACATCCATGGGATTGCTGCCTGCAGCGGCCATTTGAGATCTTTTAGTGCAGTTAAAAACTTCACTGGCCCCTGTTATGAGGGTCCATACATGGGGTGAGTGCATACCCTTTTGGATTTCTGGTGGTGGTCTTCACGCAACTTATGATTTGGGATTGAGTTTCACTTTTCACACCGTATTTTTGACTTTTCTGTTTGGACTTCTGATGTTGGTATTTTGTGCATGGAAATTTGAGAACAGTTTTTTTTAAATGTTAACCATCACAAGGGCTCATTATTTATGTGTTTACGTTTGTTTACGTATATTTTGGACATTTTAGAATTAACTGAATTTGCACAAGTCGTCAGAAACAAAAGTGTCGCAGATGCTTCATGAATTTTACGCAATACATTAACAAGAGGGATTAACGCCAGAAAAGTTGTACAGCAGCATTATTGAATTCCCCCAATATCTTTAGGAGCTGCCAATTGGATTTTTCTCTCTGCTTCTCTCTGCCTTCTTTCTCCTTTCAGCAGTCAATGTAGGCAATCTCATTGTCAGACATATTTAAAATGCAATTGGGGATGCAAGAAATAATGAAAATCTAATTAAGTCATCTAATCAAAGTTAATTAGCTGCAACACAGTGTAAGCAATAAAATTTGTTTCTTTTTTCTACAATGATCGTATATGCGGACTAAATTGACAATTTCATGTTTACCTTTGGTTCTAACTTAGCTTACACTTAAAGTGTTATTTTATAAGTCTTTAAAATCTGAATCTGAAGATTGTCGGCTCTAAAAGTTGTTTCAAAACCCAGAGGGAACTTAGTGAACACATCCGTGAGGAGACACGTTTGCTAAGTGCTAGCAGATTTAACTGTCATTAACAAGGGCTATATGGGAAGAGGGCTCGGCTATTGCATAGTGAAACCCACTAAATACAAAAGGCAAAAATAGCATGGAATCCTGCCTTGCACCTAGATGCACACGCAAAATATTGACGGTCAGTTAAGACTGTTTTGTCATGTTTTTGCACTAATAACCTGTTATTAGGGAAAAATTACTATGTCACCAAATGTAGAACATATGGTAAGATCTCCAACAACTGGAACATTGTTTTTCTTTGTTACCATGGTACTTAAATGAACCCCTTCATGCCGTGGTAAATTGTACAATAACACAGCAATTTTTACATGGGATTGTATAAAGTGAGACATGTAATAATATCATGTAATACACAGTTTTTAGTTTATTTATCTAGTAACACATTAAAGAAGCATGTTTTTTTAAAATAAAGAATAGGTAACAAACGAAAAATAATAAAGACTAGAAATTCAAAATATGATCATCTTCTATACCAGTGACATGCTCTTGATAGTGATTTTATTGTTTTGTTTTTTGTCCCATACAGTTATGATATGCCAAATTAAATATTTGGTTAACTAAAATAAATATTAGTAAAATATTAACTAAAATACGTGGTTAAGATATTTAAAAAAAAAAATATATATATATATATATATATACACCACACTTGAGTAATTCATTTATAACTGTACAGCTACGCTAAACAGCCTTCTTTAATTCCCAGAGATCCACCATCAAATAAGGAACACAATTTTAAATCAGTATATAGAGCCAGCCGAATTGAAACAACAGAGTCACTTGTCCCCAAAAACTGCATCTGTTGACAAATGTTATGTACTTACGCACCTGCTGAGCTTGGAAGTCTCCCATCATGTCTGCGGATTCACAATGCAGCATATCCTTGTCAGAAAATGCATTAGAAACAAACAGTCAGTGAAGAAATAGAGAGGCAAAGAGAACATCAGAATTAATTACTGAGGGAGAAACAGGACAAAGCAGTATTCAGGCAGTGCAATGAATACACAAAATTCTAATAAAACAACAAGACAATGGAAAAGCACTACTGCATTGCAGGATGAAATAATGAAAGTTGGAGAAACCCTCTGGTGCTCATTGCATACCCCAGAGGTAGGAGGTGGCAACGGGAGACTCAGACATTTAACTGCCTGCCTCCAATCTGTTCACACTTTTGCACTGCGGTAATGCACAAAACTTTGTGTTATGTGCGTTGGTGGGCTGCGGGGCCATTCATTCTTAAAGTGGAATTCCAGCTTAAACCTAACTAGCCTTAAAACTTTCCCCTCCCCCTCCTAACACCTATGCTAACTAACCTCTGTAACAAAGATATATATACTTACCTATTTTCTGCTTGCTCCGGTCTGGTCACATGATCTCCCCTGTGTCAGCCAGTGGGGGCTGCAGGGGAATGGAGAGAATGCTCAACTGCTGGTAAAGCCTGGAGTGGTGACATCACCTATAGGCTCCCATGGCCCATCCGTTGTTGGTGCTCCCTCTTGCCCCCTGCAGCCACCACAGGCTGACACAGGGAAGATGGCTCATGTAACCAGACTGGAGCGGGCTGAAATAAGGAAAGTATATACTGTACATCTTTTTTACACAAGTTAGTCAGCATAGCTAGGAGGGGGATGAGACCATTTTAAGGCTAGTTAGGTTTCATCTGGAATTACACTTTAATGGAACCCAAACTCACTTTTCTATTGCAGTGCACCACAACAAACAGTACTATATTTCCATGGGTTGTGGTGTGCTGAATTGCAAAAAATAGTAGATGACACTTTTTTGTACAATTTGGTGTGGTAGGGAGCCCACTGAAATACGTTTGCTGCCTTAACGCGTTGCAACTTAGCTCATGGAGGAACATATATCAACGTACATGCATTACTGCAGTGCAACAATGTGAGCCTAGCCTTATTACTCATTTAGTAGGCAAGTATGGGAGTATTTTTTCTGTCAGTTCCAGGAAAGGAGCTCAATAAATATATCAGCACTTGACCCAATAATGGCCCATTCAGTGAGTTGGAAGGTTTATTTGGAGACAGATTGCAAAAAAAGTCACCTGTCACCTATACATAAATACAAAATAGCCATTTTGTATGATAATCACCTTATCAATTTACAACAAACTAGTTATAGGCAAAAGGCACATTCTGGTTCCTAGGTACACTAGCTTTTAAAGTGTGTATAAAAAATTGTTTTGGCTATTCAAACACCTTAAAGTGATTGTAAAGGATAGTTTTTTATTTTTTTAAATAACAAACATATCAGACTTACCTCCACTGTGCAGCTCATTTTGCACAGAGTGGCCCCGAACATCCTCTTCTGGGGTCCCCCGGCGGCTCCTCCCCGCATCAGATAACCCCCTAGGAGAAGCGTTTTCCCGAGGGGGTTACCTTCCGAGTCCAGCATTTGCATCTACAGACACGCATGCCGGACTCGGTCCCGCCCCCCAGCGCCCGTGTCACTGGATTTGATTGACAGCAGCGGGAGCCAATGGCTGCGCTGCTATCAATCTATCCAATCAAGAGCTGGGACCCCGTGCAGAGAGGGATAGCACGTCCCCGCCGAGGAGACGAAGGGGCTCAGGTAAGTAAAATGAGGGGGCTGGGGGGGCCGGTGACTGCCAGGTGTTTTTTCACCTTAATACATGGGATGCATTAAGGTGAAAAAACACAAGGGTTTACAACCCCTTTAAAGAGGAGTTCCAACCTATTTTAAACACTTTGGCCCCAGGCACTGCTTACCACTATGCCATAAAATTTTGGGAATTCATTTTTTTTCCAATGTTTAAATACCTTTAGGCTTCATTAAGCGCTGCACTTCCAGATACGTCATATCCTCCCACCTGTTAGCTCCTGGAATATATGTGGCATCCATCCAAGCAGTCAACGGGCATCCTCCGCACCGTGCTGAGTGCGCCTCGCTTTCTTCACACTGCACAGGCGCAAGATCGGGAGGTGCATGCTGGGTTGCCAGCTGCACCATATCCCGGAAGAAAGTCCAACTGGGCTTCAGATGCCCACACTGATGATGGATTCTTACAGAATTGAGAGGAGACAGTGAGCCACATTGCATTTACAAGGGACACAAACAATTGCATATGTAGCTTATGCCAATTTGCATTGCATAAGCTGCGACTAACACGGGGGTACTTAAAATAATGATATATACTGTATGACTAGAGCTCCGCTTTAACAAGGGTTTAACACAGGGTGAAACAACAACAACCCATAAAAAATGAATTTCATCTTTCATTTTATTTGATACTCAAGGCTATTGATAAAAGCTAAATTGCATTTCTTTCCAGGCACATCACTGCTTTTTATCACATTAACCCCATGTTCTTTGTTACTCAGTGATGTCACTGGTTCCTTGTGAAATTATAGCTTGAATAACAATATTTCACCTAAAAGTTTAAAGGGTCACACATCTTACATTAAAGTTTAATGCCTTAAATCGGTGACCTCAACAACCAATATATTCTTTTTTGATTTCCCATAAAAAAAAAAAAAAAAAAAAGGAAACACAATTTGATTTACCCATTTGATACTCTTTGTTATTTTTGACAGTTTATTTTCGGCAGCAGTACTTCTTCTAATGAAAATCATGACGGACTTTTATATTGAACTGCTTTTAATCTTTCAATGGTTTAATCTGGACTTAAAATAAGTACAGCCATGACAAAGAACCTACTTTTTCTATGAAAGCATATTTATATGCTCCTAATCCATGCTTTTCCTATCAAAGCTGAGTATCAAGCACAGTAAAACATATACATTCATAACCTATTTTATGTGAAAACTATATTGTAAGGTTTCTATTCCAATGATATGGACGACAGACTCATCTGCTGCCTAGAAGGTCTTGGAATTGCTTATAAAAAATACTGCCTAGTAGTATAGCTTGTAGAATACTGCAGCATTAAAGCCAAAGATTAAAGGGATATTATTTAATCATTGGAAAAATACACACTTTTCGAGCTACAGACACTATTAGTTTGGAAGCTGCCTCTGATAGATAAGAAGCCCAGTGTTTCATGTAAATGAAGCTCTGCCATTGCTGAGATTGAATCCGCAGCGTAAAGTGTCCTAATTTTGCTGATCTGTAATGAATGAATCACTTATAATGACTTACATTAAAGATTGTTCATTGGGTGATTCATGTTTCTCTCTTTTTCTGTCTGAAATGAAAGCAAACTCACCCTGAAATGATCCTTAACAGGATATGCTTCAATTTATTTTTACAGAATCCAATAGACAACAATGACCTCAGTGTGTATGTGAAAGCCATGTACAAATAAGAAGACACTGTTTTACTAAGAAATGTATATTATTTGTGTCATCCTTTAACCAGCTATTAAAGAAGCTATTGTGCAATAAAAGTACTGCTTATCAACCCGAAAGGACACATCTAATAACAAGACACAAAGGACAATGATGTGCCATAACCTAGCAACCAATTCTATATCAGGAGGTTAGCAGTCTAGAAATGGCTAAAGACTGAATTCTAGCGGTTGATTTACTAGGCAAATAGACTGTTCACTTTGAAAGGGAAGTTGGTGAATTATTCCCACAGCTTAGTGAATGAGGTGATGCTGTTGACTTTCAAAATCCAATTATGTACAAGCAAAACATTTTTTTTTTTTTAGCACGTGATTGGGTATTCTTTGCAAGTGAAAATTCACCATATTCACTAAGCTCTTCCCCTGCCAAGTAAACAGCCTATGTGCCATTACTAAATCACCCCTAGCTTCTAGTTTGTTGCTAGTGATTACAGTTATATAGTTAAAGCGGAGCTCCACCCAAAAGGGAAGCTCTGTTTATTTGCATCCTCCCCCCCAGCGCTGCTACATTTGGCACTTTTCGGAGGGGGGGAGCGGGTACCTGGTTTTGACAGGTACCCACTCCCACTTCTGGCTGACTTCGTTGCGGCAAACTCATTCAGAAGTTTGGCGCCCCTCCTCCTTCCCCCACCTTGGGGCCATTCACAAAGTGCAGCACGCTTCGTTTTCACTGTCGGTTTCTAGTGCCCAGGATGGTAGCGGCAGCACCTGCAAGCTTATTGAAAAATCAGCTCAGGTGAAGACACCACTGGATTCGTGGACAGGTAAGTATCGTAATATTAAAAGGCAGCAGCTACACTATTTATAACTGCTAACTTTTATTTTTTCTGAAGGAGCCTGGAGCTCCGCTTTAATCTGGTTAAAAAAAGACACAAGGTTGGACATTCCCCGAAACCCAAGGCCTCATCTCTCTATTATACTCCTCCATACTAAACAACTCTAATGCCCCATACACACGATCGGACATTCCGACAACAAAATCCATGGATTTTTTCCGACGGATGTTGGCTCAAACTTGTCTTGCATACACACGGTCACACAAATCTTGCCGGAAATTCTGAACGTCAAGAACGCGGTGACGTACAACACGTACGGCGAGCCGAGAAAAATTAAGTTCAATAGTCAGTGCGGCTCTTCTGCTTGATTCCAAGCATGCGTGGAACTTTGTGCGTCGGAATTGTGTACACAGGATCAGAATTTACGACAACGGATTTTGTTGTCAGAAAATTTGAGATCCAGATCTCAAATTTTGGGTTACGGAAATTCCGATGGAAAATGTCCGATGGAGCCTACACGCGGTCAGAATTTCCAACAACAATCTGCCATCGAACATTTTCCGGGCTTTACTCGTGTACCCCATCTTACTGCTCCAACTGGGAAAGGGACTTTGATGCCACGCAAACCCCTGAGACTTGGAATAAAATCTGAGAAGCATTATTCCATTCCTCCCATAATGTAACAACTTTAGAAAACTGCTTTAAAGTCTTGTCCCAGTGGTACTTTACTCTAGCTAGAATTGCTAAATGCCTCCCTACCCACCCTTCTACATGCTTCAGGGGATGCTCAAACCTAGGAGACAGGAAGCATATATGGTGGACATGCCCTAAGGTCAAACAACTGTGGATAAGGGTCTATAACATGGTCAATTTGGTGTTACACATACATTTATGTAAAAATACCCTTGGGAGGCGCTGCTACACAAACCAATAGAAGGCGCCACCAAGTGAGAGCACACTCTTGTGACCCATATATTCTCGGCCACAAAACAGACGATTACAAAAGCGTGGAAGACAGAGTCTCAACTTCGACAAAGTGAAAAGTCGGGTTCATGGTACCCTGGTAAAGGAAAAACTGATGGTAATACTAACCAACACATATGATAAACTCTTACGTACTTGCCAGCCCTAGCTAGATTACTTCCCATCAACACAACCGCCTTTGCACTTCCTGTAACTTTAATCTAATACGACGTGTTAATATACCCATAGCTAACCTCCTCCTGTCCCCGCTTCCCCCCCCCTCTTTTTTTCCCCCCTCTTTCCTTTTTTTCTCCTTCCTTTCCTTTTATCTTACTCACATCTCTTTCTTTTGACCCTCTCTCCGCCTTGGAACTGTCTTTTTGCCCACAACTAAGAGTGTTACCTCTTTCTGGTTCTATGGATTACTATATTGTTTTTTCTAGTTCCATGGCCCCCAGTCGAAGGGCCCTTTTTGGAAAAGAAGCACATCACAATTCCAGGCAGGGCTCTGCGAATTGATCATCTAACAATCCAATGTTGCTTGGATCGATTGCCTTTCATTTCTGCATCAATGCTTAATGTTCAATATTTGCGGATGGAAACTCTTTTTGAATTTGTTCATGTTTTTGAATAGTATCTTTGTGCTATGTAATTGTCCATTTTTCTTATCGGTTCTAATAAAATTCAAGTGAAAGAAAAAAGCTACCAGTCTATCCAGTGCAACATAGGAAAGAAAAACACATACAAATAGAAAACCTCAGTATATACAATTCTATACCCAAAGTTAATCCAGAGAAAGGCAAAAAAAAAAAAAAAACAATAAAGCATGATTCAATTTGTTCCAATGGGGGAAAACATTTTTTCTTTATCCCCCAACAGGCAATCAGATATTCCCTGGATCAACTTTACCTATAAATATTAATATCCAGTTACAGTATGTTATGTGCGTTTAGGAAAAAATCCAGGCCTTTTTTTAAACAATCTACTGAGCCAGAACCAGCTCTTAAGGGTGTCTATTCCACATTTTCGAAGCCTAGAGCAGTCATTCTGATCCCCATGACTAAGCTCCAGGGGGTGGAGCAAAATGCATAGAAGGCGTGGCCTGGCAGGAACCCGAGCTGAGTTTGTCTCTTTTAACTTAAACACTACTTGCATGGATGTGCAGCACTGGGGATTCCTTCTCTTCAGCGGTCACAGGAGCTGGGACGGGCTCCATTTCCTCGCCAGCACTCCTGCAGCAGAGGACATTTACATCATTTACAGCGCTCCCCAAATCACCACATGAGCCTGAGCGGCACGCTAATCTTTCGTGGGTCAACAGTCATTCTCAACCAGAGTTCTGTAGAACCCTAGGGTTCCTCCAGAGGTGTCCAGGGGTCCCTTGAGCTGTGTCTAAGGTACTTTCCATTTAATGATGCATGCGTAATTCTAGGACCTATACATTTGGCACATCATTTTTTTTTGGGGGGGGGAGTTGGTACCTGGTTTTGACAGCTACTCGCTGCCCTAATTCCAGACGAATTGAGTGGAAGTTTGCCCCCTCCCCCACCTTTCCCTGCAGGCTTCACAGGTCCCAGAAAGCTGCGGGACCAATCAGATGCCCATAGCTAGTAAACCGGTGCTGGGGACCAAAGCCCAATAAAGAAACCAGTTGGGTGAGGACAGCACTTGATCCTGGGACAGGTGAGTATCCTATTATTAAAAGTCAGCAGCTACAGTTTTTGTACCCATTTTATATTTATAAAGTGATGGAAAAAATGCATAACAATTTGATAAACTGGTGTTATGACGTACATTAGCCACTTCAGCCCCGGAAGGATTTGCCCCTTTAAGGAACAGGCCATTTTTTGCAATAGGGCACTGCGTCGCTTTAATTGACAATTGCTCGGTCCTGCGATGGTGTACCCAAACAAAATTGACGTCCTTTTTTTCCCACAAATAGAGTTATCTTTTGGTGATATTTGCTCATCTCTGTGGTTTTTGGTTTTTGCGCTATAAACAAAAAAAGAGCGACAATTTTGAAAAAAAACCAATATTTTTTACTTTTTGCTATAAAAAATATCCAAACAAAATGTAAAAAAACTAATTTCTTAATCAGTTTAGGCCAATATGTTTTCTTCTACATATTTTTGGTAAAAAAATTTGCAAAAAGCGTATATTGATTGGTTTGCACAAAAGTTATAGGGTCTACAAAATAGGGGATAGATTTATGGCATTTTTATGCCATTTTTATTACAGTAATGGCGACGATCTGCGATTTTTAGCGGGACTGCAACATTGCAGCAGACAGATCGGACACTTTTGACACATTTTTGAGACCATTGACATTTATACAGTGATCAGTGCTATAAAAATGTAAATATCACTGGCAGGGAAGGGGTTAACACTAGGGGGTGATCAGTGTACCCTAGGGGTGTTTCCAACTGTGAGGGGATGTGACTGACTAGAGGAGGAGCCAGATTGTTGTTCCTACTTAGTAGGAACAGACGATCTGTTTCTCCTCCCCTGTCAGAACAGGGATTTGTGTGTTTACACAAACACACAACACCCTGTGTACTCCCTACACCTCCAGCACTGCCGGCATCTTCCCGCCTACCTTCTGACAGCTGCAGCAGGGCAGTTGGCAGAAGGGCACAAGAGGATCAGGTTCAGGATAGAGAGCAGGTGGGGGAGGAGTCATATTTACTGACCTTTTACCTTCCCTGAATGAACACAGTGCATGATCGCCACCGATTGCTCCTGTGTTCATTCATAACTGAAGCATAGTAAACTGTGTTTACTATATTTCAGTTTGCGAATGCACAGGAAGTCCCTGTACAATGAACACATCCTGTTCATTCACTCTCCATCTGAGGCTGCAGAGAAAGGAACTGAGGAATCTTTGTCCTTAGTCCCTTTCTCTGTCTCTGCTTTGCTCTCTGTTTCTGGTTTGCTCTCTGAAGAGCAATTTGACAGGTGGTGAGGAGGTTTATTGCCTCCTCACCAACTGCTTTAACCCCTTCAACCCAGCACTAGAGTCCCACAACTGTGTGCATTGCATGCAATTGTAGGGTGCTTGCAGTGCAGTGCCATTCACTTGAATAGGCTGCATTCAACAGGTGATATAATACCTGCTGTGGCTGTAAAGTAAAGCATCAAACATCTGTACACCCCCAGCCTCTGCCTCTGCAAGTAAGGTGGGTAGCAGGTGGGGGACAGTAAAAGTGCAGCGCAACCACAGGGTTTTACCACCACCCCCAACCTCACATGTTAACGAGCCCTAAGCCCCTGCTAGCTGAAGCCGTCCTCTGGTAATGTGTTTGGTGAATACAGAAACTGTACAATTCTGCATGTACCTATATAAATATATCTGTGCCAAAAGACTGAGTTATCTGTTCATGCAACAAATCTGCAAAGACTCATATAAAGGATACTAGTTCATTATACATGGTCTGCGAGTCATTACTTCTAAGTAAGGTACCCAACTTAGGCCTCGCCTACACTCTACTGCAATGCATTGGTGTGAATGGGTCCTATGTTTGCACTTTCTGACAGCCTTACAAAAGTCTAAATTCAAACAGCCTCATCAAAGTTCATATCCTCTTTTTGGTTTTTCATCTTTACCTCCTTTTGATATAATGGTGCAGATTCCCTCCCTTTGGTAGCACTTCGGTTTGGGCAATATTCTCATAATTACATCACAGGCCCTGCGTGGTCGCCTTGATAAGGTCTTCTATGCTACAATGGCTCTGATGAAGAAGGACATCCTTCAAAACGTGTCATCCGGCAGGAACCATGGTGGGGTCTTCCGTGAGCTAGAGGCTTTGACATAGCTGGGAGATTATAGCCAATTGCAGTGGCTTGATGAGCGATTTTACTACCTACACTTGTGAGTAGTTACATTTTATTTACCTTCAATAAATTTTACGTTGGATACTGCACTAGGCCAGTGCACCCTCTGTTTTTATCTTTTTTCTATAGTGTTTTGAGGACAATCCTAGTCCTAGGGGGAAGCAAGGCTGTTTATTAACATCCACCTGTGACAGTAGATCTCTCTTCCGATTTGGACTACCACATCAATGCGCATGAGAATATTGTTGTTAATATTCACATCAGTCCCTGCCTTCAAGGAGCTTGCAATCTAAGGTCTCTACTTTACATTCATACATACACATACTGGGGGGCCAATTTAGACAGGAGCCAATTAACCTACCAGGATGTCTTTGAAGTGCGGGAGGAAAACGAAGTACCCAGAGGACATCTACGGAGGACTCCAAGCAGGTAGTTGGGATTCAAACCAATGACCTTAGTGCTGCTAGGTGGAAGTGCAAACCATTTAGTCACTGTGCTGCCCCCAACTGTTTCAGAAATCCCCAAAAATTACCTTTTTTTTTTTCAATAACAATTGTGTAAATAACGGGAGAAAGTCAGGTGAATTTTGGGTGAAAACATCAATAAGTAAACCTGTCTGGTTAATAGTTCATACTGTGGCTTGAAGCTCCACAATGGCCCTTTAAAAATGATGCTTTGGAAGCAGGCACATACTAAAATACTTATTTTGACAGATACAATAGAACTGCTAAGTAAGAAGCATATAATTCACCTGTCTGGCAGACAATCTCTTTGCAGTTTCAATAAATTTCTGATACCCATTTAGTAATTAACCGACACGCACATAAGCATTTAGACAGAAAAACATGCCAACATTCATTATACAACAAACCAACTACATAAAAATATGAAAAAAAAACAACTTTTTAATCACAATAGTTAATTTGGTTGTTAGAAACTCATATTAAAATCATGGTGATTGGCAATATTCTCATCATCTTAAATATACTAATTAAATTCATGGTGATCGACAATATTATTCATCAATTTAAATATGCAGTACATTACACGAAACAGCTAAATGTAAGTAACCTCTGGGTGATGCTCTCTGTAATCCAGATTATGTACAGCATATGTTTGCATTTCCCTAGCCTTCAGCCATATGTCTAAGATATTATTTGCTCTGTAATGAAAACCATTGGTGGTAAATGAGATAGATAGTAAGCTGGAAGCTTCTCTGGGTATCAGCTGTCTTTTATGATAAGCCTTATTTAAAAGAGAGGAAAACCTAACTCTTGTTTCTACATTTTTTTTTTTTTAAAGGAAACTTGCCAGGACAGCTGTTGACCTGTCACAGCCAAGTCGCCAATCCCATGCTGGAGACTACCACTGTCCTGATTCTGATCTTAGGTTAGCCACATTACTGTACATGCTACTAGTTAGGTCTGTTTTGGTCCCTAACCAGTGTAATCTCCATGAGCTAGTTCTATCACCGGTTAAGAGACATGGCTATGACAGATAACAATGTGAGAAGTGGGTTTCTTAATTTTCGGGAGCAGAACACCGGTTTCCTTTCTCGGGTGGGGACAGCAGCTACTAGTTCCTGATGTAAAAAGGTAGGTACAGTGAGAGGGATCCTTTTTCTCCCAGGTTGAATCTTACCTGGTTTATCAGGCTTGTCCCCAGTAGAAGGCTTTCCCTAACTGCTAATGCTTTTCTGGTAAGAATGTGGCTGCATTTGTCTGGATAGGGGCTGGGAGGTGCAAGGAGCTTCCACTGATGTGCCCCCTGAAAGTGGCGTCCCAGGGGTGCCAGAAAAAAACATTACCTCATGCTACACTTTACTTGCACAAGCCACTTGAGTGGGCTTTTTGGGGCCCACTGTGTGTATTGCACATAGCACGTTTTTATTTCTCAGTATTTATTAATGCATTTGTATTTTTTGTTTTGTTTTTTATTTATTTGCACAGAGACAGATTGTGCAGGTTATTCGGGCCTGCCCTGCCCTCCCCACATGTCAACGGGAGGATCTGTGGCCTTCTTGTCTTTTGCTTCTCCCCAACCTGGTTGCCTCTCATCAGGACAGCCCCTTACCAAGTATTTGGAGTAAGTCTTGAAATGAGCAAGGGTTATCTTGATGGCCCAAAGCCAACATGTGTCAAGGATTCAGAAGGGCCCCTTCATCAGCCCTAAAACTTACTGTACACCAGGAGGCTACTGAACCATTGATCAGAGCAGGCAGTGTATCCCAATACATATTCCTAAGTTTTATTTTGTGCCTCCTCCAGCTATAATCCTCAATTAACTACACCTCTAAATCCTTTAAATTTACTGCCATTTATTCAGAACTCTACAACTAATAATTTTTCATTTGTATGTGTTTTCATAGCAGTCACTCTTCCCTATCACACTAGTGTGAAGAAGAGTGATGCACACCAGATCTTAAAAGAGAAGTATGGGATACATATATATAAAAGAAATCCTTATACTTACCTAGCTGGATGCAGCATCCCCCCGCCACCTCTTCACTGAGAACTGAGCAATCAAACGCTGCTGTTTCCTCAGTTCTTCTCTCTGCTCTGAACTGAGAACTCTGACTGTCAGTCAAGGGCTCTCTGCTCTACCTCTCCAGCGCTCACTGGAGCACTGGGCTGAGGGGAGAGGGAGCAGCTGGCTCAGTCTCCCAGCGCAGAGGAGCCAGCCCCTGATGCAGGCATCTGGGTGGATCACAACTGTAAATTTGATATCTTTCCCAAGCCTGGATCAGCTGAATGACAAATGAACTGCACTGCTGTGATCCATAGGAGAAGTAGGGCCAAAAAAGCTTTGGCCTTACTTTTCCTTTAAGGCTAGGGTTGCCACCTTTTTTCGTAGCCAAATCCCAACACTTAAGCAGCACACAGAATATATTTTTTGTAAAGGAGAATGCTGTGGGCTCTGGTGTAAAGGGAAACTCTGATGTAAAGGGGTTTCTGCTGACCAAAGCCCCCACTTACATCAGAGTTTCCAGTATTCCCTCTTAAATCGGGGTTCCCAAAGCCCCCCTTACATTAGAGTCTGTGGAGCACCCCTTACATTTGAGTCCTGCTTACCTCAGTGTACTCACTTGCTAGGAGGCAGAAGAGAGAAGCGAGGGAGGGGGGATATTTCAGTCACAGAAAGTGAATGGTGAGCTCACTCACCCAAGGATGGAGGCTCAGGCATTGGCACCTTTCATCCACAATGTATCTGCCAGCTGCTGGGCTAAAAAAAAATTCCTGCCTACACATCCATTTTCTGAGGCACAGCACACCAGGGATTGGATTGTGGATGGGCAGACAGAGAGGGATAGTGGCGGGAAGAGGAGGAGCAGATTGAGCCCTCTCTCCCGGGAGTAGGGGAATAGGGGAACCACTGAGCATGTGCGGGAATGAGCGGTGAATGCTGGGAGCACAGCATTCACCACATCCAGGAAATAAATGCTTGTGGGCTTCAAATGCCCACAATGAAGATGGAAACCACCTGCAGTGAATAATATAAGTTATTCTTTCAGACGAAATCTGACACAGGCGGACATATTACACACAATATGTGAGTATGTAATGCTGAGAAGAAAAGTTTGTGAATGAACTCAAAAAAAAAAAAACGATAGATAGGTGGACCCCCGCTTTAACTAGGGGCAGCATTCGTCCATGAATCACTACTGACCCAGGTCATCCTTCAGTAACAACTGGCCTTTTATCTTCTGTAACTCAGGACATTTTAATTGGCACCGCTCCAGGAGGTCTTATCTGGTGCCCCCCCCCACCGTACCTCACATCAGGAGGCCTGCGAGAACATCCTGTTAGGATAAACATTCCCATTTATGACTCCTTGTCACGAACACCCTGCTGGTTAAACTGTCTGTACTGGCATTTCAAGATGACATTTTCCAACACAGGCAAATGGCTATATCCACCAGCCATTAAAGCTCCAGAAGTATGATATTAAACCATGTTGCCTTCCAACAGGGTGCCACAGACTGGTCTGAACATTGTGTCTTTGAGTTTCGGGCGGTAAATCCTGGGCAGGTGGGAATCCTAATTGTAGCACTTTCTATTCATACAAACATATTCCATGCTTACAAACAAGCTGATTGATTTTTTCTCAGGTAGTGATCATAGTGCCATCATTACCTGCAGCCCTTTTCTGTTCTGATACCCTTGCAGCCTACTGCTGGTGCATTTGACAAATTCCTAGAAGGGAAGACTGTCAGACACTTAACAAGGCTGTATTGTGCACTGCTTGAAGCAAAAATAATACTTGTACAATTGTCAACACAAAAGAACGCCAGCCACTTCTCCATCCTGCATTATGCATTGCTTGTGCTAAATTCCTGTACAACTGCCAAGACAAAGCTGCCTGTCACTTGGTCATCCAGCATTTTGTATTTCTTGCAGCAAGGCTGGCCCTTGGTTAATTGTTATTTTTCAATTTCAGGAAAAAAACAAAAAACTTTATTTGCTAGTATTTGACATTAATACAGTATTAGCCCACAATTCCAGTGCATTTGCCAGATAGTAATACAAAATGCCACTAGCATTTTTTTCTTAGCTGGAAAAATGAAATAAACAAGCATCAAGTACAAACAGAAAGGCAAGCTAGCAGTGTCCTCTGTTGGCTGTTTGTAAAATACATTTCCAGTATGGTGACTATTGAGAGAGTGTCAGAAACAAAATGCCACAGGCAAAGAGTAGAATGGAAAAAGTCAATAATTGAACCAATGTTTTCACTGGGGCGCTGATGATTAGTGTGCATCTCAGATCCAGAATGTTTCTGTTGATTTTGCCAATGGCTTTTAAGAAATATGTGATTCCACCACATCATTTTCCTATTCTGAGCATGAATTGCAGGGTTACACTGTGTGGCAAAGCTAAATAAACCTCAGGACAAGTAAAGCAGGTTATTTGTATGTATTTTGTCTATGTAGCTATTTATTTGGAATTTGGTTTAAAATCTATCACTGGACAACTCCCCCCCCCCCCAACCCCAACTCTTCTCAGAGTGAAGACCTGTTATCCACTGCTGCAGATCAGGCCTGCTGCCGGCCAGTCTTGTGTTGCAATGGCAGGGAAGTGTACATGTCATTGCCCTGCAAGCCAGAGGGACCCAGCATGTCATGTTATCATGGATTTAGGTAAGTACTTGAAGCATTTTGTTTCCTTTTTTTTTTTTTTTTTTTACATTATTGAGACACTTAGCAAGAGAGGAGGGGGGGGGGGGGGGTAATTTTTGTGAAGGAGAGTCTTGAAAAAGGGTCTGGCATCAAAGCAAACCTATGCTTTGCATGGATTGCAATAAAGGATATTTGCCTGAATGCTACCCTTCCCCACAGCACAACCACCCCTTGCTTCCACTCCCCTGAATCTCTGTTATATATAGCTGCTGGAAGTAAGTAAAGTACCTGGTAAATCCAGACATGGAAAAGCATGTGACTCACTCACCTTCCTCCTATGTGATAGTGCTGGTGGTTGCCGACTGGCCCAGCGCATGGCAGTGCAGTCAAATGGGAATGGGCAGATAGTCCTCAGTCCTGTATAAGCTTGGAATAGGGATTATACAGGGTGTTCTTTCATCGCTCTCAATGGGTGAACAGAGTGGTGGGGGGAGCAAAGGGAAGATATGTGCTGCTGGGCAGGCGGGCATTAAAAACCTGATAATTTATTTTACTTTGCCCTGCATGGTGTCATGATTGTTTTAAGATACAGTGTATGGAACCCTGTAAAAATATACACCTTGTAAGCATTCCTCCCATTCCACTGAAAGAAACAAAATCTTTCTGAAAATTCTTGTCATTGTATTTGACATAATAAAAGCAGCCCTTTGCACTGAACTCCTCTCTGATCTTTTATGATGCATAGGTAGCACATAAGACTATGTATAATGTCATCACATAGGGAACAGAGAATGTGAGAACGCAATAGAACGGGGCAAAATGGTGCACCTTCATTTTCCTTTTGACTTATATAAATAGCATACCGCTGATGCCAACATAACCCCGGGTTGCTGAGGAGAAACTCTTTTTTTAATAAATACACATTTCAGATTGCACACCTGATAGTTCACAAGTGAAACGCCCTATACCTCGCGATACCTCCACTGCACTTCTGAATGAGTGAAAAAAGACTGTATCTTAAATAAACTTTAGCTGCCACTTAACATATAAAAAATGTGTAACTGAATTTAAAACTCTAAAATAAGTGGAATAAATAGTAGCGCTCAAATTAAATATGTGCTGATAAGCAAAAAGAGTGATGAACCTAAATGAACAGCGAACATATTATATATGTGAGTACTTAACAATGATAACCTTATTGAATATCAATCATAATGTGAATTGACTAAACAAAAATAATACTAGAGAACAATGTGAGCAAACACATCATATCACATAATAAACAAACCAACACACCCCGTGACAGATGTACAATAATAAATAAGGTGCTGACATAAAGTTCATAAATTGTGAATATTCCAAATTTCAAACGTGATCTCCAAATAGCAAGCGTAAGTACCAGAAATCCTTTTCCTCAAGAAGTGATGGTTCCACATGAAAATGAAAGAATGCTCCAAATAGTGTGATAAAGTACAGCAAATGTATTAAATTTTTCTTAAACCATCACACACCATTGCACTCACATGTGTAAAATAAAAAACAAGCCAAAAACACTCCAAAGGAAATCGTAACATAAACTCCATGCACTGGTAAAGCGATCTATAGCAGTCACGGCAGACCCAGGATAGTGTGTCAGCTATACAGTCTCACCCACTCCTAGTCTCAAGCCTCCACCATTCGATGCAGCGGTTAAATCTATTTTCTTCTAATTTTAATGAGTGGCCACGTGTCTTGTTAAACTCCCTTCCGCGAAAAAGTTTTATCCCTATTGTGGGGTCACCAGTATGGTATTTGTATATTGAAATCATATCCCCTCTCAAGTGTCTCTTCTCCAGAGAGAATAAGTTCAGTGCTTGCAACCTTTCCTCATAACTAATATCCTCCAGACCCTTTATTAGCTTTGTTGCCCTTCTTTGTACTCACTCCATTTCCAGTACATCCTTCCTGAGGACTGGTGCCCAGAACAGGACAGCATACTCTAGGTGCAGCCAGACCAGAGTCTTGTAGAGCGGGAAAATTATTGTTTTATCTCTGGAATGAATCCCCTTTTTAATGCATGCCAATATTCTGTTTGCTTTGTTAGCAGCAGCTTGGCATTGTATGCCATTGCTGAGCCTATCATCTACTAGGATCCCCAGGTCCTTTTCCATCCTAGATTCTCCCGGAGGTTCTCCCCCCAGTGTATAGATTGCATTCATATTTTTGCCACCCAAATGCATTATTTTACATTTTTCTACATTGAACCTCATTTGCCATGTAGTTGCCCACCCCATTAATTTGTTCAGATCTTTTTGCAAGGTTTCCACATCCAGCGGAGAAGTTATTGCCCTGCTTAGCTTAGTATTGTCCGCAAATACAGAGATTTAACTGTTTATCCCATCCTCCAGGCCGTTTATGAATAAATTAAACAGGATTGGTCCCAGCACAGAACCCTGGGGGACCCCACTACCCACTCCTGACCACTGAGTACTCCCCATTTATCACCACCCTCTGAACTCGCCCTTGTAGCCAGTTTTCAATCCATGTACTCACCCTATGGTCCATGCCAAAGAACCTTATTTTGTACAGTAAACGTTTATGGGGAACTGTGTCAAATGCTTTCGCAAAATCCAGATACACCACGTCTATGGGCCTTCCTTTATCTAAATGGCAACTCACCTCCTCATAGAAGGTTAATAGATTGGTTTGGCAAGAACGATTCTTCATGAATCCATGCTGATTACTGCTAATGATACCGTTCTCATTACTAAAATCTTGTATATAGTCCCTTATCATCCCCTCCAAGAATTTACATACTATTGATGTTAGGCTAACTGGTCTGTAATTCCCAGGGATGTATTTTGGGCCCTTTTTAAATATTAGTGCTACATTGACTTTTCTCTAATCAGCTGGTACCATTCCAGTCAGTAGACTGTCAGTAAAAATTAGGAACAATTTTCTGTCAATTACTTGACAGAGTTCCCTAAGTACCCTCGGGAAAGCCATCTGGTCCCGGTGATTTATTAATGTTACGTTTCCCAAGCCTAATTTTAATTCTGTCCTCTGTTAACCATGGAGGTGCTTCCTGTAATGTGTCATGAGGATAAACACTGCAGTTTTGGTTACTGAAGCCCCTCGATTCCCTCGTGAAGACTGAGAAGAATAAATTCAATACCTTCACCATCTCCCCATCCTTTGTAACCAGATGTCCTTCCTAATTCTTTATGGGGCCAGTATGGTCTGTCCTCCCTTTTTTACTGTTTACATACTTAAAGAATTCCTTGGGATTTTTATTGCTCTAATTCCGCTAGGTGTCTTTCATGTCATAGCCGTCCTTATTGCACCCTTACATTTCTTGTTGCATTCTTTCTAAAGTCTGAATGCTAATGATGATCCCTCAACCTTGTATTTTTTGAAGGCCTTCTCCTTTGCTTTTATATGCATTTTTACATTGGAGTTAAGCCATCCAGGACTTTTGTTCGCTCTTTTAAATTTATTACCCAATGGGATGCATTGGCTAATGCCCTTATTTAATATGCTCTTAAAGCAAACCCATCTCTCCTCCTTGTTCTTTGTTCCTAAGATTTTATCCCAATTTATGCCTTCTAGCAAGGTTTGTAGTTTAGGGAAGTTGGCTCTTTTGAAATTCAGTGTCTTTGTATTCCCCTTATGTTTCCTAGTTGTGTGATTTATACTGAAGCTAATTGACCTAAGATCGCTGTTACCTAAATTGCCCCGTATTTCCACATCCGTGATCGGGTCTGTATTGTTGGTAATCAGTAGATCCAGTAACGCTTTATTTCTTGGTTGAGTGCACTTATTATTTTCTTTGAAACAATTGTACTTGCTAAATCCAGGTCTTTCTGAAGCTTTCCACAAGTGGTTCTTGGCTATTGGACAACTCTTCTGATAATTATTTTAAATCCTATGTCAGAAATCTTGTGAGGAGCACCTGGTTGTGGCAGTTTTATGGTGTCATTATTTTCTTTCCACTTCTGGATTAAGGTCCCAGTGCTTTTGTAACCAATGCCATCGGAATGTTTTCCAACAATAAGGTTGCAAAGGTCTTGGAAGAGCTCTTTGCTTTTAACCATCATGAGATGTTTCTTGTGTGACACCTTGGTAATGAGACACCTTTTTATAGGCCATCAGTTGAGACTGAACAAGCTGATATTATTCTGCACTGACAAGGGGCAGGATTGCTTTCTAATTACTGATAGATTTCAGCTGGTGTCTTGGCTTTCCATGCCTTTATGCACCTCCCTTTCATCAAGTGTTCAATACTTTTTTCCATGTGTCATTCCATTTTTTTACACATAACTTAATTTCTGTACTTATTTGTTTTGGTTTCTTTGTATGTATGCATTGCATTGGCTGTTATCGGCATGTGGTGAAAATTTCATGTCAATAGAACCTTTAGAAATACTGTATATTTACCTAGAAAAATGGTGATGTGTTCAATACTTGTTTTACCCGATGTACATACGTATAGAGAGAGTATGAGAGAGAGAAATGGAGAATTTTTACATTTAGCAAAGTGTTACTCAGACTATGTATGACAGCTCATGGAATTTACTATCATCTCATATTTTACTAATGCTACGTCTACCTTACTAAATTAATGCTGGTGATGGTGTAATGATATAATTTTCTACTTTCTGCTGTCTTCTATTTCCTATGTTCCCGAAAAAACATAAATGGCATGTAGCCCTATGAGTAAATATAACAGCTTTTCCATGCCTTGTGGTATTTTTGAACACCTTCTGAATAACTATAGATATCCATTCTTGGCGTACAGAATGGGATGATTTTCCTATTATATAGCACTACATTCTGTTTTCTCTATGAATCCTGAGCCACAAACTTTAATACTTTTCTGTTGTTATAATGAACAATTAAAGCAGAGGAAAATGAAACAGCACTAGTTAATGCAATTATGTATGTATTCATTAAAAATAGTAGACTGTATTTTTAAAAGTAACAGTCAAAAGTACCTGGATTGTCCTGTAATCCTTTCTACTGCAACTAGTAGCCAATCGGGCTCTGCTACAATGCAAATTGCCTGAATGGAAGATGCTGACAGGAGAGGAGAGTAGAGTAAACATAATGATGATGGACTGCTCTTTCATTGTCCAATCAGCAAGCTAGGGGTATGGTCTCTGACCAAGCTTTGATGCCACTACATTGGAATCATGGGCAGGGAGGGAGATCAGGATCCCAAGTTTGGCTACATAGAATTACAGGTAAAACTGTTTTATATACTGTATGTGTATACAGGTGTAGTCTGCCCTCCCTTCATAGCAGGGCAAGGGGAACCCATGTTCCTCTAAGGCCTCTGTAGGTGTCATCAGGGGAGCAGCTGTCTGATTGGACATTGCCACCCTGTTTGACCTCTTCAGAAATCTTACGTGTGGGCAGTGCTAATAAATAGCACTGTCCCCTTTCAGTTGGCACACATTTGCGAAGTGGCTAGGTCAAGGACAGGAACCCACTGGCTAGAGACAGTGTGTCTAGCGCAAGGAGAGGTCCCGGTGGAGATGGGACAGTGTGGGGTCAGCTAGCCTGTGCCGCCAGCTAGAAGCTCTTCCACCTCCAGGAGCCTTGTTGCCATACCGCCTCTAGTGAACTCTTCTGTCCTCTGTTACCGCAAATCCTCTGCAACTCTGTGTAAGTGCTGCCCTGCCAATCTGGCTGAATTACAGTTACTCTGTTACTATCTTCTGTGAACTTCTCTGTTAAATACACGTTAAAGCAATTTCTGGTCTCCGTGTGCCTTCTCCCCTCTCTGGGTACCAAACGCCGGGCCCCACTCACATCTGTACTGTAACTGTGTATTTAGCTGTTAGATTGGAGTTCAGCTTTAAAGCGGCCCTTTAGTCATTTTTTCAACTTTCCATCTATTAAATCTTCTGCCCTTGTTGTTTTAACTTTGGATAGGAAAACATTTTTTTCTGCCAGTAAATACCTTATACAGCCCACTTCCTGTTTCTTGTCTGGTAATAAGCCTAGGCTTATGACATCATGCACAGCTCTCTCTCTCTCACTCTTTTGAGAGTTTGCCAGGAAGGGAGAGGGGATGAGTCATAAGAGGGCCAATGAGAGCTGCAGAGCTGGAGGTGTGCCTTTGTGTGTCTGTGTAAATCCAGGAAGTGAACAGGCAGCAGCTTCAGCTGCCCATAGTTAAAATGGTTACAGCCAGACTCAGTGGAGAGAGATTTCTGAAGCATATTTGGCAAGTACAGAACCGCAGTATATATAAAATAATACATAAAGTGGAGGGAAGCTTCAGAATGGCAAAGATGTTTTTATTACAAATTATGTGAGCAGACTGCAGTTCCTCTTTAAGTTTACACTGTACATCCACTGTGGACTTTTCACATTCACAAAACCATTTGGTAATACTTAGGATTACGCTCTGGATTACATAGTACTATTTTCAGCTCCATCACTATCTTCTCATAGTAGTGATGAGTTTAGAGGCACCTGTCATCATGTCATTATGTGTAGGTGTGTACGGGGAGGGGAGTGGGTATGGAGCTAACCTCTGCCTACTCGTTTTCACTGACCACATTCTCTTGAGATGCACATTCTTAATACATTCATTTAATAAATCATCTGTTTATTACATAGGACTTTATTTAACAATGAAAAAATAACTGGCATAAGGGGGGGGGGGGTTTGTACAACAAGGACATGGCTGAAATCTCAGCACTTTCTACATACTGCTTATTCTTTCTAACTTGCTTATTGCTTAGCACAGCAATGCGTTGATAGCTTTTTTGTTCTTTTTTTGTAAAGTTTGCATATTTTATCCAAGCTGCTGTCCAATCTGATGTCACAAGGGGGTGGGTCTTTTACTGCTCAATTTTGCACTGTAGATACAGCAGTAAATCAGTTCAAACATTACACATTAAAATGTTCTAACTTATTACTTCCCTTTCATATGGATACGGATTCATTCAATTCATACGGAGTTCACGCTGATACATTAGTCTGATTTCACATGCCTACTGGAACTTGGGTACATGTTAGTAATGCTAATGGCACCAGATAAGAGAAGACTCAGTATCAAGCCAGAAACCACGAAGAGCAGGTCACCGTCAGAAAGTCATTATGAACACGAACCCAAGGCAGAGTCAACGAGACACCATCAAATTGGCTTACAGAACCATGCCACTGGACATGAGTGTTTATGTGCATAGGTTTACACATTACTATTATTGTAATACATGCAATCTCCAAAGGATAAGCCCATACAGTGTGTTGGAATTTGGGAGGTTTATTTGACACATTTTATGCTATAGTCCTTATTCATGAGGCCTTATTCCTTAGACATAAAATATATATTAAAAAAAACACAAATTAATGTGGCTCTGTCATCATTATATGTTTTTTTTTTAAATGCAAGCATTGTAAGTACCTGTATTTGATATGGTACCAGCCTCTTGCAATCCCTGTACAGCAGATCTGGGGTGTGAGAGAATTTTAGAAGCAGCACAAGGAGCCAATCAGTACATGAAGAGAAGCATGCTGATAGGAACAGAAAGCAGAGTGACAAACAGATAAGTTAATCACCAAGCTCCTTCTCTTTTTGCTGTCCAGTCACAAGCTAGGTCCAGGACAATCTAGGCTCAGAGGAAGTGGAGTGAATGTTGCTGGCCATCGGACCTAGGATGAATAGTAGTAGAAAAAGGTACTGCGGGGGGGGGGGGTAATCTCTGCTTTGGGCGCTACAGGGGTAAAATGCATCAAGGCGTATATTCTTCTGTGTTACCTATGTGATTCTCCATCTTAAATAAACCACCTAACTTCTGATGCTCTGTGTGGAGATTGCATATCAAATTTCTGGGTGGAAAAAGCAGTTTAGTTGGCAGTCTTCTGAAGATGATTGTGAGCCAAACCCCTAGGCGGCAACCAAACGTATTCAGCAGTAGGAATGGGCCGAACATCCCCTGGTTCGGTTCGCACCAGAACACCTCAAACAGGCAAAAAGTTCTAGCAAACATGCGAACCCTATTAAAGTCTATGGGACACAAACATGAAAAATCAAAAAAGTCCTCATTTTAAAGGCATATATGAATGTTATTGCCATAAAAAGTGTATGGGGACCCAGGCACTGCTCTAGGGAAACATGTATCAATGCAAAAAAAGTTTTTAAAACAATTGTTTTTTCAGGAGCAGTGATTTTAATAATGTTTAAAGTGAAACAATAAAAATGAAATATTCCTTTAAATATCATGCCTGGGGGTCCCCTTAGTCTGCCTGTAAAGTGGAGCATCTGTGTGATGTGTAGAACAGTGCTGCAGCAATAATGACATTTTAAAGGAAAAAATGTAATTTAACCAGTTCAATACAGGGCATTTTCACCCCCTTCCTTCCCAGACCAATTTTTATTTTTCAGCGCTGTCGCACTTTAAACGACAATTGCGCGGTTGTGCGACGCTGTACCCAAACAAAATTGACGTCCTTTTTTCTGCGGTTTTTATTTTTGCGCTATAAACAAAAGAAGAGTGACAATTTTGAAAAAAACACAATATTTTATACTTTTTGCTATAATAAATATCCCAATTTAAAAAAAAAAAAAACACATTTTTTCCTCAGTTTCGGCCGATACATATTCTTCTACATATGTTTGGTAAAAAAAATCGCAATAAGTGTATATTGATTGGTTTGCGCAAAAGTTCTAGCGTCTACAAAATACGGGATAGATTTATGACATTTTTATTAGGCAGGGAAGGGGTTAACCACTAGGGGGAGACCAGGGGTTAATTATGTTTCCGAGGGAATGATTCTAACTGTAGGGGGAGGGGACATACACGGGGAGGAGACCGATCAGTGTTCCTCTCTCCTCTCAACTGACAGGACGTGGATCTGTGTGTTTACACACACAGATCCATGGTCCTGCCCGGTTAATGGGCAATCGCGGGTGCCCAGGGAACATCGTGTCGCCGGGCACATGCACACGCACCGGGTCCCGAGCAACGTGGCGGGCGAGCGCGCACCCCCGAGACGGCCGGGAAGCCCAGGACGTCATATGACGGCCACCCAGGATGGGAGATCCCATCTCAGACCGTCATATGACTATGGCTGGGTAATGAAGTGGTTAAACTTGCTTGCGGCTGTATTGTATTGCCAGCTCTCGGCATAACTGATGAAAAGTCAATGAAAAAAAACGGCGTGGGGTCCCCCCCAGTCCATACACCAAAAAAAAATTAAAGGCATCATTTACAATTTTATGTTGGGGGAGGTATGGTAAAAACATGTTACAGCAGAGTGGGGCCATGAGACTTTGCAATTCAGAGCAGCAAAAATTATCCCCATTCAATTGAATAGAATGCAATGCACACAGTTGTGGTGCGGTAGTGTACTCATTGGTACAGCGAGCTCCTCCTAAGCTCCCTAGTTTTTTTTTCCTTCAGCCCGCTGGGTTGAACTAAAAAAGACTTACCGTGTGAACCAGGCTTTAGATCTCATTCATATGTTCTAAATGGCAATGGAATGACAAATATACCATGAATACCTACAGCCAGGATCCCAGATGTTCCAATTTTTGTCAGCTGCTCAGCCTGTTCACCCGAGTGATGGGCTGAAAAGAGCCACTGCTGTTAACATGTATCTGCACATCCAGTGGTTTCCATGTTTAAGCTTTGGGGGACAAAGCAAAACACATTGGGGTGTGGCCTGTCGGGAACCCGGGCTGAGGTAGTCTTTCCCATCACTACTACATTACCATAGGACTCCGTGGATGTGTGGCACCAGGGATTTTTTTGATTTTTTTCTCTCTTCCCTTCAGTGACTACAGGAGCTGGGATGAGCTCCATCCCTCACAAATTTCTGACCCTGGATGCAGAGAGATTTTATCCAAGGGCAAAAATGTATCCCTACCTGCAAGTAACCACTGGATGTGCAGATACAGGTGGATACATGTTTACAGCAGCAGCCAGCCTTGGCTCCTTTCAGCCCATCACTCAGGTGTACAGGCTGAGCAGATATTGGAACATCTGAGATCCCGGGTGCAGGTATTTGCAGTATACTTGCTGCACCATGGTCATCATCATGTAGGATATATGACTAAGACCCAAGACTGGATTTCAGCTAACCTTACTGTGCAAGTTGAGCAGGTGCAAGGGGCAGCATATTGTGGTGGGCAGTAAATTCAGTGATTTATTTAAACCTTAAAAAAATGTATCCTAAGAAACTTTATGAAATGTTTTAAGAGATGAAAAAATAAAAAATATTGTGCACTGCCTACCACAGGATGGTGCCCTTTGCACCTGGTCAGTATGGTTGGCTTTTATTCAGTCTTAAACTGTAGCAAACCCAGCTTTTGAACTTGTACCTACAAGTAAGCCTATAATAACGCTTATCTGTAAGTATAGTGAATATATCTTAAACTTGTGGTGTTTAGGAAATATTCACATAGAAAGCAGCCGGTGATGTCACTGGTGCATGCGCTCTGAAGAGACGGCATACTGCTTGGTTGTACTTCTCCTGGGGAGGAGCGCAATTTGTTCTGCACTTATGCGACCCATTTTTAGCCACCAGCCAGCTATAGCCCGCTGTCAGCTGACATCGCTCAGCAGGTCCAGGCTGTGGAAAGATCCTAACTTTAAAGTCAGGATTCACCCAGATGCCTGGACCAGCAGCTTGCTCAGCCTCTCAGTGAGCCGCAGAGACCCTGAGCCAGCCACTCCTGCCCCCTCCACACCCTGGCATTCCAGTGAGCTTGGGGGAGGGAGGGCAGAGCCAGGGACTGACAGTCACCACTCTTTGCTCACTGAAGGCTGAGAACTGAGTAATCAGCGGTCTTTGATCACTCTGTTGTTGGGCTTAGAAGCAGCTGGGGACAAATGAAACATTGGATCGATGCTCCATGCACCTAGGTAAGTTTAATTAAAAGGAAAAACAATCTCCCTCTCCCTCCAAAGAACCCTCTCTCCCCAAGAAAAGATTCCCACTGTAAAATATCTTCCTCCCTCAAATATCCCCCCAAAAATAAACCCCCCGTCTCTAAACCGACCTACCAAAGCAAAAATATCTCCCTCAGTCAATACCCTCTCCCCCAGCAAAGATTTCTAATTATGAAGAAAATCTTCCTTCATCCAATCAAACTCCCTCCCAGAAGAAAATCCCTGCCATTAACCACCCCCTGTAAACTTCTCTACAAGAACCCCCCCCCCCCTTCTCCAAAAGCAAACCCACCCTCCTTTTCTTAACCCTCCACCAAAAGAAATTCCCCCAGACTGGAATTCTTACTTCCTCCTTCCTAAAACAGAAAATTGATGCATCCCCACTTACCAGACCTCAGATTCAGCACGGTACAGAAGTAGGAAAACTTCTGCATTCCCAGTCTCCCTTCGGGTGTGTCATATGATACCCCAAGGAGGAGTCTAGGAGTTCCCTCAACTGTGCACTGTCAATTGCCGGCATCTGGGACCTCACAGTAATTTCCTGCTTTTCAGGGGGACCCCTTATTAAACTGAGGGGATGGGGCACAATAGAAGAGGGGCTGGCTGCTGCACTCAGAAACTCTAATTGCTTCTACTGTGCTGATGCTGAGGCTAAACAGCAGGGACACTGTCTGGGCATTTTGCCAGGATGCTCGGGGGGGGGGGGTTTGAACACCCCTGACCCCCCCCTTATCTACACCCCTGTACTACACAGACTGCACTATATACTCTGATCTGCATTATATATACTACATGGACTGCACTATATACTCTGAACCATATTATATATACTACACTAACTGCACTATATACTCTGAAATGTATTACATGTACTACACCTACTGCACTATATACTCTGAACTGTATTACATATACTACACTGACTGCACTATATACTCTGAACTGTATTATATATACTACACTAACTGCACTATATACTCTGAAATTTATTATATATACACTACACTACACTGACTGACTGAACTCCCCTGACTCCCCCCTTATCTACACCCCTGTACTACACAGACTGCACTATATACTCTGAACTGTATTATATATACTACACGGACTGCACTATATACACTGAACCGTATTATATATACTACACGGACTGCACTATATACTCTGAAATGTATTAAATGTACTACACCTACTGCACTATATACTCTGAACTGTATTACATACACTACACTGACTGCACTATATACTCTGAACTTTATTACATATACTACACTGACTACACTATATACTCTGAACTGTATTATATATACTACACTAACTGCACTATATACTCTGAAATGTATTATATATACACTACACTGACTGACTGCATACTACACTAACTACCTGCACACTAACTACTTGCCTAATCTCTATTCATTCACTATATAGGGCTGCCGTGTAAGCAGCAGCCTTTTATAGTGTGTGGTGTGGACTTACCCCCTGAGCCATGATTGGCCAAAGGCACCCTGCCTTTGGCCAGTCACGGCCCTCACAGCACATCGTGCTGTGATTGGCCAAAGCATGCAGGTCAGGTGCATGCTTTGGCCAATCAGCAGCCGTCAATGCACTATGATCTCGCAGTGCATTATGGGGCGCTCTGCGGTGGGTGAACTTGCTGCAATCCCCCATATGTTCATTTGTTCAACGAGCCTATCCCTATTCAGCAGTCTCAACAGCCAATGGTTTTAAAAGCTAAGTTCACCTTTTACATAAACTGGTCCATGTAGGCAAGGAGCCTCAGTAGTTTAAAATGCACCATGCTCTTAGTAAATTTCTTTGAGCAAGTGTTTTACCTGTTTAATTATGTAAAATGGTTGTGGTTACAGGTATGATAACATACTATTCAATTAAATGCACTGTGCACATTGCAAAAATATTGTTTATCGCAAATGCCATACCTGTAGGAACTATCTGCCATCCATGAAGCCTGGTCAAAATACTTCCAATGTTTATTTTACTACATCCTGGCTTATTTCCAGGAAAAAGCAAATGTTAGGTGCCCACCTCCAACCTCACGGTTCCTGATGCAAAAGCTGCACATGCACAGTGCGCACTCTCTCCCCTTTATCCGAGGGTGGCTGAGCTCAGAGCTGCTGAGAAAGGAGAAGAGAGAGCACGTGCATGTGCTGATTTTGATCTAAGAATGCTTGCTCCTATGGGGTGAGTAACCAACGTTTGGCGTGTCCTGGAAATAAGCCAGAACGTAGGAATGTAAACATTGGGAGTATTTTGGTCAGGCTCAATGGGAGACAGAAAGGCTTACAGGTTTGGCATTTGCATTCAACAATATTTTTACAAAGGGCACAGTACATTTCATTGAATATCATGTTATTACTATTAGCCATTTGACAAAAAAAAAAATCACATGCTTAAAATACATTCAGAGAAAAAAATAAAAAAATCTGATGCTTCATACAACATATGGAACAGCACAATGGGTTATTAAAAACAGAAAAAAAGTCAGGTATTTGGTGTTATTTTCTAAGTTGGGATGACAGGTGAAAGCAAGATGGTCGCCAGGGGCAAATAAGATGTTTCTTTATATAATTTCAGCTCAGTGAGACTATTCTAAACTGATTGTATATGATGGGAAACACCTTACTTCCCTATCCTCTTTTTTTTATACATCAGTCACAAACAGGAAGATATACACTCACTGGTCACTTTATTAAGTACACCTGTTCAATTGCTTGGTAAAACAAATTGCTAATCAGCCAATCACATATCAACAACTCAATGCATTTTGGCATCTAGATGTGGTGAAGATGACATGCTGAAGTTCATACTGAGCATCAGAATGGGGAAGAAAGGGGATTTAAGTGACTTTGAATGTGGCATGGTTGCTGTTGCCAGACGGGCTCGTCTGGAATATTTAAAAAACTGCTGATCTACATGAATTTTCACGCACAACCATCTCTAGGGCTAATGCCCCATACGCACGATCGGACTTTCCGACAACAAAACCGTCGATTTTTGTTCAAAGGATGTTGGCTCCAACTTGTCTTGCATACACACGGTCACACAAATGTTAGCCAACATTTACGAACATAGTGACGTACAAGACGTACGTGATATCTCCATTATGAACGCTAGTTTTACAAGACCAAGCGCTTCCGGCTCGTACTTGATTCCGAGCATGCATGGACTTTTGTGCGACGGACTTGTGTACACATGATCGGAAAGTCTGACAACAAAAATTTGTTGGCGGAAAATTTGAGAACCTGCTAGCCAACATTTGTTGGCGGAAAGTCCGCCAACAAATGTTCGATGGAGCATACACACGGTCGGACTTTCCTCCAACAAGCTCACATACAACATGATCGTGTGTACGCGGCATTACAGAGAATGGTCCGAAAAAGAAAATTTCCAGTGAGCGGCATTTATGTGGACGAAAATGCCTTGTTGAGGTCAGAGGAGAATGGGCAGACTGGTTTGAGATGATAGAAAGGCAAAGGTAACTCAAATAACTACAACCAAGGTATGCAGAATACTATCTCTGAATGCACAACACATTGAATCTTGAAGCAGATGGGTAACAGCAGTAGAAGACCACACCGGGTGCCACTCCTGTTAGCTAAGAACAGGAAACTGAGGCTACAATTCTCACAAGTTCACCAAAATTGGACAAAAGAAGATTGGGAAAATGTTGTCTGGTCTGATGAGTTTGGATTTCAGCTGTAACATACAGATGGTAGGGTCAGAATTTGGCATCAACAACATGAAAGTATGGATCCATCCTGTCTTGTATCAACGGTTCAGGCTGGTGGTGGTGGTGTAATGGTGTGGGGGATATTTTCTTGACACACTTCAGGCCCGTTAGTACCAATTGAGCATTGTTTAAATGCCACAGCCTACCTGAGTATTGCTGCTGACCATGTCCACCCCTTTATGACTACAGTGTACCCATCTTTTGAATGGATACTTCCAGCAGGATAATGCACCATGTCAAACAGCTCAAATCATCTCACCACGAGAAAGAGGTGTCCACTTTCCCCGCTGCTTTTTGTGTTGGCCCTTGAACCCCTTCTCTCTAGGATTAGGCATAACCCGGACATCAGCGGGTTAAAAATTGGCAAAGACGAATATAAACTGGCTGCCTACGCGGATAACATTCTGTTCTATGTTACGCACCCGAGGATTACTCTCCCGAACATAAATTCTACATTAATAGAATTTGGGAAGCTTTCCAATTTTAAGGTTAACCCGACTAAATGCTAGATATTAACAAAGGTAAGCTTAGAGATTACTCATATCAAAAACACTTCCCATTTATTTGGGGGAACAAAGAACTTAATTATCTAGGAGTTAAAATAACTACTTCAAAAGAGACTCTGTTCCAGGCAAATTTTATGCCCCTCCTCAATGAAATAAAGCAAGAACTTAATAGAATTTCACATGGACAGTTATCCTGGGCAGGTAGAATCAACATCTATAAAATGGTAAAACTACCTAAAAACACATATAAAATGCAGATGCTCCCAGTATCACTTCCACAAGCATACCTCAAAAGTCTACATACGATGCTTTTTAGATTCATTTGTAGAGGAAAAAAACCTTGTTTAAATTTTACACAGTTAACTAAAGAGAAGTGTAAGGGAGGGTGGGGAGCACCAGATATTCGTAAGTACTATGAGGCAATTGCCTTGGCATGAGTTATGGAGAAAAACAATGGGTAACAATGGAAAATAAAATTAGTAAAACCACGTTGAATAAGATAATTTGGAACCCCACCACATTTAAGAAAATGCAGCACTGAAACTCAGGATATTACTAGACACGCACTCAAAGTTTGGGACACACTGCACAAAAGGGAGCACTGGGGGATTTAATTCACCACTAATTCCACTTAAGACTTCAGAATATTTTGCACCGGGGTAGGAGGGGGGGTGCACCTCAGGATGTGCTATAAGAGGGCATTTTAGTGTAAAACAGGGCATCTCTGTGATATATTTGTTATGTAAAAATGCAGATAAAAACAGCCACTATGATATGACGAAGTGAAGGGACGAGTTTGAATTTTAATAACTGAAACATGACTCCCAGAAAAATGTCTTGCTGATGTGGCAAAAAAAAAAGAAAGAAATCATCTCACCACTGGCTTCTTGAACATGACTATGAGGTCACTGTTCTCCAATGGCCTCCACAGTCACCAGATCTGAATCCAATAGAGCACCTTTGGGTTGTAGTGGAATGGGAGATTCACACCATGGATGTGTAGCCGACAAATCTGCAGCAACTGCGTGATGTTATCATGTCAATATGGACCAAAATCTCTGCAGAATGTTTGAAATACCTTGTTGAATCTATGCCACAAAGAATTTAAGCAGTTCTGAAGGCAAAAGAGGGTCCAACCCAGTACTAGCAAGGTGTACCTAATAAAGTAGCTGGTGAGACAATGACTATGACAATGGACACAGGTAAACCTCTCTAGTGCTACAAAAGGTGAACCAGGGCCATATGACATCACATAATAAAATAGCAGCACACAAATAGCAGCAAAAAACAGATACACACAATTACCCTATAAATTGATTATCTTATATACATCATATCTCTTTTATACATATGTAATCTGTTTTAATATTTTCTAAAAATAAGAGTTGATATTGTTTTTTTAAAAGTTTTGATTGTAGCTTCAATGCTATATCTAAATTTCCATGGTTTAACTTTGATATGAACTCAATCATTTATAGGGGTAATAGCACTAGGAGATGAACATTGTTGTTATTAGTTCCACTCCATTTATTTCTACAAACATATATAATATAATATAATATAATATAATATGTCTGCACCTGTAAAAATCAACATATCCTTTGGCTGTTATACACTGGGACCCCCAAAGTCATGGGTCCTGTAGCAGAGGCTACAACTGTAGCCTCCCCACTGCTCAATAATCCTGATTTATTTCATTAAAAAAAGCTATGCATACATTTTTATAATTTTTATATTTTTTTTATTCTATTTTTTTTTAATTAAAAATACGGTACTATCAGTTTTTTGTTTTTGTCTAATATAAAACTCTGTCTAACATTAAAATGTAAATAATCGGCTTTCTTTGCATAATAAGTCTGGAAGCCACCTTGAAAGACAGGAGGTTAAAGGCTTAGTTACAAAGGCCTGCTGATACATTAAAAATGCAATTTATAACCTATACAAAGCTACTAAAATCAATAAATGGCATCAAATGGCGCCCACATCAACCCAAGACATTATCAGCAAGACACAGCATATGGGATTTAATGTGATACTTCGCCTATGCCTGCAAGATGTATGTATACGTAGAGAAAAATGTTCAATAGCTACAGAGCTGATTAAATCCAAGTCACGGTTAGGCAATAACACAGTTTGATCAATATTCGCATGTGAGGAAAGCCATTTCAGTGTTTTAGGAACCTTCACTGAAGGTGACTGTTGTAACTGACATAAACAGTATGGGATGCAGTTCACAGTATTACTAGCACCAGCACAATGTTAACATGATTTGTTACCCACAGATCAGCTTTAAAATCTGTTTTATCTGCAAACCATTTTCGTGACTGATATGCCAGTATTCTGCGCTGCCATCTGGAAAAGCAGAAATTTGCTGTCTACTACTGAAACACATCTAACAGAGAAAACGAACACAAGTGCTTCTGAATAACGCAGCACACACTCAATCTTTGTTGTAAGAGATTGCGGCAAAATATTGGATTAGAAATATTATATTGCCATATATTATATTTAAGGTATCTATGATAATAACTACCGGTATATTCACATTACTTCTAGCTAGAAAACAACACTTTAAAGCCTTCACCCCAACATTGTTGCATGCAAACAGACACATGCATGCACACACATAGGCACACCCATACATCTTAGTGGTATCAATTATGCATATCAGTAAACCCATACCCATAAAAACACTTAAAAAAAAAAAAGAGAGAAATCCCTAGCAATACAAAAGGCATCTGTCCAATGCAACTGTACAAATAATGTCCAATAATGACTATCACTCTTCCTAAAACACTTTATTCAGCCAGACCAAACACAGAGTCCCTGCCTACGCACTTCACCTTACTGACTCGTTTCAACCTTATGGGCTTATTTGTAGAGAGTAGAGAATCTATGGTTAATCCCAAAAGAGTGAAACAAGTCAGCAGGAGTGGTCTGTATGGAGGGTCTCTCCATGTGTTTGTTCTGGCTGAAGAAAGATTTTGAGGAAGAGCTATGTTCCTGGCATGCACCTTTTGGAGCAGTGCCCTTTTTTCTTTTTGCAGTGACATTATTGTGGAACGTCACTTATAATCAGAAGTTCAGCAACCTCTGTAACTGTACAAGTGGTGACAAATGTTATAAAATTAATAAAAATCTATACTTAAAAAAAAAAAAAATCAGAAGTTCAGTTCATTATCCTCCTCCCTGCCACGACTGTAAATTTTCTTTTCTTGGAGCAGATACCTATTCCTGAAAGGTACCTACCTGCAACCTCCGGGGACATGTCACAGGAGACAGCAGGACCATTCAGAAAGTGCAGTGCGTCTCACTGAAGCGCACTGGGGAGCTAGCTGTGAGCCAGCAGGAAGTCACAGCCGGCTTCCCACACTCAAGATGGAGGCGGCAGGGACCCAAAGACCAGTGAAGAACCGGCTAGGGTGGTGGCAGCACTGAATTCCTCGGCTGGTGAGAACCTGTTTATTAAAAGTCAGCAGCCACAGTGTTTGTAGCTGCTGACTTGTAATTTTTCTACAAACGTTCTTTAATGAATTATCAATTATTGAACCAGCGAACAAAATGGTGCAGACAAGATCTAAGCGTTATATAATCAATATAAAATTGCATAAACATCAACTAAATGTTCCCCAGTTGGTATATACACAACTCTATATATAAATAAATAACTACAAGTTCTAAAACGCTATCAACCAGCATGATTTGAATGAAGAGGTGTAAGGCATAATGTGTAAAGCAAGGTATAGAAGCGTTAGAAAATGGGAGTGCATACAAGGCCCAGGAGGTTTAATATGACACATAGATGTCATTCAGATTTCATTTTAAGCGTTTTTATTGGTTAGGGTTCTCTGATACGTATAACTTGAATAAAATACATTCTTTTACAATTTATTCTGCAATGCGTCTGTATACTTAGGTGCTCAGCAGTTTTTACTCTTTGTTATGTATTAATTTCTGAACCCCTAGCCAGCACACTGTAGTGGTGTAATCCTTTATTATTATATTTTAGCAATATCTGCTTGGTCTTGTTACTTGTATATAAAAGAACTGCCTGCAGTATCAGTAAAAGAGAGAGAAAAAAAATAATGTATTATATATACCATAACTGTCATTTTAAACCGTTTAGTGCAACCTGCAAGGACAGCAGAATAAGCAAGAGCCAGAATGCTCTCTAGCTAGACAAAAAGATCAATTCATTGGGGATTTTGCAGATTTTACATATGTTCAGTCTGTTGCAAATTTTTTGCAGGTTTTCTTTTCTTATGCCTGGTGATTCTGCTAGTAAATGACATACTGCAACTTCTGGCCCTGGATTGACAAGGTTGTCTGAGGCAGCGTTGTTACCCCCAGGATGTACATTTTCAGCCCTTTTACATCAAAATTGTCCAAAGAGCAGTATGGAAGGTATAGTCCTTTGTGAGCTGCCCTTGGAACAGTAAAGACAGATTCACCTATGGCTAGGATGCGGGCACACAAAAGAAAACCACTGCCATAAGCAGCTAATCCATACACAGTGCATGACTCTCATAGTTACATAGTTAGTCAGGTTGAACTTCAACCAATTAAAAAAACAAATAGAAAACCTTGAGATACACAATTCTATACTCATAGTTGAACCAGAGGAAGGCCAAAAATAAATACAATAAAGCATTCTAGTGTGGGAAAAAAAAAATCCTTCCTGGTCCCCCAGGAGGCAATCGGATATTACCTGGGTCAACTACACCTGGCATTATTAGATTCAATTTTAGATATATTTTGTGCATTTAGGAATGCATCCAGCTCTTTTTTAAAACAAACAATCTACTGAGTACTGAGCTAGCCAGAACTAGTTCTTGAGGGAATCTATTCCACATTTTCACAGCTCTTACTGTGAAGAAGCTTTTCCGTATGTGAAGGTTAAATCTCTTTTCCTCCAGATGTAAGGAGTGCACCTTATAATGACCTGAAAGTGAATAACTCAACACCAAGTTCACTATATGGATATCAGGGCTGGGCTCAGCCCTTCCTTCTCTGAGCTGGCCGCTCAGCTGTTGGCTAATTGCCAGCTCCCATCTCTCTCCACAGTTACGCAGCTGTTGTTGATTCTGCTCGTCAGTCCTGCCTACTTAAAGCCGTCCAGCTTACTTGATCTCTGCCTTCGCTTTTGTCAACATCACAGAGACTTTCTCCTGTGTTCCTGTTGAAGACTTGCTCGGCTAACATTCCTTCTGGTTCCTGATCCTGCTTGCTGTACTACTACGTTTATCTCTGGCTCTCTGACATTTGCTTGGCTGACTACCCGAACTGGTTACTGAACTCTGGCTTGTTTTGACTATGTTTACTCTGTTTACCTAATTATTATTAAACAAGTGTGATTTAACTATACTTTTGTCTCGGTCTGATTCATGGTTTCTGATAATGAACCACTTATGTATTTTATACATATTGATCATATCCCCGCTTAATCTCCTCTTCTTGAGAGAGAATACATTAAATTCAGCTAATCTTTACTCATAGCTGCGTTCCTCCATGCCTCTTATTAGTTTGGTTGCCCTTCCCTGCACTTTCTCCAGTTCCCCAATATCCATTTTATGAACCCAAAACTGAACTGCAAATTCCAGATGAGGTCTTACTAATGATTTGTACAGGGGCAAAATTATATTTCTCTATTTGGAGTCTATACCTCTTTTGATACAAGAAGGTGTTTGGCTAGCTTTAGAAGCTGCAGCTTGGCATTGCATGCTATTATAAAGTCTGTAATCTACTAGGACACCCATATCATTCTCCACCATTGACTCCCCCAGCTGCTCTCCTCCTAGTGTGTATGATCCATACACGTTTTTAGCCTGCAAGTACATAACTTTACATTTATCAACATTAAACCTCATTTGCCACAGAATTGGTCAATTAAATATTGCACTGAGGTCGGCTTATAAATTGAAGACCTCCTGTATGGGCATTATTCCACTGCATAGCTTGGTGTCATCTGCAATAACTAAAATCATACCTTTAATCCCAAACTCTATAACATTTATAAATATGTTAAAAAGTAATGGTCCCAACACTGAACCTTGGGGTACACCACAAAAAACCCTAGACCAGAGTATGAAACACTAATATGGTCTTTTAGCTAGTTTTCTATTTAAAATGGGATTTTCTAAGACTGTAATTTACACATTAGTCGTGTGTGGGGAACTGTGCTAAATGCTTTGGCAAAATCTAGGTATACTACATCCACAGCCACACCTTTGTCTAAGTTTTTGCTTTCTTTCTCATAAAATAAACTTTGTTTGACAACTTAGGTCTTTTGTGAATCCATACTGACTATTGTTTAAAATATCATTTTATAGCTAAAACTCTTCTATGTGTTCATTTATTAAACTCTCCAGTGTCTTCCGGACCATAGAAGTTAAACTAACCGATCTGTAGTTACTTGGTAAAGACTTTGATCCTTTTTGAATGTAGGCACCACATTGGATAAATGGCAATCCAGTGGTACCATACCAGTCATTAAAGGGTCTTTAAAAATTAAAAACAATGGCTTACATATAACAGAGCTAAACTCTTTGATGACTATTGGATGTAGGCCATCTGGTCCAGGTGCTTTATTCACCTTTTTTTGTTTAAATGTTTCTGAACTATTATTAATATAACCAATTTTGAGCCATCATGGATAATTTGGAGTTATGTCAATATTATTCCTGTAAGGGATTTGAGCCTCATCATTTTCCTTTGCATACACAGAGCCGAAGAAGGTATTTAATAAATTAGCCTTCTCTATGTCCTCAGAAACCAGCTCAAAAGTATCTAGTAAAGGTCCTACATGCTCAGACCTGAACTTTTTACTGTAAATATAGTTGTAGAATTTTTGGGGGGTTTTCCTACTCTCTTTTGCAACTTGTCATTCATTTTCAATTTCTGTTGCCTTGATTTTCTTTTTACATATTCTGTTATATTCTTTGTAACTTTTAAATGATGATAGTGTTCCTTCATTTTTTAATTTTTAAAAGCTCTTTTCTTATAGTTTCAAACTATTTTAACTTTGGACTTTCAACCCAGTAAATGTAAGCTTTAAAACTGATTTAAAAAATAAATAAAATGGCAGTTCTTTGTAATTTATGTTTATCCAGCTGATATAGTACAGGAATATTTTTACTCTAAAAAACACCAATTTATACATATCTGTATAAACGGTCAAAATTCAAACAATATAGTGGAATACTTGGGTCAATTACTATTTATTTTAATCAATTTACAATTATGGGGGGGGGGGGGGGGTTGCAGGGGATGTTAAAGCTGAACTTTACCCATAACAACTTGTTACAAAATAAAGTTCTTTAACAAGGAGCATACATTCTACATAAATAATTATGCTACCAAAATAAGTGTGTGCTGTAAATTGCCTCCAGCATTGTTCCTGTTTCTTACGAAAACGACAGGTTGTCATTTTCCTGTAACCCAGAGTCCCTGAGCAGCAGTAAATCTTTAAGCTTTCAGTGGATTGGTCTCTAATGGCTCCGATTTTCAGTGCCAAAAAACAGAGAACAACTGAGCATGTGCAGAGCAGGGTGAGACAATGTATTACTGAATTTTAAACAGTACAGTCACTTCTTTTTAATGTTTTATATAGCTACACCTGCAAAGGGGGCCAGCCTGAAGCTTAGCAGGACTTCATTTTCTGACTAAAGTTCCACTTTAAGCATATAAGTTGAGTAGACGTAGCTGACAGCACAGAACAGGGTTAGGCAACCCCCGGCACTGGTCAGCAGAGCAGCGCAGGGAAGTGTCAGTGAAACACTAAAAGATGGGAAACATTGTTTGGTTCGCTAACTTTCCTGTAGCTGCGATCGTCAGCTTTTGTGATGGGGAAGAGATTGGGTGCAGTTCTGCTTGGGGGGGTGGTCCCTGTTTCCAGGAGTAGGAGGACTGTCTTGGCCACTGCTAAAGCCAATCACAGTCCTGCTAGCCCTGTCCACCATCTGGTGGAAGATGACTCGCTTGGTTGCCACCATCAATATCAGAAAGAAGGGATTTCACTGTGATTGAGAAAACAGTTTGTGGAATTACTGTTGAGCTTCTTGGAACTTTGTGGAAATTATTCCTGAACTTTTGCATCCCTTGCTACTGAACCCCTGCACTCTGTGTCCCTTTAAGCCACAGCCAGTATTCAGTATTCATTCATCAATGAAAATCACACCCAACAACTTTTTCTCAGCTGCGGGGAGCCCAACTTATGATCCTGCACACAGGCCCACTGCTTTCAGAAAATGCCCCTGACCTGAGCTCATAACTGAGCATCCATTGCAGATGCTTGTATGTGACATCACATACATCACATACAAGCACGTGGGCTGGATGCGAGAGGTGGATCAGCAGGATGAGTGTGCCAGGACAGGTAGATGTGTCTCATCTCTGCTTCCTTTCACCACTCACCACATCATAGCAGAGAAGAGGGTACAGCAGTGGAGCAGATGAGCAGGAGGGTATAGCGGTGGGGCAGATGTGCAGGAGGGTTAAGAGGTGGAACAGAAGAGCAGGAGGGTACAGCGGTAGGGCTAATGTGCAGGGAGGTACAATGGTGGAAGAGGTGAGAAGGGGGTTCAGCAATTGGACAGAAGAGCAGGGAGGTACAGTGATGGGCCAGATGAGCAGGAGAGGTCAGTTTGGGGCCAGATGAGCAGGGGGGTTCAGTGTTGGGGCAGAAAAGCAGGGGGGTGGTGCAGTGGGGCAGATGTGAAAGGAGGTGTCTTGGTGGAGCAGATGAGCAGGGGGTTACAGTGGTGGGGCAGGAGATCAGGGGGGAACAGTGGTGGGGCAGAAGAGCAGGGGGGTACAGAGGTGAGACAGATGTGCAGAAGCTACATTGGTGGGGCAGATGAGCAGATGGGTTCAGTGTTAGGACAGATGGGAAGGTGATTCAGTAGTGAGACAGAAGAGCATGGATATACGGCGGTGGAGCAGATGTGCAGCGAGGTACAGTGGTGGGGCAGGTGAGAAAAGGGGTACATTGATGGAGCAGATGAGCAGGGGGATTACAGTGGTGGGACAGATGTGCAGGGAGGTACAGTGGTGGGAGGGATGAGAAGGGGGTTCAGCGGTGGGACAGAAAAGCAGGGGGGTACAGTGATGGGGCAGATGAGCAGCGGGTTACAGTGGTGGGACAAATGAGCAGGGGGGTACAGTGTTGGGCCAGATAAGGGGGTTACAGTGGTGGGAAGTTGAGCAGGGGGGGTTCAGTGTTGGGGCAGAGGAGAAAGGAGATACATTGGTGGGACAGATGAGCAGGGGGTTACAGTGGTGGGTGGGGCAGAAGAGCAGGGGGGACAGATGTGCAGGAGGAACAGTCGTGGGGCAGATGAGAAAGGTGGTTACAGTGGTGGGGCAGATGAGCAGATAAGTTCAGTGTTGGACAGATGAGAAGATGGTTCAGTGGTGGGGCAGATGAGAAAGGGGGAACATTGGTGGGGAAGATGAGCAGGGGGTTACAGCGGTGGGGGCAGAGGAGCAGGGGGTACAGAGGAGAAAGGAGGTACATTGGTGGAACACATGAGCAGGGGGCTGCAGTGGTGGGGCAGAAGAGCAAGGGGGACAGAGGTGGGACAGATGTGCAGCAGGTACAGTAATGGGGCAGATGAGAGAGGGGGTTACAGTGGGAGGGAGATGACCAGATACGTTCAGTGTTAGGACAGATGAGAAGATGGTTCAGAGGTGGAGCAGACGTGCATGGAGGTGGTGGGGCAGATGAGAAAGGGGGAACATTGGTGGGGAAGATGAGCAGGGGGTTACAGTAGTGGGACAGAAGAGCAGGGTGGTACAGTGATGGGGCAGATGTACAAGGGGTTACAGTGGTGGGACAAATGAGCAGGGGGTACAGAGGTGGGGCAGATGTGCAGGGTAGTACAGTGTTGGGGCAGATGTGCAGGGGGTTACCATGGCGGGGCAGATGTGCAGGGGGTTACAGCGGTGGGGCAGATGAGAAAGGGGGTACATTGGTGGGACAGATGAGAAAGGAGGTACATTGGTGGGGCAGATGGGCAGGGTGGTACAGTGGTGGGGCAGAAGTACAGGGGGTTATAATGGTGGGGTAGATGAGCAGGAGGGTACAGTGGTGGGGCAGATGACAGTGGTGGGGCAGATGTGCAGGGTAGTGCCATAGTGAGGCAGATGTACAGTGGTGGGTCAGATGTACAGGGGGATACAGTGGTGGGGCAGATGAGCAGGGGGGTACAGTGGTGTAACAGATTTGCAGGGGGGACAGTGATCTGAGATTTGAAGTTTCAGGAATTGGGGCTGATCTGAGGCGTGAGAGTGCAGGATGATAATTTCTCACTACTAAAATAGTTTACAGCATTTACTTTATAAAAAATCCTTTTCGTGATTAAGAGTGTGAAGTTGACATTTTTTTGTTATAAAATCGGCACGCTCAATTTCTTTGAAAACATTTTTCGGCACACTGTGCTCAAAAGGTTGCCTACCCCTGGCATAGAATATGGTGCACATTTTGCAGAGCACTAATGTAGCATGTGGACTTGGTACTAATATAAATGACAGTGGTGGGGTGGTAGCAGTTACTGGCATTGCTGATGGTAGCAGAGCTATTTATTTATATTACACAGAAGTGGCTAAAATTCATTGTATATCCAAGACTGATTCATTTGCTCAAAGTTTGATCTCTCTACACTTGCCAGGGACTATATGGTATGCCTTGAGGTGACAACCTCACCTGCTGCCTATTCTCTCTTCAGGTATCTGGAGGTTTTAACCCACTCAAAATCTTTGTCTTTATAAAGATCATCATGATCACCAGAGGAAGGGTGGCTAATGAAATTATTTACTTTTCATCTACTGTATAACCATTTTTTTCCATTTTCTAGCTGCAGACAAGTGTGCATTGAAGATTGCCTTTCTAAATGTCACTAAGACACCCTAAAATGGAATAGAAATGTGTAGTATGGATCTATATTCATATATAACTTTAGTTACTGTACTGAATTACAAGAAACTTAGTAATAGTTTTAAGGTGATTGCTTATATATATATATATATATATATATATATATATATATATATATGAAAATGTATGTTTCTGATCTCACATATGGTCACTCACAGATGGTCACATGGTCTCGGGACCATTATGGTTAGTCTTTTGTTAGTACCAGATAAAACCAGCTTTTTCGCACCTTCCATCTAGCCTTTAAAAGGTCAGACAATAGAGAAGGCCTGTGGACTTCTTCTAAGGACATGAATGTGCCTAGAGTTTGAACAGACCATGGCCTTCCAGAACTTTCAGAAGTTATGGGGTCCCCTGGAATTGAATATGCTATATTTATCCTGTATCGTATCATCTGTAATACATCTTTAATCGAAGCTAAGTAAAACTTTTTATTATATTCTTTGTGTTGTGTGTTTTAATCCTTGCATTTACTGACCACATATCTGAAAGGGTAAATACAGTAGGGACGGAAAGTATTCAGACCCCCTTAAAATTTTCACTCTTTGTTATATTGCAGCCATTTGCTAAAATCTTTTAAGTTCATTTTTTTTCCTCATTAATGTACACACAGCACCCCATATTGACAGAAAAACACAGAATTGTTGACATTTTTGCAGATTTATTAAAAAAGAAAAACTGAAATATCACATGGTCCTAAGTATTCAGACCCTTTATATATTTAACTCAGGTGCTGTCCATTTCTTCTGATCATCCTTGAGATGGTTCTACACCTTCATTTGAGTCCAGCTGTGTTTGATTATACTGATTGGACTTGATTAGGAAAGCCACACACCTGTCTATGTAAGACCTTACAGCTCACAGTGCATGTCAGAGCAAATGAGAATCATGAGGTCCAAGGAACTGCCTGAAGAGCTCAGAGACAGAATTGTGGCAAGGCACAGATCTGGCCAAGGTTACAAAAACATTTCTGCTGCACTTAAGGTTCCTAAGAGCACAGTGGCCTCCATAGTCATTAAATGGAAGATGTTTGGGACGACCAGAACCCTTCCTAGAGCTGGCCGTCCGACCAAACTGAGCTATCGGGGGAGAAGAGCTTTGGTGAGAGAGGTAAAGAAGATCCCAAAGATCACTGTGGCTGAGCTCCAGAGATGCAGTTAGGAGATGGGAGAAAGATGTAGAAAGTCAACCATCACTGCAGCCCTCCACCAGTCAGGGCTTTATGGGAGAGTGGCCCGATGGAAGCCTCTCCTCAGTGCAAGACACATGAAAGCCCGCATAGAGTTTGCTAAAGAACACCTGAAGGACTCCAAGATGGTGAGAAATAAGATTCTCTGGTCTGATGAGACCAAGATAGAACTTTTTGGCCTTAATTCTAAGCGGTATGTGTGGAGGAAACCAGGCACTGCTCATCACCTGTCCAATACAGTCCCAACAGTGAAGCATGGTGGTGGCAGCATCATGCTGTGGGGGTGTTTTTCAGCTGCAGGGACAGGACGACTGGTTGCAATCGAGGGAAAGATGAATGCGGCCAAGTACGGGGATATCCTGGACGAAAACCTTCTCCAGGGTGCTCAGGACCTCAGACTGGGCCGAAGGTTTACCTTCCAACAAGACAATGACCTTAAGCACACAGCTAAAATAACGAAGGAGTGGCTTCACAACAACTCCGTGACTGTTCTTGAATGGCCCAGCCAGAGCCCTGACTTAAACCCAATTGAGCATCTCTGGAGAGATCTAAAAATGGCTGTCCACCAACGTTTACCATCCAACCTGACAGAACTGGAGAGGATCTGCAAGGAGGAATGGCAGAGGATCCCCAAATCCAGGTGTGAAAAACTTGTTGCATCTTTCCCAAAAAGACTCATGGCTGTATTAGATCAAAAGAGTGCTTCTACTAAATACTGAGCAAAGGGTCTGAATACTTAGGACCATGTGATATTTCAGTTTTTCTTTTTTAATAAATCTGCAAAAATGTTAACAATTCTGTGTTTTTCTGTCAATATGGGGTGCTGTGTGTACATTAATAAGGAAAAAAATGAACTTAAATGATTTTAGCAAATGGCTGCAATATAACAAAAAGTGAAAAATTTAAGGGGGTCTGAATACTTTCCGTCCCCACTGTATATGAATGAACCTATGAATAAATGTAACACAGAATTTAACCCCTTGTTACAAAATGAAATAGATTGTCAAGCTGTAGAATGGTGGTTGATGCTTGCTGAAAAACAGCTGAAATTACAAATACATTATATTACCAAAAGTATTGGGATGTCTGCCTTTACACGCACATGAACTTTATTGGCATCCCAGTCTTAGTCCGTAGGGTTCAATATTGAGTTGGCCCGCCCTTTGCAGCCACAAGGTTTAGGAGTGTGTCTATGAGAATGTTTAAACATACTTCCAGAAGCGCATTTGTGAGGTCAGACACGGATGTGAATGAGAAGGCCTGGCTCACAGTCTCTGCTCTAATTTATCCCAAAGGTGTTCTATCGGGTTGAGGTCAATTTTATTTCAATTTTATTGTTTCACTTTAAAAATTATTTAAATCACTGCTCCCGAAAAAATGTCAGTTTTGAAAACTTTTTTTTGCATTGATACATGTCCCCTGGGGCAGGACCCGGGTCCCCAAACACTTTTTTGGCAATAACTTGCATATAAGCCTTTAAAATTAGCACTTTTGATTTTTCACGTACATGTCCCATAGACTTTAACGGTGTTCGTACAAATTTTTCGCCTGTTCGCATGTTCTGCTGCGAACCGAACTGGGGGGTGTTCGGCTCATCCCCACTAAACAATATTGGAAAAGTCGTTATCCAAGAAAACAAGTCCAGATACTATCTATCCAAACGAAGGTTTATTGTCAATATTAGAGACAAACAGTTTGACAAACAGACATCAAAAAAGAAACCTTGATGTGTTTTGCCCATGTTTATTCATAAGGTCACCATTCATACAGCTGCAATATAAAATTATTAATAAACAGTCACCAACATCTGTTGGAAGACTGTTGTCAACAAAATGGTTCCATTATATAAATGTATATATGACTCTAGGGGATGCCCAAAAAAATTCTCAAAGGTATGGGATATTTGGACAGAGTCCTGGGATACTGTTGGGTCATCGCCAATGCCTCCATAGGATGCTCGGTTTTGCTTTTGTGTACCTTTTTGGTTAGGTCCTGTGTACTGGGAGAAAGTCTTACAATGTCTACTTAGTACACTCCAGCTACCTTAAATTAGGTCACCTTAGGCCTTGGTTACCGATCACCTTGTTTTTTTATGTTTTTTTGTCAACTTATTTTCTATTTCCAAGCCTTGGTATGCCCAATAGGCTTTGTTGTGTAACAGTTACATCCTGATCTTAATTTAAACAATTAAAACAATTTAAAAAAAAGAGAAAAAAAGGACGATTGTGTTACCTGTAAATTTATTTATTATTATTTTCTTGATGTACATTACAGGACACAAGATGATCTATCCTGGAATGAATGGGTTGTACTGCCACCTTCTGGAGATTTGGACACTGGCAGGAAAAGCTGTCAGGACAGCCCAGTAGAATCCCTCCCACTCCCAGCATGCCTCAATTTAGTATCAAGGAGTGACAGGAGTGGGTTATAAGAACAGAGGAGAGGGGACTGTGTCCTGTAATGTACTCCAAGAAAACAATTTTACAGGAAAGACAAAAATGCTGTTTTCTTAATCATACATGACAGGACAACAGGATGAAGTATTCTGTAAAAAATGGGACATCCAAAGCAATCCAGCTGAGTGGTGGGAAACAACAATCAAAAGGCTAACATGAATAAACCAACAATTTAACAAGACTGGATCAGTGAAACTCCGAATTTGTGTTAAATTGTAGGTGCCACACGCCCCCAAAAACAAAAGAACGAAAAGTCAAAAAAAAAAAAAAATGGGACTTTTATGTTGGCAAAAAACCTATAACACATGAAAATTAGGTCTAAAATATTATAATGTATTTATGCCAAAAATGTATAAAGAGGGTACCCACCAATATAGTCCCTTAAATTGGATGTAAACCCGATTTTTTTTTTTTTAATTAACACTTGTACCTTGTAGAGTAGAGGTATTCATGTCACCTGTGCCCAGTCTTGCCACAAAGAGTTAATCCAGCACTGAGCAATCCCCTTATTTTTTTTCAGTAAAATAAAAATGGACAGACAGAGAAATACCAGTCCATTCTTCCCCCTTGCTGTGAGTGACAGATGATTTCCTTATCTCACGAACGAACGAGCATACAGAGCTTCACATCTCCCCTCTCTCAGCGTCTCAGAGCTGTGCTAGCTATACTGAAAACTCCTCTCCACTACAGCCTGTGTGGCACATGCGCAGGAGTCACGGGGGGGGGGCCTGAGCACGCTCTGCTTCTGCCCAGAGCGCGCTCTGTGTCCCCTGTGCATGCACTTCTAGCATAACAAGCACAAGGTTCGTACTCATGCCGCTTGTGGGCGGGAGCCTAGTGATGTCACGGCTCAGCCCACCAAGCGCCACAGCAAAGGACCCGCCCATGGATTCCAGAGTTTTGTGGGGCTCGGTGTAGGAAAGAGGGTGAATTGTGGAAAGTAGGATTAGAATTAGAAGCCATGTATAGATACATACTTTATCATCCTGACAACAGTATTTATTCATGTGGTGTGGGGGATACATCCACTTTAAGGCTGGGTTCACACTATTGCGAATTGGATGCGGCTTTCCCCACATCCAATTCGCATGTCAGGAGATTGTCCTGTGTGTCTTCTGGTCTGTTTCAGGTCCGAATTCAGCCAAAAATTCAGATCGAAAATGGACCTGAAACAGTGAACAGGGACGCACCGGACCCCTGCTGTGAGCATACCGCAGTGTGAACCCAGCCTCAGAGATTAAAAACATATAACCTAGATTGTTGCTGCTCACTCTGGCACTGGGGAAATTAAACTCAAGTGCTTTTACAATGAGTTGTGCCAGTCCGAAACTGTATTTTAGGGCATGGCAGCCCACTTTTATTAAATAAATGGAAAGTTCACATGCACATTAGTTGTCCACACAGGGGTTTCTTCCACATAAAAATACAAACAATGAAAATACAGAGCCATCTGGCTTGCCTGTTGGGAGCGCCACTGCTCCTCTTAACAGTTCCGCTGACTAATGTATTGTCCAGCCTTTCTACCTGGACCACTTTGGCTCTCTTAGCCTTTTGTTGCAGGGCCCTACGGCACAACCCACTTTTGGCCTATGGATTGAGGTTCACCTGACACCTGATTGGAGACGATCTGACTCCTGGAACGAGACCTGTCATCTCCTGGCTGCTAGCTGGGGCACCTCTGACCCCTGAGTGACACCCTCTGTCCCTCACACTAGGAGCAGTCCCGATTGGGAGCTCTGAGCTATCTTCAGACCTAAGTATATAATGACCCTGCACACCTGTATATTTACACAGGTTGCAGGCATCTGGTAAAACCCAGACACAGGATTGAAAGTTCAGATTCAGAGCTACAGAATCTGGAGAAAGCCAAATACACAGTTTTCTCTGATCAGAAACAATAGTCTGGAACTTCACATTAACCCTAAATGTGAATCCTTTGTCACATTTTCCTTTTTTCGCAGTGACAGGGCCTCTCACTGTCACACCATCTACTATATAATACATAGTCTAAAACATTATAACATTGTAACATACAGCTGCAATATGAAATTATTATTAAATAGTCGCCAACATCTGGCCAGAGAGAAAAATAGGATGATTGTGGACTTACAGGATTTACAAGTGCTTGTAAGCAGTGGCGGCAGGTACTAAACTTTTGGGGGGGGCAAACAAACCCCCCCCAGGTCCACATTCACCGCTCCATAGTCGTGGCGCCGCAGCTACCTCAGCTTCTCCTCCCAGCCAACCTGATCCGCCTCATGTCCTATTTAGCCGGGAGAAGCCGGAAGACATTATCGAATATTGATAGTGAATAGCGAGCCCAACCTTTTTCAAGCCACTTAGAGTCTCAGGCTCTAATCATGTGGCTTGAAGGAAAAAAAAAAACCTATAGAAACCTATGAGTCTGGTGCTCCGCATGCATCCCTGCATGCAAACTGGGGGGGGGGGGGCTGCACCCCTTTTGGACCAGCTGCTCCTACTTTTACTTTTGTTTATTTGGCAGACAGCATTGAGAGAAAATATGCGGACCTTCATCTGGGCAAGTTGAAAGCATGCATAATGCTACACTGTAGGAGTACTCGCTATTTCTTTTTGACTGCACCACTTATGGATCTCACTATGGGATACTGTGATGGTTATTGATATGTACTGATTTGAGTATATGTAGACACCCCCTACCCTTTGGCTCTGTATGGTGAAATTTGATGGGTTTGTCATCTTGACCTCTCGCTGGCTGCTTGAAGCAAGCGTGTTTTTTAAAATTGTGCCGTATCGTTTTGTGAACATTGGCGCGGATCCTGAAGAAGCAATTAGATTTGCGAAACGCATTGATCTACTACGCCAATTTGTAACTGTACCTATGTGTGATCTATTATGCTAATTTGTAACTGTACTTTTGTGTTCATTATATGTGGAATACTAACTGTACTGTAACAAACACTCCCTGCTTTTATGATATTTTGTGGATTATATGTTTCTATTGAGGCACAATTAAAGTCCCATTATACTAGTCTCTCTTCTATGATTTTGTGGGAGAATGTGGTTTACAATACTTTCTGAAACTTCCATTTCAAAGTTCTTGCTAAGCATTATTTTTAGCACATTATATGTGTTTTAATCACATGCCTAGGTGAGCAGCAACCGCAGGATCCAGCACCCTGCATCTTCTTTCTGGTGGGTTCCAGGTACAGTACCCCAGGGCATAGTTGAGAAGTTATGGATCAGGAATCTGCAAACAGAAGAAGCTGAGGAATCTTGATAGAAGAAAAAAAGCAGACTTTGTAAAAAGTGAAAATGTTTTTGCTTCTTGGAGAGAGAAGGTGTCTATTTCCTAAGGTCATTAACAAAAAAAGAGACATGCTGGGAGTGGAAGGGGTTATACCGGGTGTCCTCAGTGTCCAATTTTCCTTAAGGTAGCAATATAAGTCACTGGTTCTAGAATGCAGCATCCAGTGTCCTGTAACCTATATAAGTAAGAAAAAATTTGCCAAATGCTGGTGCTTATTTAATAATTCAGCAACTATGAGCTGACAATATGAATAAGCACATTCACATGCGAAACACATCAAGGTTTCTATTTTTATGTCTCATTGCTTGTGCCACTTACAGTAAACCTACAAGCAGATAATATTGTGAACCTGTTTCTCTGGATAATTACTTTGTGCAGTGGGACCAGGCAAAGCCCAGGAGGCACAACTTACTGCTGCAGAGGTGTTAAGATTAAGCTGGTCACCCTTGCGGCAAAAATGTATTTATTTACAACACTGCTAAAATGTGGAGTTTACCTGAGAATGATGTAGAATACTTAGAAGTGTGACTTGTAGTAAACACTTTGATAGTACTGACTCAGAGAAGTGCTTGACTGTCTGTGCACCCCATTGCTGGCAATGCCTTTATATTGGTTTATAAGAGGAGAGCCAGCCCTAACTGTCCTGTGGACAGGGCAAAAAGGGAAACCAATGTGTAAACTGCCAAATGTTATTGATTTTGTGGAAAAGCTCGCGTTAGCCTACATATGCAGTAGGCTTTCACTGGGCAGCTTGTTTGAGACTTCACCTTATATAAATTTACCCCATGCAGATCAAACCTTGTGAGAAATATTAAACGGCCAACATTTTAAGTGCTTTCAGCAGCTGATTTAATTACTTACTGAGCATGCAGGTTCATTATCCCTTTATTCCTATAGTCCATTTTAATATAGTGCCATTATCTGCCCCAGGTTTCCTGTTTCAGAATGGTTCCTTTCACTGGCAGCATCCTATGAAGACACCCTTGTATGCAGGGACTAGAGCTATGTCTCCCTACACTGTATCAATAGAAACACATAGCCCCATAGCATATGATAGCAAAGTTCTCCTCCTCCTACCCCCTTCCTTCTCCAAACTAATAGACTGAATTGAGATTGCACTATCCACTGTTAAAGTAGAACTATAGGCAAAACTTTTTTTTTCATTTTGGATAGAGAAAGGGAGGGTTATAACTCTGTCGGATTTTTTTCACCAACTATGTCCCATTGTGGAGATTTCCCTTCACTTCCTGTCCCATAGCCAAATAGAAAATGAGAGAAAATCCCTGCAAATTAAGGCAAATTCCTTGGGGACCCCCAGGTCACCAGAACTAGTGCCCCATTGGAAGATTTCCCCTCTATTACTTTTCTGGAGACAACCCAAAAGTTTTGCCTTTAGTTATACTTTAATGCTTTCCTGTGAAGACCAGAAATTCAGGGAAGCAGAACTGAGACAGCAGTAATCAGCTGCATTGAAAGTTGTAAACTGCAAATGCTGGGTTAAGAATTGTAACAAATAGTTAACTAGGGAATGTTTATTTTGTTGTGCTCAGTGTGTTAAACTAAAAAAGGCTGAGGGTTTAGTATTACTTTAAGTGCTAGGATTCTCATCGTACTGGTTTCATATATATTAAATGTTATCTACGTATATCCTTATCTAATAGAGTTTACATAAAGAGGTCTATTTTCAATGTTTTTAGCCCAGATTCACACATCTTTTAATGAATATTCACCCAATTTTCTTATTGAATTGTATGTGATATTTCAGTTTTATTAATATTTTCAATAGGTAGTGATGCTGCCTGGCCAGAGGCAGGGTTGTGGATTGGAGCAAAATACTGCTCAATGCCCCTGGGTACAGCTCCTTTCCTGGGTGAACAGAAGTAACAACTCGCTGTACCTGTATGCAAAATGATAGTAAATGCATAAAATAACACCATTTTGATGAGTTCAATGATTTTAAAGATTCCTTCCAGTCACAGCCACAAACACAATATATAGCTGCGTAAAGAAAGGGGATGCGGGTGGGAAAAACAGGGCAGTTGCTGAAGCTGACCATCTCCCAGGCTCAAAAATTGTGATGGACTGTCTCGGTACTAATAACAAACAATATAGATAATATAAAAAGTATTTATTACATATAAACAGAGAGACATACATGGTACATAAAAACAACTATTATTAGAAGAAATTATACTTTAAGAAACAAATATTTAGGGTTCCCCCAAACAAAGTATGTGTTGATGAAGTAAATCTCCAAATTGACTTTTCCTCTACTAGTTTTGAGGTATTGTTATCGCTTCTTCAGGATGAATAATCTATAAAATAGATATTTGGGTAAGGCACAAGTCAAATGCATTACATTCAAGAATGATAAGCAATTGTAATTCAGCAAATAGTATATGAAAAGTAATCATTAAATTGCTCACCAGGCTGGACAATGGCTATATGTGAAGCTATGAACCCGAACTAAAGGTTCCCCCCCGTGGCGGACAAGGGGCATGTATGCGGGTATGAGTCTAAATAAAAAGAATATTCTTCTTCTTTCTATTCTTTTTATTATTTTTATTTAGACTCATACCCGCACACATCCCCCTTGTCCGCCACAGGGGGAACCTTTAGTTCGGGTTCATGGCTTCACATATAGCCATTGTCTAGCCTGGTGAGCAATTTGTTGATTACTTTTCATATACTATTTGCTGAATTACAATTGCTTATCATTCTTGAATGTAATGCATTTGACTTGTGCCTTACCCAAATATCTATTTTATAGATTATTCCTCCTGAAGAAGCAATAACAACACCGCAAAACTAGAAGAGGAAAAGTCAATTTCGAGATTTACTCAACAGATACTTTGTTTGGGGGAACCCTTAGTATTTGTTTCTTGAAATATAATTTCTTCTAATAATCGTTGTTTTTACATACCATGTATGTCTCTCTCTTTTTATATGTAATAAATAATTTTTATATTATCTATATTGTTTGTTATTAGTACCGAGACAGTCCATCACAATTTTTGAGCCTGGGAATTGATATATGATCAGCTTCAGCAACTGCCCTGTTTTTCCCACCCTCATCCCCTTTCTCTATATATCAATTTGGATGATGGTACTTTGTTACTTTTGAATTATAATTATTAGATGAGGCTATACTCTCCATTTAATAAATATACAGCTGTGATCATTTCAACAAAACGCAGGTATTGCGAACACTTACATTGAACTCGCAGAGATCCACACTGTCCAGGCTTTTGCTTCTGTGGATCCGTCCTTTTATTCTCCGTAGAGATGGCTTTCCTTGGCTAGTACTTGAAGCGGCTGCATTGGGGTTCTCCGATGATGGGGTAACCCTGAAATAAATCAAATATAGCTGTTGAGTTTAAACTTTATTTTAAATAATTCAAAATGTCCCCAACTATTTATGAAACTGAAAACTCAATGAAATATCGATAGAGGTTTAAAGAAGGCATGTTTTGCATCAAGCAAGTGCTTTTTTTGCTGCTCACTGCATTTATGTGCGTGTCAGGTGCCGTTGAAGGCTGAGAGTACAGCAAGCAATGAACAGTATGGAACCTTTAATTGCTAAGAGCACAAAGCAAAGTCAGATTATCACCAATGACTTCTCTTGTTCGTTTTCCCAGTGTTGTTCTTTAGCATTTGCTATCAAAAAATGCATGGGGAAGTTCCCAAGTGAATGGATAATATGGAAATATTCCCATAAATAGCACCATGCACCAAAGTCACCAGTGACCACCAAAAAAACCTTAAATGATCCCATGAAATTTACAAATAGCAGGAGATAATGTACTATACAGTGAAATATTGATGCAAAGGTGCTTGGACTAAGGATGTGACACCCCAAAATAACAGTAGGTTGACCATCAAAGCGTTCAGAAAGTTTTATGTTGCCATGTGTATATCCAGCTTAAAAATGATGGTCTGCTGCTGATTTAGAGTATAAAAGGAACAATCCACCTACAGCTCAAGTTTTCTCCAGAGACACCTGGAGGCACCTAGTAGCACAAAACTTTCCTAATGGTTGGACTCTTTATATCAGCCATTCTCATCTAGGACTCCATGAAACCCTAGGGTTCCTCCAGGGGTTGCCAGGGGTTCCATAAGCTGTGCCTAATTATTATTATTTCTACAGGATTTATATAGCGCCAACAGTCTGGGAAGCAATTTACAACATGGGGGCAGACAGTGCAATTACAATACAAATCAATACAAGAGGGATTAGAGGGCCCTGCTCGTTAGGGCTTAATTGACTTCTTATCTGATGGTACCTCCATAGTTCAGGGTCCAAGGCCACTTGGCAGAGGCAGAGGCATGGTGATTCTGACCACCCCTGTAGGGGAGGAGGGGGGCATTCTTTCCACTTATTACCACCAGTGTAAGGGACACTTTCCCAATGACCCTCGACTAATCTTACCAGGGGTTCCCTGAGGCCTGAAATTTATTTCAAGGGTTTATCTGGGGTAAAAAGATTGAGAAATGCTGCTCTATATAAAATATGTGGAAATACCAGAATCATATGTTATTTTCATTTTAATTTATAGTACTAATAAATTCTCAAATAAAATTGTGTGATTTTACTTACAATGAATAAGTATGGGTTTTTGCTTTGTCATCATAGGAAATCTAGAGATATAATTTATTTTGACAGAGCCTGTATCAAAAATCTTAACACAAATACTTCCATATTATATACAACAAACCTACATGTTCAGTTCAGCTGCTGGACTACTTGTTTATATTAAGATAGCATACAGGGTCATCTCCCAAAGATGTTAATGCAAAGGTTGAAAAATTACAAAGAAAAGTAGGAACAGGGAGTCAAATCTAGCAATATTCTGTTCAAAATGCAAGCAAAGCATACACAAGGAAAATTGAATTTGGGGCAGCAACGTTGGATGAACTATTTGACCTTATGACACCAATGACAGTTGGACCCGCTTCATTCCTTATAGTTTCAAGCTTGTGTAATTCTTACTCAATGACATGATATCAAACATAATCACTCTCAGTTGTATGGTGGCGGTGTAAGTGTATATTGAGTTTGGCTTGGGGTTTGTGATTACCTAAACTCTGAAATGGAGGCCCTTGGGGATATGAATTAAAAATAATAAAACATTTTAGTAAACCTTCAAAGCAACAGCCTATTACTTATTGCAAATAGATTTATTTGACATGGTGATGTCTGTTAGAAGCAGAAGACTAGAAGGGAAATAACATTAATAAAAGCAGTGACAAATGATTTTTCCCACAAATGAATGATCATATGAAATGGGGAACAAATCAAAACAATGACTATCTTATTGTTAGGTCTGTTGATGGGTTTGAGAACAAAACCTTGCATGTCACTGGTGACAGGGGTCAGTGAAACCATTTATCATGAATAACATCAGTAACACTATCAATTAACTGCAATGATACTATACACCCTAAAGTACTGACAATCCACATTGAAGGTAAAGAGCTCATTTGATTCAATGGGGTCACATGTCTAGGTAAAACTGTAAAAGATGTTGAGGAAGTAAGTCCAGAAGAGAACATTTGACTGACAAGTTTGTCATAATGAATAATACTGTGCATATCTACTGGAGCCACACACAGTATGTATAATATGAACACATAATGCCATGCAATTCATATATGTACAAAGTAAATGTTATTTAGTGTATACCAGCCTTCCTCAACCTTTTCACCCCAGAGGAACCCTTGAAATAATTTTAGGTCTTGGGTAACCCCAAAAATATTTGGGGGCCAATGAGAAGAATACACCATTTACTATATAATGGTGATCAGGATGCCACCCTAAAAACAGCTAAAAAAAGATAATTGGTGTTGGCTCTGCAAAGTGGTGTTGGGCCTGAAACTGTCCAAGAATTATCAGATTGGGGGTCAATTATCCACAGCTCAAGGGACCCCAGGCAACCTCTGGAGGAACTGTAAGGTTTAATGGAACCCTAGCTACTGTATACTGGGCTAACAATATAGAGCCCACATATAATAATATTAGGAGTTTTTTTTGTCCCTTGCTTATTCCCATACTCATGGGTATTCCCAAGTCTGCAATGTGTACTAGATAACTCACTGGATATGGAATATTTTCTGTGTATACAATAATCAGCCCCAGTTTCACCACACATAACCCAGCACAGAGCAAAGCAGAAAGCATGAAAACTGCAGTGCATGTTCCTATTTAATAAAACAGCAGATCAAGACTAAGCAGCCCACAGGAGCTCACAGCAGCCCACTGGTACTCTTAAAAACACCAGCTCTGGCAAACTTCAGAATTGCTGAACTGACAATTTAGAGCAGTTCTTCTAGTCAGAGAAATCCTGTGGGAAGTTCATGGGCCATGAGGACTGGAGGTGGACACCAATGATTTATTGCGCACACTATATATCAAAAAAATCATAATGACAATCATTCCAGTGCCAAAGTGCAAAACAGTCTCTGGAAATGGCTTGTATGACACTGTTACCATAATTTGCATATATCTTACAAACTGGAATTTGTTAATGTTAGTCATTATATACTTGCAACTTTTAAAACATTCACCAAATTCAAGTAATAAAAATAGTGTACATGCAATTATAAAGAAACAAATTCTGGGACTTCAAAGGTGTTGAAACTCCTCTCAGTATAATTATCAATACACACGCATTGAATTAAAAGAGATTGTCATTGTACAAATTGTTAAAAGTTATGACACTGAGGGTTAACATATATCCCTTGTACATAGTAAAACATAGTATTAGCATATTATCAGAACCCAAAGCAACCGAAGATAAAGGCCCCTCTTTACATATGCAAACAGTATAATTTTAGAGGTAACAAAGGTAACTTCATATATATATATGTAACAATATCACACAAGGATGGAGTAACTCTGCTGACGCGTTTCACCTTTGCCGGCTTCTTCAAGGACTTGGAGGGGTGCAGTAAAAATGGGTTACTAGAAAAGAGAGGATATACATACATAATATATATTCACAAAACATATTCATCATCATCATCACTTTTTCCATTTAATACATATATTCATCAAATTGACTTAGTTTTTAAAATAGATTGTGACTCAAGAGGATCCAGCAAAGAGTCTAATTTCATGTGGCCAAGCACCAAACGGATCAGGACACTGGAGGCTGAATGGGCCAGGATACCTCACCGGGGGGGCCACCGGACAGTGCCCCAAGAGGGGGGAAGAAGAGGCGGCACCACCCCCACTATAAGCTGTGTTTAAGATGCACAACACAAGAATATAGAATGCCTATAAGTTCTTCTTATCCACCATGCACCACACCAAATTCTCAGCTAGAACCACAGCCATAAACCATGTATAAACATACCCAGCCTAGGTGGCATGTGTGTATAATTCCAATTGAAGGCAAAGGGTGAGCAACTGCATCAAAGGTATGTAGATCTTGACAAATAAAAACACATGAAAAAAATCTCATCATTGCTAGATACCAATACAAGTCCAAAAGCAAACATAAGGAAACCCCCCCATGTTTTTGAGTGAGCAGGAGTTTGCAGTGAGGACATTTTGCAGGTATCGTGTTTTGGCATGTATGTTTTCTCCCTGGGGGGGTTTCCTTTATGTTTGGTTTGGGACTTGTATTGGTATTGGTATCTAGCAATCAGGGTATTATTTTCATGTGTTTTTATTTGTCTAGATCTACATACCTTTGATGCAGTTGCTCACCCTTTGTCTCCAATTGGAATTATATACACATGCCACCTAGGCTGGGTATGTTTATACATGGTTTACGGCTGTGGTTCTAGCTGAGAATTTGGTGTGGTGCATGGTGGATAAGAAGAAATTATAGTAATTCTATATTCTTGTGTTTCTTTTTGTTAGCATCTTAAATACACCTTATAGTGGGGGTGGTTCCGCCTCTCCTTCCCCCCTCTGCCTGGTGGCCCCCTGGTGAGGTATCCTGACTCATTCAGCCTCCAGTGTCCTGATCCAATTGGTTCTTGGCCACATGAAAGTCAATTTGATGAATATATGTATTAAATGGAAAAAGTGGTGATGATGAATATGTTTTGTGAATATATATGTATATATATTCTCTCTTTTCTAGTAACCCATTGTTATTACACCCGTCCAAGCCCTTGAAGAAGCCGACAAAGGCAAAACGCATCGGGGTGAGTTACTCCCTCCTTGTGTGATATGGTTACATATATATGAAGTTACCTTTGTTACCTCTAAAATTATACTGTTTACATACATCAGGAGGGGCCTCTATCTTTGGATTCCCTTGGGTTCTGATGATATGCTAATACTATGTTTTACTATCTACAAGGGGTATATGTTAACCCCAGTGTCAGAACTTTTAACAAATTGTACAATAAAAATCTCTTTTAATTCACTGAGTGTGTTTTGATAATTATACTGAGAGAAGGTTCAACACCCTTAAAGTCCCATTCGTTTTCTCAATTTTTTTCATTGTCCTTTTCCAGGATGTGGTGTTGACCAGGTCAGCAAGGACCATATACATTTTTCTATTACATGCAATTATAGTTTACTGAATACATAACTGGATTAAAAGGTGATTTTTGTAATATTTGCCTGGGGTTTGGCATTTATGCTCAAATTTCAAAAACGAAAGAAAACTATAGATGATCAACACAAGTGAACCATCTCCTATCTACGTCATGTATTGGCTCACCAGTATGATGACAAATGTGCAGACTACAACCTGACAGATGTTTTAGATCTCATTAAAAGCTCATTAATATAAGATATTGATCAATGGCTCCTATTATATGGGGTTTTCAGAACAACTAGACAATTTAACCATTGGGTTACATTTGGGGTGTTAATTAATCCTTACACAATATACAGTATAATGTGGTGGAAAAGTGTTTTTCACAGTTAAAGTCCTGCCATTGTGATATCTCAGCACAGCAGTAGCAGCATCAGCACCTAGTACGGTAAGTATAACATCCCAGTGGGTAAGTCAGTATTAAACATATTGAAACTTAAGAAAAATTTTTTTAAAAATGTAAAATTTAATATTATTATAGCTTACTATTGCTTAGATGCTATTTTCCTTCATTTTCATCTGGTGATCCTGACAATAACACATTTCCTGTCTCTGGGTAAAAACATTCATTACCCATATTGTCTTTATGGAGAAGCCCCCCCCCTTTTATCTCTATGGGAGGTGTTCTGTTCTGTAGAAGTTATGAGTTGACAGGAATTTTGGAAGGATTAAGAGGTATTTTTATGTACTTATTGAACAGATATGGCAAAATGCTTTCAAGGACCAAAAGGACCAAATAGAGGAAGTTCATTTTTTTAGGATTGACATACTCTTTAAAGCTGATCTCCAGGCACCCCCACCCTGCTAACTGATTGCTGGGAGAATCCAAGCTGGGTGGCTTCATAGGAGCCACCTTAAAAAGGGAAAGCTTTGCTGGTACGTAAAACATAGGATTCAGAGAACAGGACAATTGCAATAATTCAAGAAGCTCCTTATCCATAGTACTTTAAGCAGTTACATATCATAGTTTCAGATAAATGAGTTAAAAACTGTGTTTACCCCCTGTTTACAAAGGTACTATTATAAAAGTACTAATATTCAAGCTCACAGCAAGTTTAGAGCTGCCCAAATGATGGTACCAGGATGGCACCTTCTGTGTTTTTTTCAGGGAGCCTGTGTCCCAACATTAAAGGCAGTAGGATCTCAGCGAACATTTGTTCCCCAATCTCCTTTGAGGTTAATAAACCTGGAGGTAAGATTTATTAGGCCACTTCTGGGTTCAGAGCGGTCATTCCCCGAATACTGTAGCTGGAAAAGCAGCTAAACAAGGACAACCTGTGCTTGATTATCATGTTTACCTATAGAGCTGACTTCGCTCACTTGAAAAGCTTGCCCTCAGCGCTGGTTTTCACACAGAGACATTCCAGTTATTTTAACCACAGTGACTATTGTCATGGACTTTTAAAAAAACCTTCATTAATTACAGTGTTATCTTTATCCTTAGCTTGCTGCATTTTGAATTGCATCGTATATTGCATTATCATTGGTCCTGTGCGCTGGCATATGTGCATATATATATGTGCTTGATTATCTGATTTTCGGATTGTTAGTACGGTGCTTTCGACAGCCGATTCCAGTTTTTCGTCCGACAAAAGCTGGATGTGCAGACTATAAAATTTTTGTCATACGTGAACTCAACGTCCGACTTTCTTTAATTAGTACAGTTTTCCTCTGAAAAAAAATCGTAAGTGCAAAACACATTACGTCACTTCTGAAGTTGAATTCTGTTGTATGAGAATTTTCATATGGTTAGAAACCTCTTCACTTTCGACATGAGACTAGCAACAAAAAACGGATGAATGGTCGTCCGAAAATCTGATCGTGTGTACGAGGCTTGAGAGACCTCAGGTGACACAGCAGTGTAAAATTGGCCAGCAGCAGAACAATTTTAATCAGGGATAATAAGCCAAATTTGTGTAAGCCTGACTTTTTTTATCTACGGTAATAAGGGGTGCAGTAAAAGTGAGTGATATAATGTGAGGGGTTTAGATACACACTGTTCTTGTGTTTATTTTTTCTTTTCTTTCAAACAATGCAAAAGCTTGCTGCAAACAACAGGCAGCTCCAAGAACATAAAATAACCCACAAAAGAAATTAAAATTTCAAAATACCTCACTTGAAACAATAGCCTGCTTTTTTTTTTTTTTTTTTTTATTAAAGAGGGCCTTGCAGCAAAAAAAAAAAAAAGGAAGTTTAACTCACAAAAGGCCCTAACACCAATACCCAAAAATATCAAATTAAATAAAAAAAACCCCAAACTACCACCCCTGAAAAAAAGAAGAGATTTCTAAAAGGAAGCTTTGCAACAACAACAAAAAAAAAGGTTGCTATGAATGGATGGGACAACAGCTAAAAGCAGAAGACAAAACATAAGAAAGAAGGAGGGGGGGGGGGTGTTGACTGCCTAAAGAGCTAGCAATCAGAAATAAAGCCCAACTTCATAACTGACCCTAATTTCTCTATATACAGTTTGTCAGATTTCCCTACAACAGTTTCCATTCCACTGACACTATGGCTGCTTTGTGCCATCCTATTATAGCAGTTCAAAGGCAATGCAGCACATTATTGTTTATAAAAATTTATCCTGTCCGAATCTGCATATAAATTCACCAGGATCGTGAATCTCAACCCTACAGGATTCACCTTGAAGCCATACTGAAGTTGAACCGCATCCCTACTGTACAATGCATTGCCTCCATCACTATATAGGAAGAAAATATAAAGAAATGGTGTAGAAGTGAAATGAACATCCAGGTGGACTCCATGCATATTTGTATTTTCCAACAATTACAGAATTTAGGTGGAGATGGCTCTTTCATTACAAGTTGAGAAAGAGTGGAGAATTTGTGTTAGGAATTGCAATTTGATGATGGACATGGAATCAATGACAACCTTCCCCCACTCATTCTAAAAAAAAAGTATATCTTGCAGAAAAAAAGAGCTCAATATACATTACTTTTCAAGTGCATGTATAACGATATCTGCAAACTGTCAACTGTTAATTAGTTTGATAGAGGTAGACTGAAAAGAGAACTGTTTATGTTCTTCCTGGGATATTATGTTCTGTAACCAGAACTGTGCTGTCAGCCAGTCACTAGAAGCATACAGGAGATGAGCTGATCTAGCAATCTGTACACACCGGGACTTACTGCCTGGTGCCGGCGACAAGATTAGATGAAATTCTACCCCATGCAGGGTGATGACTTCAAAGAACAGTGAATGCACCCCATTCATTCTGCACCACCAAACATGAAAAGAGATATGGACTAATATCAGAATTGTGCAGAATGAACCATATATGTTTCTAAACAGAACACAGATGCTGATATTATTTAATTATTTGGCTTCATGTCCATGTGCAGAGAGTAAAACTGAATATAGGTACTCAAAGAAAGCATTCTGATTTTAGCTTACTGAAAGATTAATTGTGATGGTTGATGTTTTATTGTACAGACGTACATCATGTAAAGAACCACTCCAGTAGTCAATCCTGCAAGTCCCCTCCCCCAGCCCTGGGCAATATGTGCTCTTTATTTGACTTACATTTTTAGATAGATACCTTTTTTTATTTTCTTAAATGTAATGTAGTGATTGCCTGACTGCTGCATTACCATTCTTCTCCTTCCTGTGGTATGGTGGTGCAGTGGCGATACAGGGACTACATGTCCCAGAGATCTGTACAGTACAAGCTGCTGGGGGCATGGACTTTGTACTGTGGTAGGGCTCTAGTTAAGACTGCTGACTTTTAGCAGCTGCATCCTTATGTTACTTCTTTAGTACTGAGAGCTACAGGATGGCATTAATGGCAGCTGGAAGCAACAGCAATACACAAAGTTGCCCTGCATCCAGAACATTGGAGCTGTTCTACTTGAAGTAGATAGAAAAAGCCCAATGCAGTCTACTGTCACAGAGAAATCCATATCATGGTGAGGTATGCAATGAACTGAACTGTATTGTAAAAGACATGGAAGAACCAATGAATGTTGTTTACCAGATGAAGAGATATTTATTGATAAAACACCAGTAATTTTTTTTCATGACAACTTATCACTTAGATAAAGGCGCAACACAAATTCTGTAATACATAAAATATAACAAGTAAGCCAAATGTTTTAGGATCAAAGGGTGCATTTGAACTCATACTCATATATACAAGAATGCACATAATGATGACCAAGGTATAATAAAAACATACACATATACATATAAAAAATAAAGGATGATGCTCTTAATATTCGGTAACCAAAAACCAGAAAATCATCTCAAAAATAAATACAGAATATATATATAGTAAATACTGTATATGCAGTGCCTTGAAAAAGTATTTATATCGATGAAATTTTGTTACAACCAGAAACGTAAATGTATTTTATTGGAGTTTTATGTGATAGACCAACACAAAGTGCCACATAATTGTGAAGTGTAAGGAAAATGATAAATGCTTTTACATTTTTTTTTACAAATAAATATCTAAAAAGTGTGGAGTGCATTTGTATTCAGCTCCTCCTGAGTCAATACTATGTAGAACCACCTTTCGCTACAATTAAAGCTGCAAGTCTTTTTGGGGATGTCTCTACCAGCTTTGCACATCTAGAGAGTGAAATGTTTGCCCATTTTTCTTTGCAAAATAGCTCAAGCTCTGTCAGATTGGATGGAGAGCATCTGTTAATAGCAATTTTCAAGTCTTGAAACAGATTCGCAATTGGATTTAGGTCTGGCCTTTGACTGGGCCATTCTAACACATGAATATTCTTTGATCTAAACGATTGCATTATAGATCTGGTTGTATGTTTGGGGTCATTGTCCTGCTGGAAGGTGAACCTCCGCCCCAGCCTGAAGTCTTTTGCAGACTCTAACAGGTTTTCTTCTAAGATTGCCCTGTATTTGGCTCCATCCATCTTCCCATCTCTTTATGGGTGGAACATCAACATTTGGGATATAAGCTACAGATCTGAAACCCGCAAGCCCTCTGTCCCTGAAGAAGATCTGCATTTTGTTTTTCGAAACGCGTTAGACGTTCTGTCTGTCTGACAAAGCTCTGAGCTTTTCCTTGCAGCTGGTTTCCATTTCTGCTCCCAATATTTGTTTGTTGCATTTATCCCCATGTTCATGTTGCTATATATATTATCAATGTATAATAAATTTTGAATCATTTTTTTACCATCAAACTGTTTGTGGCCCGGTTTAAAGTCCCAATATGATGTTTTGACTCTATGTATCAGCAATGTGGTCCACAATCAGTTTAAGTAATTAGTTGCGGTAGAGGGTCTCTTTTAACAGATGCAAGTCCCATCACCTAAATTCTACAGCATCTGTCTTATATACTGTATTTTTGCTTTGTACTCTAAACTACACTTTAAGGGCTTTCTTATGTTTCCTGTTTCTTGTTTTTCCTGTGGTTATCCCAGCATTTACTCTAAAAACCACGAACCAAGACGTAATAAGGAATTTTTAAGGACAGAAAAAAAAAGTGGAGTTAGAACCCCATCTGCAGCAAAGATAAATTAAAAAATCTACAGGAGTTCTGAAGTCCTGTTTTATAGAAATCCTTAAAATAAGCAGTACTTTCACCAGTAGTGGGGCAAGGTCTTCTGGCCTTCAAGATGAGGATACCAAAGGGTGCACTTGCAGATCAGTATGTACAGTATCCGGGATGTAGTATTCCTACTACAGGAGTTGACGCCCTTTAAAAATCCGGTCTTGAGCCTGGCAAATTTGCATCAGAACTGCATCAAAAATGCACCCGAACCACTGAACAAATACTTTTTCTTATTCGCAGTGAAGACGGACATACAATACGCACCAGACATGTGTGAACCAAGCCTAATTTTTTTATGCAATATTAAAAAAACAAATAAGAAAACTGGGTAAAAATAAAAAATACTAATTAAAAAATTATAATCAGCAAAAAATAAACAAAATAGCTATGGCGGAAGGAGTCAATAATAGCTAATTAGGGCAAACTAAGGGTTAATAAGAGGTTAAATAGTTATAGCTGTTTTTTAAGGGTGAAGGGTCCCTAAATGCTGAAGAAAAGCCTAGACAATACATATTTAATAACACATTGTATGTAGGTTTTGCATAAGAAAGCATTTTCAAGAGCAGCCAATCAGAAATGATTTTGCTGAAGTCAGACAAGCTCATGATGTATTCTGATTGGCTGCTATAAAACGTTTTATTAAATAACATTGTAACAGATTTTAAGTTTTTAAAAAGTACATAAAATTATGTAATATGTCCTTCAGACTAATAAATGTGCACTGAATTAATGGTGATTAATGGTAATTTTTTTTAAAGATATATTTATTGATTTTTGTCACATACACAACAATCTTACTAGTCTCTCACATCCCATTGCATCAAGTAATTGTCACAACTGCAATTCTTCAAAAACCAGTAGCAGATATAGGGCTGCTTAGGGCATTGGATTAGGAGAAGCAAGTGTGTAGGCAAATGCAGCGCACCTTTCCTATATTTTATCAAAGATTTGTGGCTTTCCCTGAGTTCGCAAGTGAGTTTGTACATACTGAACATGGTAAAATGGTGTGGAGATTTCAGTATAAAGGGAAGAAGATACCTCCATGTTAGCAGGACTGTCTGCCTAGCATAAAAATACAGTATATGTAATAACACTAGCATATTTGGGAATTTGTAGGTCTTCAATAATATCTAGTAGTCAATTAGGCCACTGACCTTTAGCTAGAATTCTTGGACATACTGAAAGGTCCAGAAACAACAGTATCTCTGTATCACCAAAAGCATACTGTGGAGATGTACAGATCCATTTTATGGAGTCTAGCAAGTGTAAAATGGCTCTGATGGTACAAATTCAGTCGTATCACATATCCTCAAATTCCAACTAGTCCTGGTCAGTAATCTAGAAAGCAGGTGAAGACCATCTGAGTTAGTAAGGTTAGAGTGGTGAGCAGAGACTAATTAGGCGGTACAGTATCTAGTATGGTCTTAAGCAAAAGTTGTTCAAACCAGGTGGTGATGGTGGGGTTAATATAAGTTCCAAATTGCATTTGGATTGTGTGATAAAGTTGGTAGCTGTGAAATTATCATTTAGAGGGTAGTTTGAATTCTTCCTATAAATGAGGGAATTACTTAAATTCATGGGGGCAATATACACCAATCAGTCCTTAACATTAAAATTACTGACAGGTAAAGTGAAAAATACTTATTATCTTGTTACAATGGCATCTGAAAGTCAGTGAGGTATAAGAACAGTAATTAAACTATGTCTATGAAGTTGATGTCTTGAAAACAGAAAAAATGGGCACTGCAGTTTGTTGTGTATGCCAGTCAGGGTGTTCATGCTGACCCATGTTCACAGTCAAAAGAACTTACAGTGGGCACGTAAGCATGAGAACTGGACCAAGGAGCAATGGAAGAAGGTGACCTGGTCTGATGAATCAGGTTTTCTTTTACATCATGAACATGGGCAGGTGCGTGTGCATTGCTTACCTGGGGAAGAGCTGGCACCAGGATGCAGCATGGGAAGAAGGCAAGCCAGCAGAGACAGTGTGATGCTTTGGTCAATGTTCTGAAGGGAAATCTTGGTCCTGCCATTTGTTTGGATGTTACTTTGACACATACCACCTATATAAACATTGTTGTGGACCAACTACACCCCTTACCTGGTGAAGAGATGGCACCAGGATGCAGTATGTGAAGAAGGCAAAAGTAGTCCAAGGAAGGAAAAACAGCAAAACGGTGACAAGGTCATGGGTGGCCAAGGGTCACTGATGCATGTGGGGAGTAAAACCTGGCCCGTGTAGTCTGATCCAATAGAAGAGCTACTGTACATCTGTACTGTTTGTTGCGTATTGGACTCCATAGTTGCAGACTGGTCATTGTGTCCACAGCCTACAATGGGCATGTGGGCATTTAGAAATTGACCATAGAGCAATGTAAGAAGGTGGCCTGGTCTGAAGAATCACATTTTATTATACATTATGTGGATGGCAGGGTGCATTTGCATTGCTTACCCATGGAAGCGATGCAGTATGGGAAGAAGGCAAGCCAGCAGAGACAGTGTAATGCTTTGGCCAATGTTCTGCTGGGAAATTTTGGTCCTGCCATTTGGATGTTACTGTGACACACACTACCTACAGGGCCATTTTTAAGGCAGGGCAAAAGGGGCAGCTGCCCTGGGCCCTGTCATTGTTGTGGGGCCCAAAGCAGCTGCCTCATACTTGCCAAATATCCTGATTTAAATTCCCTCATCCCTTGAGGTTTTAGTCCTGTGCTGTGTCCCAATATCTCAGTGTGAAATGCTGCTACTAATGCTGCCTAGCTCTGCCCTATTGTTGTGTACAGACGACTCACCTGCAGACCCTGTGTTTACATGTAAATTACCGGCATTCATATGTAAATAGTGGTGCCATTTATATGTAAATAGCAGCGGCCAGCGGCATTGATATGTATATCATGCTCCCCTTAGGTCATATCCACGGTAATCTCTAGCAACCAATCAACAAGCAGAAATCATGTGCTGTAACCTCTAGCAACTAAGCAGTGAGCCGTAATGTGTGCTGTAACCTCTAGCAACCAGTCAGTGAGCGGTAATGATGATACACTGTAACCTCTGGCAACCAATCACAACAGCTGTCTGATCTGATTCAGTAAACTGATTTTGAGTCTAGCTGCTATTTATTGTATGTCTCAGAGCAGGTGGAGAGCGAAACTGCATGGGGGGGCCCCAAGAAAAGTTATGCCCAGGGTCCAATCAATATTAAAGATGGCCCTGACTACCTACCTAAACATTGTTGCTGACCAACTACACCCCTTCAAGGAAATCGTGTTACCTGTTGGCAGTGGCCTCTTTCAGCAGGATAATGCACCCTGCCACACTGCAAAAATAGTTCAGAAATGGTTTGAGGAACATGACAACGAGTTTTAGGTGTTGACTTCACCTCCAAAATCTTTAGATCTCAATTCATCGAGCATCTGTGGGATGTGCTGGAAAAGCAACACAGGAGCTATTAACCCTCTCTTTGGCCACTAGCGGGGGTTAAAAGCACCCCGTTAGCGGCCGAAAAGCGCCGCTATAGCAGCAGTAACGACCGCAACTCCCTGGTATGAAAGGATTCTTCGTGTGCAATACCTTTTACATATGATGTTATGCATTCCTTGCATTCAGAAAATGTTTGTATAATCGCAGAAACGGAAAATAAAGAATTTGAAAAAAAAAAAATCATGAGTGAATCCATGTACATTCAGAGTGGGCCAAGGGTTGAAAATAGCTGTCCTATTGAAGCAGCAGTATGGAGCTTGAAGATCATAGAATATGTATGTTCTCTAAGGGGGAATATTATACTATGGTAAGGTAAATGCTATGTTCTTCCTGTTAAAGAAATGTTTGGTAATTTTTAGGGGGATAAAATGTACAGTATATTATCAATATTCACAATGATAAATGGATATTAAACTTTTGACAAAATAGGATAAATATAGTTGCAGGCTGAACACTACAAGGTCAATACACATTACCTCCATAAGAATATAAAACAAAACAGTGCAGCGCAAAACCCAATCAATAGTACATGATTAAAAAGTCCATTTCACAAAAACATTCATAATCGACAGGATATCTGCCACACTAAGATGATGTTACATAGTTAGTCAAGTTAAAAAAAAATACATAAATCCATCTAGTTCAACCAATAAAAAAAAAAATTTAAAAATCATACAATCCCATATACACAATCCTATACCCACTGTTGATCCAGAGGAAGGCTAAAATCCCCAGCAAATCAAAATCCAATTTGCTGCAGCAGGGGAAATAATTCCTTCCTGAGCCCCAGAGAGGCAATCAGATATTCCCTGGATCAACTTTACCTATAAATGTTAGAACCCAGTTATATTATGTACACCTAGGAAAGAATCCAGGCCTTTCTTAAAGCAATCTTCTGAGCTCGCCAGAACCACCTCGGAAGAGAGTCTATTTCACATTTTAACAGCTCTTATGCCGTGTACACACGAGCAGACTTTTCGACCAGACTGGTCTGACGGGACAAATCCGTCGGACAATCCGACCGTGTGTGGGCTTCATCGGACCTGCAGCAGACTTTTTCAGGTGAAAATTAGACAGACTTTAGATTTGAAACACGAGTCCGGTCAAAAAATCCGCTTGTCTGTATGCTAGTCCAAAGGACGGAAACCGACGCTAGGGTAGCTATTGGCTACTGGCTATCAACTTCCTTATTTTAGTCCGGTCGTACGCCATCACATACGAATCCATTGGACTTTGGTGTGATCGTGTGTAGGCAAGTCCGTTCGTTTGAAAGTCTGTCGGAAGTCCATCAAAAGTCCATCAAAAGTCCGTCGGAAAGACCGTCGGACCTTTGATGCCGAAAATTCTGCCCATATGTACACGGCATTAGGCTACTTTCACACTGGGGCAATGCAGGCATTAGCGGTAAAGCGCCGCTCATTTTAGCGGTGCTTTACCGCTGTTATAGCGGTGCTTCGGCGCCACTTTTCGGGCAGTAGCAGGGCGCTTTGAACCCCCAAGAAGGGGTTAAAAAGGGGTTAAAAGCCCAAATCTGACCTGCATATTCCAGGTGAGGTTTTCCTAATGATTTGTATAGGGGCAAAATGATATCTCTCCCTCTGGAGTCCATACCTCTCTTAATACAAGAAAGGATTTTGCTCGCTTTGGAAACTGAAGCTTGGCATTGCATGCTATTATTAAGCTTATGATCTACCAAAACCCCTAGATTCTTCTCCACTATGGATTCCCCAGTTGTAGTCCCCCTAGTGTTGCAAACAAAGGAAATGGACAGTGCTCTCTGAATGTGTAGATGACATGGAATCCTCCAGATGAATAGCACCAAGCCGATGATAAAGGCTAATAAATTGATTTATTGTTCACAATGAGTGGAAAGTTCACATAAAAGCATTTAAAATAAAAAATGATACAATACCAAGCCGGTATGTCAAGTGTGGATGGGTCGACAACCACTGGGTGCAGTGATCATAAGGATGGGAAGGATTTGCCGCGATGTGCAACCCCGCTGAGCAAACCCACAACAACTCGTGAGTCAATCCAGAGACCACTGGCGCTCAACAGTAGGCAAGGAGATGGGAAGAATCCACCACAGTATGCAGCAACACTGCTGCAGAGCCACAGATGCCTCTGAGCTAAGCCGGAGTCCACCGGGGCTCACATGTGACATAACTGTACCACAACAGCGGAAATGATGGGCCAGATCGGGTTGTCAATCAAACCAGATTGGAATGCAGGGGGGCAGTTACCGTGACGACCCGTTGTCAAGTCACCTGTGTGACTTGACAAAGTGCATGCACGTGAAACGCGTCATCACGGCAACTGCTCCCCCTGCCTTCCAGCCTGGTTGGATTGACAACCTGATCCGCCCATCATTTCTGCTGTTGTGGTACGGTTAAGTTTCCTCCCATCTCCTCCTCTACTGTTGAGCACCAGTGGTCTCTGGATTGGCTCACGAGTGGTTGTGGGCTTGCACATCGGTGTTGCACATCACAGCGGATCCTTCCCATCCTTATGAACACTGGACCCAGTGGTTGTCAACCCATCCGCACTTGATATACCGGCTTGGTATTGTATAATTTTTGGTTTTAAATGCTTTTATGTGAACTTTCCACTCATTGTGAACAATAAATCAATTTATTAGCCTTTATCCTCGGCTTGGTGCTACTCATCTGGAGGATTCAATGTCATCCACACACATTCAGAGAGCGCTGTCCATTTTCTTTGTTTGCAATTCCAGTTACCATGTGTACCAGTGTTGAACGGTTGCACCTGATTGATTGGCCCTTTGGGCAGTGGACAGTGTGTTTTTTTTTTTGCTCCCCCTAGTTTGCATGATGCATGCATATTCTTAGCCCCCAAGTTCATACCTTTACATTTATCTACATTAAAACTCATCTGCCACAGTCGCCCAATTAAACACAGTGCATTGAGGTTGGCTTGTAAGTTAAAGACTTCCTGTAAAGATGTTTTTCCACTGCATAGCTTAGTGTCCTCTGCAAACACTGAAATGGTACTTTTAATCCCAGACCCTATATAATTTATAAAGATATTAAAAAGTAAGGGTCCCAATACTGAACCTTGGGGTACACTACTGATAACCTTAGACCAGGGTTTCTCAACCAGGGTTCCTCCAAAGGTTGCAAGGGGTTCCTTGAGCAATTTCTACCTTTCAGATAAGTTCCCACTGACACCACTGATCGTTTTAGCTTTCTGTAAGGGGGTAATTCTTCCCAATGACAACAAGTGTAACAAGCATTCTTCTCAATGACCATCGCACTAATTTATCATGAGTTGTATATATAGTAATCTTTAGCAGGGGTTCCCTGAGAACAGGAAATTATTTCATGGGTTCCTCTGTGTTGAAAAGGTTGAGAAAGGCTGCCTTAGACCATTCAGAGTAAGAATCATTAACCACTACTCTCTGAATATGGTCTTTTAGCCAGTTTTCTATACATTTACAAACTGATCTTTTCAAAACCTGTAGACTTTACGTTACACATGAGCGTGTGTGGGGAACTGTGTCAAATGCTTTTGCAAAATACAAGTATACCATGTCCACAGCCATTCCTCTGTCAAAGCTTTTACTTACCTCGTCATAAAAAAAATAAGGTTTGTTTTACAACTTCTGTCTTTCATGAATCCATGCTGTCTGTTGCTTAAAATACTTTTTTCCAGCAAGAACTCATCTATATGTTTTTTTAATAAACTCTCCAGTATCTTCCCAACTATAGAAGTTAAACTAGCAGGTCTATAGTTACTTGGTAAAGACTTTGATCCCTTTTTAAATCCCCATTTAAATATAGGCACCACATTGGCCCTACGCCAATCCAGTGGTACTATTTCAGTCATTAATGAGCCCCTAAATAATAGATACAATGGCTTTGAAATGACAGAGCTAAATTATTTTAAGATCCATGGGTGGATGCCATCTGGACCAGTTGCTCTATCCACCTTTATTCTGTCTAAAAATGTGTGTCGAAAACAAGCATGCAAGTGTCAGAGTGAGTTCAACCCCTCCACCAAAGACATCAATAGCCGCTCACCTCCTTAATATGACCAGAATGGTCTAACAAAGTTCCGCTCAAGGACGAAATGTATATGGGGAGGAGCTATGTATGATGTTAGCCGCGGCCATCTTTTCAGTTGATTGTTTGTAACCAGAATGTTCGAAACATGCACTTGGTGCAAGTGCCTGACTTGTAAGTTTTTTAACCTTTTTAAAATAAATATACCAATAAGCAGAGAGCACTAGATGTTGTTCTATTTTTATCTATTTACATATATTCTACTGAGGGATCATCATCTGTGCCACTGACCGACCATCGGACGATTTAAATATCCCCATATTGTGAGAACGCGCATTTAGACTATTCTGGTCATATTATGGAGGTATGTGGCTGCTGATGTTTTTGGTGGAGGGGTTGGACTCACTCTGACACTTGCATAACTATATTGGACACACATCCTCAAGGTGGCAGATATCCTGTCGATTATGAATGTTTCTGTGAAATTGACTTTTTAATCATGTACTATTAATTGGGTTTTGTGCTGCACTGTTTTGTTTTATGTAATCAATATTCTTTTGCCCCCTCTCCCCTTGCCCTTCTCTGCAAATTAATAATATACATTATGGACCCTAGGTGAGACATTATCAACAGAACAGGAAGTGAAGGAAAAGCTCTCTGAAGGAGCCCCAAATAACAGCAAAAATAATGCAGGAGCTTTACTCATTCCCTACTATATCAAAAACTTAATAAATGTTTTTGGCTTGACATACACTTTAACCACTTCAGCCCCGGAAGGATTTACCCCCTTAATGATCAGGCCATTTTTTGTGATACAGCACTGCGTCGCTTTAACTGACAATTGTGCAGTCCTGCTACGTTGTACCCAAACAAAATTGAGGTCCTTTTTTTCCCCACAAATAGAGCTTTCTTTTGGTAGTATTTGATCACCTCTGCAGTTTTTATTTTTTGTGCTATAAACAAAAAAAAAAACAATATTTTTTATACTTTTCACTATAATAAATATCCCAAAATTATTAAAAAAAAAAAATTCTTCATCAGTTTAGGCCAATATGTATTCTTCTACATATTTTTTATTTAAAAAAAAATCGCAATAAGCGTATATTGTTTGGTTTGTGCAAAAGTTATAGCGTCTACAAAATAAGGGAATATATTTATGATATTTTTATTATTAAAGGGTAACTCCACTTTCAACGGGAAAAAAAAAAAGCAAACAAAGAAAAAATAATATAGCGTGTACAATTGCGATACAAGTCATATTGTAATTGAATGTTATTAAAAAAGGCCTTTCCTTTTCTATAAATGCAAAGCAATATGGCTACATGGAGTTGTTCTGTACACAAAATGTGTACTGACCACTCCCCAGAAACATAATTTCCTGCTTGTGTGATTGGCTCACCAATTTTCCCAGAAGTCTGCCTAAGATTTCAGGCATCCCCTGCAACAAAAATGTCATTTTTGGTGAGATATTTCCAATAGGAACATGTCTAAAAGGATGCAGGCCCAGCAGTTTCCTCATTAATGCCCTGCAGCTGCCACAGCTGACTGATAATGATGAAGCCACTCCCATTAGACCTACTCAGAACAGAGGCAAGGACAAACACAGATGGATTTCTTCAGAATAACAAAAGGTAGGAGTCTGCAACAAACGTTGTTATAATCCTTGCAATATACATAGATCACCCAGGGGGAATGTTTTTTTCTCAACAAAAGTGGAATTATGGTTTAATTTTTTTTTTTTACTAGTAATGGCGGTGATCAGAAATTTTTAGCTGGACTGAGACATTGCGGCGGACAGATCGGACACTTTTTTGGGACCAGTGACATTATTACAGTGATCAGAGCTAAAAATAGCCACTGATCACTGTAAAAATCACATTGACAGGGAAGGGGTTAACACTGGGGGGCGATCAAGGGGTTAAGTGTTCCCTAGGGAGGTGTTTCTAACTGTGGGGGGAGTGGACTGACTGGGAGTAGAGAGAGATCGCTGTTCATTATCATCATTAGGAACAATTTCTCTCTACTCCACTAACAGAATGGGGATCTGTTTGTTTACATTGACAGATCCCCATTCTGGCTCTCTGTGGAGCGATTGTGGGTGGCCGGCGGCCATCGCAGCCGCCGGCCACGCGCATTGGCTCTGGCGGGGCACGCCCTCCTGCTATAGCCATCAAAGGGACCGTCGTACCTGTATGGCGATTTGCGCAGCCAAGCCAACCTGCCACAGCATAACTGCGGCTGCCGGTCAGCAAGCGGTTAAAGCATTACTACATACAATAGACAGCATTTCTCCATCCCATGAGTATTTCTGCAAAGCTGTGCAGCTTCTCACAGTCATAGAGAAACCTATGTGAAATGGGAAATCCATTACACTTTATGACCGTGTTTCTCAACCTTTTTTCAGTCAAGCCACCCTTTAACCACGTCAGCCCCGGAAGAATTTACCCCCTTCCTGACCAGAGCACTTTTTGCGATACGGCACGCTTTAAGTGACAATTGCGTGATTGTGCCGCGTTGCACCCAAACAAAATTTACGTCCTTTTTCCCACAAATAGAGCTTTCTTTTGGTGGCATTTGATCACCTCTGCGGTTTTAATTTTTTGCACTATAAACAATGCACAAATTGTGAGTATAGCCTCAAATAATAAGGGTAGTAAAATTTAAACCGTACCATCATCCAAATTAATATGTACAAGGAAAAGAGAGTGGGACATAGGGGACAGTGGCTGATGTTGGCCCCATGTTCACACCCTAAAATGGCTGGACTATACCGGTACAGGTAAACGATGATAGACAGAATATATAAAAGGAATTTATTACAAAAAGGAAATACATGGTATACATTATGGGGCCAACATCAGCCACTGTCCCCTATGTCCCACTCTCTTTTTCTTTGCACTATAAACAAAAAAAGACTGACAATTTTGAAAAAAAGCTATTTTTTTTACTTTTTGCTATAATAAATATCCCCAAAAAATATCTAAAAAAACAAATTTCTTTCTCACTATAGACCGATATGTATTCTTCTACATATTTTTGGTAAATAAAAACGCAATAAGCGTATATTGACTGGTTTGCCCAAAAGTTTTTGTGTCTACAAAATAAGGGATAGATTTATGGCATTTTTATTATTCATTTTTTTTTATTAGTAATGGCAGCAATCTGTGGTTTTTATCCTGACTGCGACATTGCGGCGGACACATCGGGCACTTTTGACACTATTTTGGGACCAGTGACATTTATACAGCGATCAGTGATATAAAAATGCGCTGATTACTGTGTAAATTACACTGGCAGGGAAGGGGTTAAACACTAGGGAGCGATCAAGGGGTTAAGTGTGTCCTAGAGAGTGATTCTAACTGTGGGGGGGTGGGCTCACTACAACATGACAGAGATCACTGCTCCCAATGACAGGGAGCAGTAGATCCCTGTCATGTTGCTAGGCAGAACAGGGAAATGCCTTGTTTCCGTGGGCACGCTCACAGAGTACGTGGCAGGCATGTGCACGGCCACAATGCCGCATCTTAAAGGGGATGTACAGGTACGCCCATTTGCGCAGCCGTACCATTCTGTGCCAACGTATATTGTCGCGTGCTTGTCGGCAAGCGGTTAAATTTATCCACAGTCTCAGAGCACCCCATTGTAAAATGTAAAAAAAAATAGTTTTACATAATGCAGCAACATCCACACACATAGGATCCCAACATTAGAGGTGATTTATTCCGCCAAAGGAAATATACCTTTGCACACCGGTACTGACTAGTATTCAGATTCTCTTCCTCGCTCAGCTAATGTGACCCCAGTACTGATGGAGAAGGGCATGGGAAGGACAAACAATGCTGTGCAGGGGCCCAACGTCCTCCTTATCCACCAATGATATCATTGGTTGTTAGGATGCTGGCAACTGGAAGGAAGTAATGGTAGACAATAAAAATCGTTGGCTTTGTGAAACTAAAAGGCAGGCTTGATCAACCCTCTGGCTTGCATACAATTTTTGGGCAATTTTTAGGCATTTTGCCAAGGCACCCCTGAAGAGACCTGAAGGTGCCCCAGGGTGCCTGGGCACCCAGGGTTGATATAGGCTGCTCTATGACATGGAGGCAGCACATATATATGCCAGTTCTGGTGATAAGAATCACTACCCTGGCATTGTGCAGACTACCGGGTTCAGAAAGAAAGACTGATCTTTACTCTGCAAGTTATATGATCATTCTAATAACAGAGGGAGGGGTGTTCTTACCCTGCAAAAAAAAATCTATCATGGCAACACTGCTGGTCTAACCTATAAATGCTAGTTGCCTGGCTGTTGTGCTGCTCCTCGTTCAAAGATGAGCGTCGGGAATCAGGCCTCATTCACAATGGACACTTTGACCATCGCTTCTATGCATTTATGCACCTTTCCTCCTAGCAGCGGTGTTTTGGCAGAAAAAAACACTTCACATTTATAAACTCATGTAGCACGTTTAGGCACATCAAGCCATTGGGCGTTAATTTCATTGGCCAGAATAAAAAATACTGTAGCGGCTGACTTTTAATAATAAAACACCTACCTGTCCAGGGATCCAGCGCCGTACTCAGGCTGCTTCTTCACTGGTGCAGTGGGCTCCCTACTGTGCATGCGCTGCACTGTGTAAATGATTCCACAGCCTCCTAGGACCTGTGCGGTGTCCCAGAAGGTTGGGGGCCTTGTGATTCCACCAGAAGTGGGGAGCAGGCAAATGTCAAAACTAAGTACCAGCTCGCCCCCCAAAAAAATGATTATGTTCCAAAAGTGGAAGAGGAAGAGTGGAACTTCAGGTTTTCAGTAAAGTTCTGCTTTAAACCAGACGTACCAGATGCATATACTTTTGACTTTTCTCTGGCTTGCCTGATTTGTATACTTATTTTGCATCAGTGACCTAGAAAGTAATGAATGCGGCAGTTCAGCATAACAGCCAGGCAACTAGTATTTTTAAGAGGTCAACAATAACAGTCCCCATTTTATTTTAATAAGAGGTTTACTTAATCGCTTGCCGCCCGCCCACCGTCAAATGACGGTGGGATGGAGCAGCTCTGGCTGGACATCATATGACGGCGCCCAGAACGGCCGCTCTCGCGCGCCAGTGGGGGCATGCAGCACGGTGTTTGCAGCAGCGCCGTGTCGTGTCCTAGCAACCCGATCTCTGTAAAGAGCGGATCGCCCGGCTCGTTAACCATGTGATCGGCTGTGTCCAATCACAGCCAGTCACATGTAAATGTGGACGTGCGGTAAATCGGCTCTTCTCGCCTCACACTGACAGAGTGTGTGGCGAGGAGAGGCGATCAGCGGCATCTCTTCTGAATTAGGGGATTGGCGCTGTTCACTAATATGAAATAAATGAATCCACTATAAACAAACTGCTACTCAAGGAAAGCCTTTTGCCCCAACTGTAAATGAATGAAAAGTGTAACACAAGTGCTCAGAATGGTCACAAAAATGTGCAGACTACCCAAGGTGAAAAATATATAATACATAAAAAATATTAAATATAAAAACTATAACTCCAAACAATGAGTGATCGATCAAATGTGTATAGAAAGTGATTGTCAATGTCCACTGAAAAGGATGATGTGTATGTAAAAAATGCGATAAAAAATATATCAGTGAGTGATACCTAAAAATGGGGACAAACACACTGTTGCCCACTATAAATAAGTGTGTGTACTGGTGTAGCTAAAAATTGGAAAAAAATTTTTGGAAAAAATGTGTGAGAAAAATAGAAAACAAAAATAAAAATGTAAAAGAAAACATATGAAAAAAAAAAAAAAAAAAAAAAAACACAAAGTCCAGGTAACCACAAAATTGTTATCAACAAACACCACAAAAATAACAGGTGCCGTGAATATTAGTTCTGTCGTTCAGTAAAACAATTCTAGTGCAACAGGCTAGTGCATCTTCAGAGGTTACAGGTAAGTCCGTCCCAATAGTTGTGTACTGTCCAGTATGGAGTCCCCTCTAGTGTCCCCACTCACCAGAGCGCCCAACCCCTGCAGGGGTAATGAGCATGTAGATCCAAATCTGATGATCCAATCGGTCGGTGTCCCCCTCACCACCTTTAATCACTTGTGTCACCAGATCGTTCTCAAAGGACATCCATCCGGACCAATTACCATGTGCAGGGAAAAGAGAAGAGCCTCATAGTGTAATTCCGAAAGTAAATTTATTAAGCTCACAACAGGAATAAATAAAATCCAAAGATTTAAAACAAATGGAAACAAATGGCACTCTGCCGGCTGGCTCCACGTGAGAAGCCGCAGACAGAGCAGTGTTAGCGGCGTGCGTTCCACAGCCGTCTCCCGATGCCGGAAGTGCAGGACAAAAACGAAAGGATAAAAGGACGTATGCGTACCAAGAGACCACGCCTTACGCGTTTCGTCATCAAGACGTCATCTGAGGCATCTTAGGCGCCTCAGATGACGTCTTGATGACGAAACGCGTAAGGCGTGGTCTCTTGGTACGCATACGTCCTTTTATCCTTTCGTTTTTGTCCTGCACTTCCGGCATCGGGAGACGGCTGTGGAACGCACGCCGCTAACACTGCTCTGTCTGCGGCTTCTCACGTGGAGCCAGCCGGCAGAGTGCCATTTGTTTCCATTTGTTTTAAATCTTTGGATTTTATTTATTCCTGTTGTGAGCTTAATAAATTTACTTTCGGAATTACACTATGAGGCTCTTCTCTTTTCCCTGCACATGGTAATTGGTCCGGATGGATGTCCTTTGAGAACGATCTGGTGACACAAGTGATTAAAGGTGGTGAGGGGGACACCGACCGACTGGATCATCAGATTTGGATCTACATGCTCATTACCCCTGCAGGGGTTGGGCGCTCTGGTGAGTGGGGACACTAGAGGGGACTCCATACTGGACAGTACACAACTATTGGGACGGACTTACCTGTAACCTCTGAAGATGCACTAGCCTGTTGCACTAGAATTGTTTTACTGAACGACAGAACTAATATTCACGGCACCTGTTATTTTTGTGGTGTTTGTTGATAACAATTTTGTGGTTACCTGGACTTTGTGTTTTTTTTTTTTTTTTTTTTTTTTCATATGTTTTCTTTTACATTTTTATTTTTGTTTTCTATTTTTCTCACACATTTTTTCCAAAAATTTTTTTCCAATTTTTAGCTACACCAGTACACACACTTATTTATAGTGGGCAACAGTGTGTTTGTCCCCATTTTTAGGTATCACTCACTGATATATTTTTTATCGCATTTTTTACATACACATCATCCTTTTCAGTGGACATTGACAATCACTTTCTATACACATTTGATCGATCACTCATTGTTTGGAGTTATAGTTTTTATATTTAATATTTTTTATGTATTATATATTTTTCACCTTGGGTAGTCTGCACATTTTTGTGACCATTCTGAGCACTTGTGTTACACTTTTCATTCATTTACAGTTGGGGCAAAAGGCTTTCCTTGAGTAGCAGTTTGTTTATAGTGGATTCATTTATTTCATATTAGTGAACAGCGCCAATCCCCTAATTCAGATTTCACAATTATTGGATCGCACCTTTGGGGCTTTCTTTATTTGGGGGGGCTGCAGTTCAGTCACAAGCCTGTCCTAAGCGCGGAACACCACCATATAAGCGGCATCTCTTCGCAGGGAACACGCGGACATGTAATTAGGGCACTAATCATCAGTGCCCTGATTACAGTAAAGCCCCCCAGTGCCACCAATCAGTGCCCATCAGTGACACCAATCAGTGCCACCAGTGACCATTAGTGATGCCAGTCACTGCTGCCTTTCAGTGCCCATCAGTGCCTGCTCATCAGTGCTGCCCATGAATGCCCATCAGTGCCGCCCATCAGTGCCCATCATGCTGCCTATCCGTGCCATCTATCAGTGCCCACCAGTGCCGCCTATCAGTGCCCAGTGCCACCTATCAGTGCTCATCAGTGCCGCTTATCAGTGCCACATATCAGTGCCCATCAATGCGGCATATTAGTGCCTCCTCATCAGTGCCACCTAATCAGTGCCCATAAGTGCCGCCTCATCAGTGTCCATCAGTGCAGCCTATCAGTGCCCATCAGTGCAGCCTCATCCACGCCCATTAGTGTAGGAGCAAAATTACTTATTTACAAAGTTTACTGACAGAAACTAAGAAAACCTTTTTTTTTTTTTCAAGATTTTCATTTTTTTAGTAAAAAATAAAAAACCCAGCAGTGATTAAATACCACCAAAAGAATTCTCTATTTGTGTAAAGAAAATGATAAAAATTTTGTTTGGGTACAATATTGCAATTGTCATTCAAAGTGTGACAGCGCTGAAAGCTGAAAAATGGCCCGGGCAGGAAGGGGGTGTAAGTGCCCTGTAGGCAAGTGGTTAAAGCCTGTGGGTCTTCTTATTAAAAGTCCTGCTTTTGCTATCCCCAAATAAGCAATGTGCTTCGTACTATTCTTTTTAATGGAACTTGATACTTCAGATTGATAGGATGGCTGCTTGCAAAGAACCATATAGATATTTTTTCTTCCGTATACTTTATTATACACCTTTTTAATGAGCAAATTGCAATACCTTTAGAGCAAAACAACTGGATATCATGTTTTTTTGTTCGGATCTGGTCTAAACCAACACATTCTTAACATGAGGGAGGATGTCTCCTTATAGTGAAAGGAACCCTGCGGCATCAAAAAGTCACGCTGGTAAACTTATATGTACCAAACGAAGATCAAGTAAACTCCTTGGAGTTATACTTGCAGAAAGTGCAATAACATAGGGAGGGAGTTTTAGTGTTGGGTGGCGACCTTAACATGGCCCTAGACCCGATGAGGGACACATCAAAAGGATCCTCTCATCTATCATACGGCAAACTGAGGAAAGCAAAAAAACTTTTACAGGACCTGCAATTGATAGACAGCTGGAGGGCTGTTAATGCACAGGACAGAGATTACACATTTTTCTCGGCAAAGTATAAGACATATACCAGAATTGATTATGTTCTGATCTCCCAAAACATAATTACATCCCTTATAGAAGCGTTGATAGGATCAATTACCCTTTCAGATCATGCTCCAACAAACTGTATGCTAAAAATGGGGAGGTAGAACCCAGAGAATGGCATTGGAAGATCAATGAAACTCTCCTTAAAGAAACTGAATATGAGGGTAAACTAAACAGGAACTGGACTCCTTTTTTACAATAAATGGCACTGGGGAAACAATGCCCTTTTGTATATGGGAGGCACATAAGTACGTCATGAGAGGCATGTTCATCTCCATGGGGGCACATAGGAAACAGAAACTTAATGAACAGATTGACTCGCTGCTTAAAAATATTGGGGAACTGGAATTTGTGCACAAAAAATCCCAGGCACAATTAATAGATCAGGAATTAGCAGATCTATGTGAAAAACTGAATCTCCTGCTTATAGACAAAGCAAAATCCAAATTAACGCGAGGGAGACAGACATTCTATGAATTTGGAAATAAACCAGGGAGAATGCTTGCAAACGCTCTTAGATAAACTACTACACGAAATCACATCACACAAATTAAATCGCAGAGAGGTGAAATGGTTAACACCCCACAGAAAATCGCTCAGGTGTTCAAGGAGTATTATGAGAGATTGTACCATTTAGAAGGGGAATCCACCTCAGAAAATGCTCATAAGAAATGGGAGGTGGCTAGGGAGTATATTAAAGAGACAGAAATGCCAAAGCTGACTGAGGAGATAGCCAGAGAACTTGATGTACCAATCACAACAGAGGAATTTATGAGGGCATTACAATCCCTGAAAGTGGGAAAAGCACCGGGCCCAGGTGGGTACACCCTGTCGTATTACAAAATGTTCGATGAGAAACTTGCTCCGAGATTCATAGCAGCCTATAATGCATTACGCGAAGAGAAGCGAATCCCGACAGAACGCATAACAGTTATTCCAAAAGATGGGATGGATCCCTCCCAATGTCCTAGCTATCATCCTATTTCATTGCTGAATGTTGATCTTCATGTGTTCACAAAGATTTTAGCCATGAGATTAGTATATCACATCCCGGGCCTAATACATCCAGACCAGGTAGGATTCACCCCTTGGAGAGAGGGAAGAGAGTACACACAGCGGGTGGTGAATATGATCTACCTTGCACAAAGGCAGCAGAAACCATTGATGAACCACGATGTTTCTACTGATGCAGAAAAAGCCTTTGACAGGGTAGATTGGATTTTTCAAAAAACAGTATTACAGCACATAGGTTTGGGAGATGGGATGCTGAGCTGGTTCTCCAATCTATACTCAACACCAAGTGCTAGGGTAAAGATAGGTGATAGAATCTCAGAGCCTTTTTTCATTCAAAACAGAACACGACAGCGATGCCCACTTTCACCCCTGATTTTCATCCTGACAAAAGGATCTTTTTTCAGAAAAATACAGGCGAATCTGAATATTAAGGGGATAAAAACAAAGGGAAAAGAACAGAAACTTCCGGCATATGCAGATGATTTAATTTTCTTTATAACCTCCCCAGTTATATCCCTTCCGTCCCTACTGTCGGAGTTATGTGAATATGGGGAAATATCTAATTTCAAAGTAAACTACGGGAAATCGGAAGCAATGGGGATAGAAATAAATACGCCCCTTCTGCATTTGATAACTACACAGTTTGATTTTAGATGGACTAATTCTCATATAAGCTATTTAGGGACTAAAATATTGAAGAATATAAATAAGCTATTCAAGCTTAATTATGCACCAATGGCAAGACAGATCAAACATGATTTCTTGAGATGGGATAAAGAAACTTTTACATGGCTCTGCAGAACAAATATTATCAAGATGGATGTGATGCCAATACTTTTGTATCTAATACAGACTCTGCCAATTAAGATCCCCCCAAGCTTTCTAATGCCGCGTACACACGAGCGGACTTTCCGGCAGACTTGGTCCAGCGGACCGGAGTCCGTCGGACAATTCGATTGTGTGTGGGCTCCAGCTGACTTTTTTTCCCAAAAGTCCGACGGACCTAGAAATAAAACATGTTTCAAATCTTTCTGACGGACTCGAGTCCGGTTGAAAAATCCGCTCATCTGTATGCTAGTCCGATGGACAAAAACCCACGCTAGGGCAGCTATTGGCTACTGGCTATCAACTTTCCTATTTTAGTCAGGTCGTACGTCATCACGTACAAATCCGTCGGACTTTGGTGTGATCGTGTGTAGGCAAGTCCGTTCATTAGGAAAGTCCGTCGGATAGACCGTCAGACCAGTCCGGTTGAAAAGTCCGCTCGTGTGTACGCGGCATCAGAGATCTCAGATCTAAATTTTTTAGGTTTATTTGGGTCGGGAAGCCAGCAAGAGTACGCAGAACTATATTATCACTTCCTAAAGGAAAAGGAGGGATAGTGTTCCCGGACCCAATAAGATATCAGGAAGCTTCACATTTAGCCAGAGTGATGGAGTGGTGCGGGCTTAAAAGTAAGAAACCTTGGATACAAATGGAACAGGCGACGATAGACATTCCATTGGAAGGTCTAGTATGGATACCAGAAGCTGAGTTGCCATTGGAAGTTAAAAAACATCCAACGATAGGTGCCACTCTGCGAATGACTAAAAAGATATTTAACCATCTCAATACAGTGCATTTTTACCCCCTTCCTGCCCAAGCCATTTTTCAGCTTTCAGAGCTGTCACACTTTGAATGACAATTGCGCAGTTATGCAACACTGTACCCAGATGAAATTGTTATCATTTTTTCCACACAAATACAGATTTCTTTTGGTGGTAATTGATCACCTCTGCAGTTTTTATTTTTTGCGCTATAAACAAAAGAATAGTGACAAGTTTGAAAAAAAAAACGCAATATTTTGTACTTTTTGCTATGATAAATATCCATTTTTTTTTAAACAAATTTTTTCCTCTGTTTAGGCCGATATGTATTCTTCTACATATTTTTGGTAAAAAAAAAAAAAAAAAATCGCAATAAGCGTATATTGATTGGTTTGCGCAAAAGTTATAGCGTCTATAAAATAGGGGATAGATTTATAGCATTTTTATTATTATTTATTTTTTTTACTAGTAATGGTGGCAATCTGCAATTTTTATCGTGACTGCGATATTGTGGCGGACATGTCGGACACTTTTGACACATTTTTGGGACCATTCACATTTATACAGCGATCCGTGCTATGAAAATGCATTGATAATTGTTGAGAAGGTGACTGGCAGGAAAGGGGTTAACACTATGGTGTGATTGAGGGGTTAATTATGTTCCTAGGGAGTAATTCTAACTTTAGGGGGAGGGGATTCACAAGCGGAGGAGACCAATCGGTGTTCCTCTGTACTGGGAACACACCATCGGTCTCCTCTCCTCTGACAGGACCGTGGATCTGTGTGTTTGCACACACAGATCCACGGTCCTGCTGTGTTACCGGGCAATCGAGTCCCCAGTGACACTGTGGGCTCGAGCGATCGCTGCCGGCGACGCGCACGCCCCCTGGTGGCCCGAGAAGGCGAGGGCGTCATATGACGCCCTCCCAGAATGAGAGCCGTGCCGCCTGGCCATCATATGACAGCCGGCAGGTGGCAAGCGGTTAAAAAAACCACGTATCTCGATACACCCTAGCCCGTTGATTCCGATCCTAGGTATGCCGGCGTTCCAGCCGGGCCTGACGGACCCTAGGCCTGGAGCAATACGACGTAGAGGTATCAACAGGATCATTAATTTTTCAGTGGATAACCATTTAATGACAAACAGAGAGATCGAACGGGAGATAACACCTGAATTAGATTTTTTTAGAATGATGCAACTAGATGTCTTTATTTGGTCTAAGTCAAACACATATGCAGAAATGAGGGCACTGACTGGGTTTGAGGAGACATGCTTGAAGGGGGAGTCAATGAGACACCCGCTGTCCCATTTCTATGACACACTAACTGGATTAGAAGCACCACAAGAACTTACTTTCCTCCAGGCATGGAAGAGAGATTTAGATATGTCACTTTCCCAAGAGCAGAGGGACAGGATTTTGTTATTTAATCAAAAGGCATCAGTAGCAAGCAGATATCAGGTGGCATAGAACACTAGGTGGTATAGAACATCAACTGTACTACATCGGATATACCCCCAAATGTCAGATGTCTGCTGGAGATGTCATAAAGCAGAGGGTACAATATTGCAAATTTTTTGGGAATGTGCAAAAATCAAGGAGTTCTGTGAAATGGTTGCTGAAACCATTAAAACAATAACAGGAATTTCCCTAGGAGATAGACCGGCAGCCTTTTTATTACTGGACATTCCTATATCAGCGGAAAGATATAAAAACTCTTTGCTGAGACATCTTCTTATGGCAGCTAGGGTGTGTATTCCTGTCCTGTGGAAAAGGGACATCCCTCCAACTAGAGCACAGTGGTTGGCTAGAATTGCAGAAATCCAACAGAAAATCTTACTTTGGCAATGAAAGATCAAAATGAGAGATACCGGAAGACATGGGCCCCTTATCTGGCACATAGGGAGGGATGAGGATGACATGTAAAATTTGCTAAGTGGCCCATATCTGAGAACAGAAGGGTAGAGTATTCTGCACAGAGGAGAGGAAGAGGGAGATGTAGGGAAGAGAAGTCATGAGCCCTTTACCTTCCCTTGCCTTTTTTTTTTCCCTTTGGCTGTGTTGGGGGGGGGGGGGGGGTGGATAATGATAATGATGAGTTTGTAATCAGCCCTCTTTACTCCGATACCCCTAACTAAAATCTAGTGGAACCAATTGCCTTCAGAAGTCATCTAATTAGTAAATAGAGTCCACCTGTGTGTAACGTTCTACAGCTGTTCTGTGAAACCCTCAGAGGTTTGTTAGAGAACCTTAGTGAACAAACAGCATCATGAAGGCCAAGGAACACACCAGACAGGTCAGGGATAAAGCTGTGGAAAAGTTTAAAGCAGAGTTAGGTTATAATAAAAAATATCCCATGCTTTGAACATCTCACGGAGCACTGTTCAATCCATCATCTGAAAATGGAAAGAGTATGGCACAACTGCAAACCTACCAAGACATGGCCGTCCACCTAAACTGACAGGCTGGGCAAGGAGAGCATTAATCAGAGAAGCAGCAAAAAGGCTGATGGTAACTCTGCAAGAGCTGCAGAGATCCACAGCTGAAGGTGGGAGAATCTGTCCACAGGACAACTATTAGTCGTGCACTCCACAAATCTGTAAGGGAAGTCTGGTTAACAGACACGCCATGGCGCTAAGGTGTGGGCACACCAGTGTGTGCACAAATATAATGTATTGGCGCATGCGTGAGCGTGCACGGGCGCAAGCAGGTGCACACGTGTACGTACTGGTGCCAGACAGCCTATTTAAACTGAGTAATGACACATACACATTGCTGAGTGATCTTTCAGCTAGTTCCTGTTAACCCGTGCCTTGATCTGTTCCAGTTACCTGGAATCTAAGGTCAGATTGCAAGGATTATGTCAGTACCTGTGGGGTCTGCACCCGAAAAAATTATAAAACCAAATCCTGGGGTCTGTTAAGACCGTTACCTATTCCCAAGAGACCCTGGGAAATGATCAGTATGGACTTTATCATTGAGCTTCCACCATCTGAAAGATTCACTACCATCTTTGTGATCGTTGACAGATTAACAAAGATGGCCCATTTCGTTCCTATGTTAGGAACCCCTTAAGCAACAGAAACTTTCATCAAGGAAGTGGTTAGACCCCCCGGGGTACCCAGCAGCATCACCTCTGATCGAGGGGTACAATTTATGTCCAGATTCTGGAAAGATCTTTGCAGGATACTGAAGATCAAAACTTGTTTCTTGTCAGCCTATCACCCCCAGACAAATGGCCAAACAGAACACACAAATCAGACTCTGGAACAGTACCTTCGGTGCTTCTCATCTTTTGCCCAGGATGACTGGGCATCACTTTTACCCCTGGCAGAATTCACTTACAATGATGCAATTCACTCGGCTACAGAACAAGCCCCGTTTATGGCTACTTCCCAGTCTTCCTATCTGACATCTTGTCTGATTCCTCTGTTCCTGCAGTCCAAAAAAGGATAAGTGCTCTTCAGTCAAACAACAAGGTATTGCAAGATGCCATTTCTAAAGCACAAGAGAATAAAAAATTCTTTGACAGCAAAAGAAGAGGAGACCTAAAACTTCAAATAGGGGACAAGGTCTGGTTATCCACTGACAATTTAGGATCGTCATGTCCATCCAAGAAGCCCGGACCTAGATATATCGGTCCATTTCCTGTCAAGAGGCAGATTAATCCAACCACCTACGAACTTTCACTCCCAGAGACTTACAAAATTCACGCTGTCTTCCACGTGTCCTTACTAAAAAAAACGCAAAGTTAGACCCATTCCCTGGTCGTGAGTCAGGTCCACCAGCACCTAATATAAACGATGGCAATGAGGAATATGACGTTGTGGATTGTAGAAAGAGAAGGGACACGATTCAGTTTTTAATCAAATGGAAAGGCTACGGACCAGAAGACAACTCTTGGGAACCATAATCCAATCTTCATTCCAAAAGATTGATACGGGCATTCTTCCAGGCTCACGCCGAAAAGAGGTTACAAATGGGCATCCAGAGGTTGCCCATTGGGGAGGGGCAATGTAAGGGAAGTCCAGTTAACAGACGCGCATTGGCGTGCAGGCACAAAGTATACTGTATAATGTATTGGTGTATTCGTGAGCGCGCACAGGCATAAGCAGGCACACGTGCACGTGCTGGCGCCAGACAGCCTATTTAAACTGAGCCATGACACATACACATTGCTGAGTGGTCTTTCAGCTTGTTCCTGTTAACCTGTGCCTTGATCTGTTCCAGTTACCTGCATTTGACCCGGCTTCACCTGTACCTTCCTTTGGATTTCTGCATGCCTACCTGGGACCTTGGCTTGTGTTTGACTCTGCTTCCTGTACCTCGCTGCCCGACTGTGTACCGAATCCGGACTGTATCCTGTCTTAGCTTCTGCCTCACGTTCCTGTACCTGCTCTGCCCTGCTGTTAATGACCCCCTGGCTTATGTTCCAGCAACGCTTCTGCCTGCTGATCCAGTGACATGGAGTTCCAGTTCTTAGTGTCTGTCCAGTGATCTACAGCCATTGGGTTCCTGCCAAGGCCCAGCTGGTGCCACCTGCTACATCGGCCCTCGTGCCACTCTGTGTCCTTCACTCCCTGTCATCTCTACCAGGGATGTTGGACAGGAGGTGCAAGAGAAGCCCTCTCTACAGCTCGATCTCCACCAGGTATGTGACAAATCTGGCCTTTATGGAAAAGTGGCAAGAAGAAAGTCATTGTTAAAAGAAAGCCATCAGAAGTCCCGTTTGCAGTGTGAGAGAAGCCATGTGGGGGACACAGTAAACATGTGTAAGGAGGCGCTCTGGTCAGATGAGAATTTTTTTTTACTTTTTGGCCTAAAAGCAAAACGCTATGTGTGGCGCAAAACTAACACTGCACATCACCCTGAACATACCATCCCCACCGTGAAACATGGTGGTGGCAGCATCATGTTATGGGGATGCTTTTCTTCAGCAGGGACAGGGAAGCTGGTCAGAGTTGATGGGAAGATGGATGGAGTGAAATACAGGGCAATTTAAAAAGAAAACCTGTTATAGTCTGCAAAAAATTTGAGACTGGGGTGGAGGTTCAACGACGCTTAACATACAGCCAGAGCTACAAAGAAATAGTTTAGATCAAAGCATATTCATGTGTTAGAATGGCCCAGTCAAAGTCCAGACCTAAACCCAATTGAGAATCTGTGGCAAGACTTGAAAATTGCTGTTCACAGACGCTCTCCATCCACTCTGACAGAGCTTGAGCTATTTTGCAAAGACGAATGGGCAAAAATTTCACTCTTTAGATGTGCAAAGCTGGTAGAGACATCCCCAAAAAGACTTGCAGCTGTAATTGCAGCGAAAGGTGGTTCTACAAAGTATTGACTCGGGGGGGGGGGGGGGTGGATACAAATACATGCCACACTTTTCACATATTTATTTGTAAAACATTTTGAAAATGATTTATCATTTTCCTTCCACTTCACAATTATGTGCCACTTTGTGTTGGTCTATCACATAAAACCCCAATAAAATGCATTTACATTTTTGGTTGTAACATGACAAAATGTGGAAAATTTCAAGGTGTACGAATATTTTTTCAAGGCACTGTATGCTCTGGCCACTAATCTTAGGCACACCACTGTTTCTACTGTCTATGTTTCTTTTCTGCTACTATCATTTATTTCAAGGTTATTACCAAAAATATATTAATTTAATTGGGGGGGGGGGGGGTTCAAGTGATCTGGGTGTCAAATATCATAGGTATGCCTTGTTAAGTATTATTTTATTGAAAACTTTCTACAGGTTATTGATCACATTCTTGTACAGTGAGAAGGGTTGTTCCAAATGTGCTAACAGACCAAGGGCACATCTGGGAACACATGTTGAGGTTCTGGTAAGATACCATGATAACTGGTTTGAATAACATCTGAGTCTAGTGGCAGCCACACACAGTTTGATAATTGATCAATTTCTTTTTTGACCTTTCACCATAGAAATACTCAAGCAATAGTTGATAATACAAACAGTCAATATGTCACACGCTGGGAAGTAGATTTGGATCGATAATTGGAAGAAATGATCATAAATTATCAATCATATCTCTTTATCCTCCATGCAACCTCATAATCCAATCGATCGAAACACAATCAAAATCATGACCAAGTCATCTTAGTTCCGCTGATTAATGAAAAACAATTGATAATTTTGAGTCTAGATTGATCTGAGTCTAGATTGATCAGAAGGGAAGTTATTGCTATTTGATTGGTTTCTGATTCAATCATTTTGATCGAATCGCACATTGACTAGGTAATAAGACTCACCAAAAATTAAGTCACAATATGATGACACGACTAAAATAAAAGTCAAATGTATCATCATTGCTTAGAAGCAATATAAAAAAAGAAATAATAATACAGTAATTGAAAAGAAGGTAAATTACACATTGCTCCAAAACTGGATAATGTATAAAATGTATCATCTCCATATCTCAAAGGAGACCTGGGGCACCCAGGAGAAGACCAGGAGCACATGTCCTGGGTGCCAGGGTTTAGCAATGCCCCCAGCTGTAGATATAAACTTTTTTAGTGGGGGGGTTCCCTCTCACCTGGAAATTGATTCAAGTGTCCCTTTGGGGTGAAAAATTAATCCACACTGATGAGAACTAAAATTTGAGTTTTTTGGGCCATCACAGATAAATGCTGGTGTCATTTACTTTAAGGCCTCATTCATACTAGGTGTATCAGAAATGCTACTATTCGCATCAAACACACCATAGAAGTTCATGTACAACATTTTGGTACCATAGGGCAGTCAGGGAGCATTTTTAACTCATCATTCACGCTTGTAAAACGCCAGTCTAACGCCCAGACTAAAGCTCATAAACGCGAGTCTAACGACCATACTAACGCTATAGAAGCGTTAGAAATGTAGTCAAGTGTGAACAAGCCCTAAGCTAGGTGCGTTTTTGGCAGCAAGCATTTTGACGTGATTTGTACGTGTTTTATCGCCCCACAAACCGTTTGGGTTGCCATTAAGAAATAATGCCCCTGCAAACATGTTGTGCGCTTTGCCACATTTTTGAAAAGGTGGGCTATAATGCTCGATTCTGCATTTTCAAAGCAACCAAGTGTGAAAGCAGCCTAATAAGAATCTGGTAACATTTATATATTTTAGTAAAGTACTTTTACTGTTCCTCAGTGTCACATTGGTGTGACATATCGGAATAGTACTTTCCTTTCTGCTGAAAGGTCATATTGGGTGCCTGGTCTATCAGGTAATTCTATGGCTTTTATGTAGAGTACCCAATAATAATGATATCATTAATATGCAAATACTTTTTTTAATAAAGGCCACATAGTTAACACCATAGCAGCATCTATTAATACTTCATGGACTTTACCAATGTATCATTAAAGTAGCATTGCATACATAATAGTCTATATTCTTCCTAAATACATTGCTACACATTAAAACTTTACAACGTACAAATAAAAACATGATTTGTTTGCATTGCAGAACAAAGTTTACAATGACTAAAATGGAATATCAAAGTCTGGATACAAATGAACTATGTAGCAGAACTGTCCATGTACACAGTAAACCTCTGTAAGGTTTTCACTGCATTGCAGGCACAATATTCAGCATAATAATAAAACATTGCACTGTACAGTGTACAATGAACTGCTGGCAATTCACCCATGGCCAGTCCTCAAGGATTCCAGCATGTCATTGGATCATATCACACCAGAATATGCATTGCAACACATTTCTCCTTCTGTATAGTGATGGTCACTTACTAGACAGCTCTCCATTATGCCTACATTTCACATTATCTCACAAAGGCCATAGATCCATCATCTATTTTCCTAAACCCATGCTCCATACTTGCTGTGGACACAGCCAATACATGGACTTGGTCAGTGAACCTGAATACAGAACAGCACCTGGTGCTGAATGTCTTTGTACTGCAGTGTCAGGAAAAGGCAGACCAGTATAGAGAAAAAATGAAAGAATTGCCAGCATCTTCCTGCCAAGCTTCAGAATCATGCAGTGTGGTCAGTGTAATAGTGTATGAATGCATTATTCATCATGGCCCATACCTAGGCTGTACATTTACACCAAGTATCATCCACAGCCATATATCATTTGTAGTCATCAGACAGTTAAACAATGCAGGATACATGCTTTACTATGCCATGGTATCTACGAAAGCGGCACTGCATCACAGTGATTGAACATAGCAGTGTGCACTCCATTGTAACCCACACAGCCACCCCCACTCATTTATGCATGAGCTCATCATCTGTGTAATGTGTTTTAAGGACAGACATTAGAAGATGTAGGACCAGGGATGATCTCCCATGTGCAGCCTCTACACACATCCTATGATCCCAATGATTACTATGCAATACACCTTGCAGGCTACACATGTAGCATGTGAAGTGGATGATCTAGGGGAAGGCCAGCATGCATGGTACCCCCAGAATGTGCTTTAGGATCCAAGCGGAAGGGACAGACATTTGAGGATGGAGTAACATGGATTTCCCAAATGTGCATGGTAGCCTCATATGATCCCAATGAGCCCCATGCAATGCGCCATGCAGAATACACATGTAGCAGGCTCTGTAGACAGTCCAGGGGAAGGCCAGCCTGCATGGTACCCTAGGAACCAATAAGCCCCCCTATGTGCATGGTAGCCCCTACACACATCCTATGATCACTATGCAATGCACAATGCAGACTACACATGTAGCATGTGAAGTGTAGCCTGCACTGTAGATGATCCAGGGGAAGGCCAGCATGCATGGTACCCCCAGAATGTGCTTTAAGATCCATGAGGAAGGGACAGACATTTGAGGATGGAGGACCATGCATGTTCCCAATGTGACTGGTAGCCTCATCATATGATCCCAATGAGCCCCATGCAATGCACCATGCAGACTACAGATGTAGGCTCTGCATATGGTCTAGGGGAAGGCCAGCCTGCATGGTACTCCCAGGAACAGAAAACCCCCCCATGTACATGGTAGCCCCTACACACATCCTATGATCCCTGTGCAATGCATCATGCAAACTACACATGTAGCATGTGAATTGGAGCATGCACTGTAGATGATCCAGGGGAAGGCCAGGATGCATGGTCCCCCCAGTAACAGAGAAGCCCCCCTTGTACATGGTAGCCTCTACACACATCATCTGATCCCAATGAGCCCCATGCAATGCACCATGCAGACTACACATGTAGCATGTGAATTGGAGCATGCACTGTAGATGATCCAGGGGAAGGCCAGGATGCATGGTCCCCCCAGTAACAGAGAAGCCCCTCTTGTACATGGTAGCCTCTACACAGATCCTATGATCCCAATGAGCCCCATGCAATGCACCATGCAGACTACACATGTAGACGATCCAGGGGAAGGCCAGCATGCATGATCCCCCCAGGAACAGATAAGCCCCCCCATGTACATGGTAGCCTCTACACAGATCCTGTGATCCCAATAAGCCCCATGCAATGCACCATGCAGAATACACATGTAGTATGTGAATTGGAACATGCATTGTAGACGATCCAGGGGAAGCCCAGCATGCATGGCCCCCCCAGGAACAAAGAAGCCCCCCCAGACTCACCACAGCCTCCTCTTATAAGGTAGAATGTTCCCCCTGTTGGAAGGAGTCACTCCGATGGCCATCTGCAGCACAGTCAGGTATTTCTGGTATTTCATTTTGTCTCCCCCCTTGTTTCTCCCCTCCGATGCCCCCCCACAATGCTCTGCATGCGATCATGTAATTGGGATTCCCAGGCATCTGTCCCGGACCGTCCCCCCCCCTGTGTCTCTCTCTGTCCCGGGCTGTGCTCTGCTCTCCCCTCGGCGTGTCTTGTCAGCAGATCGCCATTTGTGAGCGGCACATAGAGATAACATTGACAGCTCGAGGTGGCAGCGCCATCCTTCTTCCCGATGCTGGGCTCTCCCCTCCCTCCTCCTCCTCCTCCTCCTCCTCCTCCTCCTCTGTCACCAAAGCCCAGCAATCCTATTAGCGCCTAGAATAGCGTCCCATTAATCCCTCTCTCCTGGTTTAGGTGTAATGAGGTTGTGGCTGCAAACACCGGCTATAGTGATCCGAATCAACGGCAACGCAGCATCCTGGTCCCCTGTCTATGGCATCACTGCAAAGGGCATAGGAGGAGGAGGAGGAGGGGGCAGTGCTGGGCAATAAGCACATTAAGCAATTATTTGATACCAACCAAAGAATCCAGCAGAGTACAACCTTCTACAATGTGATCCTGCCCGGATTTCTGCATGCACTTCATTAATAGAGCAAGAAAACTGCATTGAGAACTTCACATGTCAGATCATAAGAGGTGATTGTTGTAACCAGGTATAGATTTGTTTTATACACTGCTCTGCCCACATGTCTTCAAAGGCAATGTGATACAAAAACTAATAGAACTGTTTAAGGGGTTCTTCACACTAGCTCTGAAGAGTGATCCCCATTCAGATCGCTCTTCAGAGAGCATTTAACAGAAGGTAAGGAGGTGTTTTATAGCCCCTTGAACTCCACACTAACCTCACTCACTTGAATGGGTCACGTTTGGTGGTCACAACCCCCGATGAAAGCCGCAGAGGGTATAATTCCCTCCATGACCGCAAAGCATTGCAACCGAGGCATATCTACACCCCCAGCCACTAGTTGGAGGGTTGGGACAAGCACTGCGTCGCTTTAACTGACAATTGCGTGGTCGTGCGACGCTGTACCCAAACACAATTGATGTACTTTTTTCCCCACAAATAGAGCTTTCTTTTGGTGGTATTTGATCAGCTCTGCATTTTTTTTTTTTTTTTTTTTTTTGCGCTATAAACAAAAAAAGAGTGACAATTTTGAAAAAAAAAAAAACAACATTTTTTACTTTCTGCTATAAAACATTTCCAAAAAATTAAATAATGTAAAAAAACTAATTTCTTCATCAAATTAGGCCAATATGTATTCTGCTACATATTTTTGGTAAACAACATCCCAATAAGCGTATATTGATTGGTTTGCGCAATATTATTGTGTCTACAAAATAGGGGATAGATTTATGGCATTTTTATTTTTTAATTTTTTTTTTACTAGTAATGGCAGCAATCAGTGATTTTTAGCGGGACTGCGACATTGCGGCAGACAGATCAGACACCTAACTAACATTTTTGACACTTTTTTGGGTACTAGTGACATTACTACAGTAATCTGTGCTAATTGCATTGCCAATATGCCAATCTGCATTGTTATTGTACTAATGACACTGGCAGGGAAGGGGTCAACATCAGGGGCGATCAAGGGGTTAACTGTGTTCCCTCACTGTGTGTTCTAACTGTATGGGGGAAGGGCTCACTGGAACAACACACAGATCCATCTTCCTGCATAGCAAAAAATACAAACAAGGAAGACGCCGCTTCAGGCGAGCGGTCACTACAGTCCGAATGCGCTGGGTGCAAGCCACGGCCTGCCACTGATGATTAATAGGAAGAGAAGAACGGCTGCACACCACAGGAACATTCCAATGATTTTATTCCAAAAAATCACCTCCTGGGTTCCGACACTCTGTCTTTGTTGGCTGTTATTTGCTATTTTTTTGGAATAAAATTGTTGGGACATTCCTGTGGTGTGCAGCCGTTCTTTTCTTCCTGCATAGCAAAAAGACAGGATCTGTGTGATCTCCCCTGTTAGAACAGAGATCTGCCTTGTTTACACAGGCAGATCCTCGTTGTGTCACTGCAGGGAACGATAGCAGGTGGCCAGCAGACATTGAGTTCGCTGGACGTGCTGATTGGCTCTCCTGCTGGCCAATAGGAGCGCGCACGTGCCCACAAAAGCAAGTTCACAAGCCAACATACACCTACGGCAATTTGCGCAGCCGAGCCACCTTGTCATGGCGTGTGGTCGGCAAGTGCTTTTAAAGGCAGGTTTTTTTTTTTTAATCTTAATGCATTCTGTGCATTAAAGGAGAAGTACAGCCAAAGCTCATTTGGCTGGGCTTCTCCTATGGATCACAGAGTGAAGTTCGTTTTGCACTCCTGTGACCCGTTTTCAGCAGAGAGTGGGCTGAAGTCCGCTCTCTGCTGACGTTACAGAAGTTGGTCCAGGTACCGCGTCATCACAACCATAGAGTCAACCATAGAGTCAGGATCCGCCCAGATCACTGGACCGACACCCGGCTCAGCCTCTCAGAGAGCCGCTGAGAGCCTGAGCTGGCCGCCCCCGCCCCCCCCTCCACAGCTCAGCGCTCCAATGAGTGAGGAGGGGGCAGAGCAGAGAGCTGTGACTGACAGTCTGGAGCTCTCTGCTCACGGAGCTCTGAGAACCGTGCGATTGGCTGTGTTCGATCGCTCAGTTCTCAGTGTAGCGGCACTGGGGGACAGATGCAGCATTGGACCAATTCTGCATCCACCAAGGTAAGTATAATTCAGGAAAAATAAAATACTCTTTTAAGATAAAACGCCTTCTGTATGGAGCCTCTCTAATACTTACCTGAGCCCAATCTAGATCCAGCCACGTTGCACGAGAGACTCAGCTGCCATTGGCTGAGACAGCAGCAAAGCGCCATTGGCTCCCACTGCTGTCAATCAAAGTTAGTGAGCCAATGAAGAGAGAAGGGGGCAGGGCAGGGGCAACCCATCCATTAAGGTTGCACAGGCGCCGCCCCCTCTCTCCAGCCACCCCATTTATGAATAATGGATAGATTCATGCATTGCATGAATCTATCCATGGCCGCCACCACCACCGCCACCCCCTATTCAGGCGTCCGGCCCCTTTTCGGACGCCGGGCGTCTGCATTACAGAGGCAGGGGTGTATTTTTGAAGCACCTGATTAGAGCCATAGGTTCTAATAGGCTTAAAAAAAAGGTGGACTCCAAGCGCAAACTATTGCGCTCGGAGTCCACCCAGGTGTGTTAGAAAAGCGAATGGAAATTTGCTTTTCTAACACTGAACTGCCTCTCCGCCAATCAGGAAGCATGGGTCCTTTACTCATAACCTGATTGGCTGAAAGAACAGGCGCTGCTATTGGATGCCTATCAGGAGGAGAGGAGGAGATGCATTGAGGTCACAGCTCGCTGCCTGACCCGTGCAAGGTCCCACAGCTACCGTCATCCGCTGCCTGACCCACCACCAAGATAGGGTAAGTGCCGGTCAGACGGCGAGCGGGCGGAGGGGTCACAGTGGCAACTTGTGATGGGCACAGTGGCAGCATTTGAAGGGGCACAGTGGCAGCATTTGATGGGCACAGTGGTGGCATTTGATGGGCACAGTGGCCTAATTTGATGGCACAGTGGCTGCATATGATGGGCCCAATGGCTGCTTATGATGAGCACAGTGGCTGCATTTGATGGGCACAGTGGCTACATTTGTTGGACACAGTGGCTGCAATTGATGGCACAGTGGCTGCATTTGATGGGCACAGTGGCTGCAATTGATGGGCACAGTGGCTGCATTTGATGGGCACAGTGAGGCTGCAATTGATGGGGTTTTTTCAGTATTCTTCTGAATTTTTCAGTTTGTTTGTGCCACTGGGGAAGGGCCAGGCCGCAGCTCTTTGTCTGAATAGACACAGGGAGCTGTAGCTCAGCTCGGGTACCCCCATAGCAAGTTGCTCAACAGGAGGAAGGGGCCAGGAGCACCGAAGAGGGACCCGAGAAAAGGAAGACGCAGGCTGCTCTGTGCAAAACCACTGCACAGAGCAGAGCAGGTAAATATAATATGGTTGCTATTTTTAACAGAAAAAAGTGCTGATCAATTTTTATTTATTTATGTAAAACATTTATCATTAAAGGAAAAAATAAAAATAAAACCGTTGCTGTAATTTCTAGCCGGAGTTTAACTTTAATTTGTTAGTCAAGTCCATGTAAATGTGCTAGTGCATCTAACACCCTCTCCCCTAATTGGCAAACTGTTGTCCTGAGTGTCTTTTGTTCCTCCATTGGAGTGAAGACACCCTAAGACTGGAAGTGTGTTACTAGCTGGATCGCCAGGTGAAAAAAAAGTTTAACAAAAGAAAACTAATACAGCCACCACTTGACAGCTGGCTCTGGCTCTCAGTGTGCCATTTGCACCTGCTCCCTCTCTAGCCCAGCACTCCAATGAGAGCTGGAGGGGCAGAGTGGAAAGCGGTGACTGACAGTCTCCACTCTGAAAAGACTGAGAACTGAGCAATCAGCGGTCATGTGAGCGCTCAGTTCTTGGGCTTAGAGCCAGCAGGAGACAGCTGCAGCATCAAACTGTTGCTGTTTTTTAATTAATACAATACATCTCTTTTAAGAATCGGTAAACTGAAATAGATTATATTTTTGTTTTGGGTTTTGACACACTTTAACTGCTTGCCGACTGCAGTACTTAGATGCATGGCGGTAAAGCAGCATTTCTGCGCTGTATCACGTGTCAGATACATGATCCAGCACTTCCAGGTAGGAGGCGCACACACGCGCGCATCTGCTGCCCCGGCTGTGTGGGATTAATCACAGCACAAGCCAAAAACCACGGAGCTCCCTTTCCCTGAATGATGAAGCTGATCAGTGGGTGCTGGCGCTCAATCATTGCCCAGCACCTGCTGATCAGCTCCATCATTCAGGGAAAGGGAGCTCCGTGTTGTAAACAACACAGAGCTCTGAATAGTGACAGGCAATCTTGCTGATTTTTTCCCCCCTGCAAAGCAGAGACAAAAACAGCAAGATCTAGTATTAAAAGCACCACATAACACACACATTACAAAATGTTAGGCCCATGTTTAACTCCTTGATCTCACCTAAATGTTAACCCCTTCTCCCCCTTAGTACCCCTTAGTACAGTGACAGTGTACAGTATTAGCACTGATCACTATATTATTGTCACTATTGATGTCAGTATCAGTTAGACCTCATTCACACTTGAGCGTTTTTCAGCTCGAAACTCAACGTTCAGAAATGCTTAACAAGCAAAATCCCATTCATTTCAATGGCCCCTGCTCACATTTGAGCGTTTTGTCGCCTGTAGCAAAACACCTGTCGCTCAAAAAAGTACTGTACATGAGATAATTTTCAGGCAAATTTTAGCGTTTTTGTTGCCAAAGACTTCAATGGAATACACCTGAACAGCAAGAAATTAGCATTTTTTTCAAGCATTTTCAGCTCAAACAGCAGCTCCCCTCCCCTTTTCTAGCATCTCTCCGCACCTTACATAGGTTTCTATTGGCCAAAGCAAAAACACCTAAATGAAAAACGTCTGAAAAAACGCCTATAATATTTACAAATCTGCTCAAAAAACTGTCAAAAACGCCTGAAAAAAACGTCTGGAAAAAATGCTTGAAAGAAATACCTGAAAACTCAAGTGTGAATGTAGCCTGAATTAGTTAGTGTACCCCCCAGCCAGTGTCAGGTAATGTCAGATTGCCCACCATACTATCACATTATATCCGAAGGTGGCTGTGCAGCGCTAATACTAGTATATAAAAAAATAATAATAATAACAATTCCAGTATCTATACCAGACGCTATAACTTTCATGCAAACCAAATAATATACACTTATTGGGATTTATTTATTTTTTTAACCAAAGACATATAGAAGAATACATTTTGGCCTAAATTCATGAAGAAATTAGATTTTTTATTTTTTTTATTAGATATGTTTTATAGCATAAAATAAAAAAAAATATCATTTTTTTTTTCAAATCTTTTTTTGTTTATATCGTTAAAAAAAAAAATCCAGTGGTGACCAGAAAAATCTTTATTTGTGTGAACAAAAATTACATAAATTTCATTTGCATACAGTGCTGCATGACTGCGTAATTCCTAAGTTAAAGTAGCACAGTGCCGAATAGCAAAAAATGGCCTGGTCATGAAGGGGAAAACATCTTCCGGAGGTCTTTATTTCTGTATGTACTTATTAATGGGAAACAATCATGAGTAGGGGAACTTCATTACCATTATTGGTAAACAGTGACATCTCATATCATAATATGTTGCTGTTGTAACAATGTAGACATTTGTTTTATACACAGCACTAGCCAAATGTGTTCCAACAAAAACAAACTAAAAGTAATGTCATACAAAAACAAATTAACTGATTTTAGACTGCAGGAAGTGCTTAACCACTTGAGCTCTGGAAATTTTTACCCCCTTCATGACCAGGCAATTTTTTGCTATTTAGCACTGTGCAACTTTACCGGTAATTGCACGGTCATGCAACACTGTACCCAAATGAAATGTATATAATTTTTTTCACACAAATAGAGCTTCCTTTTGGTGGTATTTGATCACCACTGAGTTTATGATAAATGAAACAAAACAAAAAATGTTTACTTTCTGCCATAAAACATATCCAATAATTTTTTTTAGAGAATCTAATTTCTTCATAAAATTAGGCCAAAATGTATTCTGCTACATGCCTTTGGTAAAAAAAGGTTATCTGGTTTGTGTTACAGATATAGAGTCTACAAACTGCGGTATACAGTGCATATTTGTCACACTTAAATGACTCAGATCATCAAACTAATGTTATTATTACACAAAGATAACCTGAGTAAATACAAAATGCAGTTTTTAAATGATGGTTTCATTTATTAAGGCAAAAAAGCTGTACAAACCTGCCTGGCTTTATGTGAAAAAGTAATTGCCCCCTAAACTTAACAACTGGTTGTGCCACCCTTGGCGGCAACAACTGCAATCAAGCGTTTGCGATAACTGGCAGTGGGGGTTATTTACTAAAGGCAAATCCACTTTGCACTGCAAGTGCACTTGGAAGTAAAGTCACTGTAGATCCGAGTGGGATATGCAAGGAAAATAAAAAAACAGCATTTTAGCTTGCACATGATTGGATGATAAAATCAGCAGAGCTTCCCCTCATTTCAGATCTACCCCTCAGATTTACAGCGACTGCACTTCCAAGTGCACTTTCAGTGCAAAGTGAATTTACCTTTCATAAATAACCCCCAATAAGTCTTTCACATTGCTTTGGAGCAATTTTGGCCCACTCTTCTTTGCAGAATTGTTTTAATTCAGCCACATTGGAGGGTTTTCCAGCATGAACGGCCCGTGTAAGGTCATGATACAGCATCTCAATTGGATTTGAGTCCAGGCTTTGACTAGGCCACTCCAAAACCAAAATTTTTTCTTTGTTTGAACCATTTGGAGGTGGACTTGCTGTTGTGTTTTGGATAATTGTCCTGCTGCATAACCCAAGTGCACTTGAGCTTGAGGTCATGAACTGATGGCCGGACATTCTACTTTAGGATTTTCTGGTAGAGCTCAGAATTCATGGTTGCATCAATTATGGTAAATCATCCAGGTCCTGAAGCTGCAAAGCAGCCGCAGACCATCACGCTACCACGACCATGTCTGACTGTTGGTATGATGTTCTTGTTATAAAAATGCTGTATTAGTTTTATGCCAGATATAATGGGACGCACACCTTCCAAAAATGTTTGTCTCATCAGTCCACAGAATATTTGCCTAAAAGTCTTGGGGATAATCAAGATGTTTTTTGGTAAATGTGAGATGAGCCTTTGTGTTCTTTTTGGTCAGAAGTGGCTTTGGCCTTGGAACTCTCCCATGGATGCCACTTTTGCCAAGTCTCTTTCTTATTGTTGAATCATGAACACTGATCTTACCTGAGGCAAGTGAGGCCTGCAGTTCTTTAGATATTGTTCTGGGTTCTTTTATGATGAGTCGTCGTCATGCTCTTGGAGTAATTTTTGTAGGCCGGCCACTCCTGGGAAGGTTCACCACTGTTCCAAGTTATCTCCATTTGTGGATAATGGCTCTCCCCATGGTTCACTGGAGTTCCAAAGCCTTAGAAATGGCTTTGAAACCCTTCCTAGACCGATACATGTGCATTACTTTGTTTCTAATCTGTTCTTTTTTGATCAAATTTTTTTAGATTGTGGCATGATGTGTGGCTTTTTGTGATCTGTTAGCGTGCTTCACTTTGTCAGACAGCTTCTATTTATGTGATTTCTTGATTCAACAGGTCTGGCAGTAATCAGGCCTGGGTGTTTAACTCAGCTTTCCAAAAAATTGTGATTAATCACAGTTCATTCATGATTCAGCATGGGAGGGGACAATTACTTTTTCACAAAGGGCCAGGCAGGTTTGAACAGCTTTTTTCCCTTAATAAATGAAATAATAATGTTAAAAACTGCATCTTGGATTTACTCAGGTTATCTTTGTGTAATATTAAAATTTGTTTGATGATCTGAATCATTTAAGTGTGAGAAAAATGCAAAAAAAAAAAAAAAAAAAATTATATATATATATATATATATATATATATATAAAAAAGGAAGGGGGCAAATACTTTTTCACAGCACTGTATATACTCTAATTTATTTTTATACTAATGGCGGTGATTAGCGACTTATAGTGGGACTGTGATAGTGCGGTGAGCAATCTGACACTAACTGACACTGGTTGGGAGGTAAACAAACTAACTGATACTGACATCACCAGTGACACTAATATAGTGATCGGTGATAATACTATACACTGTCACTGTAGTAATGACACTGGCTTGGAAGGGGTTAACATCTCGGGGTACTCAAGGGGTTAAGTGCATGACTAACAAGTGTTAATGTGTGTAATGCATGCTGCTTTTTACAAAAAATCTGTTTGTTTCTTCTCGCTGTGTCCAAGTGCAGCGGGAGACGGCAGGGGGGTGCGTGCGCCCTGAACCCAGAAGAAGGAAGCGATGTACAGGTACGTTGCTGTGTCTGTATGAGTCCATAGTAAAATATCCGTAAGTGGTTAAAGCAGTAATAAATCCATAAACAAAGACTAAAGAGGAGGTCCACCCACTGTGCAAAAATGAAAACTCAGCAACTACACATACTGCAGCTGCTGACTTTTAATAATAGGACACTTACCTGTCCTGGAGTCCAGCGATGTCGGCACCGCAGCTGATGTTTCCATCAGCTGTCGCGTACTGCCGCCGCCATTGCCAGTAAGGGAACCCGGCAGCATTACGGCTTCAAGCCAGGTCCCTAGTGCGCATGCGTGAGGCATCGCTGCGCTCTCCTACTGGCCCGGCAGTGGGGAAAGGAGGAGGTGGAAGCCAAACCGCTGACGAAGTGGGGACAGGATACTGTCAAAGACAGGGGGGGGGGGGGCACAAATGAGCGGAACTCCGCTTTAATACAGTATATTCCAGTTTTCTAGTTTTGTTCCATTCGGCCTGTGGGATTGCTGGTTTACATAGCATTCGTGCTTAGATAAAATATCAAAGCAGTTGCAAAAAGAGATAAAAATGAATACACAGAAATAAACACATTGATCTGTCCTGAGAACTGTCCACAAGATGTGAATGTACAATGTATATGAAAAAGCGCTGTGAAAATTGACGGCGCTATATAAGTAACATAAATAAATGAAAATAAAATAAATAAACAAGACATTCGTTATTTCTAGAGATTACTTATGCACTCTGTTTGGTTTGGGTGGATGTGGATCCATCAGAATCTCTAAATCATAACATAATGAATGGAACAAAATCAATTTCAGATTCATTTGTTTTGTTATGATGTGGAGATTCTGATGGATCCACCTCCATCCAACCCAAACACAACAAGTGAGAGTCATCAACTTATTTCACTTTTATATCTTACTGTATTTATTACAATATGTTTCCATTACATATGCAGTGCATTTTTTATAATAATGAAATATGGTATTGCAACATAAAAGCAAAATGGATCCCAATCAATTTGGATCATTCGTTAAGTCGTTAAGTTATTTTGGATGCTTCAAACATCTGAATGAAAGGAATGAATTTAGTTGTTTCATTATCATTTATTTTGAACTTGCTGAAAATCGTTACTATTGTGATTCGGAGATTCAGATATCTCGGAATAAAGAAAAATGTGTCAGAATATTGATTTGTAACTAAACAAATCGCACATGTCTACATAGAGGTTTGAGACAAACCATTTACCACTGAAAATGATCAGCTTTTATTAATTTCCCAAAAGGGAAAGAACTCTTGCTGTTAACTGTCTAAAAAGTGTTAGCTAGAGCTTGGCTCTAATTTGTTAGCCAATCCATCTAAATTTGCTGCTGATGCCTACCTCTGCGGTTTTAATTTTTTGCGCTATAAACAAAAAAAGTGGTACAATTTTGAAAAAAAGCAATATTTTTTACTTTTTGCTATAATAAATATCCCCCAAAAATATCTAAAAAGACTATTTTTTCCCTCAGTTTAGGCCGATGTGTATTCTTCGACATATTTTTGTAAAAAAAATAAATAAATAAATCGCAATAAGCGTATATTTATGGGTTTGCGCAAAAGTTATAGCGTCTACAAAATAGGGGATAGTTTTATGGCACTTTTTTTATTAGTAACGGCGGCGATCTGCGATTTTTATTGTGACTGCGACATTATGGCGGACACATAAGACACTTTTGACACTATTTTGGGACCATTGTCATTTATACACCGACCAGTGATAAAAATTACACTGTCAGGGAAGGGGGTTAAACACTAGGGGGCGATCAAGGGGTTAAGTGTGTCCTAGGGAGTGATTCTAACTGTGGGGGAGGAATGGGCTACCACTGACATGACAGCGATCACTGCTCCCGATGACAGGGAGCAGTGGATCTCTGTCATGTCACAAGGCAGAACGGGGAAATGCCTTGTTTACATCTCCCTGTTCTGCGGCTCTGTGACACGATCGCAGGACACCGGCGGACATCGAGTCCGCGGGACACGCGGTCACGCTGTACGCGACGGGCACGCGCCCGCTAGCCCCGCCAATTAAAGGGGACGTACAGGTACGCCCATTTGCCCACCATTGCCATTGTGCTGACTTATATCGTCGTGCAGCGGTCAGCAAGTGGTTAAAAATGCGCATCAAAAGCCTGCAAATGTGAATGCAAAAATGAACAGTAGACGCACAGAGGGAGATTTACTAAATAGTGCACATAGAATCTGGTGCAGCTGTGTAAAGCAACAAATCAGCTTCTAACCTCAGCTTGATCAATTAAGCTTTTACAATAAACCTTCATTCACACTGAGGGCGGGTTTGAAATCTGAACTCGCACGATTTTAAACCCGCATTTCAGTGTGAGTTCGGGGGCGATTTGAAAGACATCTGTGCGGGTTCATGCACAGATGTCTATTGAAATTACCCCCGAAGTCACCAAAAGTAGTGCAGGAACTCCTTTTGGGAGTCGGTGCGGCACTGCAAAGTCAGCATCGCACCAATTCGGACGGTGCTATTGCCAGCAATAGGCTCCGATTTGTAATGCGATTTGACATGTCAAATCGGCCCGCTGTGAACAGGAGCTAAAACCTAGAAGCTGATTGGTTACTATATACAGCTGGACCTGATTGTGTGTGCACCAGATTTAACAAATCTCCCTCATAGTATCTGGTGTGAGTAGTCCTAATAGTACTGTATACCCTTCAAAAAAGTGCAGTGTGCACAGTGTTTTAACCAAGTAACAAAATAATGGTGGAAGGTGGAATCTAAAAAATGTGCTATAGTTTTTAAAATTTTTCCAATGCAGGCTGGAAAATGACTGCCTGTTAACAGAATTATCTGAAGATCAGCATTGAATACAATTACAGTGTCGCTAAACCCACATCATAAAAAAAAAACAATCAATAAATGGTGTATTACATGCTGTTCATACTCACTCTATAAGAATTGTTTTCTGTATTCTGCAAAAAAACCTGGTTGATCTTGTTGTTCTCGATCTCCACCTTCTGTTCATGTCCCCAATTCGGCTAGGGATTTTGCAGCTGTGGTGGCAACTCTGCACATGCTCAGTTTTCAGTGAGTTTCTATGCTGAGCATTTCCTCCCTATCACATCTGAGCAGCCCATGTGACTATAAAGTCACACATGTATATACACGTGTATACACAGTGGTAAATGCCAGCTCATATCCTCCTTCCTCCCCCCCATGCCCACTAACCAGCTAAACACAATAGGGGCAGGATATTACATGTAGATTAACCGCTTCAGTCCCGGATGGATTTACCAACTTCCTGACCAGGCCAATGTTTGCGATACGGTACTGTGCCGCTTTAACTGACAATTGCGCGTGTGATGCTGTACCCAAATAAAACTGATGTCCTTTTTTTCCCACAAATAGAGCTTTCTTTTAGTGATATTTGATCATCTCTGCGGTTTTCATTTTTTGCGCTATAAACAAAAAAAAGATCAACAATTTTGATCTTCAATATTCAATATGTGTTCTGTTACATATTTCTGGGCAAAAAAATCCCTTGTGTCGGACAAATTGGACACTAAGTGACACTTTTTGGGGACCAGTGACACTAATACAGTGATCAGTGCTAAAAAAAATGCATTGATTACTGTATAAATTACACTGGCAAGGAAGGGGTTAACACCAGGGGCGCTCAAAGGGTTAAATGTGTTCCCTGGGAGGTCCTTTCTTACTGTGTGGTGGACAGATACACTGGAGGAAAAGAGAGTCACAAGATCTCTCTTTTGCTCCCTGACAGAGCAGTGGCTTGCCATGGTTACATCAACACACCGCTGCTCCGTCTCGCTACAGAACGATCAGCGGGCCGCGGCAGCCATCGTGGCCGCTGGACCCGCTGATTGATTCCCGCTGTGTCTAGTCACAGCGGGAGCCAATCACGTACAGGTACACACACCGCGTGCACAAAATCACGTACAGGTACGCAGCTGGGCTGCCCTGCTGCAGTATATGTATGGTGGTGGTCCGGAAGTGTTTAATGGAGGCTTCACCTCCCTCTTATTCTAAGACACAGGCTGGAGGTGTGTGACACAGCATGTGACTGGCAAAAATACGCCCACGCCATGTTCTTTTCACAAAATAATAAAGATTTGATTTATTATTTAAAAGTCAAACAATTTAACAATATTAATTATTTATTTGTACTTATTTTCTTTTACTTCCAAAGGCTTTTTTTTTTAACATGTGACCGGCAGCAGAGGACTAGAAGCTGCTCCCTGCTTATGGATCCCTGCAGACAGGCTGGGAAAGATCTGGATCATGTGACAGATGTATAACGATTATAAAAAAGCTACTTAGATTTATTTTTTATTAAAATAATTACAGTGCCGTCATCCACAGATAGAAATAGAAGGGACATGGTAAATGAAACAGTGTGTGTTTAGTATCACTTTAAAGGCCAGCTCCATCAACATTTTTTTTTTACTTTTTGATGAGTATCAATGGCATGAAAAATCCAGCAGCTTCTTATATTGCTGTGAAATTGTGCCCTCCACAAGTGAGACCTTCCAACCCTGCACTGCCTGGGACTGGTCTCACAATGACAGCTTTGTCAACTGCCTTAGGCTATCTTATCTGCTCATTACTTAGTACTGTATGTATTTACCAGCTGAAACAAGATCATCATGTTAGATTCTGATCTCACCTGCAACCGCCCAACATATCATGTTACAACATATTTTTTTGTTAATAAAATAACATGAAGAATAAATCCCACATTTCCCCAGAAATATAACAAACTGTTGGATGTTTCATCCCATTGATGGTCATCAAAAAGTTGAAAAAAAAAAAGATTTTTGATGGAGTTGGCTAAGTGACACTAAACACACACTGTTTAATTTACATTGTCCCTTATATTTCGGTATATGGATGATGGCACTGTAATTATTCTAATAATAAAAAAAAAAAATCCAAGTATCTTTTTCCTAATCGATATACATCTGTCACATGACCCAACTCTTTCCCAGCCTGCCTGCAGGGAAACATAAGCAGAAGAAGCTCATAGTCAGCTGCTCCCAGTCACACGTTCAAAATAAAAAAACAGCTTTTGGGATACAGAGTAACAATATATAATTAATAATAATAAACGGTTTTAAATTGTCATTTACATATATATTTGAAGTCAAATCTTTATTTTTTTTTTTGGAAATAACACGGTGTGGGCATATTTCTGCCAGTCACAGGTTGTGCCACTCCCCTCCAGCCTGTGTCTTAGAATAGAGAGGGAGGTGAAGGTTCCATTAATCTGCATGTAATATCCTGCCACATTGTATTTAGCTGGTTAGTGGGCATGAAGGGGGAGGGAGGGAGTGGGCTGTCATTTACCACTGTGTATATGCCCACATGTGTGACTCTATAGTCACATGGGCTGCTCAGGTGTGATAGGGAGGAAAAGCTCACTGAAAACTGAGCATGTGCAGAGTTGCAATCATTTTTTTAAATTATCAATGCTCCCTGCTGAATCCACTGTCTATGGAAGAAAATGACACATCCTTACCGCTCTCACAGTAAAGAACCCTCTACGCAGTTTAAGGTTAAACCGCTTCTCTTCTAATTGTAGTGAATGGCTGCGTGTCTTTTTAAATTCCCTTTCTCAGAAGAGTTTTATCCCTATTGTGGGGTCACCAGTACGGTATTTGTACATTGAAATCATATTCCCTCTCAAGGGTTTCTTCTCCAGCGAGAATAAGTTCAGTGCTTGCAGTCTTTCCCTGTAGCTGAGATCCTCCAGACCCTTTATTAGCTTTGTTGCCCTTCTCTGTACTCGCTCCATTTCCAGCAGATCCTTCCTGAGGATTGGTGCCCAGAACTGGACAGCATACTCTAGGTGCGGCTGGACCAGAGTCTTGTAGAGCGGGAGAATTATCGTTTTATCTCTGGAATTAATCCCCTCTTTAATTCATGCCAATATTCTGTTGGCTTTGCTTGCAGCAGCCTGGCATTACATGTCATTGCTGAGCCTATCATCTACTAGGACCCCCAGGTCCTTTTCCATCCTAAATTCCCCCAGAGGTTCTCCCCCTAGCGAGTAGATTGCATTCATATTTTTGCCACTCATATGCATTGTTTTACATTTTTCTACATTGAACCTCATTTGCCATGTAGTTGCCCACCCCATTAATTTGTTCAGATCTTCTTGCTTCAAATGCAGACGCGAGTAGAGGAGAGCCGATTGGCGGCTCTCCTGACAGGGGGGTCTGTGCTGATTGTTTATCAGCGCAGCCCCCCCTCAGATGACCACAATGGACCACCAGGGATGCCACTAGGACCACCAGGGAAGTGGGCAACATGTGGATGGCCAGATATGTACCCCATGGCCATCCACATGTGCAAATTATGCCCGATCTGTGCCAATCAGTGCCCACAAATGGGCACCAGTATGTACTAACAGGCATCAATAATGCCCAGCAATGCCACCCATCAGTATCATCAGTGTCATCCATGAGTGACATCAGTGCAACCCATCAGTGCCACCTGTCAGTGCCCATCCATGCCCATCAGTTCCCATCAGTGCCCATCTGTGCCACCTATCAGTGCCACCCATAAGTACCCATCAGTGCCACCCATAAGTACCCCTCAGTGCCGCCTACAAGTGCCCATCAGTGCCGCCTACAAGTGCCCATCAGTGCCGCCTACAAGTGCCCATCAGTGCCGCCTACAAGTGCCCATCAGTGCCGCCTACAAGTGCCACCTATCAGTGCCGCCTATCAGTGCCCGTTATCAGTGCTCGTCAGTGCCACCTCATCAGTGCCACCTTATTGGTGCCACCTCATCGATGCCCATCAGTGCCGCCTTATCAGTGCCCGTCAGTGCAGCCATATCAGTGCCCATCATTGAACAAGAAAACTTACTTATTTACAAAAAAATTTAACAGAAACAAAGAAAAACTTGTTTTTTTTTCAAAATTTTCGGTCTTTTTTTACTTGTTGCGCAAAAAATAAAAATCCCAGAGGTGATCAAATACCACCAAAAGAAAGCTCTATTTGTGGGAACAAAATGATAAAAAATTTGTTTGAGTACAGTGTAGCATGACTACTACTATTGTCATTCAAATTGCAACAGTGCTGAAAGCTGAAAATTGGCTTGGGCAGGGAGGTGTCTAAGTGCCTGGTATTGAATGGTTAAACTACGTAGAGGGTTCTTTAGTGTAAGAACGGCAAGGATGTGGAATTCCCTTCCACAGGCGGTGGTCTCAGCGGGGAGCATCGATAGTTTCAAAAAACTATTAGATAAGTACCTGAACAACCACAACATACAGGGATATACAATGTAATACTGACATAAAATCACACACATAGGTTGGACTTGATGGACTTGTGTCTTTTTTCAACCTCACCTACTATGTAACTATGAAATAGAAATCAACAGTATTGTATAATATAATGCTGACAGTAAATCATAATAGGTAGCTGTGTAATTTTCCAATTTTGAGGCCATAGCTAAGACATTATCACAACTGTAGATTAATAACCTCATTACACAACACCAGTACTGCTGCAGCTTCATATCGTCCCACCCCTTCCTGTTTAAGATCCACCCTTTTATCTGTAAACTCCACCACTTCCTATTTGAGCTCCGCCTCTTCAGAGGTTGGGGGGAGAGTGAGAGGGGGCTAAAAAAGAGAGAGGGGGTGAGAGAGAGAGAAGGAGGGGGGAAGAGGTGGGAGGAGATAGAGAGGGGGGTCAGTGAGAGAGGGCGGAAGAGGTGGGGTGAGAGAGAGAGGGGGGTTGAGAGAGAGGGGATGGAGAGAAAGAGAGAGGAGGATAAGAGAGAGCGGGTCTCCCCATACTACACCAAGAGGTTCTCCCATATCCCCCCAAAAATGACACTGGACTCTCACCACAGCCCACTGGTTCCTTTTTACCAGCTGTGTGTAGCGAGGCTGTAGAGGCACGATCACAGCCCGGGACTCCGACCTGCTCTGCCAAGTGAGCTACTTCCAGGATTGGAGGCCACAGCCACCTCCGCCTCCTGCTTTGCTCCCCTGTCACTGAACAGTCAGTCTGTGGCTCACCCCTCTAGTGGGTGTCACCCGGTTTCAGTCCACACCCCCGAAGCGACGCCAATGCTCGTAGTGTCCCTTTTGCCTGGGGGCGGCGCCACCCCCCTGAAAAATAACACCCAAAGCCTTCTTTTCCTAGCGGTAGATACGCCCTTGTAGACAGCTTCAGGACTTCACACCAGCAGCATTGGTGTGCACCAAAAAATATTAGGACATGTTATGATTTTGCACAGTTCATTCTGATACACTACAACATATCACAACATGTTGCTATGCATAAGGATCACATGCAAGTTGGAAAAAAAAAAAAAAAAGGAAGCACTGCAATGTATTTTTACGACGTATTGCAGTGCACAGCGGTGAGTTTTCACAACACACACAAGGTTGTGCGTTATGCACATAATAACATACACTGTAATGTAAATAGGGCCTTAGACATATTCGGATCCTCCACACATTTCCCAACATTTTTTAGGCTTTCAAGTTTCCTGTTCTTCCAAGACTCCTACATGTCTATTGTCTACTGTGGCGGCTCAGATCCTATCCACTATTAAGGAACCGGCTACACACCTTATGCAAATCATAGTTACATAATTTTGTAGGGTCTAACAATGTAATGGTCACTGATATTGTAGTGGTAATATTTCTGACATTTTCCAGCACTGAGAAAACTATTGGTAAGTGACCTCCAAAGTATCTATTCTAGCTTACCTCAACTTCCTGCCTACCACTACCCAGATAGCAAGTAATTGAGCTGCAAGTTTGAAAATGACTTGCTAAGCTCTTGCTAGACTTGCCAGGCTTCACAAGTTTGTTGCACAATTGCAGCAAGTCCACGTTGCATGACTCCAGATCAACTTTCTTTGCAAACATTGTGCAAGTTCTGGTTCAGTTATGTTGTGTAATAGTCATCCCACCACAGGGGTCACTGTGGCTGAATCTTCATCATTGCTTCCTGCTGTGTGTATGGTTTTTCTTTAATTGGTGCTGGGGCAACCATAGAATCACGTTGGGAGTGGTGTGCATAGAGGTGAGTGAAAAAGGTGAGAAATCAAGGAGTGACTAAGCCTAGTATCCCATTGGTGGAGCACAATTTGGAATGTTTTATTTTTCCTTATTTATATGCTAGCAGCTCACCTTAAACAAAGACCGCAACAGGTCTAGTGGTGCTTTTAGGAGAGGAGAGTGGAATGTGATTTTCCATAAAGGATCCATATATTAAAGCCTTGTCAGACCAGCTGTGGATTTCGATGCAGGCAAGGAGAGGGGAACGTGAACTGTCATTAAGGATTTGTATACCAAAGTGCCGCTAGACCTGTTGTGGTCTTTGTTTAAGGTGAGCGGGTAGGTCACACTCCAGGTGGGTGCCTGGATGGTGCGAACAATTGTGTTCACAACTTTCAAGAACTGTTTTTTTTAAGCATGTGATCTTCACATCTCATCACTTTTTGATGCACATGCACTTTATTATTTGGGACTTATTTTATTGTTTTTTATGTAAAATCAGATGAATACCTGCTTTTGATTCAAGCACATTTATCACTGTTTCACATATTATCGTGTGTTTTTTTTTTTTTTTTTACCACTTCCCGATCAGCCCCCGCAGTTATACTGCAGCAGGTTGGCTCCCCTGGGCGAACCATCGTAGCTATACGTCGGCTTGCTTTCAGACCACTAGGGGGTGTACCGCTGGAGCCGATGCACGTGCCCGGGGGTGGCAATGACTGCCGGGCACCTGTGATCCCTCCACATAGAGACCGAATGGAGGTCTGTCACTGTAAACAGACAGATCTCTGTGCTGTCAGGAAGAGGAGACTGATCTGTTGTTAATACTAAGTATGAACAATGATCGGTCTCCTCACCCAGGAGGCCCATATACACAATCTGACTTTTTGTCAACAAACATGCAAATTAGCTATTTTAAGGCAACATCCGACCGTGTGTACTGTCCATCGGACAAACTTTTTCGGTTTTCATCAGACAAATGTTGGCTGTGCAAACAGACAAACTTTCCTGCAACAAAAGTCCTACGCCGGCTAGTCTGATTGTGTGTACACATATCCATCAGACTTTAGTCCAAAGTACAAACACGCATGCTCAGAACCAATGCAAAAAGATCAGACAACAATACAGAAGTTGACCAAAGGGTGGCGGTAAAGGGCTGAAAAACCATGTGATTTGGTGAAAGTTGGCTGAAAAAGTCCTGCCATGTGTATGCAGAACAAGTTCACGGCCAACGCCCTTTGGACAGAAATCCACGGAAAAGTTTGTTTTGAAGTTCGATCGTGTGTACGAGGCTTTAGAATCACTCCCTAGGACACACAACCCCTTGATCGCCCCCTACAGTTAACCCCTTGATCGCCCCCTACTGTTAACCCCTTCCCTGCCAGTGTCATTTATACAGTAATCTGTGCATTTTTATAGCACTGATTGCAGTATAAATGTCAATGGTCCCAAAAAAGTGTCCGAGCTGTTCCCCGCAATGTCGCAGTCCCGATAAAAATCACAGATCACCGCCATTACTAGTAAAAAAAAAAAAATGTATAATAAAAATGCCATAAATATAGCCCCTATTTTGTAGACGCTATAACTAGCGCAAACCAATCAATATACCCTTATTGCGATTATTTATTTTTATTTTGTCCAAATATATGTAGAAGTATACATATTGGCCTAAACTGAGGAAGAAATTTCATTTTTTTTTTTTTAATTTGGGGGATATTTATTATAGCAAAAATACTTTTTTTTTTTTTTTTTTTTGTTTTTTTTGTTTATAGCGCACAAAATAAAAATCGCAGAAGTGATCAATTACCACCAAAAGAAAGCTATATTTGTGGGGAAAAAAGACATCAATTTTGTTTTTGTACAAAGTAGCACGCCCGCGCAATTGTCAGTTAAAACGGCGCAGTGCCAAACAGCAAAAAATATTCTGGTCATTAAGGGGGCAAATCTCCCAGGGCTGAAGTGGTTAAATTATGGATAGTCATTTATGTATATTTTTCTTTTTGCTGTTTAGCTTCTTGAATTGGTGCACTTTATCACTGCTTCACATAGTATCGCATATTACTGCAATTTTTTTTTTTTGTGGTTTGTTTTTTTTTTAATTATTGTATCATTTTTATTGTTTTTGAGAATGTTCTTTTTTATGTTTTTTTTTTTAAATGTATACCCTAATAAAAAAAAAAAAAAAATGACTAAGATGTAATCCAGTGTTATGTATTGATTTTATTCAAATATTTTAATAAATGTTTTTATAAAGATCAGTTTTGTCTTAATGCACTATTCAGTGAACTGAGGTACATTTTTTAGGGAAATGGTAAAATATAGGCCTAAAAAGCTGAACTAAAAATATTTAAATGAGAGCCTTTTTTTTTTTTTTTTTTTTTTTTTCCCTACTTCATCCACTTTGGCTTAGATTTTTCTGACAATTCACCTCTCTTCACTTATTAGTGAATAGACCTGATAAAAACGGACACTTGGACAAACGACAAACTAGTAGAAAAACTAGTGCCAAAGATATTAACCACTTACGGACCGCAGTCGTTAAACCCCCGGTATCCCCGTCTTCAGCAAGATAAAAGTGGTCTCTGTGGCAGATCCGCCGCGAGATCACTTTTATCGTTGGCGGGAGAGGGTGCCCTCCGCCGCTTACCGGAGCCGTTGGCAGAGGCGATTGCGTCCTTTCGGTAGCTGGGTATGGAGACGAGTGAGGGGAAGATGGCCCCCACCCGTCTCTGGGCAGAAGCGACGTCAAAACATCACCGCCCACGGCTCTTAAAGGGCCATTTTTTATTTATAATTACAATTTACTATTTTTTTTCTTTTATTACATTTTGCTCTAAATATGAGATCTGAGGTCTTTTTGACACCAGATCTCATATTTAAGAGGTCCTGTCATGCTTTTTTCTATTACAAGGGATGTTTACATTCCTTGTAATAGGAATAAAAGTGACATTTTTTTTTTTTTAAACAGTGAAAAAATGAAAATTAAAGGTAAAATAAAAAAATATATATATTTATAAACGTGCCCCGTCCTGATGAGCTCGCGTGCAGAAGCGAAAGCATACATGAGTAGCGCCCGCATATGAAAACGGTGGTCAAACTACACATGTAAGATATCGCCGCGATTGGTAGAGCGAGAGCAATAATTCTAGTCCTAGACCTCCTCTGTAACTTAAAACATGCAACCTATAGAATTTTTTAAACCGCCTATGGAGATTTTTAAGGGTAAATGTTTGTTGCCATTCCACGAGCGGGCGCAATTTTGAAGCGTGACATGTTGGGTATCAATTTACTCGGCGCAACATTATCTTTCATAATATAAAAACATTTGGGCTAACTTTACTTTTGTCTTATTTTTTAATTCAAAAAAGTGTATTTTCTTCCCAAAAAAATGGCCCTTGTAAGTCCGCTGCGTAAATACAGTGTAACCGAAAGTATTACAACGATCGCCATTTTATTCTCTAGGGTGTTAGGAAAAAAAAAGGATAATGTTTGGGGTTTCTAAGTAATTTTCTAGCAAAAAAAACAGTTTTTAACTTGTAAATAACAAATCTCAGAAAGAGGCTCGGTCCTTAAGTGGTTAATGGAAGATTGAGGGAATAAATAAGATTGCTGCCACCTAAGTACCAGTGACTCACCAGCATAGGAGTGTGTAGCCTATTTCATTAGGGTGTGCACCCCAAAGATCAAACAAAAGTACATTTTGTAATCCCAGGAAAAATCCAAGAAAGTTTTATAATAATAATCTTGGATTTATCCTGGGATTGCAAAATGGACTGCAAATATTTTGAACACCTGAATTTTTGATGCATACACTTTACTAATGCATAATATTTTCTTGCATTAAGCACGTTTTATTCACTGTATCTGCACACCATTTTTTCTTTTGCACTTTTTTTTTTAATAGCATTTGAACTTTTAATTGTTTTCATAGAAACAAATAATTTTTGTATGATAGATTAATTATTTTAGGCAATAGATTGAATGTATTTCACACGTGTACAGTAACGGATTAGGGTAATAGCAGTGGGCTTATAGATTTGCGATGTTTGCTTCTTTTTTTCTTGCCAAAAATGGAGACTTGCATAACTCCATATAGACTTTGTGGGGCTTGTGCTGTAGACTTGCAGGGCTCTTGCCAGTGGCGGCCCGTCAATAGAGGGGCTCATCGGCGCCCCCCCAAGCTAGTGATCAAAAAAAAAAAAAGTTCCTTTAAGTGCCTGCAGGGGCCGGGACACAGGTGTCTATGGGAAGCATGACGTTTCTGCAATCATGTGATTGCAGCTGGGAAGCTTGATTGGCTTCCTTTAGCGTTTCCTCAGGGCGCAGAGCCATGCGTCCCACCACTCCCACTATACAGTTATTCTTTGTGATTGGCGGAGCCGTGGAGGACATAGGGCGGTGCTTTTAGCTGGACTGCTTCACTTCCAGGCTCGCTGGTCAACTTTTCCCGGTCCCATGGTGGTGGAACACAAGGATTGAGCCTCTCTGAGTTGGCTGGTCGGCCATCAGACACTCCTGTACACTAGCCTGGAGAACACAGGATTAGACAGTGGAGTGCCCAGGGCAATTGTTGCCCAGCCTGCATACAGGTAGGTGGCCAATTGGCCATCCTTCCAGTGCTCTATCCAGGGCTGCTGGTAAGGGAGGGGGGCATCAGTTCATCGGGAGAGCCGGGGAAACTGGAGGGACTATTTTTTTTTTTTTTTTTTTTTTTTTTTTTTTTTTCTATTTCGGCTCCTATGCGGATTTACACTGGCCACATTTGCCAATAGCAAGTTTAAAGTCCCGGCTCTGTGCTGCTGGCAGAGGAATGAATTGGCTCATGCACTGCCTGCCTCCTTCAGCAAGTAAGTGCTGAGGGAATCAGCTGGAGTAGAAGAACGGTGGCAGGCTCAGGTCCGTGCAGCAGTCCATGTCCTCCATCTATCTCCCACAGAGGGATCCCTGGAAACGCACAGAGAATGTACAGTACATGCAGGGCCAGGACTGGGGGAGGAAGGGGCACCTGCTATGCTATTGTCACTGTCCTGACTCTTGCTACAGCAGCACCTTTCACCTCCAATTTTACTTCCCCCCCTCTCTCCATGTAATGGAAGTCTCTATATCTTCCCTATTACACCGATCCTCCCCTCTCCCCCTCCTTCACTTTCTGCTGTTTGCTCTCCCCTAACATATATATTCACTGATCACACACACCCTGCATCCTCCATGTTAGATCTGACCATTCCCATCACTGCCTGACACCCTTTCCATCCCACATTACTTTTTATCTCTTTTACCTGTTCAGCAGCTCAGTACATTCTCTGCACTCATTTAAGGTGGTCATACTAGGAATGAAATAATAAAATGAATCATCTATTCTAGGGCCACCTTAAACAAGTACAGAGAATGTACTGAGCTACTGAACAGGTAAAAGAGATAAAGTCATCTGGGATGCAAAGGGTGTCAGGCAGACAGTCAATATGTGGACCCTTAGAGAGGAATGTCCAGATCTGAGACCACACTTGTAAAGAAGACCTTAGGGGCTCATTCACACAACTACCCTGCAAGTTTGTGCAATGAACATGGCTGGGGCATTGTGGGTCTGCATAGGATGGGCACAGGGAGGCTGCAATTGACTTGCACAGTGAGGCTGCAATTGACGGGCACAGTGAGGCTGCAATTGACGGGCACAGTGAGGCTGCACATGATGGGCACAGTGAGGCTGCATATGATGGGCACAGTTTTATCTAGCAGTAATGATAGATAATCACTTCATAAATGGCTATTTACAGCCCTGCATTACTAACAGTTTAATTTTTCAGTTTGTTTGTGCCCCCCCCCCCCCCAAAAAAAAAACAAACATTTTGAGCACCAGCCGCCACTGGCTCTTGCTAGAGACTTGCAGGGCTCTTGCTGTAGACTTACCATTGCCAATTTGCTCTTGCTAGAGACTTGCCATGCAAATTTGCTACAAATTAAACTAGAACTTGTGCTTCAAGTGCTTTGCAAGTGTACAACTTGCCAGGGAAGATGTGCAGCAAGTTCACAAGACTTACAATTCAATACTGCCACAAATGTGTGGCAAGTGATCCTTGCTATCTGGGTACTAATAAGGTAATTTGATCCTAATAAATTCTACAAAGACATAATTTCTCATAATCATCATAAACACAGAAGGGTTAATGGATCAAGACAGCGGTTCATGATCCGCGTACCATGTCGAATGATCGTTATAGTGCACAGTCTGGATTGTCATGGGACAATTCATCATTGATGTAAACATTTGTGATGACAGTTATAATGAATGATAAGCTCCATTCTCCCCTTCTGTATCATTTGTTGAACTACTTGTTTATCCTAAAGGGTTAAACAATAGTCCATATTAGTGTGCTTACAGAAAGGTTGACATTTTGAATGTAACATCAGCCATACTTGTCCATCATGCGCAAATAAACAAGCTAATACAGTGAGGGAAACTAGGTTATTTCTGTGGCTTTAGAAGAGTGAAAAAATGGGAAATCCTGGGTTTAGTGCAAATCATTCTGGCCTTGCATCAGTTGATTCCTTCATCCAGGTTCCACCATTGATAATACAGTATATATGATTTCTATATTCTACATGTTCTTGTTTGGGTTTTCTCTAGGTTCCTCCGTAAACCTCATAACATACTAGTATGTTAGTTACATTTCATCAAGCATCTGTTCCAAGTTCATATGCCAGTATGACATTGGTAGAGACATTAGAGCAGTCTTTCTCAAGCTTTTTACCTCAGAGGAACCCTTAAAATAATCTCCGGTCTCCAGGAACTTTTACTGAAATCAATTAAAGGAGAAGTATGGCCAAAGCCTTTTTGGTTGTACTTATCCTATGGATCACAGGAGTGCAGTTCGTTCTGCACTCATGTGGCTCATTTTTAGCTGGCCCAGGCTCAGAAAAGATCCTGACCATGTGGCCAGTATCCATCCAGAAGCCAGGACCTGCACCTGGCTCAGACACTCAGCGATCCTCTGAGAGCCTCAGCCAGCCCCTCCTGCCCCCTCCACAGCCCAGTGCTCCCCTGACTGACAGTCCTGGCTCTCTTCTCAGAGCGGACGGGGAGGACTGAGTGATCAGATGTGTTTGATTGCTCAGTTCTCACTGCAGAGCCGGAGAGGGACAGATGCAGCATCGGATCAATGCTGCATACACCTAGGTGAGTATAAATGTTTGTTTTTTGAACAACTTCCTGCCAGCGCTATAGCCGAAAGATGACTGCAGCACAGGGCTTAGTTTGCCAGGAGGGTGTCCATAGGATCCCTTGGACTAAGCTGATCACAGATCGAGGTAAAGGGCCAATCACAGTAGCCCTTTACCACCTGATCAGCTGCTAGTGACAGCTAATCACGGGATGTAAACACAGGCCAGTTATTGCCTTTTTCTTTCCTCACGCTGACTGCTTATGTTAAAGGGACATCGGCACTGATAATCAGGGCATTGATTATCAGTGCAGTCCCACCAGTGCTGCCAATTAATGCCCACCAGTGCCACCTATCAGTGCCCATCAGTTCCCATCAGTGCCTCCTCATCAGTGCCACCTATCAGTGCTGTCTATCAGTGCCACCTCTTATTGTCCTTCAGTGCTGTCTATCAGTGCCCATCAACAAAATGTTTTGGTTTTTTTTTCGAACTTTTCGTTTGTTTAGCAAAAAATAAAAAACCCAGTGGTGATTATATACCACCAAAAGAAAGCTCTATTTGTGTGAAAAAAAAAAGATAAAAATGTCATGGGTACAGTGTTGCATGACCACGCAGTTGTCATTTAAAGTATGAATTGGCCTGGGCAGGAAGGGGTACCCAGTAGGCAAGTGGTTAATCTAGGGCAAAGGGAAAATGCCTTATTCATTGGTAGTCAGTAGGAAGAATACTTATAGTGGTCAGAATGCCACTTTTGCAGATAGCTAAAAAGAGCATTGATCATTCTGCTGGCTTTGCCAAGTGGCATTGGCACCATCAAATCAGCCACAGCTCAAGGATCCCTTAGCAACCTTTGGAGGAACCTAGGTTTCCATGGAACCCTGGTTGAGAATGCACATTCCATGCAGCAGGAATATATGTTGTATTTTGTACTATGTTTTGTGACATTATGAAAGAGTTGTAGACAGATTATATCTTAAAGTGGATAGATGGTCTATAGTATCAACATAGTCTTACCTCTCAAACCCAAAAACATGGAGCACAATTTCTAGTAGAATTTTAGAAAAAAAAAAAAAATCTACAGAGATTTTTAAGCCACTTCCATTAAACAAGGGATTTGTCATTTACATAGTCTGCTATATCAAGAATTAAAATTAAGTTTAAACTTTGCTTAATTTTAAAACGGCAAGATTTAGCGATTATATTAATGTTTATGTAATGTAAAGACCTACTGAAACAATATGTTAAAATAACAAAGTCACATATCCTGTCATATTGTGTAACTTTTGTTAATTTTTTTGGGAGTCTCCTGATCCATCCATATCACACATTGATTTTGTATTTATGGCCTACCACCATCAAAGAATATTGGTCAGACCTCTGTTGTTCCTTGTTGAGATATAAGTGGATCTAGGGATCGTAATCTAGCACCTAATTTCGCACTTTTAATACAACTAGACATGTACAGTCACTAGGGTGAGCCCAGTAAGCTTGCTTAGGTGACCCCTGTGGCTGATATCTTCAACTAGCACAAAGAGCAACGATGATGTTCAATGTACTATAATCCAATTAGAGCACACTTTATTCTCACTTCAGGAAAGGTAGAGCTGTCCAGGACATCATATTGATTTTTATACACAAATATATATAGCTCTATCAATATTTATTGATAAGCATTTGGGTGTTGGTGGTTTTTGGCCATAGCACGGAAGGGCTCACTTATTAGCCTACATCCACTGTGTGCATAAAAACAGTAATTTTGCACAACAACCTTTCAAATGCCTATAAGCGAAGAGGAAGGCCTGGCATGTCCTCCAGGACTCTGCATGGTCACAGCTTTTGCGCAAAAACATGTGCAGACTAGGGATGAGCTTCGTGTTCGAGTCGAACCCATGTTCGACTCGAACATCGGCTGTTCGCCCGTTCGCCGAATTCCGAACTTTATGGGCCGTTCGCGCTAAATTCGTGTGGCGCGTCACGGCCCATAATTCACTGCGGCATCGCAGTGCATTGCTGGCTGATGATTGGCCAAGCATGCACTATGACCCGCATGCTTGGCCAATCACAGCGCCGTCAGTAGAGAGAGCTGTAATTGGCCAAAGCCAGGGTGGCTTTGGCCAATTATGGCTCAGGGGATTTAGTACACACCCCACACTATATAAGGCCGCCTGCACGGCGGCCCTGTGTAGTGTGTGTTCCGGTGTGCTGAGAGATAGAGAGAGAGAGAGAGACAGTGTCATTTGATTTGAGTTAGATAGATTAGGCAGAACAGTCAGTGAGTTAGCTGCACTTACAGTGTATTGTGTATATATATGCATCCCAGGTGTTGCATATATATATATACACTGTATTCAGTTTAGCTAGATCCGTTCCTGTTATCTTCTATCTAGACTATTTACATTTAATGCAGTGCGTCCTGCTCACAGTGTTCAGCTAGATCCGTTCCTGCTATTTACATTTAGTGCAGTGCGTCCTGCTCACAGTGTTCAGCTAGATCCGTTCCTGCTATTTACATTTAGTGCAGTGCGTCCTGCTCACAGTGTTCAGCTAGAGCCGTTCCTGCTATTTACATTTAGTGCAGTGCGTCCTGCTCACAGTGTTCAGCTAGATCCGTTCCTGCAATTTACATTTAGTGCAGTGCGTCCTGCTCACAGTGTTCAGCTAGATCCGTTCCTGCTATTTACATTTAGTGCAGTGCGTCCTGCTCACAGTGTTCAGCTAGATCCGTTCCTGTTATCTTCTAGACTATTTACATTTAGTGCAGTGCGTCCTGCTCACAGTGTTCAGCTAGATCCATTCCTGTTATCTTCCTACTGACAGGCAGGCTTGTCTGGTTACAGTATATAAAGCTACCTGAAGAAAATTACAGGTGTTCTATCCCAGCTTAGTGCAGCTACAGGCCATTAGTATGTCTGGAAGGCCAAGAAGGAGAGGCAGACAGTCACAAGCCAATAAGAGAGGGCAAGCAGGCTCTGTGTCTAGTGCTGGTCGTGGAGATGGTGCATCCTCATCAGCACGTGGCCATGGGACACGCTTGGTCTTTTTTTCGGCAGCTGGCCGTGTTGAGCCGCAACATGCGGAAGACTTGGTCGAGTGGATGACCAAGCCGTCCTCATCCTCCTCATCCTCTCTCACCCATGCCCAGGGTGCTTTGTCTGGCAAAGCAGCGGCCTCTTCCCTCAGCTCAATGTCATCAGTGACTCCTTCCCTAGCTCCACCATGTCCTCATGAGGATTCCCTCGAACTGTTTGACCACAGTGTTGGGTACATGCTCCAGGAGGATGCCCAGCGTTTGGAAGGCTCTGATGACGATACTGAGCTCGATGAAGGCAGTAACATGAGCACGGACAGAGGGGGTGCCCAAGAAGGACAGCAATCTGGCAGTCATGCTCCCCCTGCTGCAGCATACTGCCAGGTTTGCTCCAGTGATGAGGAGGGAGGGGATGATGAGGTCACTGACTCAACGTGGGTGCCTGATAGGAGAGAGGAGGAGGAGGAGGAGGAGGAGGAGGAGGAGGAGGAGGCGGTGGCACATCACCAACGAGGCAGGATGCCCTCCAGGGGCCAGCCTAAGGGCAGCACATTGACTGCATCACACCCCAAAGCTCCACATGTGCAGGGCGCTGCAGTCTCTGCACGTTATTCAAAAAGTTCTTTGGTGTGGGCCTTTTTTGAGACGAGTGCATCAGATCGCACCGCTGCTATTTGCAACATATGTCTCAAGCGTATCTCGCGTGGCCAAAACATCTCCCGCTTGGGTACCACATGCTTGACCAGACATATGTTGACCCGCCATGCAGTTCGTTGGCAAGCGTATCTAAAAGACCCACACCAAAGAACAAAGAGGATCTCTCCTTGCTCCTCATCAGCTGAGATTTCCAACCCCACTAGACCTTCAGTCCTCTCTGAGACCTGCAGTGAGAGGAATGAAGGTGTAGAATTAGGTGTGTCACAGCCAAGTACTTGTGGGCAATCTGCTTTTGGTACACCGACGTCAGATTGTACCAGGCAAATTTCTCTGCCCCAGCTGCTGCACCGCCGAAAGAAGTTTGCTCCCAGCCATCCACATGCCCAGCGGTTGAATGCTAGCTTGGCAAAATTGCTAGCACTTCAACTGCTGCCTTTTCAGTTGGTAGACTCTGCCCCCTTCCGTGAGTTTGTGGAATGTGCGGTTCCTCAGTGGCAGGTACCCAAACGCCACTTTTTCTCACGGAAGGCGATTCCAGCTCTCTACCGGCATGTGGAAGGCAATGTCCATGCCTCGCTGGACAGGGCGGTCAGCGGTAAGGTGCATATTACCGCTGACTCATGGTCCAGCAGGCATGGACAGGGACGTTACCTAAGTTTCACGGCGCATTGGGTGACTCTGCTGGCAGCTGGGAAGGATGCAGGACAAGGTGCAGTAGTGTTGGAGGTTGTTCCGCCACCACGCCTCCAAAATGCTGATTGTGACACACCTCTCTCCTCCACCCCCTCCTCTTCTTCTTCCTCCATGGCCTCTTCCTCGGAACTAGCGGTGCTCCGTAGGCGTTCAAGGGGCTACGCAAGTACGCAGGCCAAAAGATGCCATGCGGTGCTTGAGCTGGTGTGCTTGGGGGACAGGAGCCACACTGGGGCAGAGGTTCTGTCAGCTCTGCAGGGGCAGGTTCAGAGGTGGTTGACGCCACGCCAACTTAAGGCAGGAATGGTGGTTTGCGACAATGGCACCAACCTCCTCTCTGCCCTCCGACAGGGACAAATGACCCATGTGCCCTGTTTGGCTCACGTCCTTAACTTGGTGGTGCAGCGGTTCTTGGGCAGGTACCCGGGCTTACAGGATGTCCTGAGGCAGGCCAGGAAAGTCTGTGTGCATTTCCGCCGGTCATATAATGCCAGTGCTCGGCTGACGGACCTCCAAAAGGAGTTTAACCTGCCCAAGAACCGCCTAATCTGTGACATGCCCACCAGGTGGAACTCAACGTTGGCCATGCTGCAGCGGCTGCACACGCAGCAGAGGGCCATCAATGAGTACCTGTGCGACTATGGCACCAGGACAGGGTCAGGGGAGCTTGGTTTTTTTTCCCCACGCCAGTGGGCCATGATCAGGGATGCATGCACTGTCCTGTCACCATTCGAGGAGGTCACGAGGATGGTGAGCAGTGACAGTGCATGCATCAGTGACACTGTCCCCCTTGTCCACCTGTTGGAGCACACGCTGCGTGGAATAATGGACAGGGCACTTGAGGCAGAACAGAGGCAGGAAGAGGAGGACTTCCTTAGCTCTCAAGGCCCCCTTTATCCAGACAGTGTTCCTGCGTGCCCGCCGATCACACAGGAAGAGGACGAGGAGGAAGAGGAGGAGGAGGAAGATTGTGTCAGTATGGAGGTGGAGCCTGGCACTCAGCATCAGCAGCAGTCTTTAAGGGATCAGTCCCAAGAAACACATGGACTTGTACGTGGCTGGGAGGAGGTGGCTGCGGACCATGTCGTTCTTAGTGACCCAGAGGACTCCGGACCAAATGCCTCAGCAAACCTACGCTGCATGGCCTCCCTGATCCTGCAAAGCCTGCGTAAGGATCCTCGTATTCGTGGTATCAAGGAGAAGGACCAATACTGGCTGGCAACCCTCCTTGATCCACGTTACAAGGGTAAGGTTGCGGACCTTATCTTGCCATCGCAGAGGGAGCAGAGGATGAAACATCTTCGGGAGGCCTTGCAGAAAGGTCTGTGCAACGCGTTCCCAGAGACTGGGAGGTTACAAACTCCTGTTTCTGGACAACGTGTTGCTGAGGCTTCGGTCAGTCAAAGAAGGAGCGGTGGAGAAGGTGGCCGTCTGACCGATGCGTTCAGACAATTTTTTGGTCCGCAGCCCCAAGGTATGATCGGTTCCAGCAACCATCGTCAGCGTCTGTTTTACATGGTGCAGGAATACCTAGGGGCAAGATCAGACTTGGACACCTTTCCCACCGAAAATCCTCTGGGTTACTGGGTCTTGAGGATGGATCACTGGCCAGAGCTTGCACAGTATGCAATTGAGCTACTGGCCTGTCCTGCATCCAGCGTTCTTTCGGAACGCACATTCAGTGCTGCTGGAGGCGTGGTAACCGATCACAGGGTGCGTCTGTCCACCGACTCGGTCGATCGGCTGACCTTCATAAAAATGAATGAGTCTTGGATCACCACCAGCTACCAAGCACCTGATGCTGATGTAACCGAATAATTTTTTTTGAAATCTCAGATCCCTTCAAAGACTGCCTATGCTGATGCTGAGTGACTATCCCTGAGTAATTATCCTCTTCCTCCTCAATCATCACGCTGATAGCTTGTAAGAACATTTTTGGTTCTGGGCGCCACCACCAGTGCCTAAGGCACAATTTTTCAGCCCCTGTTTAACAGGGGCGTGTAATTACAATTTTTGATGTAATACTTTGCAGCAGGGCTCGTTCCTGCATTCCAACTAGAGTGTCTGTGAGGGGTTGCAGTGTTGTGGCACCAGCACCAGTGCCTAGGGCCCAATTTTTCTGCCCCTGTCTAACAGGGGCGTGTAATTACAATTTTTGATGCAATACTTTGCAGCAGGGCTCGTTCCTGCGTTCCAACTAGAGTGTCTGTGAGGGGTTGCAGTGTTGTGGCACCAGCACCAGTGCCTAAGGCCCAATTTTTCTGCCCCTGTTTAACAGGGGCGTGTAATTACAATTTTTGAAGCAATAATTTGCAGCAGGGCTCGTTCCTGCGTTCCAACTAGAGTGTCTGTGAGGGGTTGCAGTGTTGTGGCACCAGCACCAGTGCCTAAGGCCTAATTTTTCAGCTCCTGTTCAACAGGGGCATGTAATTACAATTCTTGATCTAATATTTCACAGCAGGGCCCTGTGAGGGCTTACAGTGTTGTGGCCACAGCAACACCTAAGGCCCAAATTTCTGCTGAGTATATAGGGCAGGACCCTACTTTCAAACATCTAACTTACAAACGACTCCTACTTGCAAACGGAAGGAGACAACAGGAAGTGAGATGAAATCTACCCCTAGGAAGGGAAATTCTCTCCTGTAAGAGTTAATATGGGAAAACAATTTCTCCTTTCCACTGATGCTTTCCAATCCTTGTTCCACAAAAAAACCCAAATTTTCAAAAAACATTTTTCATTGGGACAAAAAAGTGAGGTGAAATCTTCTGAAGAGGAGGAAAGACAGCAAAACAAATGTCACAGGGGTGATAACCCTTCCCTATGTTTTCCAAAAAGCTTAGAAAAGATTTTTTGGCTGGAGCTAAACACGTTAAAAATGTTCAAAATTACAAACAGATTCTACTTAACAACAAACCTACAGTCCCTGTCTTGTTTGCACCGCCTGTATACTGCTGTTCAGAGTATATAGGGCCTGGTGGCCCCACACCTTTCCTTATTTTAATTTGGGTGCGGGGTTCCCCTTAATATCCATACAAGACCCAAAGGGCCTGGTAATGGACTGGGGGGTACCCATGCCGTTTGTCTCACTGATTTTCATCCATATTGCCATGACCCGACATGACATTAAACCCGCAAGCAGTTTTAAATGAGATTTTTTCCTTTAAAAATGACATTTGGTGCAGGGACTGTTCTAAACATGGGAAACATGCGTCACTTTACAGGCATACTATAGACACCCCCCAGGTACGATATTTAAAGGAATATTTCACTTTATTTTTTTTTACTTTAAGCATCATTAAAATCACTGCTCCCGAAAAAACGGCCGTTTTTAAAAGTTTTTTTTGCATTGATACATGTCCCCTGGGGTAGGACCCGGGTCCCCAAACCCTTTTTAGGACAATACCATGCAAATTAGCCTTTAAAATGAGCACTTTTGATTTCGAACGTTCGAGTCCCATAGACGTCAATGGGGTTCTAACGTTCGTGCGAACTTTCGGTCCGTTCGCGGGTTCTGGTGCGAACCGAACCGGGGGGTGTTCGGCTCATCCCTAGTGCAGACGCATTGGGAACACACATGTGCGTGCACTGGCACACACCCACTTCCAGAACAGACACCAAACACCCAATTTAAAGGTGGAAGCAGTGACAAGAGATTTCTGGATGATCTTAAGCTTACCCATGCTCCTTGTTCTTGTGTACCCTGCATTCTCTTGATTCCTCATTACTGACCCAGCTTGTTTCGCCCCTCCCACTGGGTGTCTACACAAGGATATGGACTAATTGATACTGTGTTTATGTTTCTATGTATAGTAATATATTTTTTTGACTAGGCAGCACCTGTATAGTTTGTTTTATAATTTTAAGGGTTTAGAACCCTATCAGAGCAGCGGCCGGTCACATTGTATGGTATTCATTTATTGTAGCACATGCACTTTAATTATGTAATTGGTTTAATTTAACACAGTGTTTAAATATATTCTTAGGTCCTAGCGCGGGTATAAACATCAGTTCTAAGTTGTCCCTACATGGAAATGGAACTAACATTATAAAGGTTACTTATCCACTTCCTCCAAAAGGACATACCTGGATGTCCTTTGTTTGAAGCTGTTATACCGGAGCCATGGCTGCAGCAGCAGTAATGATCCTGCTATCGTCTTTTTCTGCCGGTGTCTTGCCGAGAAAGTTCCCCCGGCGGATAAGGACCCCCCTGTACTGCACAGGCACAGCGCTTACGCAGTACGAACGACTAGGAGCCGCCGAAAATAGCCGAAGCTGAGAAACTTCAATCAGCTGTACACGGCGCCTGCGCCCTAGGTCCAGGTTCAAGCCCCACCATCCAAGTGGACCTAGAGGGGGAATAAAAAATTGCCGAGCGAAGCGAGGCCGTGCCCCAAGCGTGGCGAGCGAAGCCAGCCCGCGAGGGGCCCTCTTACAGGCACCATGTACAGCTGATTTGTATTCTTTTCGCCTTCAGCTATTTCCGCCGCCTCCTACTGCGCAAACGCTGCGTCTGCACAGTAGAAGGGGGTCCTTATCCGCCGAGAGGAACTTTCTCGGCAGAACACCGGCAAAGCTCTACAATTTAAAAGCAATCCTAATGGCTAAAAAGCCTTCTGGTGCCTTTCTGGGCTTTCCCATCCCAGGACTGAAGCCGGCAGTTCTGTCAGCTTACCATAGAGATGACGGTGGATCAGAATGTTCCCGATAATCCCTGTAGTCTAAAAAAACAGAAGTAACCAGTATTTTGCCACTTCCGCTGTAAACAGGCCATTACTGGCCTGTGAAAGCATCTGATCAATTAGATCTCAGTTTGATCAGATGCTTTTAAGGGCAGAGGAGAGATCTTGGGTCTAATAGACCTCATACGTCTCAGTAAAGGGTACCTGTCACTACGCATGCTATCACAAGGGATATTGTTTATCCCTTGTGATAGCAATAAAGTTGATTAAAAAAATAAAGAGACAGTGTACAAATATATATATATATATAATATAATATAATTTTTTTTTTTTTTTTTTTTTAATTATAAAACACTCATGTCCTCTCAGGCTCGTGCTCGCATACAGGGGTCCCATGCGCATATGTAAACGTTATTCACACTTAAGGACAGAGCCTCGTTTTGAGATTTGGTGTTTACTGTTTTTTTTTGCTAGAAAATTACTTTGAACCCCTAAACATTATATATATTTTTTCTCTAACACCCTAGAGAATAAAATGTTGGTCGTTGCAATACTTTTTGTCACACCGTATTTGCGCAGTGGTTTTACAAGCGCACTTTTTTTGGAAAAAAATTTGAATTAAAAAATAAGACAACAGTGAAGTTAGCCCAATTTTTTTATATTGTGAAAGATGATGTTATGCTGAGTAATACAGGGCAATACAGGGCACTTATACACCTTCCTGCCCAGACCAATTTTCAGCTTTCAGCGCTGTCGCATTTTGAATGACAATTGCGCGGTCATGCTACACTGTACCCAAACTAAATTTTTATCATTTTGTTCCCACAAATAGAGCTTTCTTTTGGCGGTATTTGATCACCTCTGGGATTTTTATTTTCTGCTAAACAAATAAAAGAAGCCAGAAAATTTTGAAAAAAAAAATGTTTTTTTTTTGTTTCAGTTACAAAACTTTGTAAATAAGTAAGTTTTCTCCTTTACTGATGGGGCTGGACTGACGGGCACTGATGGGCATCGATGAGGTGGCACTGATGAGGTGGCATTGATGGGCACTGATGATGGGCACTAATATGCGGCACTGATAGGCGGCACTGGGCACTGATTGGTGGCACTGATATGCGGCATGGATGGGCAAGGATAAGCAACACGGATGGGCACAGATAGGTGGCATGGATGGGCACGGATAGGCGGCACTGATAGGCGGCAAGGATGGGCACTGATGTACTGTTATGGTACTGATGGATGCCAATCAGTGGCAAACAATAATGCCTGCCAATCAGTGATGCCCATTGTGGGCACTGATTGGCATCCATTGTGGGCACTGATTGGCATCCCTGGTGGTCTAGGGTGGCATATCTTGTGGTGACATCCCTGGTGGTCCTGGTGGTGTCCCTGGTGGTGCAGTGTGGGCATCCTTGGGGGGGGGGAATGTGCTGATAATCGATCAGCACAGACCCCCCCTGTTAGAGGAGCAGCCGATCGGCTCTCTTCTACTCGTGTCTGACAGATGCGAGTGAGGAAAAGCCGATCACCAGCTCTTCCTGTCTACATCGTGATCAGCCGTGATTGAACACAGCTGATCACGTGGTAAAGAATCTCCGTCAGTGACTCTTTACCAAGATCGTAGGGGCGCGCGTCACGGTGATCGTTGTTGCGGTGTGTCAGTCTGACACACCGCAACAACGATCACCGCGATGCGCACCCCAGGGGCGCGCAGCGGCTTAATATCCTGAAGAAGTCATATGACGCCCAGTCAGGTTATTGAAACCACTTTGCCGCCATCAATTTGCTATATGGTGGGTGGCAAGTGGTTAAGGCAACATGGATGGAGTAAGGAAAAGTTATAGCCACTGTCAGGTTTTTTTTTTTTTTTTTTTTTGCCATGTGTATCCCATTGGGAATTCCCCATTCACTTCCTACCTCATAGTGAAAATGGCAAATAAGAGGAAATCCCTTCAAAGTTAGTAAATCAATGCCTGTCACCAGGTTCGCCAGAACTAGAGTCCCCATTGGAATATTTCCCCTTTATTAACGTGGCCATAGATAGATCCAAATTTGTCCAGTTAAGCAAGGATTGTCCGAACTCCGATCTATGTGTGGCCACTGCTCTTCAATAGGAATCGGTCTATTGACTGATTTCTGTTGAATGGACCTGTTAGAAAAAAGCTGCTCAATGGGTGGCTGCACCGCTGTTCTGTGTATTTTGACAGCGGAGGAGATCCCCCTCACTGTCAGAATACAATAGCTCAGCAAGGAGCAAGCCTTGAAGGCTGAATGAAAAAAAACTGAGCCATGTATGGCCAGCTCTACTCTTCTGGGGACAACCAAAAATTTGGGATATTCTTTTACTTCCACTTTCAGTGATAATGGCAAACAAACCAGATAGAGAGGGTGCATCTCCCTAATGGAGGAACAGACAGCAATAGAAACCTAAATAGTATGGCGACTTTGGAGACGTGCCTGTGCCACTTTGATGCGACTTTTGATGCGACTTTGATTTAGAGAGTGTAAAGCTGGATCAGGGCTGCACTCTAATGCCGCGTACACACGAGCGGACTTTACGGCAGACTTTGCCCGGCGGACTTTTCGACGGACTTTACGACGGACTTTCTGAATGAATGGACTTGCCTACACACAATCAACCAAAGTCCGTCGAATTCGTACGTGATGACGTACGACCGGACTAAAACAAGGAAGTTCATAGCCAGTAGCCAATAGCTGCCCTAGCGTGGCTTTTTGTCTGTCGAACTAGCATACAGACGAGCGGACTTTTTCGACCGGACTCAAGTCCGTCGGATAGATTTGAAACATGTTTCAAATCTAAGTCCGTCCAACTTTTGAGAAAACAAAGTCCGCTGGAGCCCACACACGATCTAATTGTCTGACGAAATCCGGTCCGCCGTGCAAAGTCTGCCGTAAAGTCTGCTCTTGTGTATGCGGCATAAGTCACGCAGCTTTGGAGTTGCACTAGTGGAGAAGTAGCCTTTATGTTTTTTTTAATTTATATTTAAATATTTTTATAGCTGTTTTTTATACACAATATGTTCTGGTGAAAATTATAAAGACCAAACAGCAGGTGAATACCGCCCCATAATCCATATACTAGTGGCCACCATTCAGATAAGTGGAAGCTCACAAGGGGTGTAGTAGGAGGGCCAGAGGGAGCATTGGGAGGGGTTATTGATATATAAGTCACTAACCACCAGGAAGACTCCAACCATAACCCCGGTATCCTCTTCAAGAGCGGGCGGTCGGCTTTCAGATAAAAGTGGTCTCTGTGGCGATTTCGCCGCAATATCACTTATATCGGTGGCGGGAGAAGGGCCCCCCGCCGCGCTCTGGTGCCCTCCGCCACTTATCGGAGCTTCCGGCAGCGGTGGAGGCGATCGGATCCTTCTCCGTGTTAGGTATGGAGCTGAGTGAGGGGAAGATGGCCCCCACCCAGCTCCATAGCATTGCAGGGTGGAAGCGACGTCAAAATGTCACTTCCGCTCATGGCTCTTAACCACTTCAATACCAGGCACTTAGACACCTTCCCACCCAGGCCAATTTTCAGCTTTCAGCGCTGTCGCAGTTTGAATGACAATTGCGCGGTCATGCTACACTGTACCCAAACAAATTTTTTATCATTTTGTTCCCACAAATAGAGCTTTCTTTTGTTGGTATTTGATCACCTCTGCGGTTTTTATTTTTTGCGCAACAAATAAAAAAAGACCGAAAATTTTGAAAAAAAAACAAGTTTTTCTTTGTTTCTGTTAAAATTTTTTGTAAATAAGTAAGTTTTCTTCTTCAATGTTGGGCACTGATATGGCTGCACTGACGGGCACTGATACGGCGGCATTGATGGGCACTGATAGGTGGCACTGATGGGCACTGACAGGTGGCACTGGTATGTGGAACTGATGGGCACTCATAGATGGCACTGATAGGCACTCATAGGCAGTAATATTGGGCACTCGTAGGTGGCATTGATTGGTACTTATGGGTGGCACTAATGGGTACTTATGGGTGGCACTGATAGGTGGCATGGATGGGCACTGATGGGCACTGATAGGTGGGCACTGATGGGCACAGATGGGCACTGACAGGTGGCACCGATGGGCACTGACAAGTGGCACTGATGACACTGATTGGTGGCATTGCCGGGCAGAACTGAAGTATAATGGTGCCAATCAGTGCCCATTTGTGGGCACTGATTGGCACAGATTAGGCACATGTGGATGGCCATGGGGTGCATACCTGGCCATCCACATGTTGCCCCCTTCCCTGGTGGTCCTAGTGGTGTCCCTGGTGGTCCAGTGTGGTCATCTGAGGGGGAGGCTGCGCTGGAAAACAATCAGCGCAGACCCCCCCTGTCAGGAGAGCCGCCGATCGGCTCTCCTCTACTCGCGTCTGTGAGACGCGAGTAGAGGAAAAGCCAATCAACGGCTCTTCCTATTGACATCGTGATCAGCCGTGATTGGACACGGCTGATCACGTGGTAAAGAGCCTCCGCCGGAGGCTCTTTACCAAGATTGGTGGAGCGGTGTGTCAGGCTGACACACTGTTCCACCGATCGCCATAATGCGCGCCGGCATGTTATCCTGCTGGACGTCATATGACGCCCAGTCAGGATAACGGAACCACCGCCCGGCCGTCAATCTGCTATAGGCCAGGCGGGAAGTGGTTAAAGGGATTTTTTTTATTCTTAATTTTTTTTCAGATGACATTTTTATTTTTTTTTGTATTGCATTTTATTGTAAATATGAGATCTGAGATCTTTTTGACCCCAGATCTCACTTTTAAGAGGTCCTGCCATGCTTTTTCTCTATTACAAGGGATGTTTACATTCCTTGTAATAGAAATAAAAGTGACACAATTTTTTTTTTTTTTAATTTTAACGCACCCTGTCCCGCCGAGCTCGCGCACAGAAGTGAACGCATACGTGAGTAGTGCCAGCATATGTAAACGGTGTTCAAACCACACATGTGAGGGATCGCCGTGATTGTTAGATCGAAAGCAATAATTCTAGCCCTAGATCTCCTCTGTAACTCAAAACATGCAGCCTGTAGAATGTTTTAAACCTTGCCTATGGAGATTTGTAAGGGTAAAAGTTTGTTGCCATTCCATGAGCGGGCGCAATTTTGAAGCGTGACATGTTGGGTATCAATTTACTCAGTGTAACATCATCTTTCACAGTATAAAAAAATTGGGCTAACTTTACTGTTTACTTTATTTTTAATTAAAAAAAATTAAATTTGATTTTTTTTTTTTTTAAAGTGCGCTGGTGAGGCCGCTGTGTAAATACGGTGTGACAAAAAGTATTGCAATGACCACCATTTTATTCTCTAGGGTGTTAGAGAAAAAATATATATAAAGTTTGGGGATTTAAAATAATTTTCTAGCAAAAAAAAATGTTTTAAACCAGTAAACACCAAATCTCAAAACAAGGCTCTGAACTTTCTCAACTCCAGTCCTCAAGGCGCCCCAACAGGTCATGTTTTCAGGATTTCCCTCAGATGAAATGGCTGTGGTAATTACTAAGGCAGTGAAACTACTCAAATCACCTGTGCAAAATAATGGGTAGCCTGAAAACATGACCTGTTGGGGCGCCTTGAGGACTGGAGTTGAGAAACATTGGGTTAAAATAACTTTTTATGCACGGATGGCACTTTAAAGGAATCATCGCGATATTGAAGAATCACAGCACTATACAAAAGTTTTATTGTTATGCTTTGTCATTTGTTATAGCAGATGTTGTTGATATGTGGTAGATATTGTAGACTATTTTTTATGACTATATATATAATCCCTACGCTGTCCAAAACTAAAAAAAAAAAAGTTTTGCCTTTACTTACACTTAAAAGATGCAAACAATCATGCTGATGTCTGGCACATTGGACTTGGCTCCAAATAGTTGATTAAACCTAGTAAAAGATTGAGTGTCTTATCTGTCAGAAATGTATCTCCCTTTTACTGCAAAAAAGAGATTTTATTACTCATGGGGCTTACCGCCAACCAACTTACTTTATTTATTATCAAAGAATCAGCTTTCATGGTTCATAAAACATTAGCAAAAGAAATGTCTGATAATTTGTTTTTATTAAAGACAGAAAGTAATTTAAGATGTTGGTTAAAATTTAGGAAAAGTTCTTTTCACCTGGTATAATATACCGTTTACTGCCCACCTTCCACCCACCCCTGACCATAACATGTGTGTGAACACATTACCTGTGTATGACCTTGTGTAGATAGGCAATAGCAGTATACTCTCAGGTCAATTCAGTTAGCATTTGGGATAATATGGTGACACTTCTGACATCCTTTTAAAGCCCTTTACATTTGATTTAGCATCAAGCTACATTTCTACTGCCATTAGATTGTATAAGGAGAAAAGCAGTTCTGACACAAACAAAAGCCTGTGTACACAAAACCTAAAGCTGGATATGCAACAAAAGATCTCTTTGTCACATATCCCCATGTTCTTTTAGATCACCAACCCCTAAGACCCACCATGACTTTCTTATCTAACCTAGTCAACATTTTAATATTGTAAAATGTAGTACAAATCTCATTAGTTTCCAGCAAATACGGTATATCACAAAAGTGAGTACACCCCTCACATTTTGTAAAAATTTTTAATATATATTTTCATATGACAACACTGAAGAAATGTAGTAGTGAGTGTATAGCTTGTATAACAGTGTAAATTTGCTGTCCCCTCAAAATAACTCAACACACAGCCATTATTGTCTAAACCACTGGCAACAAAAGTGAGTACATCCCTAAGTAAAAATTTTCCAAATTGGGTCCAATTAGCCATTTCCCTCCCCGGTGTCATGTGACTCGTTAGTGTTACAAGGTCTCAGGTGTGAATGGGGAGCAGGTGTGTTACATTTGGTGTTATCTCTCTCACTCTCTCATACTGATCACTGGAAGTTCAGCATGACACCTCATGGCAAAGAACTCTCTGAGGATCTGAAAAAAAGAATTGCTGCTCTACATAAAGATGGCCTAGGCTATAGGAAGATTGCCAAGACCCTGAAACTGAGCTGCAGCACGGTGGCCAAGACCATACAGTGGTTTAACAGGACGGGTTTTACTCAGAACAGGCCTCGCCATGGTTGATCAAAGAAGTTGAGAGCACGTGCTCAGCGTCATATCCAGAGGTTGTCTTTGGGAAACAGAATGCTGCCAGCATTGCTGCAGAGGTTGAAAGGGTGGGGAAAGCCCACAAACAGTTTGCTGAAGACAAGCAGACTAAGGACATGGATTACTGGAACCATGTCCTGTGGTCTGATGAGACCAAGATAAACTTATTTGGTTCAGATGGTGTCAAGCGTGTTTGGCGGCAACCAGATGAGGAGTACAAAGACATGTGTCTTGCCTACAGCCAAGCATGGTGGTGGAAATGTCATGGTCTGGGGCTTCATGAGTGCTGCCTGCACTGGGGAGCTACAGTTCAATAAGGGAACCATGAATGCCAACATGCACTGTGACATACTGAAGCAGAGCATGATCCCCCTCCCTTCGAAGACTGGGCCACGGGACAGTATTCCAACATGATAAAGACCCCAAACCCAGCTCCAAGACGACTAGTGCCTTGCTAAAGAAGCTGAGGTTAAAGGTGATGGACTAGCCAAGCATGTCTCCAGACCTAAACCCTATTGAGCATCTGTGAGGCATCCTCAAACGGAAGGTGGAGGAGCACAAGGTATCTAATATCCACCAGCTCTGTGATGTCATCATGGAGGAGTGAAAGAGGACTCCAGTGGCAACCTGTGAAGCTCTGGTGAACTCCATGTCCAAAAGGGTTATGGCAGTGCTGGAAAATAATGGTGGCCACACAAAATATTGACACTTTGGGCCCAATTTGGACATTTTCACTTAGGGGTGTACTCACTTTAATTAATGACATTAATGGCTGTGTGTTTAATTATTTTGAGGGGACAGCAAATTTACACTGTTATACAAGCTGTACACGCACTACTTTACATTATAGCAAACTGTAATTTCTTCAGTGTTGTCACACGAAAAGATATGATAAAATATTTAGAAAAATGTGAGGTGTGTACTCACTTTTTGAGATGCTGTATATTTATTACAGGTATTTATATAGCACCGTCAATTTACGCAGTGCTTTACATATCTATATTGTGCATCAACCTTGTGACGAGAGTCACATTGGGCGGGGGGCTGGTGGAACCCAGAATCCCTTGGAGAGGTTGGGAAAAACTTGCTTTAGCTCCCCATGCACCTACTATGTCTAAGTAACCCTGTCTATTAGGGGCACAGGGTGACCAAGAAAATGATTGACAACTATTTAATGGTCATTGAGAACGGGGCTTGGATTACTTAAAATGGAACAGTAATATTTATCCACAATATTTCCCAGGAAATATACAAAGAGTATTCCTGGTTTATTTGATTCTGAACTATACGTGTTAATTGAAAGAGCTGATCACATTGGCCTCTGTATAATGCTACTGGGGGCTCCTGCTATTGTGTGAAGGTGTCCTGTGTTAATACTTATGATAATGTGTAATCTACTGTGTGAGGCTCGGTGTACTGAAATCCTGATTAATCACAACAATGGCCAGGTGGGCATGGAGTCACCTCGGCTGCTTTAAGTGACTAGTTAATTAGCTAAGTTAATTATGTTTCTGGTAACAGTTTGTATTGCTAGGGTATTATGATCAGAAGGGGGGATGTCCCCCTGCGGTATATATTTGTGTGAGTTTGTTCAAATAAACATTCCATGTTGCAGTTTTGTAACTGAGCAAGTCTCGCCTGGTTCTTGGTTACAATATGTGGCTGTAATATCTGATATCTGAAGGTCCAGACTGGAGGAAGCAGTGTACTGATGGACGCACTCAAACGGAGTGCCACTGTGTTCCATTACAGACCTCAGTCCCAGCCCTTAAGGAGCTTAAAATCTAAGGTCCCTAACTCACATTCATTTATACAAATACATGGGCCAATTTAGATAGGAACCAATTAACCTGCTAGCATGTGGTTGGAGTGTGGGAGGAAACTGGAGTAGACTGTCAGAAACCATGAATCAGACTGAGACAGAAGTACAGTTAAATCACACTTGTTTAATAATAAAAGTAAATAGAACAAACGTAGTCAAAACATAGCCAAAGTTCGGTAACCGGAACAGATAGTCAGACAAGCCAGAAAGTCAGGAAACCAGGAATCAGCGTAGTGGAACAGCAAGCAGGATCTGGAGCCAGGAGTAATGTCAGCCAAGCAAGTATTTAACAGGAGCGCAGGAGAAAGTCTCTGTGATGTTGACCAATGTAATGGCAGAGATCATCTGGGCTGGACAGCTTAAGTAAGCAGGACTGACAAGCAGGATATCATCAACAGGTGAGTCACTATGGAGAGATAGGAGCTGGCAATTAGCCGACAGCTGAGTGGCCAGCTCAGAGAAGGAAGGGCTGAGCCCAGCCCTGACAGTACCCCCTCCTCAACGACCCCTCCCCCTCGGAGGACCACCAGGCTTGAGGGGAAAACATCCATGGAAATTACGGAGGAGGACAGGGGCATGTACATCTGAGGATGAGACCCAAGAGCGTTCCCCCGGATTGTACCCTTTCCAATGCACCAGGTATTGTATGCGCCCACGGAACCTACAGGAGTCAACAATGGACTGTACTTCATACTCCCCATGGTTCTCAACCTGTACGTGGCACCGAGGGGGTAAAGTGTTTGCAGACCAAAGGTTTCAATAAGGAGACATGAAATACATTTGAGATAGGCATATTAGAAGGAAGGTCTAACGCGTAAGACACTGGGTTAATCCTGCGGAGAATACAGAAAGACCCAATAAACCGAGGTGCAAACTTCAGAGAGGGAACATGAAGTCGGAGGTTGCGAGATGACAGCCAGACCCTGTCCACAGCCTGGTAGGAAGGCACAGGCAGGCGTCTGCGGTCAGGATTGAGTCTGTACCTATGATTAGCATGTCGCAAACACTCCTGGACTTGTGCCCAAGTGGAACAAAGACCTCGGAGATTCTCCTCTAACGCAGGAATACTTTGCAGAACAAATGAGTCAGGCAACATGGAAGGTTGGAAAACATAGTTCGACATAAACGGGGACAATCGGGAAGCAGAATTCAAGACACTATTGTGAGCAAACTCCGCCCACGCTAAGAGGTCTGACCAGTTGTTATGATGGTCAGAAATATAGCAACGTAGGAACTGCTCCCAGGACTGATTGGTTCTTTCTGCGACCCCATTGGACTGCGGGTGATACGCAGAGGAGAAAGTAAGCTGAATTCCCAACTGTGCACAAAAGGCTCACCAGAACCGGGACACAAACTGACTACCCCTGTCTGAAACAATCACCTTGGGTAGTCCATGTAAGCGAAAGATCTCCCTAGCAAAAATGGAAGCCAGTTCCTTAGATGTGGGCAACTTCTTAAGTGGAATACAATGAGAACATTTTCGAGAACCGGTCAACCACCATAAGGATAACTGTGTTGCCCTGGGAGTTGGGTAACTCCACAATGAAATCCATAGACAGGTGGGTCCAAGGCCTCTCTCTATTGGGTATGGGTTGTAGGAAGCCCACTGGAAGGTGTTGTGGAGTGTTACTCTGAGCACACACGGAACAGGCAGATATGAAGGCGGTTACATCAGCATGTAGACTAGGCCACCAGAATTGTTGGGAAAGGGCCCAAAAGAGTTGATTCTTCCCAGGGTGGCCAGCAGCCTTGGGGGAATGGTAAGTCTGGAGCAAGGCAGTGCGGAGACTCTTGGACAAAGCAGCGGTCACAAGGTTTCTCAGGAGGAGCATGGACCTGAGCTGCAAGAATTTTGTCACCCAAATGAGAAGTGAGACTGGTGTGAATCGTAGCCATAACACGATCGCGAGGAATTACAGGAAACGGAACCAACTCCATCTTGAAAGTGGAGGAAAATTATTGCGACAAAGCGATAGTAACGTGTAGTACCATGTAAGAATGAGACAATGTAATTGAAACTTGACAAGAAAAGAGCCCATTGCGCCCTTCTGGGAGAGAAGCGTTTAGCCTCGGACAAGAATGTGAGATTCTTATAGTCAGTAAGAATGGGAACTGGCACAGTGGTACCTTCGAGGAGATGTCTCCATTCTTTCAGGGCTACAATGATCACTCCGCAGATGACAATTTCTTGGAAAAGTGGCCCCACAGATGCATAGAGCTCTCAGAGGTAGGACGTTGAGACAGAAGGGCGCCAACTCCAGTCTCAGAAGCATCAACCTCAAAGATAAAAGGTAACGTAGGATCAGGATGTGCCAGCACAGGAGCAGAAACAAAGGCAGCCTTGACACTCTCAAAGGCCTTAACGTAATCCGAAGACCAACTCTGTGGGTTACTGTCCTTTCTGGCCATATCAGTCAGGGGCTTAAACGGAGACGAGAAGTTACGATAAACTTCCGATAATAGTTAGCAAATCCAAGAAAACGCTGCAGAGGATGTAAACCTATGGGTCGGGGCCACTGTAGAACTGCTGAAAGTTTCTCTGGGTCCATTGAAAAAACAGCAGTGGAAATGAGATAACCCAGGAATTTAACCTGTTCACGATGGAATTCGCATTTCTCCAATTTACAATAGAGATTGTTCTCTCTTAGTTTCTGAAGCACACGACAGACATCTGTGTGGTGGCTCTCCAAGGACCTCCAAGACCGACAAAGGGTAAACCCAGCCACGAGGTGGTATGGCAGCAGGTTGAAGGTCAATTGCACAATCATACAACTGGTGTGGAGGCAAACTACCGGCTTGAACTTTGTCAAAGACATCGCTAAAATCGCGGTACTCCTCCGGCAGGGAGGAGAGTGGCACAGGACCCTGGCTAACTTCTGGAAGCATGTCTTACTGCATTGTGGCGACCAGTAGAGAACCTTAGCATGGAGCCAATCAAAAGAGGGGTTGACGCTCTGTAACCAAGGATAACCAATAACCAGCGGAAACTTAGGTGAGGAAATAACTTGGAATTGGATTATATCATGGTGAAGAGCCCCTACGGCCATGGACAACGGAACAGTCTCGTGAGTCACATGGGCAGGCTGTAGAGGTCTCCCGTCAAGAGCCTCAATGGCAAGTGGAGTGGCACGCAACTGCAGCAGAATCGAGTGCTTCAATACAAAGGCAGCATCAATGAACAGGCCAGCAGCCCCAGAGTCAATTAGAGCCTGTATCTCGATGGACGACTCAGCCCAAGAAAGGGTAACTGGAACCAGGGGCTTAACCTTCTGGATAACTGGGGACGAAACAACACCACCTAAGGTCTGTCCGTGACAGGACCTCAATGTTCACACGTTCCCTGGACAAGGCTTAAAAAAGTGACCTGCCTGGCCACAATAAAGGCACAATCTCTCCCTCCTCCTAAGGGCTCTCTCATCCGCAGAGAGACGCGTGAAGCCCAAGTGCATGGGTTCACCTTCTAAGAGGCATGGGAGGTGAGGGAGGCAAGGGTGGGACTGCAAAGCTCGGAGACAAATGTACAGGAGGCTTCTGCAAGCGCTCCTTAAAAGAGAGTATTTCTCTGAGTCTGGAGTCAATGAGGATGGCAAACGTGATCAACTTCTCCAGCTCAGTGGGTATATCTCGGGCTGCTATCTCATCTTTGATGGTATCTGAGAGACCATGAGAAAAAGCAGCCACGAGGGCCTCATTGTTCCAAGCAAACTCTGCTGCCAGAGTATGGAATTTAATGGCATAATCGTCATAATGGCATAAACAGTTCTCGTACTCTGTTGGATGGACATGAGGCACCTGGCAGCAGAAGTGCAGCATGTGGGAATGTCAAATACCCTTTTAAAAGAAGCCGCAAACTCTGGGTAACTCAGGACAATGGGTTTTTGCATCTCCCATAGAGGGTCTGCCCAAGCCAAAGCTCTCTCAGAAAGCAAAGATATCACAAAACCTACTTTTGCTTCTGTCCGTGCCTGGGGCAGCATCTCAAAGTATATACCAACCTGGTTGAGAAACCCTCTGCATTGGACTGGATCACCCCCAAATCGCTGGGGATGCGGAGCGGAACCAGACATACCTCTTATAGAGGTAATACTCGAGGTAGGTGCCTGCACAGAGACTGGAGCAGCAGCAGGGATGACCTGCAACACAGGTTGTACCGGAGCAGCCACAGTGATAGATTCCAGATGAGCTTCTGTCAGAAACCATGAATCAGACCAAGACAGAAGTACAGTTAAATCACACTTGTTTAATAATAAAAGTAAATAAATAGAACAAACTTATTCAAAACATAGCCAAAGTAGGGTAACTGGAACATATAGTCAGACAAGCCAGAAAGTCAGGAACCTAGGAATCAGCATAGTGGAACAGCAAGCAGGATCTGGAGCCAGAAGGAATGTCAGCCAAGCAAGTCTTTAACAGGAGCGCATGAGAAAGTCTCTGTGATGTTGACAAGCTGAAGGCAGAGATCATCTGGGCTGGACGGCTTAAGTAAGCAGGACTGATGAGCAGGATATAATCAACAGGTGGAGAGATAGGAGCTGGCAATTAGCCGACAGCTGAGTGGCCAGCTCAGAGAAGGAAGGGCTGAGCCCAGGAAGGAGGAATCCCACACGGGCACAGGGAGAACGTGGAAAGTCCAAGCAGGTAGCACCGTGGTTGGTATTCGAACCAACAACTCTAGTGCTGCTAGTCGAAAGTACTAGCTACTTAAGCCACTGTGCTGCCCACAAATCGTGTAATCGTGATATTTCCACAGGTCTTCGTTATCACTCAGAAATAACATGCTTCCAGCATTCTACATGAACCTCTAACTGGTAATTTTTGAAAATATCAGAGCAGGCATGGCAAGATGGGATGTAGGCAATTACCAAATTCCAGACACAGGACTGAAGGTTCTGTCCCGCCCAATATTTTTTGGAGCCTTCTCTGCTCACAAAACCTTTGCTGGCACTTCATAACGGACTCTTTAAGAGTCCTGTGTCCCTTTTTAAACCCAGTTATATAGTGGCAGGGACTCTCACTGTCATACTTTTCAATGTGAGCAAAGTCCCCTTTTAGACTCTTGTCTCAGGAACAAGTGTCCCAATTGAAAGATTTCTCAGCTGTTCCCTGAAATGTCAGGGCTGTCTGTCCTGCACTATGAGAACTTTAAGCTGCATGTCTTAAATATGTATGGCTCTTCCCCCAAAGCCTCCTCTGCTCTCTCTCTCTGTTTCTCCTTATTGTAAATCTGCTGCCTCCTGCTCTCCCTGCACTGCTGACCGCTATCAGCCCCACCCACTCCCTCAGCACAAACCTAATACCACAGTCCCTTGCCCTGTTTCTGTAAAAATATGCAAAATACGTGTGCAAAAATGAATTACATTGTTTGTTCACCAATGCCAGAAATCTGCCAAGCAAAATAGGTGAATTGGAAGCTTTGGTGCATAAAGAGAACTATGATTTAAAAGTGATCTCAAAATGAGTGTCAAAGAGGACCTAGTTGATTGGGAGTGTGATAAGGCTGAAGCATTATGGGTGGTTTAATAGAGTCTGAGATAGCATAGTGCAGAATGTTGTAATGTTAAATAGAGAATGTACAGTGCAGAGTGTACGGCGGTGGGCAGGGATGGACTGGCCATCAGGACTACCGGGAGTTTCCCGGTGAGCCAATGGCTTAGTGGGCCGGTTTCAGCGGCCGCCTATTGCATCGGAGGTCCGCAGCAATCTACCCATCAATCGCCGACAGCTGGCGCCTGATGGGTAGATCGAGATTTAGCCAGCATGCATAGTAGCGCAGGAAGCGTCTGTGATAGGTTCTCTCTCATGTCACACTGCTCCCCGGCGGCCCCTCCTCTCTTCTCGTCCATCCTTATTTGCTTGTGACATCATCTAGGATGGACGAGAAGAGAGGTGGGGCCACCGGGGAGTAGCATGACATGCGAGAGTACTTATCACAGACGCTTCCAGCGCTACTCTGCATGCTGGCTAGTAAACAATGTGCCCCATAATGTGCTATGTGCCCTGATGTGCCCCATAATGTTCCATGTGCCATGTGCCCCATCATGTGCCCTGATGTTCCATTATGTGCCCTGATGTGCCCCATGCCCTGATGTGCTATGTGCCCTGATGTGCCCCATGCCCTGATGTGCTATGTGCCCTGATGTGCTATGTGCTCTGATGTGCCCCGTGCCCTGATGTGCTATGTGCCCCGCGCCCTAATGTGCCCCACGCCCCAATGTGCTATGTACCCTGATGCGCTGTGCCCTGATGTACTGTGACCTGTGCCCTGATGTCCTGTACCCTGATGTGCTGTGTCCTGATGTGCTATACCCTGATGTGCTTTGTCCTGTAAACTGATGTACTGTGCCCTGACATGCCCTGACGTGCTGTGCCCTTTACCCTGGTGTGTTGTGCACTGATGTGCTCTGTACGCTGATGTGCTGGGCTCTGTAACCTGATGTGCTGTGCCCTGCTCTGTACCCTGATGTGCTGTGCACTGTACCCTGATGTGACCTGGTGTGCTGTGTTTTGATGTGCCTTGTGCCCTGATGTGCTGGGCTCTGTACCCTCATGTGCCTTGTGCCCTGATGTGCTGGGCGCTGTGCCCTGATGTGCTGCGCCCTGTACCCTGATGTGGCCTGATGTGCTGGGCTCTGTACCGTGCCCTGATGTGCACTGTACCCTGAAGTGTTGTGCCCTGGGCCAGTATGGATGAAATCCAGGTACACATTTTTGTTCCTGTCCAGCCCTGGCGGTGGGTAGTATTTGCAGGAGAGGGGTGTGGAGTGTATGGCTGTGGGTAGTATGTGTAGGAGAGGATTGCAGAGTGTATATAGGTGGGTAATATGTATAGGAGAGGAGTGCGGAGTGTATGGAGGTGGGTAGTATGTGCAGCAGAGGAGTGTGAAATGTATAGTGGTGGGTAGTATGTGCAGGAGAGAAGTGCGGAGTGTATGGAGGTGGGTAGTATGTGCAGGAGAGGAGTATGGAGTATATGGTGGTGGGTAGAAAGTGCAGGTGAGGAGCACGGAGTATACGGTGGTGGGTAGAATGTGCAGGGTGGTATCAGTAGGACAGTGAACAGTGTCAGTAGTTATTTATTTTTGTTTTTTAAATTTTTTTTATAAATATATTTTTTTTTATTTTTTTTGTACAAAATGCTTTTTGGGGGCCACTAGATGGTGCCAGTTGGACAATGGATGGTGTCAGTAGAACAATGGACAGTGTCAGAATTTTATTCCAATTATTAATATTTATTCTAATAATTTTATTTTAATTATTTTGTACAATTAATTTTTGTATTATTCTTTGACAATGTCAGCTGTTTTTTGTTTTTATTATTTTATTATCTATTTGTTCTTTGTTTTTTTTAAAACATTTTTTTTCACAGTGCTTCTGGGAAAGGGGGTGGGAGGGGGGTTTATGGGGCAGTGGACGGTGTCAGTAGGGCAGGGCACAATGTCAGTAAAGCAGTGGATGGTGTCAATAGTATTTCCATTTTTATGTTTTTTTTTTACAATTTAATTTATTTAAAAAAAAATGTCACAATGCTTTTTGGGGGGAGGGGGTTGGGACTGTGGACGGTGTCAGTAGGGTGGGGGCTGGTGTCAGTAGTTTTCTATCCTATATAATTTTTTTACCCAATTTTTTTTTATAATTTTTTTACAATTTAATTTTGTAATATTTGTTTCTTTTTTTTGTTTTTTATCAGCCCTGTTGGGGGGCTTTGGTGAGATATTAGGGGTCTAAACAGACCCCTGACATCTCTCCTTTGAGACAGAGAAAGGGACTGAGGATAGAGATTCCCCAGTCCATTTCTCAGCAGCTTCAGCATGAAAGATGAATGAACAGGATGCTCCTCTCCATTCATAAACTTATGCACAGTAACACAGTTTACTCTGCTCAGTTATTATGGGATACAGGAGTGATCGGTAGCAATCGCTCTCTATGTCCAATTCAGAAAAGAAAGAGGCCGGTAAATTACATATTTACCAGCCCCTTCCTCTGCTCTCCATCCTGACATCCCCCACAGGAGCCAGCAGGAGAGGAGCCATCTGCAGGGGGGACAAGTGGGGGCAGAGGATGAGCACACAGCAGGCCAAAGGAGGAGGACGGGGGGCTGGAGAACACGGGGGCTGGAGGAGGAGGACACGGCGGTTATTGAAGGGATGATTGGTGTGGCAGTTGACAGTTGCGAGCACCGATCTCCCTGCATAGCATTTTAGCTGACAGCCACGGGAGGAAGAGGAGGAGAAGCAGCTGTCTGAAAAGCTATGCAGGGAGATTGATGCTAGCAACTGCCCCCCCCCCCCCCCCCCGTTCCACCGATCATTCCTGGCTGTTAAGGGACAATCATCCATGTGTGCAGGGTGGGTCACAGTGGGCCCTCCTCTTTGGGGGCCGTGTGCACTGAACACCCTGCAGTGCCGTATCATGAATGATACGGCACTGCTATTACAAGACAATTTTATGGTACTGTTCATAGAGGCCCCAACTAGGAATGATGCTGGACCTAGTAATCTCAAACCATGCAGAGCTTTTTACCAATGTTCATATAAAAGAACATCTGGGTAGCAGTGACCATAACATGATTTAATTTAACGTTAGCTGTAAGCAACAAGCACATACTGTAAGGATAAAAACACTTAACTTTAAGAGAGCAAATTTTCTAAGGATGAGGGTTGCTCTCCAGGACTTAGATTGGGAGGGGATATTGGCATTGATGAACACAGAACAGAAATGGAAATTCTTCAAAAAAACTTTAAACACACAGCAAAATATATTCCCATGGGCAATACATTTAAAAGGCTAAAAATAAAACCTATGTGTCTCATGGCCAAAGTTAAAAAAGCTTTTAAAAAATATAAAAATGAAGGAACACGATCATTATTTAAATGTCACAAAGCATATGTAAAAAGGAAATCAAGGCCGCAATATTTCAAAACGAGCGACAGATTGCAAAAGACAGGATTCAGCGAGTAGTGGTTAATGATTCATACTCAGAATGGTGTAAGGTTATCAGTGGTGTACCCCAAGGTTCAGTGTTGGGACCCTTACTTTTTGATATATTTTTAAATGATATACTGTAGGGTATCATTTTAGCCTTTTCAGATGACACCAAGCTATGGAATAGAATTCAAATAAACATAAACCACTCAGTGCTTAATGGTGCAAAAAAGCTGACCAGTACATATCCATATGTACCGTATATATGCAAATAAAATATAGTACTTCAAATCAACAGTAAAAAGACAGTCCAATAATAAAGTTATCCAAGAAGAACTTTATCTGAACCTTCACCATAAAACTTGTTAGCAGTGCCGTGCCTTCACCATATAGTAGAAATGCACACTCACCAAACCATATTGCTGTCTATAAAATAGAAAAACCAAATGTGCTCAGTACTGTTGTATTACTCCTTCCAGGGAAATACAATTCCATTCCTTCATACTCCAGTATAGACTGTAATGTTGTCTCTCTCTCCAATAATATATCTCATAATTCCATCCTGGCATATACAGTATATGGCGTTCACATCCTCATCTGCTGCCACTTCCAGCAATGTCTCCTCTCTTCTTCCTCCTGTAGAGAGGAGACATTACTGGAAGTGGCAGCAGAGGAGGATGTGAACGCCATATATATAAGAAGTCCCTGTTTTGGACGTAAAGCATATAGGGGCAGAGCCTTGGGCGTGACATCATCCTGCAGCCATCTTGCTACAGAGCCAAAGGCCGACATATGTGTTTGACATGTGCATTTATGTTAGTACTGGCAGCAGTGCTTCATACTGTAAGTGTAATACTTATCTTTTAAATATTAAAACTTTTAAAACGGAGAGCATTAGATCTTGTGTGCTTCCTTTTCCTTCTCATATACATCTGGTGTTCCTGAGAGGACCTGTGTATCCCATTGTGAGAACCATTATCCTTGAGGGGAACATAGCTTGCTGTATAAGCGGCCAACTTATACAGTATGTTGGTGGAGATACAGAGCACTTTTATTTGGATAACAGTGGCACAGTGGTGATTACACTATTAATTGATTGGACTCTAAAGTTTGATTTTACACAATTTTGGAATGTGAATGTAATTTTTGTTGTACACTGTATAATTTGAGCCTATTGTAATTTTCTAATTTTTTTGTAGTATAGTTTTTTTAGTATATGGTAGTTTTTGGTTACGCTACAATGATTTTTTATTAATTTAGAACACTGACCTCCCTACTACCGGAGGCCTTGTCACCTTACCAGGTACCATGCCTAACGACTTTGCTTGGTTACCCATAGCAACTGCACTCCTCTTCTTTGTCTTACTGAGTTAAACTTTTGTAGCAGTGTCACTTACTTCATACCCCCAAGTGCGATTACAGATCCTGGTTCTTTGGAATATGGCAGAACCAACATGCACCCCTTTGAACAACTTCAGACCAGGCTCATAACGGTTAAGATAACTTTACTGTAGAAAGGCATCATGGCAAACATTAACGTCCTTTCCCTAATCCTAAATAACATGATGTAGTGGCCCAGACATACCTCTGTAAGGTGAGAGTCCATATAGGCATTGTCCACATCTTCTTCCCGGCTGAACTCTACAGCAGCCCCTGAAGGGGGATTACCACTGCAATTACTACTCCTACTTAAGTCTCCAATCCTAGCATTCCTCCTCTTTATATAACTCAGGTGGGCCTGTCAAAATCAAAAAGCCCAGAAACTAGGCCAAAAGAGCTTTACCCTTTTCCTGGCCTGGGCGGGCTGCTGAAATGAACTAAATGCATTATGACCTGCCTACACAGTTCCCATCTATGAGGACCTTTGGTTTGTGGTTTAGCTTATTAAACTACAAAAATGGCAAACATCCCAATTTATAACTAGCTTAAGGACCGGTTCACACTACAATTTCTGCATTCCAGATGCCTTTCTGCACATGTGTTTTTGATGCATTCCAGTGCATTTTTGATGCTTTTTTTTATGCGTTCCAGTGCTTTTTTTCCCTTTTTTTTTTCTTCAAGGACATGTGCGTTCAGCTTACCGACCCACCGTCTGCAGAGCCTCAAACAAAGCCTCGTACAAAGCAGTGGGAATATTTTTCAGACTGAGCAGGGCTGGTGTCGGCCGCCGAGAGAGCAGGCAGCTACATCTGTCGATACTGCTTCTCGAGTTCTGGTTGCAGGCGGAGTGATATCACCCGCACTCTGCTTTAGTTGAACAGCCAGCAGCAACTGCAAGAGACAAAGTAGAAGATCTCTGGTGCACTGACAGTGAACTCCTCTCCTGTATTATCCTCAGGCTATTTTGTATAGGTCTTTGGGCTCCATTTACTAAAGCACATTGCATGTGGTATTTAGGTGATTGGACTAATTTTTCCCAAATATTGCATGCAATGCTGAAAATGTCAATTCGCTATCACCTTATGCAGTATTTACATCAAAATCTAAAAACACTCAGTAAATACCACATAAAATGGTGTTAAAGCGGGGGTCCACCTATCTATCGTTTTTTTTTTTTTGGAGTTCATTCACAAACTTTTCTTCTCATGATTATCTGCTCACATGCTCTGTGTAATAAGTCCGCCTGTGTCCGATTTCGTTGTAAAGAATAACTTATAAAATTCATTGAAGGCGGTTTCCATCTTCATTGTGGGCATTTGAAGCCCACAAGCATGTATTTCCTGGATGCGGTGAATGCTGTGCTCCCAGCATTCACAGAGATGATGTGATGACGCTGTTGCACAATGCATGCTGGGAAGCCTGAGACTAGCTCCCAGGGGACTGTGGGAGGTCTGGGAGAGGCTAGAAACACGCCTACTCCCATGGGAGGAAAACCAGGAAGTGCTAAGAAGATTAGAAAAAAAAAGGTAATTACGGCTTTTTAAATTTTTTTACACAGCATGTCAGCATCTAGGCAAGGAAGAGAATGCATAGAGATAATGTTCAAAATTTGGGTGGAACCCCGCTTTAAAGTCAATTCACAAAAGGAAATAAATAATTAAATGCATGCGGTAATTAAGTAGTGGTCCAGGCATGCAGTATTTAACCGGTTCAATACAGGGCATTTTCACCCCCTTCCCTCCCAGACCAATTTTTAGTTTTCAGTGCTGTCGCACTTTAAACGGCAATTGCGCGGTCGTGCGACGTTGTACCCAAACAAAATTTCCATTGTTTTTTTCCCCACAAATAGAGCTTTCTTTTGGTGGTATTTGATCACCTCTGCGGTTTTTATTTTTTGCGCTATAAACAAAAGAATAGCGACAACTTTGAAAAAAACACAATATTTTTTACTTTTTGCTATAATAAATATCCCAATTTAAAAAAAAAACAAAACACATTTTTTCCTCAGTTTAGGCCGATATGTATTCTGCTAAATATTTTTGGTAAAAAAAAATCGCAATAAGTGTATATTGGTTTGCGCAAAAGTTATAGCGTCTACAAAATACGGGATAGATTTATGGCATTCTTAAAAATGTTTTATTTATTTATTTTTTTTACTAGTAATAGCGGCATTCTGCGATTTTTTTTTTTTTTTTCGTGACTGCGACATTATGGTGGACACATCGGACACTTTTGACACATTTTTGGGACCATTCACATTTATACAGCGATCAATGCTATAAAATTGCATTGATTACTGTATAAATGTGACAGGCAGGGAAGGGGTTAACCACTAGGGGGAGACGAGGGGTTAAATGTGTTTCCTAGGGGAGTGATTCTAACTGTAGGGGGAGGGGACTCACAAGAGGAGGAGACCGATCAGTGTTCCACTGTACTGGGAACACAGATCGGTCTCCTCTCAACTGACAGGACGTGGATCTGTGTGTTTACACACACAGATCCACGGTCCTGCTCGGTTAACGGGCAATCGCGGGTGCCCGGAGGACATCGCAGCCGCCGGGCACACGCACCGGGTCCCGAGCAACACGGACGTCATATGATGGGATGGGAGATCCCATCTGCTGCCGTCATTTGACTATGGACAGGTACTGAAGTGGTTAAAGAATGAAAAAATATAACAGCAAATTTTGAATAGTCTGTACTTATTTGGATCAGTTCTCTCAACAGTAATGCATAGATACTAAAATATGGAAAAACATAGAATCATTGGGTTTGATTTACTTAAAGTGTTAATAAACCCACAACAGTAAATTTAGCCTGTATATGCAGTAAAGAATGCTTGTTATACTCACTGTGGAACCTAAGGTGTTAATCCTCTGCATTGTGTAAAAAGGCTGTTTGATCCTGTCTTATCTGATCCCCCCTTTTTCCACAGTCCCCAATCCATCTCCTGATAGAACAGAGCTTTGGGGACAAGCTGCACATGCTCAGGTTGGTATGTATTGCTAGAGGGTTTTTTCTTGGGAGAGTGCATATGATCAGCACAGGGCCAATCAGCACTGTCCAGACAGAGGGTCAGGGGTCCTGCAGCTTCATAGAATAATTGGGGGAGAATGAAAACTCCTCCTACAAGCTTTAACCACTTGCTGACCAGCTCCTATAGATATATGGCGGCAATGTGACTCTGTCCTGCGAATCGCCGTGCCCGTACGGCAGATCCTTTAAGAGCCATAGCAGGCGTCGGAGGCGTGCGCCCGCTGCACAGCGCCACCGGCCAGCCGCGATCGTGAGCCAGAACGGGGATTTTTGTGTGTAAACAGGAAAGAAGAGACAGATCTGCTGTTTGTAGTAATTGGGAACAATGATATGTTTCCTCCTCCAGTCAGTCCCATCCCCCCCAGTTAGAAACACTCCCTAGGGAACACATTTAACCCCTTGATCGCCCCCCAGTGTTAACCCCTTCCCTACCAGTGACATTTATACAGTAATCAGTGCATTTTTATAGCTATAACTTTTGCGCAAACCAACCAATATACCCTTATTGCGATTTTTTTTTTTTACCAAAAATATGTAGATGAATATATATTGGCCTTAACTGATGAAGAAATTTGTTTTTAAAAAAATTTGGGGGGGATTTTTATTATAGCAAAAAGTAAAAAATATTGTTTTTTTTTTTCAAAATTGTCTGTCTTTTTTTGTTTATAGCTCAAAAAATAAAAACCCCAGAGGTGATCAAATACCACCAAAAGAAAGCTCTATTTATGGGGAAAAAACGGATGTCAATTTTTTTGGGTACACCATCGCACGACCCCACAATTGTCAGTTAAAATGACGCAGTGCCGTATCGCAAAAAATGGCCTGGTCATTAAGGGGGCAAATCCTTCCGGGGCTGAAGTGGGTGTTTGGGTGTAACTTTGAACCATATTATTTATTTATGCTTTTTTACAGACAGACATTGGTGCACTCACCCCTTATGATTTGGTAGGAAACCACGAAACGTGCGTCAGGTCAATTTTGTTGCACCATTTTCTTTTTAGACAGTTTTATTTCACCTATTCCCTAGCTACCCCACCATGCTGCTTTTCAAGCGATTATTTACTATGGACAATTGTCTGATATTTCAATATGTCATCTATAAGTTGCTATGATTGTTTTTATGAATATCTGGTCAATAATATGTGATTATTATGCCTATTTACTATGTATGTACTCATATTGCCATGTCGTGTTTTTTTGATGATTAAAACATGTCTTGTTACATTGACTCATCTTTTAGCCATGCTAGATCTACCTCAGTTAAAGTCCCAAACCCTCCCCTTTTTTCGCATATAGATAGGGATGGAGCTGTGTGATCCCACACACCTCATTTAAAGTCCCAAAAACCCCCACCCCCTTCTTTTTGTTTACCATTATCATTGACAGTGAAAGTAAAAGAAAATCACAAATTTTGGGTTGTCCCCAGAAAAGTAATAGAGAGGAAATCTTCCAAAGGCGACACTAGTTCTGGTGACCAAGGTATTCCTTTAATTTGCAGGGATTTCCTCTCACTTTTTGGCTATGGGACGGGAAGTGAAGGTAAATCTCCCCAATGGGACAGAGATAGCATAACCCTCACTTACTCTATCCAAAATGAAAAAAAAAAGTTGTGCCTATAGTGCTACTTTAAGGCAAACAGACTGTGCACTTTGCAAGTTGCTCCAGAGCTTAGTGAAAGGTAAAGCTTCACTTTGCAAAGGATACCCAATCACATGCAAGGAAAATTTAAAAAAAATGCATTTTTGCTTGTACATGATTGGAAGATGGACATCAGCAGACCTCCCCCTCATTTGGATTAACTGCACTTGCAAAGTGCACAGTCTATGTGCTCTTAGTAAATCCACCCCATTACATATAGTGAAATACAGTGCCTTGAAAAAGTATTCATACCCTTTAAAATTTTCCACATTTTGTCATGTTACAACCAAAAACGTAACGATATTTTATTGGGATTTTATGTGATAGACCAAAACAAAGTGTCACATAATTGTGAAGTGAAAGGAAATTGATAAATCGTTTTCAAATACAATATACAATATTACAAATAAATATGTGAAAAGTGTGGCGTGCATTTGTATTCAGCCCCCTTTACTCTGATACCCCTAACTAAAATCTAGTGGAACCAATTGCCTTCAGAAGTCACCTAATTAGTAAATAGAGTCCACCTGTGTCTAATTTAATCTCAGTATAAATAAGGCTGTTCTGTGAAGCCCTCAGAGGTTTGTTAGAGAACCTTAGTGAACAATCAGCATCATGAAGGCCAAGGAACACAAATTTATTGTTGGTATAAAAGTTATAAAAATATATCCCAAGCTTTGAACATCTCACGGAGCACTGTTCAACACATCATCCAAAAATGGAAAGAGCATGGCACAACTGCAAACCTACCAAGACATGGCCGTCCAACTAAACTAACAGGCCAGGCAAGGAGAGCATTAATCAGAGAAATAGCCAAGAGGCCCATGGTAACTCTGGAGGAGCTGCAGAGATCCACAACTCAGGTGGGAGAATCTGTCCACAGGACAACTATTAGTCATGAACTGCACAAATCTGGCCTTTATGGAAGAGTGGCAAGAAGAAAGCCATTGTTGAAAGAAATTCATAAGAAGTCCCATTTGCAGTTTATGTGAAGCCATGTGGGGGACACAACAAACATGTGGAATAAGTTGTTCTGGTCAGATGAGAACAAAACTTAACTTTTTGGCCTAAAAGCAAAACGCTATGTGTGGCGGAAAACTAACACTGCACATCACCCTGAACACACCATCCCCACCGTGAAACATGGTGGTGGCAGCATCATGTTGTGGGGATGCTTTTTCTCAGCAGGGACAGGGAAACTGGTCAGAGTTGATGGGAAGATGGATTGAGCCAAATACAGGGCAATCTTAAAAGAAAACCTGTTATGCCGCGTACACACGGTCGGACTTTTCAGCTACAAAAGTCCGACAGACTTTCGACAGACTTTTGGTGGACTTTCAATAGACGTTCTAATGACCGGACTTGCCTACACACGATCACACAAAAGTCGGACGGATTCGTACTTGATGAAGCACACCGGACTAAAATAAGGAAGCCAGTAGCCAATAGCTGCCCCAGCGTTGGTTTTTGTCCGTCGGACCAGCATATAGACGAGCGGATTTCTGGGTCCGGCGGAGTTACGACATAAAGATTTGAAGCATGTTCCAAATCTAAAGTCCATCAGATTTGTGGCTGGAAAAGTCTGCTGAAAGTCCGGGGAAGCCCACACACGATCGGATTGTCCGCCGGACTTGGTCCGTCGGCGTCCGTTGAACTTTTGTAGCCGAAAAGTCCGACCGTGTGTACGCGGCATTAGAGTCTGCAAAGAACCTGAGACTGGGGCGAAGGTTCACCTTCCAGCAAGACAACGATCCTAAACATACAGCCAGAGCTAGAATGGAATGGTTTAGATCAAAGCATATTCATTAGTTAGAATGGCCCAGTCAAAGTCCAGACCCAAATCCAATTGAGAATCTGCGGCAAGACTTGAAAATTGCTGTTCACAGACGCTCTTCATCCAATCTGACAAAGCTTGAGCTATTTTGCAAAGAAGAATGGGCAAAAATGTCTTTCTCTAGATGTACAAAGCTGGTAGAAGACGTACCCAAAAAGACTTGCAGCTGTAATTGCAGCGAAAGGTAGTTATACAAAGTATTGATGTAAATGTGGAAAATTTCAAGGGGTGTGAATACTTTTTCAAGGCACTGTATATCTATTTTCTCCAGTCATTTCGCTAGATTTTTAGAGACTTTTTTGTGTATATACAAGCATATCCATCATTTGCTGCAAAAAATGTCCCAATCACTCCAAACATAAAACAATGTCCATTCATATCACAATGGTCTAATCCCTTTATGTCATATGTAGTGGGGATACTTTACTTTCACAGTTATACAAGTATTCTTACAAAGGTGTAATAATTGGAGCTGTTAGGAGAGGCATGTCATCAGTTTGAAGGTTTGACAGATGGATACCAGAGTGACACTTTCAAGAACATCAGAGAATGACAATAGCTATTCTCTAACAAGAAAATACAGACCTGTCCAAAGATATAGAAATTACTTTGCCAAATATCATAGCAAAAATGTAACCTTTTCACTGGCAGAGCCGTTTTTGCATTTTTTTGCACACATGTTTAAAAAAATCATTGAATCATGAAGATTACACAAAACCCCCAAACATTATATATTCTCAGAAACCAGACACCCTAGATAGTTTTTTTGTTTTTTGGTAGTTTGTTTGTCACACAATATTACCGCAAAGGTCTAGGAAACACAAAATGTCTGTAAAAAACACCCTAACGTGAATCTTAGTGAGACAAGTGCAATAAAATACCCACATTTTTGGTAAAATATAAAAGATGAGGTTGCATAGAGTAAATTGATACCCAACGTATCAAACTTTAAATTTGTGTCTACCTGTGAAATTGCGACAAACTTTAGTACCCTATATTTTCTTTAGGTGATGCTTCAAAAGCCCCTATAGGTCATCAGTTTAGTGTTACAGGAGGAGGCCTTGAGCTAGAATTATTGCTCTCACTCCGGCGTGCACTGTCGACCATTACAATTGACGTTTTCACACGTAGAAGCCCCTGATGCGTGCATTTACATTCGTACATGCGGGGGTGGGGGAGCATCAAACATTTTTGGCAGGGGTGTGCTTGGGTGTAACTTTATGTTTTTACATAAAAAACATTTTTTTGCCTAACTTTTTTTTTTTTTTTCATTACATAGGGAACAGAAAGTCCCCTATGTGATGATTTTTAGGTGACAGGTTCTCTTTAATGAGACATGCTGGGTCCAAAACACCCTGCATATCTCCTCTGGGCTCCACTGAATGTATTACAATACAGATCGTGTTGCAATACAACCCTTCTCGGCTATGCAAGCCGGGAAAGTGACAGAAGACCCGGAAGTGACGTCAAACATGTCGCTTTATGGGTCACAGCAAGAAGGGGAGGAGAGCGGACGTGTGTCTGCAGTTCTCCCCCGCCCTTACCCACCGGCACCCGCCATGTCAGTCCCAGGCCCTCTGATGGGCAAGCAGAGCCCGTAAAATATGGCGGGGGGCGTCGGTACCGGGGGTGCGTGAAAACAATCGGGCAGGATCCTGTACGTTTTACACACAATCCCGGTAGCTGCAGCCACTGGATTGTGTGTGAACCTCCCCTCCCCTCTGTCAGGTCCATACGAAATACAGACCGGGCAGCGAAAGGTTTAAAGCAGGGTTTCTCAGCTAGGGTTCTTCCAGAGGTTACCAGGGGTTCCCTGATACTGGAAAATTATTTCAAGGGCTCCTCTATGTTGAAGAGGTTGAGAAAGAGATTTACCCCCATTCATGACCAGGCCATTTTTTGCGATACAGCACATCGTTACATAAACTGACAATTACGAGGTCATGCAACGCTGTACCCAAATAAACAAAAATAGACAGACAATTTTGAAAAAATAAACAATATTTTTTACTTTCTGCTATAAAACATATCCAATAAAATTTTTTAAAATTCTAATTTCTTCATAAATTTAGACCAATATGTATTATGCTACATGTTTTTGGTAAAAAAAATCCCAATAAGCGTATACTAGTGGGTTTTCGCAAACGTTATAGCATCTACAAGATATGGCATATCTTTATGTAATTTTTATTTATTATTATTTTATTACTAATTTTTTTCATGATAGTAATGGCGGTGATTAGCGACTTTTAGTGGGACTGATATTGCAGCGGTCAAACGGACACTAACTGGCACTTTTGATACTTTGCGGGAAGCAGTGACACTAATACAGTGATCAGTGCTAAAAATTTGCACTGTTACTGTACTAATGACACTGGCTGGAAAGGGGTTAACATCAGGGGTGATCAAATGTGTGCTTAGCCAGTGTTTTTGTGACATGTGTGTGCTGCTTTTACTAGGGGTAGAGATGGATCTTATTCCCTTCTTTGCAGGGGCACAAAATCCATCACTTCCCCTTGTCAGAATGGAGATCTGCTTATATAAACAAGGCAGATCTCTGTTTTGTATGTTTTACCGATGATAGTCAGGGGCCGGCAGACATCCAGTGCCCGGCACCCACAGATTGGTGTATGTCATGATTAATCAAAGCAGAAGTCGCCCGTCAGCAGCGTGTGCGCCCCCATGCAAGCGGAAGTGCAGAATCGCATATATATATATATATATATATATATATATATATATATATATATATATATATATATATATATATATATATATATATATATATATATATATACACACACACATGATCCTGCACAGAAGGGCCGCCTTGAAGTAGTTAAAGAAGTTGTAAAGGCAAAAGGTTTTTTATCTTAATGCATTCTATGCATTAAGATAAAAAAACCTTTTGTGTGTAGCAGGCCCCCCAACACCACCCAATACTTACCCTGAGCCCCTTTTCTATCCAGCGATGTTCATGATTTCCTCAGCCGTCCGGGACTCTCCTCCAAATTGGCTGGGGCACAGCCATGGCGCCAATCAAGGGAGAGAGGGGGCTGGACCGGGTCGGGCTCCATGTCTGAATGGACACACCAAGCTCGGACTTGGCTCGGGTGCCCCCATAGAGAGCTGCTGGCTAAGGGGGCACTCGACAGGTGGGAGGGGCCAGGAGCAGCAAAGAGGGACCCGAGAAGAGGAGGATCCGGGCTGCTCTGTGCAAAACCAAATGCACAGAGGAGGTAAGTATAACATCTATATATATATATATATATATATATATATATATATATATATATATATATATATATATATATACATACACAGTGCAGCACTACTACAGTGATAATTCAATGCTATACTTAGTGCTATGAATACATGCTATAAAATTCAAATTCATAAAAAATTCATAATAAATGTCCCATAAATCAATATCAATCTTGATAGTAGTGCTCCAGTGTTATCATCATATCACCGTGCTTCTTAATAATTCTTATTGCTTGTGCACACCACCACCAGCTATTTAATCTGCTCACCTCAAGGATGAGTCAGGAAGACTCAAATGAACTCTTTATTTTCACTCCCCAAACGTCTTTTCTTTCTCTCAGAACTCAGTTGTTCAATTTCTCCCTTTCACTATTTATTTATTTATTTTAAAGTGTAGTGATTTCACTTAAAGTATATAGCGGCTGATTCATTTAGGGTGGCGCTGATTGTTTCACACATAGATAAGTATAATATGTTTGTTATTTTTATTTAATTTTTTTAAACAAACTTTTACAATCACTTTAATCCGCTATAGAGCAGTCCGGAACTGGTTAAAGCGTAACTAAAGGCACAACTTTCTTTTTCATTTTGGATAGAGTAATGGAGGGTTAGAACCCCTGTCCCATTGAGGAGGTTTATCTTTACTTCCTGATCCATATCCAAAACAGGAAGTGAGAAGAAATCCCTGCAAATTAAGGTAATCCCTTGGGGTCCCCCAGATCACCAGAACTAGTGTCCTCATTGGAAGATTTCCCCTCTATTCCTGTTCTGGTGACAACCCAAAATGTGGGATTTTCTTTTACTTTAACTGATAGTGGTAAACAGGGTAAATATCTCCCTAATGGGGACACATAATGCAATAAAAACCTAATAGGTGTTCTAATACCTCTCCACCAGTGATAATTTTGGTAGCAAATTTCGATTTAGTTTTAATCTAAGTCTTTTGCCTAAAATGCCATTTTAGTTTTAGTCCCATTTTAGTCATCTGCCATTGTTTTAGTTTTAGGCTGGGGTCACACTAGTGTGAATTGGATGCTGGTTTCCCCGCATCCAATTCGCATGTCAGGAGGCTGTGACCGGCTGTCAGTGGAGCCTGTTCTCACAGCTCCAGGACAGCTGCGGAGTGGTTTGCAGAAGAGTCTTGTGCATCTTCTGGTTCATTTCAGATCCGAATTCAGCCAAAAATTTGTGCCTGATTTGTCCCTGAAACGGGGAACAGGGACGCACCGGACCCCTGCTGTGAGCCGCTCCGCACAGCAGTGCGAACCCAGTCTTAGTCATATTTTGTCAACCACAACCTCCAGTACATTTTAGTGGACTAAAATCATTTTAGTCGTCTAAAACTAATTTTAGTCATCTAAAATCAAATGGGTTTAAATTGTAATACATTATGGTATTTAAGCATTTCTCTACAACTTATCATATACTCCTGGAGTGCAATATCGAATAGGGTATTATTTATGGTATTAAGGTTTGAACATGCACTACAGACACAGATTTAGTCGATATATAACAAGTTTCGTTACAAGAATACAGTTCTTTTGACAAGTGTAACGTTAAAATAAAAACTCTTTGCGTGATGATGCCACCATTCAGTGCACGTTTACATGAACTTTTCTGCTTCTAGAAACTATATAATTTTTTTTGGGGGGGGGGGTGTTTATGTAATCTTCAGGCCTAAAATGATTTTTTTAAGAATGGGTGCAAAAACAGCTGTGGCATCAAAAGGGTTAATCCTGCACAGATCAGACAGTGTGCTGCTCTCCCATAGTGGACAACCTGCAAAGCCTATTGACAAGTAGCATGTCTCCTTCAGGGGGCCTCTACATATCAGTATGAAGTGTGAGTGTGTCCATAGATAGCAGGGAGCCCACAATCCTTGTAGGATCAGTGTGATCAGCAGGGCCATCTTTAAGGTAGGGCAAAAGGGGCAGCTGCCCTGGGCCCTGTCATTGTTGTGGGGCCCAAAGCAGCTACCTCATACTTGACAACTATCCCAGTTTAAAATCCCTCATTTCTTGAGGTTTTAGTCCCGTGCTGTGTCCTGATATCTCAGTTTGAAGTTCTGTTACTAATGCTGCCCAGCTCTGCCCTATTGTTGTCTACAGATGACTCACCTGCAGATGACATGTAAATACTGGCATTGATATGTAAATAGCAGCAACATTCATATGTAAATAAGGGCGGACCGGCAACATTTAAATAGTAAATGTAGATAGAGGTGGTATTCATATGTATATCATGCCTCCCTGAGGTCATATCCACCATCACCTATTCTGAATGCTGCCCACTGGGGAGATAAAGGGGCATGTTTGAAGGTCCTGCCAACAACTGTGGTCATTAAGCCTAACATCAGCATGTTCTGCAAAGGTAAGCAAATTGGTCGAGGGGGGGTAGTGTGAGGTGTGCAGAGGTAGGGAGAGAAGGAATTACAGTTTGGGGTGCACAGGTGAGCAAGGAGGGGATGTATGGAGGTAAGGAAGGTGGGTGCAAAGATGAGCAGAGGAGACAGGTAGAGTTAAAGGGGAGGTGGGTTGGGGTGGAGAGGATGGGGGATGTTTGGGGTGCAGAGATTAGCATGGGTTTTAGGATTGTAAAGGTGTACTGACAGGGTGCATAAAGATGTAGGTGATCTGTAGGGCAGCCCATTCATTTCAATGGGCTGCTCTATGCGCTACAAATGCGAAAGAAAGTCCCAAAACCTTTTTCAAAATCACACAGTGCCAAGGCACATGTCAGCAGATGTGTGAAGGTGTCATTAACAATTAATGGCACTGCTGTGTATCTGCTAAAGGCCAGCATGTTTCTGTGGTGTCAGGAAAGTGATTTTGCATGCGTCCCCGATACACACAAATTTGAACGCAGGCTAAATGTCTCAGTTACATTGGTGGTCAGTGTAAATCTTCTCATTACATTGGGGCTTGGTGTAGAATCCTTTCAGTCACACTAGTGGCCAGTGTGAATGTCCCCCTCACATTGGTGGTCAGTGCATAGGTGTGCGCAGCCTAATGCATTAGGGTGTGCACCCTTAAGCTCAAACACACATGCATGTCTATGTATCTACATATATATGACTCCGGCACATTGATCTCCCTGCTGGCACAGTGAAAGAGAAAAGAATAAACACTTCTCTTATGGCAGGGCCGGTAAGAGGGAGATCTTTCCCATGTTCCTGTTGATACACAGAACGATAACACTAATGCGCATGAGGGGATTAGGGTGTGCCTGGGCACACCCGGCACACCCTGTGCACACGCCTATGGGTCAGTGTAAATCCCTCCTTACATTGGTGGTTACTGTGAATGCTTCTATTACATTAGTAGTCAGTGTAAACCCCTATTACATTGTTGGCCAGTGTTGAAACTCCTCTTTATATTGGTAGTCGGTAAAAAAAAAAAAAAAAAAAAAACAGCATTGCCATTGATCGAAACAAGAGCGAAACTGCATGGAGGAGGGGCCCCAATACATTTTTTGCCCAGGGTCCAATCAATATTAAAGACGGCCCTGGTGATCAGTGCACTCCTTAAAATAAATGGTATTACTACTGATAATATGCGTGGAAAATATGATTTTAATTGGGAGGAAAACTCTTTATCCTATTTAGGAATCAAACTTGCCTACCCTTCCTCCAAAACATATGGTGCCAATATCCCAGTGCTTGTGGAAACAATACACAAATACCTACATAAACTGCAGAAGACACAACTGTCGTGGGTAGGAAAAATAGCAGTGTTTAAAATGGTAACACTACCCAAAATTCTGTATTATTTCCGTACCCTCCCTATTTTAATCCCTACCAAATTTTTTACGCAAATTAACACAAAACTAAAAAAAATTATATGGAATGAAAAAAAAACTAGAGTGGCTTTTTCTATACTAACATCCACCAAGTTGGCAGGTGGAATGGGCCTACCAGGCATAAGAAATTACTACTATGCATCCTTAATGGACCAAATGAAATACTGGTTTACCTCTTCGAAGGATAAATTGTGGGCAAACATCGAAAGAGAAATTACTTTAGGACATAATATGTACACGTTATCTCTAGCTTCTTACTTACTCAAGAAAATTGCTATTCCCAAGTTACTCAGCATTAAAGCCACCTTGATGGCGTGTAAATATATCCTGTCCAAAACTAAAAGTTGGGGAAAAAAACCTAATTACAATTACCGGTGAAAATATTGGAATATTGTAAAGTACGCATTAAGACACAAGAATGGAATATACAAGGTTATTATCTGTTTAAGGACTTGCCCTCAAGTCACAAAGCAATAGTGTTAGGTAAAACTGAGAGATGTTCCCAATTAAAAAACTTCAACCCAGATAATAGAATAACGATTCCTACAATTTTATGGGAATTCCTGACTAATCATAGAGATCAGAAGATAAGAGGAATTTTGCTATTCTATGAACTCCTCTCTGAATATCCTAAATACAAAAATCCTCATATGATTAAATGGGAAAATTACTTATCAGAGGTTTTTACAGGAGAACGATGGCGGAGAACAATATTAACATCCAGAAAAGCTTCCTCTTGTATTGAGCATTGGGATAATTGCCAAAAAAATACTAAATAGATGGTATCTGACTCCGTATAGGCTATGAAAAATGTATCCCTCTTCTTCACCCTTATGCTGGAGATGTAATGAACACATAGGAAATCTAATCCACACCCTTTGGAGCTGCAAAAATTTACAAAGTTTTTGAAACACTGTTTCTAAATTTTTATCGGATCTCACTGGTATATTACTTAATCTCTCTCCAGCTATGGCCCTCCTAGGATTAAATTTAGATTCTTATCCGCAAATGTTTAGAACAGTAGTAGCCCACATACTTATAGCAGCTAGACTCTCAATATCTAGTTTGTGGAAATCTCCTGATGTTCCAAACATGTTCAATGTTGTTATCAGATTGAATATACTGTACAAGCTCAATATGAGCTGATGTTAGCTTATAAAAATTATTATATGACTAGCTATAAAAAAAATGGCAAGCTTGGTTGGATCACTCTAGAGCCTTCCAATTATTTAAAAACTTGTAACCTTTAATTGAATAATTTTTGAAACTTGAGTATATCTTACCTCTAACTTATACACTATTATGCCCCGTACACGCGGTCGGATTTTCTGACGGAAAATGTGTGATAGGACCTTGTTGTCGGAAATTCCGACCGTGTGTAGGCTCCATCACACATTTTCCATCGGATTTTCCGACACACAAAGTTTGAGAGCAGGCTATAAAATTTTCCGACAACAAGATCCGTTGTCGGAATTTCCGATCGTGTGTACACAAATCCGATGCACAAAGTGCCACGCATGCTCAGAATAAATAAAGAGATGAAAGCTATTGGCTACTGCCCCATTTATAGTCCCGACGTACGTGTTTTACGTCACCGCGTTCAGAATGATCGGATTTTCCGACAACTTTGTGTGACCGTGTGTATGCAAGACAAGTTTGAGCCAACATCGGTCGGAAAAAATCCTAGGATTTTGTTGTCGGAATGTCCGATCAATGCCCGACCGTGTGTACGAGGCATAAGAGTTTCGCTAATGCCCTGTACACACGATCGGACATTGATCGAACATTCCAACAACAAAATCCTAGGATTTTTTCCGACGGATGTTGGCTCAAACTTGTCTTGCATACACACGGTCACACAAAGTTGTCGGAAAATCCGATCGTTCTGAAGGCGGTGACGTAAAACACGTATGTCGGGACCATAAACGGGGCAGTAGCCAATAACTTTCGTCTCTTAATTTATTCTGAGCATGCGTGGCACTTTGTGCGTCGGATTTGTGTACACACGTTCGGAATTTCCGACAACGGATTTTGTTGTCGGAAAATTTTATAGCCTGCTCTCAAACTTTGTGTGTCGGACATTCCTATGGAAAATGTGTGATGGAGCCTACACACGGTCGGAATTTCCGACAACAAGGTCCTATCACACATTTTCCGTCGGAAAATCCGACCGTGTGTACAGGGCATAACAGTTTGAACCCATTTGGGGTAAGCGAAGGTTTATATTTTGAGATTGATATTATCGTATTGACTTATTACCTTTATAATTTAGCTATGTGTATATAGATGGAAGTATTTTTTTTCTTTTCTTTTCTATTTTACCCATATATTATTTGGAACATATGGTATTACATTATTACAATGTTTACTGTTCTGTATACATAATTGTGTATTCGATAACATGCCTAAATAAAAATATTTTGAAAGATAAAAAAAAAAAAGAAAAGCCATGCTGTAGTATTCACAGTGGAGACTTTAAAAGAGTTAATGGCCCTGTAGTCTATTTTTCATCAAATTGTCACTTACTGTGTTTTTATGCCATTTTGTAACATTGTCTGTGAGTGCCCAAACCTCCCATTTCACCCTCACTTCTGTTTGTTTGGAACGTGCAGTGCAGATTAGCCTCATATGCACAGCTCTATACATACTACAAATCCCATATTGTACTAAGTCCAAGAAAGGGTGGATACCACATACAGTGGGACCATGGAAAACAAACATAGCCACCCTCTAAGAGGAAGTCAGATCACAGCACAGAAGAAAGATTTATTATTGGCCCCTTTTATTGTTAGGGCACCATGTTGGCCCATTGGTATTGCTTGAAAACAACATTTAATAAACTGGAACTCCCAGTTGTACTCAATGCAGCAACCTTAAAGTGATAGTAAACACACACTGTTTAACTGTTTAACCACTTCCCGCCTGCCATATACAGAATGACGGCCGGGAAGTGGTTCTGTTATCCTGACTGGGCGACATATGATGTGAAGCAGGATAACATGCCGGCACGTGCCCGTAGGGGCACACAGCACTGCGATCGCTAGTGCGGTGTGTCAGTCTGACACCCCGCATCTCCAATCGTGATAAGAAGCCTCTGTCAGAGGCTGCTTACCACGTGATCAACTGTGACCAATCACAGCTGATCACAGTGTGAACCAGGAAGTGCCGGTAAACGATCGGCGGATCTCCCTGTCAGAGGGGGGGTCTGTGCTGATAATCAGCACATTGATTATCAGTACAGCCCTCTCAGATGTGCAAATAAGCTACCAATCAGTGCCCAGCATTCCCCCAATAAAAAAACCTTCAAGTGCCTACCACAGTGCCAATCAGAGCCCACCACAGTAACAATCAGTGTCAATCAGTGCCCAGCATTAACACCTGTCAGTAACACATCAGTACCTCATCATCAGTGCTGCCCATCAGTGCCACCTGTCAGTGCCTATCAGTGCCAATCAGTACCATCTGTCAGTGCCCATCACACCCACCTGTCAGTGCCCATCACACCCACCTGTCAGAGCCCATCAGTGCCGCCTGTCGGTGCCCATCAGTGCCACCTATCAGTGCCCATCAGTGCAGCGCATCTGTGCCCATCAGGGCTGCATCTCAGTGCCGCCTATTGGTGCCCATCAGTGCTGCATATCAGTGCCACCTATCAGTGCCCATCAATTCTACATATCAGTGCCTCCTCATCAGTGCCCATCAGTGCCACCTTATCAGTGCCCATCAGTGCCGCCTCATTAGTGCCTGTCAGTGAAGGGAAAAACAAAATTTTATGACATAAACTAAGAAAAACTTTTTTTTTCAAAAATGCTGGTCTTTTTTAGTTTGTTTATCAAAAAATAAAAACCCCAAAGGTGATCAAATACCACCAAAAGAAATCCAGGTGAGGAGAGGCAGAACGGGGAACTGCCTATGTAAACAATGTGATTCCCCGTTCTGCCAGATGACATGACAGAGATCTACTGTACCCAGTGATCGGGAACAGTGATCTCTGCCATGTCCCAGGCAGCCCATGCCCCCTACAGTTAGACCTAGGGAACACACTTAACCCTTTGATCGCTCCCTAGTGTTGCCAATTTATGTATAATATTGTATTGGAGTATGGGTTGAGCAGAAATTCAGTTGAATTGTCCAAGCCAACTCAATTTTAATATAACAGCTGAAGACCCTTTGATGTGTTGGTCTTATGCAAGTCTACCTAGGGGTGTGAGGTATGGGCTGTTAACCTAATTGAACATTTCAAAGGGTACATTGTTTAAAGGACCATAGAAGAAGTATTTATTGATGGTAATTAGACTTAAGGGGGTAACAATGGGATCAAGGAGGGCTCAAAAGGGTATTCAGGTGGTATCTGTTAATCTAATCTAATTACACATACCTAAGGGAACTTGTTGATGTTGATATGCGGGAGTACAAATTGGGGCGGTTTATGACTACAGCTGTTCACGGCTGGGAGTTGTTGTCTGTTTGAAAGACTAAAGCTAATCAAAGTCCTAAATTGAAACGGCCAATCAAATTGCTCAGCCATTCAATATTTAGTGAATATAACACGGCATTCAGTCTATAGTTTTTGAGTGAGGCTTGTCTGTGTATGGCTGGGAACACACAGGCCTAGGAATATGGGTCTCTGAATTATATTTCCTCTGTCGGATCTTTTTGTCATCTGTGGACTTTGGACTTTGTTCTGTGTTGGAAGTCAATAAAGTGCATCTCTCTGGAAGAATTGGGTTGCTGCAGAAGAGTACTTACATCATCATCATTATAATACCTAAATATTAATTATCTATACACCCATACATATACTCGATCACTACAATGGTGCCGTGACTCGGATACATATACTTATACACCCATACATATACTTCATTAGCATCACCAGACCCCAACAAAGAATACAGACTCTATCCACATGTAGGCCTTAGTACTTTGTCTGTTGCACTCACCCAAGACTATTTTGGAAAACAAAGACCTGTAGCCTATGCTTCACGTTTACTATCAACTGTAGAACAGACGTATCCTTTGTGTACTCGTATGGTGCTGTGTTGTTATTGGGCAATCAACAAATTCAGGTACTTAACAGGTACACAAAGAGTCATCATTGCTAGTCATCACACTCCTATAGTCATGTTAGCAAATGGAAAATGAAAAGAAGCAGATGTGAATTGTTAAAGGCTGGCGAGGTGGACTACAGCTTTATTGTCAGAGAATATTGAGGGTTTGTGAAAATATATGTGTCACTGGCGCAAAACCTATCCTATCAAAAATAGTGTAAGTGATATTTATAGCTGCTGCATCCAAAAAATGTTTTTTCAGAGAAAAAATTAAATTAAAAGTGCTATGTGAGTGGATGCGCTGCTCCCATCTGTGCTCTCTATATTACCTGTGTATGTGCTATCTTAATAGCCTAATTTGGTTCACCATCCACCTAACAGGTTATATCTCATTTATACAATAACCATATGTTTGTATAATTCATCACATGTGAACAACAACTTAATCCAAATACTTTAAATCATATAAAAAGTCCAGTGACATATGTCACATAATGATAGACTCTTCTTCATATGTGTTGCAAATCATCCGTTATAATTGCCGTGGGCGGCGTGCTCTTGTGTGTGGTATCAGATTAAAGTGACTTAGTGCTTCACCACCACCTGTGAGATTTGCCACTCACCAGATTGATCTTTAAAACTGCACCTTTGGTTCATTAACAGGGATAACCACTCCACTCAAAGGAAACATAGATATTAGATATTATAATAGATATTGGAGAAAGTTTCCTTTGAGTGGAGTGGTTATCCCTGTTAATGAACCAAAGGTGCAGTTTTAAAGATCAATCTGGTGAGTGGCAAATCTCACAGGTGGTGGTGAAGCACTAAGTCACTTTAATCTGATACCACACACAAGAGCACGCCGCCCACGGCAATTATAACGGATGATTTGCAACACATATGAAGAAGAGTCTATCATTATGTGACATATGTCACTGGACTTTTTATATGATTTAAAGTATTTGGATTAAGTTGTTGTTCACATGTGATGAATTATACAAACATATGGTTATTGTATAAATGAGATATAACCTGTTAGGTGGATGGTGAACCAAATTAGGCTATTAAGATAGCACATACACAGGTAATATAGAGAGCACAGATGGGAGCAGCGCATCCACTCACATAGCACTTTTAATATTGAGGGTTTGATGTTAAAAGAACCTAGTGTCCTGATTGGTGGATTGATGATTGAAGGTGAAGCTCACGAATGTCAAGTGCAAGGAAAGAGTTTGCAGCACAGAGTTTTTACTGCCGTATCCAAACCTTTTGACCTTGAAAGTGAATGTTGGTACATTGATGGTTCCTCTTATTATAAAGATGGAAGTAGAATCTCAGGGTTTGCTGGTGTTTGTGTAAAAGATGGCGAGGTACAAAGACAATTTTCATATTCGTGTAGAGCTCGTTCTGCACAGTATGTGGAGATAGCAGCACTTCTGCAAGTTCTCATTAAGTTAAGAGATGATGGTGGAATTGTTAGCATTGCTTCTGACTTAGACCAGGTATTCAAGGGTGCAGTTGTCTATCTTTCATGGTGGAATGTGATGGGCCTTAAAGGGACAGATGGCAGTGAGATAAGATATGCATCCCTATGGAAAATGATAGAGGAGGAAACGCAATTCTTTTCAAAAATTAATATCCGAAAGATACAGGCCCACAGAAAACAAACAACCGAGCACTACTGGAACAATACTGTAGATAGATTAGCAAAGGAGGCTGCAGTAACATCCCCCGAATGGCCTCATATAGAGCATACTTTGTCATTTCCAGTGTCTGCCCTTACACGTGCTCAAGCAAAAGGAATTGAAGAAAGGACATGTGAGTTGGGTAAAATACAAGATCAGGATGAGGAATTAGCTCAACTAAAAGAAATGTGTAGGACTGGGCCCATACAGTTTGAGGGTCAAGAGATGCAGGTGAAGGATGGCCTACTAATAACTTACAAAAACAATTTATCTTTATGGGTTGCTCCAAAAGGTGTGAGGAAAGACATTCTTACATGGATTCATGGATCCCCTGTTGGTGGACACCCCAAACTTCCTTTAGCTTTAGAGAGATTTGATCATGTAGCATGGTGGCCTCAAAATAAACAACACATGCAGGACCATATCTTATCATGTTTGATGTGTGCCAGGCATGATCCCGCAAATAGGAAGAGGAGAGGGGCACTGATGAGACAAGCTCCCATGGGACCATGGGAGCGGATACAAATTGATTACACAGGTGAATTGCCTAACACTGCACACCAGAACAAATATTTACTGGTTGTGGTGGATTCCTTCAGTCACTGGGTCGAAGCTTTCGCTACCAAAAATTGTACTGCCACTACTACTGCAAGGATCTTGGTCAAAGAAATATTTAGTCGGTGGGGGATACCAAAAGTTTTAGACAGTGACAATGGGCCAGGATTTGTAGGTAATGTGATACAAGAGACATGTAAGCTCCTTGGGGTCATCCAAAAATTTCACATCTTCTATCACCCTGAGTCTGCGGGACAGGTTGAAAGAATGAACAGGACAATTAAAAATGCTCTTAGAAAGGTTGTAAATGAGCAAGGTACCGATTGGGATGAAAAATTACCCTTTGTTCTGGCAACTATTCGTTCCAGAGTTTGCAGGTCCATAGGCTTTGCCCCTTATGAAGCTCTGCTCGGCAGAACAATGAGAACGTGGGAACATCTGATAAATCTGGTCCCAGCCGCATTAGGAACTGTGTCATTATCTGAATCATGGGTAGAGGTCTTAAAGGATCATGTGATTACAGTACATAAGGCTGTGTGTGCCACTGATGAATGTACCCATAAAAGCTCACAACAGTGGTTTAATGCGATGGGTGATACCAGCGAATACCAAATTGGGGCTAGAGTAATGTTACAGGATTTTTCTGGGTTTCACCCATTTCCTAGGTCAAAGTGGAAGGGCCCTTATGCAATCATAGACAAAATTGGACCCTCTGTTTACTTATTAGACTTGGGAGAGGATAGGTCAAGATGGAGTCATGCATGTCAGATCAAAGCATTTAAAGGAAAAATGGATTTGATGGAGGAAAGCATTGTCTAACTTTCTTCCTGAGATTGTCTTTCAGGTCCCAGGAGTAATGCGAATACCAGAGGACTACATCAACATGAAGACATCCCCCCTGGACAAATACAAGCCTTTTCTATTAGCATGTGTGTTTATAACAGCGTCAATCACTCTACTACTTTGCATCACAAACATCAGAGTGGAAACGTGTCAAGTTAAAGAATTGGAGTGCTTACCAGTGGGGAAATCTGATCGAAGTAAAAGAAGTGTAGTGGATCATACTACAGAACTTACTGTTTTACGGGAATCAGAAGGCATCCAGATACATGGGGATATGGTAAAGGGCATAGTCGGGGGGTGGATAGTCGTTAGATGTGAGATTATGATGCCAAAATCTGATTACTTTGTGGAATCTGCTGTTTGGGCTTACCCAGAAGGAAGCGATCGTCACAGGAGTACAGATATAATATTAGTGGAGACAAAGAATGGACCACAAATGCAAATGACTTTAGAAAGGAATTTTACAGTATTTAAGGAGGGTATTATATCCTGTAGTCCTCATGACGTGGAGGATGGAGTCTATACAAAAATCTTACATATAATGGTCACAAATTCTAGAGACTGTCCTACAATTTTACAGTGGCCAGAACATGGACTTTTCCTTGAACGGACTCAAAATTTAGTATATAGCGATGTTTCATATTTATCATTACCATTATTGTTGAATTTTACATCATTTAACATTCCAGAGAGTTGCCCAAAATCAATGGGATTATGGTTTAAAACTGTTTTTCAAACACATGTAAACTTATTTTGGGATGCTACACAAGGGCTTAATTTTAAGAAAGTTTCAAAGAGGGATCTGGGTACTGATATCATATCAGGCCTCAGTTTGGGTAGTTCGATTTGGAATAGGGTTGATATAGAGAGTTTAAATATAAGAGAACAGAATTTTGTGGGTGGATTACAGCAGATACTGCTTAAAGGGTGAAGAGTGGATTTAAACACTCTAGCTGAAATGAAAATAGATATTCAGAACATTCACACCATTGCTGCAGATTTGCAGAACATTCAAATGTCAGTGAGTGCACTGAATAAAACCCTTCAAACCAATAATGTATCCAAGTCTATAGTCTGTGGTATTATAGGAAACTTGCTGAGTGAACACCTGAGCCTAGGGCTTCAAGAAATCAAACAAGGAGAATGGCCAAGGATAATGAACTCAACTTTATTATTCAATCTTATCAAAGACAGTGGTGTTACTTGTAGGAACTATGCCCTTGCTAATGTAAGGAGCCTGGATACTCTTTGTAATAGAGATCGCATCGGAAAGCAGGAAATACCTCTGACTGTCGACATCCCTACATGGTCAACAATACCCTTACCCGTATACAAGATGATCGTTCTTGGTGAGGTGGAGGTGAGAAATGGCACTAATATACTGAAACAACTGCTACCAGAAAGCAAACTCGTCGTCAAGGACAACCAAGTGTGGAAAACCATGGACCCCAACTGCTGTACCAGGCGTGCCCAGGCTTGGCTTTGTTCCTGTTCTTTTGAGCGATTGGAGCACATAGAGGGCTGTGCTGCTGCACACTCTGGAAACTGCCTGGTTCGATTGCAAAAATTTGAACCAGCCTGGAAGAGAATAATTCATGGAGAAGGCCCAAGGGTCTGTGCATTGGAGGTTCCCTCGTTCACTTGGCAGAAACAAGTTCAGTGCCGGACCCCTATCACAGGATGGTGTGTGAATCTCACAGATGGACTGCTAACAATTGGAGAGGAAGATATTCGAGCCAATATCCAGATGAATCCAGTATCTATGGACATTGAGCAAACTGATCTTGGCAATTGGGACTCTATGATTTCTCCTTTATTTAAGAAAATACCACCACTTACAATTGAATTGGATACATTATTTAAGAGGGATAGTAGGAAAATTATAGACTTACAAGAACTGGTAAAGGAAAACCTCATTAGTTCTAATAAAATTGCTAAAGAATTTCAGGAGCCTTGGTGGAGCATCCCCAATAACACTTTTACTCACCCGCTATTGAGAACTCTGTCCATAATTTTTGTGTTTATTCAATTTATATTAATATGTTTTTTGTTTGGTTTATATTGTTGTGGTAGAAGACAAATAAGAACAATCCAGAGGAAGAAGGAAAGCATAGAGATGGCTTCAATCTTAAGAGCCAGGGATGTCTGAGCAGTTTGGTTGTGAATCGATTCTGATTCGAACCGATCCAAGTGGGGGTATATGTTGTAATATGTTGGCCAATTTATGTATAATATTGTATTGGAGTATGGGTTGAGCAGAAATTCAGTTGAATTGTCCAAGCCAACTCAATTTTAATATAACAGCTGAAGACCCTTTGATGTGTTGGTCTTATGCAAGTCTACCTAGGGGTGTGAGGTATGGGCTGTTAACCTAATTGAACATTTCAAAGGGTACATTGTTTAAAGGACCATAGAAGAAATATTTATTGATGGTAATTAGACTTGAGGGGGTAACAATGGGATCAAGGAGGGCTCAAAAGGGTATTCAGGTGGTATCTGTTAATTTAATCTAATTACACATACCTAAGGGGACTTGTTGATGTTGATATGCGGGAGTGCAAATTGGAGCGGTTTATGACTACAGCTGTTCACGGCTGGGAGTTGTTGTCTGTTTGAAAGACTAAAGCTAATCAAAGTCCTAAATTGAAACGGCCAATCAAATTGCTCAGCCATTCAATATTTAGTGAATATAACACGGCATTCAGTCTATAGTTTTTGAGTGAGGCTTGTCTGTGTATGGCTGGGAACACACAGGCCTAGGAATATGGGTCTCTGAATTATATTTCCTCTGTCGGATCTTTTTGTCATCTGTGGACTTTGGACTTTGTTCTGTGTTGGAAGTCAATAAAGTGCATCTCTCTGGAAGAATTGGGTTGCTACGGAAGAGTACTTACATCATCATCATTATAATACCTAAATATTAATTATCTATACACCCATACATATACTCGATCACTACACCTAGAGTTAACCCCTTCCCTGCCAGTGTAATTTTTACATTGATCAGTTCATTTTTATAGCACTGATCAATGTAATAATGTCACTGGTCCCCAAAAAGTGTAATTTGGGGTCAGATTAGTCCGACGCAATGTCGCAGTCTCGCTAAAATCGCAGATTGCCGCCATTACCAGTAAAAACAATTAAAAAATAAAAGTCCCTAAATCTATCCCATAGTTTGTAGACGCAATAACTTTTGCGCAAACCAATCAATATACGCTTATTTTAATTTTTTTTTTACCAAAAATATAAATCGGCCTAAATTGATGAATACATTTTATTTTTTTATTAATTTTTTTTTTGGATATGTATTATAGCAAAAAGTAAAAAAAAAAAAAAGTTTTTTTTAATCAAAATTGTCGCTCTTTGTTTGTTAATAGCGCAAAAAAATAAAAACCGTGGAGGTGATCAAATACAACCAAAAGAAAGCTCTATTTGTGGGGAAAAAAAGGTCATCAATTTTCTTTGGGTACAATGTCGCACAACTGCGCAATTGTCAGTTAAATCGGCACAATGCCGTATCGCAAAAAATGGCCTGGTCATTAAGGGGCAAAACCTTCTGGTCCTTAAATGGTTAATTTACATTGTCCCTTCTATTTCTGTATATGGATGATGGCATTGTAATTATTTTTAATAAAAAAACATCTAAGTACCTTTTTCCTAATCAATATACAGCTGTTCAAAATAAAAAAAGCAGCCTTTGAAATACAGAGTAAATATAAATAATTAATATCAATAAACTGTTTTAAATTGTCATACAAATATATAGTTTAAATCTTTATTATCTTTGGCATTAACATGGTGTGGGCAGATTTCTACCAGTCACGGGCTGTGTCACACCACTCCAGCGTGTTTCTTAGAATAAGAGAGAGGTGAAGCCTCCATCAATCTACATTATTATGCTGCACCCATTGTGTTTAGCTGGTTAGTGGGCATGAAGGAGGAGGGGGAGAGTGGACTGTCATTTACTACTGTGTATACGCCCACACGTGTGACTCTATAGTCACATGGGCTGCTCAGATGTGATAGGGAGGAAATGCTCAGCATAGAAACTCACTGAAAACTGAGTATGTGCAGAGTTGCCACCATGGCTGCAAAATGCCTAGCTGAATTGGGGACATTAACAGAATGTGGAGATAGAGAACAGCAGGATCAACCAGGTTTTTTGCAGAAAACAGAAAAAGAATCTCATAGTGACTGACTGAGTATGAACAGCATGTAATACAGCATTTGTTGATATTTTTTTATGTTGTGGGTTTAATGTAACTTTAAATTATCTTTAGTAAGTAAGATACACAGTCTGCACATCTAACACTGTTTTAGACAGTTTACATTTGGTATAACCAATACTGTTTAAGTCCCTTTGATTCATTTTACATCACAAAAAAATATAAAATCAGGTCCATCTAACCAAATTAGTACTGGAGAACAGTCTTGCCAAGTAATTCCATTTAGAACAATGTGAACTAGTATTAATTTACTTGGTACTAAAGGTTGACAGTAAGTGAATTTAAAACATCACAACAATTCTTTAATATAACATAATACTGGCAACAATCCCCCTAAGTTGTCTGACCTGGAAAGGAAATAGTTAATCACTTAATCTAATAAGAACACCACCCCGCATGTCTGCATTCTGAATCGGCTGGATCAGCTTTTAACATTTTTCTTTGCAGGTCAGTAAAGCTAGCGGGAACGTTAAAATCTGGCCTTTTTGCAGACGGAAATGCAAGCTAGAATTAATTACCATAAGGCACTCATGGATCAATGCCTAAGACAGCCAGGAAAAAAGAAGCAGAGCTTTAAGCAGCAGAACATTTACAAGTTGTGCATTTTGTTTCAAAAACAAAACTAGGTGCGTGTAGCCGTTGCTGAATGAGGCAAAGACTTTCTATCGCTCAAGTGCGCTTTCCAATTCGACTTTGTGTAGCAGAACCAAAGCTTGTATTTCAGATGTATTGATAGTATAAAGATGTAATTAAGATGTTACACCCCTGGCCAGGGCCAGATTAAGGACAACACATGCCCTACGCACATCCCAACATTGGTGTCCCCCTTGGCCCCTCCACTGCTTAACTGATAAGACATTAGGACTCACTAAGTGCTGAAAGTTTAAAAAACTTCTAAGCCTTCTTCAGTTTTCTCCGAAGTCAGCCCCTGGCCAATAATATTAATGAAAAACGTTTTCATTTTATTTATTTAGCAGATTGGACATGGAAATCACTTATTTTGCAAATGACCGAGTCCCCAAAAACTAAATTTATCTAGCAGCCTAACTAGGAAGGTGTTAGATTTGTCTTTCCAAAAAACAAATGTAGCATCTACCTAGTTAGGTCTGGTTCACACCTATAATTTTTTTTGTGCGTTTTCAGTTTTGCAGAAACACACTACAGTCCATTTAACATGGTTTCCTATGGATGTAGTTCCATAGACTTCAATGGATCAAAAATGTGTATGTGAAAAACGCAAAATGCACCTGGAATATGCAAACTGTAAATATATTTTTTTATAATCCAAAAAATCCCAAAGGGTATAATACTTAAGGAACCTGACCGCGCTCTCATAAATTCTTTCCCAATGAAAAATTAATACTGTGCCATCAAATACATCAAGTTATCATACAATACAGATGAAATAAAAAAGTGAAAATTTTAAAAAATGTCTGTGTGATACGGTGTACTATTATTTATATTATAAAAAGTGCTCAGTCTGAAATTGCGTGACAATATTCCATGACACCACAAATGTGCTCTTCAACTTCACCAACTATTTACATACCGCACTCACTGGAGGCTCAACGGAGGCTGTTATCCCCTTTAATTAAAAAGGAAGTCAAATGCGCTTTAAAACACAAACTGGCAACTTTTCATAAGCGGCTAATAAACTGCAATCGATCTCTGATCCATCTCCTGGTTCAACTTGTACACATGGATAAATATGCAGCCAATGCCCCTTTAGCGCCTCTGCGCCTTTAAGAGGCTTAATGGCATGCCAAATGTTACCTTTCAGGCAACTCTGCTTTGGCTGGTGACAAACTTCTAGATTGTGTATGGGAGTGCCTGAAGACCCCTCCAAATGTGACCTCAAAATGAAAAATGAGGTCAAAATGCACTCATGCCGTCAAAGGGTTAATGCCGAGGTAAGGGCTACACTTCCAACGCTACTCCACTGGAAGCAACGCTCAAACTCATAAAACATGCAAAGATAAAAAGGAGGACAAATAGTGTTCTCTGTATACTATGCTTAATGATGCAAGAAAGGGTTAAAAATACTTACAAGACAAGAACACATAAAGTGCTATCAATTGCGCTATGTTACAACCAGATTATTCAAGCCAAACTCCACTGTCAGGAACATGCTGACCATAGCGCAGTGGAGGTTCAATGACAGAGACAATTATGCATGCATGGGCACAATCCCACAAATACTCCTCCTATCAGTCACAGCCATTTAGATAGGCACATGCACACAAATATATGCGCGAACGCCTATGTGCATGCGCTCACGTGCGCAAGCCCCATTAATATTGGCACCCAAATGGCATATACAGTTGTGCTCGTAAGTTTACATACCCTGTCAGAATTTATGATTTCTTGGCCATTTTTCAGAGAATATGAATGATAACACAAAAACTTTTCTTTTACTCATGGTTAGTGTTTGGCTGATAGATAAATTGGAATCATCATCACAGAGTGGTACTGTGGATACGAGAAATGAGTAGACATATGCCACGTCCCGATATATTATATTTGGAAAATACATTTTTGGATGATGGATTTTATAGGCATAACACTTATTACATAATTTTATTAAAAAAAAAGTATATACATTTATTTATTTACAGAAACATATGAAACACTTTTAAAAACATTGACTATCCACAAAGGTACAGAGGCAGCCGTGCATCAAAAACATGACATGATAATCATCCAAGTGTATAGGGTGCTCAATCCCATCACCAAATGCAATCGTGGCCGCTCACCTTATAAGCATGACCCCTGACTTAATAGGACAGTTATATCATGCTTTTACCATTAAGGGTGACATTTAAGATGGTAACTCCGCTGGTCCCAGCTAATCAATCCTCAGATGTATAAGATATGCTGAGTATATAAAAAAATTAAGAGAGGGACAAATAATGCTCTCTGCTAAAACATACTTTACTATAAATGAAATGAAAATCACACTTGCAAGTCCGGCACTTGTACACAAGTGCAAAGTAGAGCGCTCTGTAAACAACAATGTACATCGATCGTACAACAAGGTAGCCAAGGGTGGCGCTACTTGTGACTCCTCCTATGTATGTTTTAGTAGGGAGCACTATTTGTCCCTCTCTTGATTTTTTCATACACTCTGCATATCTTAGATATCTGAGGATTGATCAGGCTGGACCAGCGGCGTTACCATTTTACCTTTCACTGCCCATGCAATCACAAGGAATGCTGTTCATCCCATGTGGTAGCAATAAAGTTGAATAGAAAAAAATAAAGAAACAGTATAAAAAAATACATGTACATAAATAAAAAAAATATTAAAACATTTAAAGAGCCCTGTCTCCCCATGCTCACTTGCAAACATGCATGAAGGTCCCGCATGCATATGTAAGCTATGATTGCGCCACACATGTGAGGTATTGCCACGGACATCACAGTAAGACCCCTTTCACACTGGGGTGCTTTGCAGGTGCTACAGCGCTAAAAATAGCGACTGCAAAGCTCCCTGAAAGCCGCTGCTGTGTCTCCAATGTGAAAGCCTTGAGGGCTTTCACACTGGAGCTGTGCGCTGACAGGACGGTAAAAAAAGTAATCTTGATCCGACTTCTGGAGCTACCTCTATTCAAATCAATGGGCTCCCATAGGGAACCATTGATTTTGAACAGAGACAGAAATGCCGAACGAGGCTTAACACAGCGTGGCCCCTCAGAATGCACTGGTCATGGGTTTTTTTTGCAGCTTAAAAACAGCTATGGCGGGGGCAGGAGGCGGAGCCTAGCGGAGCAGACATGCATTGTTAGAGCTCCACACCGCTGAGGAGAGAAGAGAAGGACAAAGCGGAGCCTGCAGGCTCAAAAGGTATCCATTTGAACCTTTTTGCCCCAGGGAACAAACTGTGAAAGTTTGGGCAGGAAATATGGTACTGGGAGGAAACCGTGGCAGAAATAAAAATCACCTCACAAAGAGCTCACAGGCACTCACTGCAGCTGAAGCAGCTCCAGTCACCTCACAATATACAGCATCAGGGCGCTCTCACAGACAGAAAATGTCACAGCAAGACTCTCCATTTGAGTCAGATACAGAACAAATCCTCTCACAAACTTCTCCACAAGCCTCCTCAGTATCCCCAGTAATATTATTACAATTTGAAAAGATGCTTCATAAGGCTTTAAAACAAACCTCAGACCAAATAACAAAAAGCCTAACCAAAGAAATAAGAGAGCTGGGAAACCGCACCGCAGCCTTAGAAATAAAAATGGATGAAATTGAAATTACAACCCAAGAAAATATAACAGAATTGGAACAATTAAAAAAAGAGAATTTAATACTTCAAACTAAGCTTGAAGATTACGAAAATAGAGCCAGACGTTCAAACTTGCGCATAAGGGGAATACCTGAAACTGTGACAGACCTGCAATCTACTATTATTTTATTTATTTATTTATTTCAGGTACTTATATAGCGCCGTCAATTTACGCAGCGCTTTACATATATATATTATACATTCACATCAGTCCCTATACCCTCAAGGAGCTTACAATCTAAGGTCCCTAACTCACATTCATACCTATACTAGGGCCGATTTAGACAGGATCCAATTAACCTACCATTTACTGCTCTATTACAAGAACTAAAGCCAGATATCCCTATTGAACGTTTAGAACTGGACAGAGTACACAGAGCCCTCACAGCCAAAAAGAAAGATGGACCCCCACGTGATATAATCACAAAATTTCATTATTACAGAACAAAAGAACAAATACTAATTGCTGCAAGAGAAAAAAAGGAACTTAATTTTCAAGGACACAATTATCAAATTTTTGCTGACCTATCCCAACTTACTATTACTAAAAGACGATCCATGAAACCCCAACTAATGGAACTGCAACGCCACAACATTATGTATCAATGGGGCTTCCCCTTTTCAGTCAGATTTAACTACCAAGGTACAATTTACAGAAGCAGATCAGCAGATGAACTACAACAAACCCTTTTAAAATTAAATCTGACAGAACCCACAAGCAGCAACTCTCCCACACGCAGAAGAATGGCATCATCTTCACCTTCAGGCAACACCCAGAAAATTTCAGAACAAAATGGGAATCATCATTCTCACAAAAGAGGCCGTTATGCCACATCATCCATGGACCAAGAAGATTCAATGGACTGACATCCTAATTCCTAATATCTCTTCATTTATCATACTAAGAGATGGTTCTCTATAAAAAACCTATATTTATAACTGAATGTAACTGCATTCTGATAGTCACACACTGTATGGGATCATGTTACATTCCAGTTATATTTCTTATTACTTCTGATTCATATAGCCTTAGAATATATAAGTGAAATAAGGAAATTCATGTTCAGTTATATATTATCAGGTAATAACAATAGATTTATTACTTTTTAGGACAAATATGTTCAATAATCCAGAAGTAATGGAAGCTTTTTCTTTCTTTTCTTAAAACAAATATATTATTACCTAACTAGTTCCTAGAATTATGTTTTTGTTTATTCTAATCTGAAGCAATACAACCTCAATTTTATGAGTTAACATATCTAAACAGTTACATATGAATAAAATATGTAATTGTTTACTCTAAAAGGGTTAAAATCCCAAAATAATTCAAACTATCTTCATCAATACCAAAGTTATTAACAGTACCTTTCTAACTGAATTATTTAGCCTAGGGCAAGACTAACCATATACAACCACCCTGGAATAAATAATTTCAACAAAAACTATATTCTGCACTCCAATTAATGAAACATCATTTTGATGTCTTTTGACATAGCACTTCTCTCCTGTAAGCGGAAGATCCGTGTACCCCCATTAGCCCTCCTCATTCTCCCAACCATATTATGTGGGAGTGTGACGAAGGCACTTATTCCCCTGAGAGAGATATTTATTCTCTTTCACGGGTAAATTGTGATTACTTGCAAAAAATAATTTATACAATGTATCATCTAATCTCATATGTTTTTTGTTTACTCTTTACTCCAGAATTCACTGGTTTCTTTTCTATCTATTCATCTCTTCAGTCCACACAGGTTGATCTGCGCAGTCAGCTCTGCATAACAAAAAGTAAGTCAAAACTATTTGATCTATTGCCATGGCACCACTGAATATACTTTCCCTGAATGTTCAGGGAATAAATGTCCCTCAAAAAAGGACCAAAGCCTTCCGTACTTTCCATAACAAGAAGGCTCACATAGTATGCCTCCAAGAAACACACTTCACCAAAGATTCTACTCCAAAATATATTTCTCCTTTTTATCAACAAATTTACACGGCTTCTGCCTGTACCAAGCAAAGGGGAACTCTAATTGCATTTCACCGATCCACACCATTCACCTTATCATCAGAAATTAAAGACCCAGAAGGTAGATACCTGATACTCATGGGTTATATAATGGATACAGCAATCACGGTGATTTCCTACTAAGCTCCTAACAAACAACCTACACCATTCCTCTCACATATATTACAAGTGATTAATACACACAAAATAGGAACAGTGATAATGTGTGGGGATTCGAACCAGGTCCTCCTCCCATTTCTAGATAAATCACCTTTTACACCATCCAAAATAACCTCTAGATTACCTTTTTCTCAACTTCTTTCCAAATACAATCTGGTAGATTCATGGAGAGAAAGTAACCCAATGAAAAAGAAATTCACTTATTTCTCACACCCTCATCAAACCTTCACCAGAATAGATCATATTTTTCTAACAATAGGAATGATACCAGAAATTATTGCATCAGATATAATTCCGATTCCGTGGTCTGACCATAATGCAGTATACACTACTATAGCCTCAGCCATACCAAAAGCGCATGACCCAACGTGGTACTTACCGGACATAATGCTCAAACACCCACTACATCAGATGGCCATTGAACAAGCTTTAAAGGAATACATATCAATTAATAATACAACAGACATCTCCCCAATAACACTGTGGGAAGCTCATAAGCCTGTCTTGTGTGGTACAATACAAAGACAAATGGCACTATTTAAACGGGAACGCAAAAATCTAGCAAAAAAACTAGAACTCAATTTTAATGCAGCCTACATATCATTTCAAGATAATCCATCTCAGAGTACAAAATCTCATCTGGAAAAATCTGGATTGGAATACGATCTATTTCTCACTGAGTCAGTTGATAAATCCCTCAAACGCTCCAAACACAATTTCTACATGAATACAAACAAACCAGGTACATATTTGGCTCGGGCATTAAATTCAACTAACAAATCTTTCAAACCAATACGTTTGAAATTATCAAAAAATGTTTACACTTGTAATCCAGTTAAAATAGTCCATAAATTTCACTCACATCTCGCAACTTTATACAAGACAAACAATGAATTTAATCCTACAGAGGCTGAATCCTTCTTCTCAAAAATAACCTTACCTGAGTTATCTCAGAATCAAAAAAGCAGTTTGGATGAGCCTATAACTATAGATGAAGTTGCTAACGCCATAAAAGACCTAAAACTTAACAAAAGACCAGGCCCAGACGGCTACTCGGCTTTATACTATAAAACATTCTCAGAAATACTCTCTCCCATTCTCACTGAAACTTTTAACAAACTTCTAGATGGACATTCTTTTCGGCAAGAAACACTAATGGCAATTGTTTGTATGATCCCAAAACCCCTTTCTGATGATACTTCCTGTGTGAATTATCGGCCTATCTCTCTGTTAAACCTCGATATTAAATTATTAGCAAAAATAATAGCAAAACGCCTCAATAGCATTATAGGAAAATTAATACATAGAGATCAAGTAGGCTTCATGCCAAATAGACAGGCAGGCGATAATATACGCAGGGCAGTGTTATTGGCACATATTGCTAAAAAACGGAAAATCCCTTTATGTTTTCTATCTCTCGATATTAAGAGGGCATTTGACACAGTATCCTGGCAATATATGCAATATTCATTACAAAAATGGGGTTTTGGACCCCACTTTTTAACATGGATCAAAGCATTATATAATAAACCCAAAGTCTATATAAAATATGCTGGATACAAATCTGAAGCCTTTAATATCGAAAGAGGTACCCGACAGGGTTGCCCATTATCTCCCTTATTATTTGCCCTTATACTCGAACCCATGGCCCAATACATCAGAACAAACCAAACTATAACTGGCATTGAAGTAGGAGGTATTACACACAAATTATGTATATTTGCAGACGATATATTACTTTTTCTATCATCACCACAGGTCTCTGGTCCTAACTTAATACCAGCTCTTGATGGATTTGCAGCCCTATCCGGCCTTATGATTAATCCTAAGAAATGCCTAGTGCTTAATATTTCACTCACAAACATGGAATTGATCCCGGCTAGGGCTGCACTCCCATTCACATGGGCAGAAAAATCAATCCCATATCTTGGAATTCATTTAACAGCATCTCATTCTGACTTATTCTCAACCAATTATCCTCCTGTATTAAGACAGATCACAAATCTAATAAAACAGTGGTCGCAACTTCCTTTATCCTGGATAGGGAAGATTAATGCAATCAAAATGACTATTCTACCCAAATTGCTTTATCTATTCAGAGTCCTCCCTATTCCAATTCCTTCCTATTTTTTGAGAATAGTACAAAAAAGAGCAACTTCGTTTATATGGGGCTCTTCTAAACCACGTATACCTATACACACACTACATCTTCCCAAAAATAAAGGAGGCCTGGGATACCCTAATTTTACTAACTACTACAGAGCAGCACATTTGGCCAGTCTGTCCAAATACCATGCAAAACAGGAAATCCCATTATGGGTATTTATAGAGGCTTCAGAAAATGACCCTCTATTAATATCAAATTTATTATGGCTTGATCCTAAAGACCGCTTTAAAATTCATAATCCCATAACTAAACACTTCTTATCTCTCTGGGATAAACTAAAAACCAAATATCAGTTACAATCTCCACACAATCCTCTCCTTTCTTTTATCAGAAATCCGGCCTTTTATCCGGCATGGATCTACCCAAATTCTTTTAAAGCTTGGACAACATCAGGCATTCAGACACTAAATGACTTCATAGCATCTAAATCATTCCTTTCATTCCCATCGCTTAGAGAAAAATATGATCTACCAAACTCTGAGATATTTAGATATCTCCAAATCAAAAATTTCTATACACCATTCCTAAAGGGGGATACACCATTATCCCAATTATCCATTTTTGAATCAATCTGTACAAAAGATCCATTTGCTAAAGGTACAATTTCATCACTTTATAATCAATTATATGGAGTAGCAAATCTTAATAGACCCTCTTACGTTCAGAGGTGGGAGGAGGACCTGGGACGAACTTTAGAAGACACGGACTGGTCTAACATATGGCTCACATCTAAGTCATCTTCACCCAACATCTTAGCACTGGAGACAAATTATAAAGTCCTAACTCGCTGGTACCTTGTACCCGCTAGAGTGGCAAAATATTCACCTAATACCTCAGCTCTTTGTTTTCGAGGATGCCCAGAAATAGGCACATATTTACACATATGGTGGACGTGCCCAGTAATCCAAACCTTCTGGAAGGAAGTCTTCGTGATTGCATCTAAAATATTTTAAAAAATAATACAACCAGATCCATATTTAAATTTACTTAATCTAAAACCGGAATGGTTAACACTCTCTCAATTCAAACTTATGATCCAACTAATAACGGCTGCAAAACAAACAGTGGCCAAGGCATGGAAATCTCCTACATTGGTACTAGCAGAAACAATTCACAGAATGAATAATACAATGTCCCATGCTAAGATGGTAGCCATCGATCAAAATCAAATTCCAAAATTTGAAAAACTTTGGCATCCTTGGATAAAACAACAGTTCCTGTCAAACTTCAATGACTCTGTCCTGTTGCCATGGTAACAGATTAAATGACTTACAGAGACACCCATTCTAAGGCTTCAAAGAGAACTAAAAAGAATAATAAACTGACGAGCGGGACAACCTTGTGGACCATACCTCTACCTTTCAACCCTTTTTCTTCTTTCTCTTTCCTTTTCTCCACCTTACGATTAAAGCTCATTATCAGAATTTATTTGACCTATATACACTCTACTTGTAAACAATATGTATAGTAGGTATAAATCATTTAAATACCTACAAAAGTAACTAAGGAAATGATATATATCTTTAATTTAGGTTTATGTGAACCCAAAGTTTAATATTTGAAATTTCATGATATTTACCTATATAAACCCTACTGTAAAACAATGAGCTTACTTTATAGATCCTTGTAAACTTACTTTATGTATCTTTATAACATTGTATACTCAATAAACTTCTTTTGACAAGGAAAAACAGCTATGCCATTTACAGCTCAAAAATGCCATGGTGGGCATGAGGCCATAGACTAACATGGAGAGGTGTTTTTAAGCTGCAAAAAATGCTCAAGAAAGCAGCTGTAAAAATGTCCGTGTGCATGTAGCCTTACTGAGAATGCTAGTAAATGGGTGAACTCATATTTGCAACCTTTTGTCTTAAGTCTATCCTCTCACAATAAAGACACAATTAACTTTCTCCAAATTATTGAGGGCCTCTGTAGTCTGAAGGCCATTCATGAGGAATTGCTTTACAGCTCGATTCCTCATCAGAGGGGTGTTTAGGTTCTGCAACTTTTTTTTGTTAACGTAACCTATTTAAAGAGGATCGTTATGAGTTCGTCTTAAAAGTTTTGGCTTTAATTCTGCAAAATAATGGTTTTGTTTTTAGTTCTCCCCTTTCCTCTTTTTTACCTGGGTAAGACTCCTAGTGAAATACAGTATATTAAGACCTACAACGTATATATACATTTATGGTTTTCAATTCTGATATTTATATATCATTACATTTATTTATTATACTTTTTAGTGTATACCCTTATTGAAGAATCTCTGGCGCTACTTGTGCTTCCTCAGAGATGGGGATCACTGACACCTATAGATATATTAATTTTATTCTTGGCTAATGATTTCCTGTATTCTATTAGTTTGTAATGTAAGTGAATGTATGGTCTATCAGTGTACAGTATATATTGCATATCCTGCATGAGAATTTTCTTGATATATGTACTCCTAATCCTATTGCAGACTTATGACCAACTTACCCCTCATGAAGATTATCCTGAAATCGAAACACGTTGGGAACCACCTGTAACAATTTGTCAGTGTATTACTGTAAAACAAATTTTGTGACATGTATGTTAATAGTTGGTTATGACATCATGGGTACTACTGGCTAGTCAAATTTTGGCCACTTATCTCATCAGCCTTGTGGCTTTATGGAAATGTTTATGCATATTCTAATAAAATGTATTTTTTTTTGAATTAGTATGTTTGTTAAAATCCCATCTTTTGCACCGTCTTTTGTTTTGAATGCAATCACTTGGGATGTTGCACCTTGGCATATATAGCAGACTTTATTTTGATAACTCTAAACTGGTAACCTGTAAAGGCTTTTAAAGCAGTGCCTATGGAAATTTTTAGGTACTGTTGCTTGTCGCCATTTCACACGCATGCAAAATTTTACATCTTGAGTATGGTATCTATTTACTCAATGTAACATCATATTTTATATTTTAGCAAAAAATGGGTATTATATTGTGTTTTTGTACACTAAAATCCATGTAAGTGTATTTTTTTCCTAAAAATTTGCATTTGATAAATGGCTGCGCAAATATTGCACTACATAAAAAATTGCAACAACCACCATTTTATTCTCCAGGGCCTCTGCTTTCAAAAAATATATAATGCGGGGCTTTAAATAATTTTCCAGCAAAAAGTACAGATATTTACATATACGTGAACAATTTCAAAATTGCCCCGGATAGTAACTTAATTAATGTAGGCAATATGCACACTCAATCCTCAGGGCTGCCCCTCTTTATATGAGAGATTGATGTACCTGTTGCAGATAGGTACATGATTCTGTTGCCTGCACAGACATTTGTAATGCAGAGTAGCAAGGAAATTCTAAAGATTGCCTGCAACACTCATGCAGGCCAAAAACCATCAAACCTCAGGTGACCCTGGGCCATGAGGCTTGATGACAAATAAATAAATAAAACTAAATAAGGGGGTAAATATACAGTATCTTGCAAAAGTGAGTACACCCCTCACATTTTTGTAAGTATTCTATATACCGGTATATCTTATGTCTTTTCATGTGACAACACTGAAGAAATTACACTTTGCTACAATGTAAAGTAGTGAGTGTACAGCTTGTATAACAGTGTACATTTACTGTCCCCTCAAAATAACTCAACACACAGCCATTAATGTCTAAACCGCTGGCAACAAAAGTGAGTACACCCTTAAGTGAAAATGTCCATATTGGGCCCAAAGTGTCAATATTTTGTGTGGCCACCATTATTTTACCAGCACTGCTGTAACCCTCATGATCATGGAGTTCACCAGAGCTTCACAGGTTGCCACTGGAGTCCTCCTCCATGACGACATCACGGAACTGGTGGATGTTAGAGACCTTGCGCTCCTCCACCTTCTGTTTGAGCATGCCCCACAGATGCTCAATAGGGTTTAGGTCTGGAGACATCCTTTGCCAGTCCATCACCATTACCCTCAGCTTCTTTAGAAAGGCAGTGGTCATCTTGGAGGCATGTTTGGGGTCATTATGTTGGAATACTGCCCTGTGGCCCAGTTTCCAAAGGGAGGGGATCATGCTCTGCTTCAGTATGTCACAGTACACATTGCCATTCATGGTCCCATGAACTGTAGCTCCCCAGTTCCGGCAGCACTCATACGGCCCCAGACCATGACACTCCCATCCCCATGCTTGACTATAGGCAAGACACACTTGTCTTTATACTCCTCACCTGGTTGCCGCCACACACGCTTGACACCACCTGAACCAAATAAGTTTATCATGGTCTCATCAGACCACAGGACATGGTTCCAGTAATCCATGTCCTTAGTCTGCTTGTCTTCAGCAAACTGTTTGCAGGCTTTCTTGTGCATCATCTTTAGAGGATGTTTTCTTCTGGGACGACAGCCGTGTAGACCAATTTGATGCAGTGTGCGGCATATGGTCTGAGCACTGACAGGCTGACCCCCCACAGCTTCAACCTCTGCAGCAATGCTGGCAGCACTCATACGTCTATTTCCTAAAGACAACTTCTGGATATGATGCTGAGCACGTGCACTCAACTTCTTTGGTCGACCATGGCGAGGCCTGTTCTGAGTGGAACATGTCTTGTTAAACCGCTATATTGTCTTGGCCGCCATGCTGCAGCTCAGTTTCAGGGTCTTGGCAATCTCCTTATAGCCTAAGCCATCTTTATGTAGAGCAATAATTATTTTTTTCAGATCCTCAGGGAGTTCTTTGCCATGAGGTGGCATGTTGAACTTCCAATGACCAGTATGAGACAGTGAGAGCGATAACATGAAATTTAACACACCTGCTCCCCATTCACACCAGAGGTCTTGTAACACATAACAATGAGGAGGGAAGATGGCTAATTGGGCCTAATTTGGACATTTTTACTTAAGGTGTACTCACTTTTGTTGCCAGCAGTTTAGATATTAATGGCTGTGTGTTGAGTTATTTTGATTGAGGGGACAGCAAATTTACACTGTTATACAAGCTGTATACTCACTACTTTACATTGTAACAAAGTGACATTTCTTAAGTGTTGTCACATGAAAAGATATAATAAAATATTTACAAAAATGTGAGGGGTGTACTCACTTTTGTGAGATACTGTACATGCTTTCATAGGTAAGCCCACAGGTATTATGATTTACCAAAAGGAACAACCTGATCTAAAACAAAAGCACAAAAGCCGGTCCTGTTGGGGTGAATGTCATTCACAGACATTGCGTCTTCCTCAACAGACCACAACATGGTGATTTTACTGTATATGCTTTTTTATTGTTTCTTTCCAGCTTCTCATGCTGATAGACAGATGCTTGTAATGTTCAATGTTTCTAACATCCATGGGACAGAACTGTTCAGCAAAGAGCAGCCCTTACAGTATTTAGTATCTCACATTAGGGTGTTTCTTCCAAAATACTAAAGGCCAAAAGGATTGAAACACAAGAAATTATGACTTGTTTAAACAGTGTTAAATATATTCACTGAAGCAGAGCCTGATTTTAAAGGTGATAAATATATGTACTGAGGAACTGAGCAGATAACAAGCAAGAGAAGTGAGAGTGATGTCTGGTATACTGTTATCTTCTGTACACCATTTTGCAAGTTTAATGAAGGGAAATCTTTCTTTGTTATGCGTTACATAAACAGGAAGCCACCAATGACTGGTGATGGTGGGGATTCAGGAAAGCCTATTTATTGAGGATCTATACCATTAGATTGGGTGCTTTAAACTTACAGCAATATCAAAATATTAAACCCCTGGAGCACAACTGACTTTACAAAACAACTTTGGAGCACCACAGTTTGATAACATCCATTATATGGACTATATGTTTTGACTAATGCTTCATTGTTTTTAACTCTCCTTTAAGACATAAGAACGGTGCTGATAACATTTAAACTTAAAGCCCAACTCCAGGGGATTTTTTTTTGTTCCCATGCAATGGGACTGTGCTTGCAATGTGTGGGATTACTGCTCACTTGTTCAGGGGCAACCAGAAAGCTTATACTCATAGATCCTAAGCTGCAGCGGCAAACGGCACTCCCCCACGATCCAGCAGTGGACTGTTCCTGATGTCCTCACATCCAGAGCTGGTCTTTGGGCCTGATGACGTATGCAACAGTCCAAAGCATAACACCACTAGACTGCCGAGGGGGAGTGGTGGTCAGGAGCCTTATGTGGGGAGGATCAGAGGGTTAAGTAAGTATATCTCTATTAGAGTTAGGCTGAACATCCCCAGTTCGGTTCGCGCCAGAACTCTCGAACATCGCAAAAGTTAAGACCTGGTGTCAGGAAGTGCACCGCTAAGGTAGTGGACCCTAGGACTGACTGCTGCGGATTGAACCCTGGAAGGTTCAGGAAGTAGGTCTACAGGATAACTAACATGAATCCCAGTCGGAGCTAGAGCATAGATTCCCCAGGGCGCGGAGTCTAAGAGCCAGCGGGTGTTCACCAGAGCCTCTAGTGATGAGGATGGACTGCGCTGCAGTCTGGCTCCAGGTCGTGGCCCCCAGGGTCTCACAGCTCACGCTGACAGTAGACTACAGGAGAAGAGGAAGGAGGCAGCAGGCTGGAACGACAGGGAAGTAAGGGGTAAGCCAAAGGCCAGGGCGACTAGCAGACAAGGATAAACATAACACGCCAAAGGTCAGGGTAACAAGCAGACAGGGAGAGTCGAGAACAGGCCAAAGTCAGTAACAGGAATCAGACGTAGGAAACACAGCAAGTACACACGGAGGCTAACACACAATAGTTGATCAGCACTGCTGGTTTGTAGTGCACAGGTTAATATAGGGTTCCCTGATAGGGCCAGGGGTGGGGCCATGCTTAGAGGAGAGGTTATAAAACCAGTCAGGTGAGAGGCAGCTGGTCTTTAGAGATGAACACATGAAGACAGGTAAGCTGACAGAGAAAACTCTATTGCATAACCATGACAGTACCCCCCCCCCCCTTCTTATGAGGCCTCCCCCTCCTCCGCCTGGGTCCTGGCTTAAAGGGAAACTCCAGATGAAACCTCCTCAACAGATGAGGCGCAAAGATCTCAGATGCAGTGATCCAAGACCTCTCTCCAGGACCAAACCCTTCCCAATGTACGAGGTACTGAAGAATGCCTTAACGGCGCCGGGAATCAAGAACTTGACTAACCTCGTACTTAAGATTATCCTCAGAGACCGAAACCGAGGTAGGGAGAGGACGAGAGGACTTATTGAGGGCTAAAGGCTTCTTAGGAATGGGTAAAGGCATAAGAAGACCATCAGGAGTCTGAGCAGGGTCCCCCAGACCCTTAAAGATGAGCTGGACGTCCAACACAGGATCATCAGACTGGGCAGAAGTCAGTGGATCCCTGAGACCAGGTTGGTTAGAAAGTGATGTGTCACAGAAGTCAAGCTGGATAGCTTCCCTGGGCATACGCTGAACTGGTGCAGAAGCCGACTGAACAGCATTGCCAGGTGCAGCGACCACCAGAATCGCATCACAGGGCGTAGCGACTGTGGAAATGGTAGACAAGTCAGCCTGGGTGTGCGTCCAAGGGGGTCCAGGAACAGGCAAAGATAAATGACCATGCAAACTGGAGTGAATGATCAGCTCAAGTTCACAGGTGGGCTCCTCATCCAGAGTGCCACATGACCCAGAGAGTGCCTTAGCCTGACTATTGCAGGAGACATTCCAGAAATCGCTATATGCAGCGGGAAGAGCAGAAGATACTGGGATGGTGGCAACAGGAAATTTCTCTTTTGGGGTAACCTTGAGTAGGCAGGAAGAGGAACAGGAGGAACCCAAAGCCAGGATCCGTCCAGCAGTCCAGTCAATGTGTGGAGAAAGGAACCGTAACCAAGGAAGACCTAATATGATAGGAGATGAAGCTTTAGTGTCCCTACTGACATCTTAACAGGGAGGGTCTGGAATTGGATAGGACCCCCTGGGAGAACAGTGCCATCAATCGCCAAGACCACCAATGGCGTTGAAAGGGGCAAAAGGGTAAGTCTCATGGAAGATGCAGTTTCCCAATCCATGAAATTGCCAGCGGCTCTGGGAATCCAGATGTGCCGAGACCGAACGAGAGGAAGCGCCGACATGGAGGAACACAGAAAAAAGAAGATGAGAAGGTGAAGGTGATACTACAGGGTCTAATACTCCACCTTCCAGATGTATTAGCCCTGATCGTTTTTTTGGACGAAGAGAACAAGTGTCACGAAAATGACCTTTGGCCCCACAATAGAGGCACAGGCCCAGAGTTCTGCGCCTAGCGCGTTCTTCAGGCGACAACTTGGTCCAGCCCAGCTGCATAGGTTCCTTAGCGGGCAGGGGGTGCTCCTCGGATCGAAGAGAAGGGACTGGGAGATCAAGCTGCCTAAGGAACGGGGAGTGCTGGCGCCTTTTTCCAGGGCCCTCTCCTGAAAGCGAATATCGATCTGGTTACACAAGGTGATGACACCGTCCAGATCAGCAGGAAGGGATCTTCCTGCTAATTCATCCTTCACTCTATCAGAGAGGCCATGTAAAAGGTTGCAACTAGGGCCTCATTATTCCAGCTCAATTCAGCTGTGAGGATATGGAACTGAAGAGCATACTGTCCCACAGAAGCAGGCTCTTGACGGAGACGTAAAAGAGCGCTAGCCGCTGAGGAGACACGACCCGGTTCCTCGAAGATATTCTGAAAAAGTTTCAAGAAATCAGACAGGCTAGAAACCACTGGATCATTCTGTTCCCACAGAGGGGCAGCCCAAGCTAGCGCTTCGCCGGACAGGAGGGATATAATATAGGCTACTTTCGCCCGATCGGACAGGAAGTTTTGGGTCTGAAGTTCAAAATGAATCGTGCACTGGCTAAGGAACCCCCTGCAAGCCTTGGAGTCCCCAGAGAAATGGGCCGGAGCTGGCAGTTGTAATGAATGTGTGGCTGCGACTGGTGCGATAGGTGCAGCAGCAGATAGCGGTTGAGGTTGTTGAACCGGGGGTCCTAATGAGGCCTGAACCTGTTCAAAACAAGATGCCAAATCCTTAAGGAATTGCAATCACTTGGGTCTGATGCGATTCCTGGGTCTCAAGTCTGCAAACTAAGCCCTGCAACGGATCATCTGCGGGTAGCGGCACATCAGCTGGGTCCATGGCTGATCAAACTGTCAGGTCACCTGGGACCAGGTGACAGATGCACTCTGTAGGAGTCGGAAGTGCACCGCTAAGGTAGTGGACCCTAGGACTGACTGCTGCGGATTGAACCCTGGAAGGTTCAGGAAGCAGGTCTACAGGATAACTAACATGGATCCCAGTGGGAGCTAGAGCATAGATTCCCCAGGGCGCGGAGTCTAAGAGCCAGCGGGTGTTCACCAGAGCCTCTAGTGGTGAGGATGGACTGCGCTGCAGACTGGCTCCAGGTCGTGGCCCCCAGGGTCTCACAGCTCACGCTCACCGTAGACTACAGGAGAAGAGGAAGGAGGCAGCAGGCTGGAACGACAGGGAAGTTAGGGGTAAGCCAAAGGTCAGGGTGACTAGCAGACAAGGATAAACTTAACATGCCAAAGGTCAGGGTAACAAGCAGACAGAGAGAGTCGAGAACAGGCCAAAGTCGGTAACAGGAATCAGACGTAGGAACCACAGCAAGCACACGGAGGCTAACACACAATGGTTGATCAGCACTGCTGGTTTGCAGTGCACAGGTTAATATAGGGTTCCCTGATAGGGCCTGGGGTGGGGCCATGCTTAGAGGAGAGGTTTTAAAACCAGTCAGGTGAGAGGCAGCTGGTCTTTAGAGATGAACACATGGATACAGGTAAGCTGACAGAGAAAACTCTATTACATAACCATGACACCCGGACCCTATGTAAGTCTATGGGACCTGAACTTGAAAAGGCTTATATGCAAGCTATTGGCCATTAAAAGGGTATAGGGACCTGGGTACTACCCTTGGGGACATGTATCAAATTTTTTTTTCTTTAAAAAAAGACAATTTTTGCAGGAGCAGTGATTTTAATGATGCTTAAAGTAAAACAATAAACATGAAAAAATCCTTTATATAGTGCCTGGGGGCCCCCTTAGTCTACCTGTAAAGTAGCACATCTGTACCATGTATAGAACCTGCTGCAGTAAAACTGATACTTATAAAGAAAATAAAATTACATATAAATTGGTGGCAATACAATACCATTGCCTGCAATACAATAATGTTTTAAAAAATGGCGTAGCCATTTGGGCCTGGAATGGATTTTAGGGGAACCCCAAGCCAAAATTTAAAAACAAAACCGCGTGGGGTCTGCCCCAAAATCCACACCAGACCGTTATCCGAGCATGCAGCCCGGCAGGTTGGGAAAAGGGAAGGACGAGCGAGCGCCCCCCCCCCCCCCCCCCCCTGAACTATACCAGGCCACATGCCCTCAAAGCACCTTGTGTCCATGTTGATGGGGACAAGGGCCTCCTCCTGACAACCCTGGGCTGTGGTTGTGGGGCAGGGAATCTGGAAGCCCCCTTTAACAAGGGGTACAGAACCACGTTAAGATCGCATCAAATCTATCCTTAAGTATCTCTTTTTTTGGAGATGCAAAGGCAATTGAAGCAGACTCGTTTATATTTTCTGGGGATGCCCCCTGTGTCATGGCTACTGAAGATCAGTACAGGAAATTATACACAAGCTCACCGATATCGACTTAGGGTACAGACTGGCAGCATATTTTCTGCACAATCTAACTAAAAGCATCCAAACACTCTTCTAATCCAGCTAGTTAATGCAGCCAGAGCATACATACTGGTGCTCTGGAACCAAACCATAGTCACTGTTTTTATGAATTACAGAAATTATGTAAAAGAAGATCTCATACTCTCTCTTCATGATTAGAAAGAGAAATTCCGAAATACTTGGTTCTCCTAGACTTTACAACCTCAACAGAGTACAATTTTTATCAAATCTCTCTAAACTAGAAACAGTAATGTCCTGCTCCCAAACCCCCCCTCCACTCCTTTTTCCTTCCATAACACACTCCACCTACACTTCCATACCTCTGTTCACTTTCCAACCACTCCCCACCTAACCTCTACCTAACTACAAACCTATTTTTTTTTTTTGTAATCATTATTTTATTTTTATATAACATAAAAAGAAAACATAAAACAAGACATGTCTAGTGGTCTGTAAAGGAGAAAAGAAAAATGAACATTGTAGTGTCGACCTCGCAGGGTCGTTTATACAGAGCATGGACAACTAGATTCGTTGAACAAAAATATAGTCAGAAGATCTAAGATTTCTGTCCTCATGTGAAGTAATCTAATGGGGCATGTCGGACGGAGAGACACTTTAGGGATTTAAAGACAGCAGAAACCGTATTGGAGTCTATCATCTCACCGAGTCACTTATATAGGACATGTACTGATCTTAAGCTGAGAAGGTAGGTCCCTTGCCAGAGCATCAAATAAATGGTCCCCCGGTCTGCGAATGAGACGGAAGGGGGGGGGGCTCAAAGGCCTCCATCAAACCACCTCCCGTCCCCCACCTGCCGGGGGGGCCAGCCAATGATAGCAGTGTGCTTATCAGACAGGAACATCTATAATCTTGTGACCCTAGGGGATGACCTCATGTGAAAGTCTCCTCGTCCGTCAGCATAATATCAACAAAAACATTCTACTTTAGTAATATACACCAGATAAGCAAAAAAGAAAAAAAAAAAAGAGAAAGAAAATGGGGGGGAAGGAAAGAGGGGGGAGGGGTAGAACGAGCTAGGCATACCTGTAATCCCTAAGGATGTGTCGTCCATGTCCGCGCTGGGCACACCGCAACGCAAGCATCCATCACATCAATCAAAGCCAGTCCACAATAACTCGTCAAATTCTGGGGTCCCTATCTCTTAGAGATTTGTTGGTGTATGGGTTTTAAGTGAGGGATCTGCTAATTCTAGTAAAGCTGTGTCTAAGCTGGAGGGGACCCAGCGTGGGTCAGAGGAAAATTCGTTCCAGGGTGTCCAAATTGCTAAGTATTTCTCCCGAGAACCTCGACAGGTAGCTATCCAGTCCTCAGCCTCACGTATTGCATTTACCCCAGCAATCCACTGTTCCCTAGTACGGATACTGGACTTCTTCCAGTAGATCGGAAGTAGTCGCCTGGCTGCATTCAGCAGGTAGGGCAGCACACTTTTTTTATATTGTCTAAGTGAGGATGCGGGTATATGCAAAAGAAAGTGCTCAGGAGAGAAAGGGACCTCCAGCCCTAATATGACTTTTATCTGGTCTTGTACATCTTCCTAAAAGGGCTTGATTATGGCGCAGCTCCACCATATATGTATAAGAGTGCCTCTGTGTCCACATCCACGCCAACAATGATCTGGTATAGAGGGGTAAATGCGGGCTAAGTCTGCTGGCACAGGGTACCAGCGAGACATTATTTTAAAATTTGTTTCCTGGGTTCGGGAGTCTACAGAGGATGAATGGGTCATATAGTATAAATGGTTCAATTGTGTAGCTGTAAATTCGTGCCCTAGGTCATTTTCCTATCGTCGAATGTATGTAGGTTTGAGTTGGGGAGCCGCATCTCCTAAAAGTTGGTACAGTTCCGACACCATATGAGGAACAGGCTCCTCATCTGTGAAGAGACGTTCATAAGAGGTGGGGGTGGATGGGTCCCTAATCATATGAATGTGTTTCCCAAAGAAGTGGTGTAACTGTATCTCCAAAAATTGAGTTGCGGGCCTTTGTGTCCTACTGGTAGGTTTTCATAGCTCATAAGCTTACCGTCCTTCATGAATTTGCAGCAGCTAGCGTTTCCATCATCTAACCATGGCTCAAAAAACGCCATCTGTTCACCTGGAGAGAACCATTGGAACCCACCTAGCTTTGCTAGCGGAGACATAGGGGGAGCTAATTTCAGCAGTAAGTTTGTTTTGTCCCAGACTGACAACACCTGAGTCGTCAGTGGGGAGGTCGTTTCGGAATGCCCCCTATATTCCCGCGGCAACCACGGAGCATAAGCCAGATTTCTACCAGCCAGGCACTTCTCTAAGTTAACCCAGATTTTTGAATGTGTGTGGAAACGCCAGTTCAGGATTCTCTGAAGGACTATAGCTTGATAGCAGCGCTTTATATCTGGGGTTCCCAATCCACCCGCTCGATTCGGGCGGTTTAGTAGATGTAGAGCTATCCTGGGCTTGCGTGTAATCCAAATGAAGTCTGAGAGCATACTGGATAATCGGTCAAAGAAGGCTCTGGGTAGGGGGATCGGTAGCATCCGTAGGTAGAAAAGTATGCAGGGTAAAACGTTCATCTTTAAAATGTTCACGCGACCAAGCCACATGAAGGCAGTCAGCGTCCATCGTGAAAGGTAATTCTTCACCATAGACAGCAGTTGGGGGTAATTAGCCATGTACAGTGTGTTGAAACGATCTGTGAGCCGTATGCCTAGGTATTTTAAGTGGAATGAGGTCCAGGTGAAAGGGAAGGCCACTTTAAGGTTTGTAGTCAGTTGGGAGGATAAGCAGATAGGGAGGTTAATTTTGAAATTTTGAAATTAGATAATTAGAAATTAGATAATTTTGAAATTAGATATTGACCCAAAGATCTTCAGTTCCCGCATTAGGTTGGGCAGAGAAATCAGGGGGTCTGATAGGTGGAACAAAATGTCATCGGCGTATGCCGATAGCTTACGCTCCATGTTTCCAACCCGTAGTCCCTTGATGTTCTGATTGGCTCTCACCGAGCGGAGAAGTGGTTCCGATACTAAAGCGAACAATAGGGGTGAAAGGGGGCACCCCTGCCTCGTGCCGTTGCCAATGAGGAAGCGAGATGAGAGTGTCCCATTTTCTCTGACCTGTGTGCAGGGTGTAGAATATAAAGCGAAAATTTATGTCAGCATTCGCGGGCCTAAACCTAATGATGTAAGTACCGCTGTCAGATAAGACCAGTCAACACGGTCGAAAGCTTTTTACATGACTGTGGATAAAATCAAATAAGGTTGTGGGTTTGGACGGGTGCGTGCCCAATGTATGAGTTGTATTGCTCTAAGGGAATTGTCTCTGGCTTCCCTAGCTGTTATGAAACCTGTTTGGTCGGGGTGGACAATGTCTGGCACAAGGTGTTTAAGTCTGTTAGCTAAAATTTTCGCTAGGAGCTTTATGTCTAAGTTGAGGAGAGAGATGGGGCGATAGCTCTGGGGAACGGTGGGGTCCTTGCCTTCCTTTGGTATCACAGTGATGTGTGCCAGAAGTGCTTCCGAAGGGATTTCTTTACCTCCTGCTATAGAATAAAATATTTGCACATAGGTGCAGTTAGCAAGGGAAAGAAGGTCTTATAGTATTCTTTGGTGAACCCGTCCGGGCCAGGGCTTTTCCCATTGGGCAAGGACTCCACCATTGCCCCAAGCTCTGTCATGGTAATTGGGATTTCTAAAGCTGAGGACTGGTCGTCAGTGAGTGGCGGGAGTCCGGTCGAGGACAGGTAGTCCTGTATCGCATGTTGTCTAGTGTCTTTCGCGGTGGCAGGGGTCTCGGAATCTAAATGATATAATTTGGCGTAATAATCTCGGAAACCTGAGGCAATCTTGGAGGACTGAACCACCATCTCTCCCGAAGCCGATTGTAGTTTATGTATGCATGACTGAGCCTGTCGTTTTCTAAGTGCCCGTGCTAGCATTCTTCCGCATTTGTTCCCATGCTCATAGTACTTATGGAACATATAGCGGAACTGTTTCTTGGTTTGTCTATCTAGAAAACGTAGGAACAGCTCCCTCAGGTCAGTAAGCTTCTTTAAAGCTTCAGGATTCCCATCTGCTTTATGTTGGAGTTCCGCCTTTTGAAGTGCTGTGTGTAATCTCAGAAAGTCAGCCTGTCGCTCTTTTTTAAGTCTGGTCCCCTGTGAGATCAGCTCTCTGCGTGTTATGGCCTTATGGGCCTCCCACACAACTCCTTCACTCACATCCTCAGTCAAATTCTCTCTGAAGTAATGAGTCAGAGTGTCAGAAACACTCTTCACCACCACCTCATCATCGAGTAAATTGCTGTTCATTCTTCACGTCCAGGTCCTGTGCCCTCCTGAAGGCAAAGTAAGGGTTACATTGACGGGAGCATGGTCTGAGATAGAGATATTACCAATAGGTGCATCTTGTAGGAATTCTAGCATGGTGCGGTCCACTTAGATGTGATCAATGCGAGTGTAAACGTCATGTACTTTAGAGGAATGAAGTACTCGCCAGCAGTCTAACAATAGATGCGATTGAATGGTCTTACAGAAATGCTTGAGAAATGCAAAGGAATGGGGGGATCTCGCGTGGGACGTGTCTAACGAGGGGTCTGGACTCACGTTGAAGTCACCTCCGAGAACCAGAAGGCCTTCTCTAAATTCTGCTAGCAGCACTAAAGTAATGTTGATGAAAGTGAGTTGATTAGTATTAGGGGCATAAATTGTGGCAAACGTATAAGTTTGTCCTGCTACGCTACCTTTTAGAAAGACATATCTACCCTGTGGGTCTATTTTGTTGTCTAAGGGTTGGAAAGGACAGGATTTATGTATTGCGATGGCCTTGCCTTTAGATTTTGGCGTCGGGGAGGTGCCAACAAACCACTGGTTGAAAAGATGTGTGGGCAATCTAGAAAGTGATTGGGTTGTAAAGTGGGTCTCCTGAAGGAAGACCACCTGTGTCTTTAACCGTTTGAGTTCCCCCCATAGTTTACTTCGCTTATGTGGGGAACAGAGACCCCTAACATTATAGGAGCTTACCTGCAGAGTAGCCATGAGATGGAGTGAAGGGCGATGCAGCGTTCAATCCGGCGACACGCCCAGCGCGGACGACGAGATGACCTGTCGTTCCTGTAGAGGGAGGGGAGGGGAGAGGGAAGGGAAGAGAGATAGAAAAGGAGGAAAAGAGAGAAACATGAGACAAACATGAAACCAAAGCGGCCGGAGCTGTTTAAACATAAAGAACATCTATAAGCCATGTCTAGGATCCCGTTCCCCTGAGGGGAGGGGGGCACAGACCACGGCTCAAGATCCCAAGATCAGTACCCTAAAACAAGAAGGGTGGCCTACTGGGGGGAACGTGGACCAACATTGAACGAGGTCAAAGGGGCCTCCAACTCCGCTCACCACATCTAACAGTGTGTGGTGTATGGGGGGGCAGATAAGCTACCCGTAGTTGGGGAGAATTTTTGAGGAGGAGGGAATAGAGAGGGCTATCGTCATTAATTAGAGCGCTGGTAGCGCACGTAGGATAGTGCTCTATTCAGTTAAATGGGGTTTTACTTGGAGAGCCAAATTATCGTAGCAGGGTAAGTGAAAATAAACTCGGCTCGCCACCAGCTATGAAGAAAAGTCTCGGATGTAGCCTTCGAAAGATGTTCCTCATAGCCCAGGAGATGTTGCCACTAGTCTCTAGCGGAGGCATGTCCAGTTGAAGTGTCAGACTGGTGCCGTCTGCGATCTCGTCAGCGGCCCCTACGTCGGGTGGATTGCCATGGCTGGAGTGGTGGTAGCTTGGCCGTAGAGAACTCTGACGAGCTCCTCCAGTCTGGGAAATCCACTGGGTCTAGATCCAGAGAAGATAGAAAGTTCGGTAGGTCATCTTTGGTACGGAGAGTCACGGTTCTGTCCTCTTTGGTGACTTGGAGAAAGAAGGGAAGCCCCAGCAGTATTTTAGTCCCGCATCTTGAATGGCTATCAAGAGAGGGCGAAGAGATCTGCGCTGTAGCAAGGTGCGCCTTGACTACAAACCTATTTAATATTATTTCTGCACTAAATTCTCCCACACCTTCATGGAAGAAGAAAAAAGAGAAGTACAGTGCCTTGAAAAAGGATTCATACCCCTTGATTTTATGTGAAAGACCAACACAAAGTGGCACATAATTGTGAAGTGGAAGGAAAATGATAAATGGTTTTCACATTTTTTTACAAATAAATATCTGAAAAGTGTGGCGTGCATTTTGTATTCAGCAACTCAGCAATTCAGTAACTAAAATCTAGTGGAACCAATTGCCATCAGAAGTCACCCAATTAGTAAATAGAGTCCACCTGTGTGTAATTTAATCTCAGTAAAAATACAGCTGTTCTGTGAAGCCCTCAGAGGTTTGTTAGAGAATCTTTGTGAACAAACTGCTTCATGAAGGCCAAGGAACACACCAGATAGGTCCAGGATAAAGTTGTGGAGAAGTTTAAGGCTGGGTTCACACTGCAGCATGCTACGGCTCACAGTGCGTCCCCATTCACTGTTTCAGGTCCGATTTCAGCCCGAATTTTTGGCTTAATTCGGACCTGAAATGGACCAGAAGATGCACAGGAAACCCGCATCTAGTTTGCAACAGTGTGAACCCAGCCTCAAGCAGTGTTAGGTTATAAAAAAATCCCAAGCTTTAAACATCACACAGACCACTATGCAATCCATCATTCAAAAATAGAAAGAGTATGGCACAACTGCAAACCTACCAAGACATGGCCGTCCACCTAAACTGATAGGCCAGGCAAGGAGAGCATTAATCAGAGAAGCAGCCAAGAGGCCCATGGTAACTCTGAACTCTGGGGGATCCACAGCTCAGGTGGGAGAATCTGTCCACAGGACAACTATTATGCCCCGTACACACGGTCGGACATTGATCGGACATTCCGACAACAAAATTCTAGGATTTTTTCCGACGGATGTTGGCTCAAACTTGTCTTGCATACACACGGTCACACAAAGTTGTCGGAAAATCCAAACATTCTGACGTAAAACACGTACGTTGGGACTATAAACGGGGCAGTAGCCAATAGCTTTCATCTCTTTATTTATTCTGAGCATGCGTGGCACTTTGTGCGTCGGATTTGTGTACACACGATCGGAAATTCCGACAACGGATTTTGTTGTCAGAAAATTTCATAGCCTGCTCTCAAACTTTGTGTTTCGGAAAATCCGATGGAAAATGTGTGATAGAGCCTACACATGGTCGGAATTTCCGACAACAAGGTCCTATCACACATTTTCCATCGGAAAATCCGACCGTGTGTATGGGGCATTAGTCGTGCACTCCACAAATCTGGCCTTTATGAAAGAGTGGCAAGAAGAAAGCCATTGTTGAAAGAAAGCCATAATAAACCCCGTTTTTAGTTTGAGAGAAACCATGTGGGAGACACAGCAAACATGTGGAAGAAGGTGCTCTGGTCAGATGAGATCAAAATGTAACTTTTTGGCCTAAAAGCAAAACGTTATGTGTGGCGGAAAACTCACACTGCACATCACCCTGAACACACCATAAAAATTGGTGGTGGCAGCATCATGTTGTTGGGATGCTTTTCTTCAGCAGGGACAGGGAAGCTGGTCAGAGTTGATGCGAAGATGGATGGAGCCATATACAGGGCAATCTTAGAAGAAAACCTGTTAGAGTTTGCAAAAAACTTGAGACTGGGGCGGAGGTTCACCTTCCAGCAGGATAACAACCCTAAACATACAGAACTACAATGGAACGGTTTAGATCAAAGCATATTCGTGTGTTAGAATGGCCCAGTCAAAGTCCAGACCTAAATCCAAGAGAATGTGTGGCAAAACTTGAAAATTGCTGTTCACACTCTCTATCCAATCTCAAAGAGCTTGAGCTATTTTGCAAAGAAGAATGGGCAAACATTTCACTCTCTAGATGTCCAAAGCTGGTAGAGACATCCCCAAAAAGACTTACAGCTGTAATTGCAGCAAAAGGTGGTTCTACAAAGTATTGACTCAGGGGGGCTGAATACAAATGCACACCACACTTTTCACATATTTATTTGTAAAACATTTTGAAAACCATTTATCATTCTTCTTCTGCTTCACAAATATGTGTCACTTTGTGTTGGTCTATCACATAAAATCCCAGTAAAATACATTTACGTTTTTGGTTGTAACATGACCAAATGTGGAAGATTGCAAGGGGTATGAATACTTTTTCAAGGCACTGGAGATGACAGACCACAAAAACAATTAATCTATCTTTATCTATTTAATGTAAATAAAATGCAAGCTGTATTTTGAGAGTTGTACTTTTAACCTTTTAACCTACGCTATTGGGTCTATTTATAACTGTACCTGCCTTTTATTTAAAAAATCATTTATTTTTAAAAAATGGGATATGAATAAATAACCAATTATATTTGATTACAGGTTCTGGAATATTTATATGCTGTTGAATTACCTGTAATACCTGCTAGCAACTACCAGCAAAACTACGGGGGAACACCTTCTCACCCTGCTTGTGCTAGACAAATGACTAATGAAAACAGCCATGTGAGTTGTTTGAAAGACTGACTGACAAGCTATGAGAGCATTGTGAGATTAAATTCAAGCAGGTTGAGTAAGATCCTATTTATTTATTTCAGTCAAGGTCCCTGCTTTTTTTTAGAAGTAGAGCATACAGGAGATTGTAGGATATGATTTTTTGTCCCCTCTTATGTAATAGGCCAAAGAACAAATTACTTTCGAACAGTACCTAATACAGAAAGATAGTACTTTTTAATTGGGCAATGAAATCAAAGTGAAAGGGGAATCCTGCCCCACAATAATCGGCACGCTCTGCTTTTACATTAAAGAAAACTTCCTATTTCATTTTATGTAGTCATAGCCCACAGTTCTCCTGTGACGGTATGTTTAGATTTTGTGTAATGATAGTGTTCATAATAACATTTTAAAATCCTAATTTTCAAGAAAAGCTGTTTTTACACTGTAAAGCAGCCCTTAAGTTTTCCACTCGCCTACTCGCATTTTGCAAGTGGAAAATGGGGGCTGGCGAGCGTGGCCTGCCTCGGAGCAGGGGACAAGGGGGGTTGAATGGGAGTCATTCTCCCAGTGATTGCCCGGGGAAGAGAGAGGAGAGCAGGCGGCCGGATCATAAGAGCGCCGAGGAACATCACTGTAACAGCTTTCATTAGAATTGCCAAGTGTTCCTGCACTCGCTGTCACACACAGCCCCGCCTTCTTACCCGGGTGCTTTGATAGACAGATCACCCGTCCAATGCCGGGATGTGTGACATATATCAAAGTACCCAGGCTAGGAGGCGGGGCTGTATGTGATGGCGAGCAGCGGGAACACACGGCAATTCAAATGAAAGCTGTTGCAGCGATGTTTCTTGGCGCTCTGATGATCCGGCCGGCAATCCTCTTCCTCTCCTCTCTTCAACTGCACAGGTAGGCTGCATTGATAGACACAGGTAGGCTGCATTGATGAACACAGGTAGGCTGCATTGATGGACACAGGTAGGCTGCATTGTTGGGCACAGGTAGGCTGCATTGATGGACACAGGTAGACTGCTTTGATGGACAAAGGTAGGCTGCATTGTTGGGCACAGGTAGACTGCATTGTTGGACACAAATAGGCTGCATTGTTGGGCACAGGTAGGCTGCATTTATGGGCACAGGTAGGCTGCACTGATGGACACAGGTAGTCTGCATTGATGGACACAGGTAGGCTGCATTGTTGGGCACAGGTAGGCTGCATTGTTGGGCACAGGTAGGCTGCATTGTTGGGCACAGGTGAAGCAGCATTGATAGACACAGGTAGGCTGCATTGTTGGGCACAGGTAAAGCTGCATTGATGGACACAGGTAGGCTGCATTGTTGGGCACAGGTGAAGCAGCATTGATGGACACAGGTAGGCTGCATTGTTGGGCACAGGTAAAGCGGCATTGATGGACACAGGTAGGCTGCATTGTTGGGCACAGGTGAAGCAGCATTGATGGACACAGGTAGGCTGCATTTTTGGGTACAGGGGGGCTGCATTTATGAGCACAGGTGAGGCTGCATTGATGAGCACAGGGGGGCTGCATTGATGAGCACAGGTCAGGCTCACTGATGGGCACTGATAAAGTTCTTGCTAATATTTATTTTTGTAACTTAATTCTGCATAAAACATTTAAGTGTCATTTCATGATATAATTTATGAGGGCGTGATTAGGGGCGGGGCATGGTAGGGGTTGGGTGGTGCAACTGGTTGCAAGTAACCCTTAAGGCCTGGCTAGTAGCTCAGAACTGGAAATTTTGAGCCCTGCTCTAAAGGATGATGGGGCATGTGGTTATATTTTCATATACAGAGCTACTGGTTTGATTAACTTTTGAAGAACATAACTAGTTACAATTTTATGAAACCTTCATAAAACAGGTAGATCTGTGCAAAGTGTTCTTTCATTCTGTGCAGTGTATGAAAGAAGCCATTGTTTCAATTTTAAAACATACAAAATAAAAATATAAAACCTGACATTAATGCTGCCTGCTAAACTAGGGCTATATCTATGGAAAGTCCAGTAGGCCTTTGGATGGCATAACAATAGCTCCATGGACTTTATTCAGGCCATGTCAACTTACCTGGTGAAAAATCCAGGACTGTTAGATTCTGCAAAGCTGAACTATAGTTAATAGAGAGACTACCTCACTAAGTTTGCTTTAGTAGTTATAGTTTATTAAAGCCTAACTCTATCCAAAACTACTTTTTTAGTTTTAAATAGACTTGGTAAAAGTAAATACTTCTGTCGTGTTTTCACTGCTGTGAGGGACCCCGTTGGGGGATTTCACCATCACTTCCTGTCACTGTGAAAACAGGACAAGGAATCAGGGAATGGTTGTCACTGGACAGGAAGTCATAGACAGGAAGCAAGGGGAAATCTTCTCACTGCGGACAGAGACTACATATAAAAACCATACAGCTGCTCCATCCCTTTCCCACTCTGTCCATAACTTGGGTGAGTGCATGTGATCAGCACAGGGTCAATCAGCACTGTCCAGACAGAAGGTCAGGGGTCCTGCAGCCTCATAAAACAATTAGGGGAGAATGAAAAGTCCTCCTACATGCTTTAAGCGGACACTGATAGAAGTCAAAGGTATTTCGCAGTTTATATTTACTAAAATAATGTATTTTCATGTCCTGTGTACTGTGGGGGGCCAGATATAGTGAATGCAGGGTCCTGAGTTTAGTAACACTTTAAGCAGAGGCGGCCCATCCATATGGGGGCGCTACCCCCTAGTCCATGCATCCAGCCCCCTAATCTACATGTGGGGCGCCGGACGCATGGATTCCAATAGGGTTTTTTAGACGCACGTGATTAAAACCAGAGGCTCTAATAGGCTTTAAAAAAAGGTGGGCTCCGGGTGCAGGGCACTGCACCCAAGCCCACCCAGTTGTGTGACAATAGCGAATTAATATCCTCAATCAATTGGCCGAGAATAGAAGCGATCCTATTGACCTTCAAGGAGGAGGAGGGAGGAGACGCAGGGGAAGCCACCATGAAGCACCAGCAGGGGGAGACGCAGGGTGAAGCCGCAGTTCGCCTGGAGGAAGCGCTGCCCACAACCTAGATGGGGTATATGCATGACTGGTGACCCGACCAACCGTGGGGGAGAGTGGTGGCTGGTTGTTTGCCGTCCCCCAAAAAAAATATACCACCAGCCACCACTGACTTTAATATATATGTTTCTGGAGCTTTCAAAGGACAAGTAGCAACAGGTAATGCACTGTCATGCAACATTTGTCTTAACCGCTTTCACGAGATCACTCCACGTACATTTACTGTGGCAGGGCAGCCCGGGTGTGCAAAATCATGTATCTGTACATGATTTTGTGCACGCGGCTTAGGGGGCGTGCGTGCCGCCGGCGCACCACTCCCGCTGTGATTGGAAACAGCGGGAGCCACTCAGCAGGTCCGGTGGCCGCAATGGCCACCGCGACCCGCCGATCGTTCACAGGAAAGACGGAGCAGCGGTGTAACGATGTAAACAAAACACACCGCTGCTCTGTCAGGGAGGAAAAGAGAGAGATCGTGTTTCAGCTGAGCTGAATCACGATCTCTCTGTTCCTCCATTAAATCCACTCCCCCCCGCAGTTACAAAGCACCTACCAGGGAACACATTTAACCCCTCGATCGCCCATGTAGTTAACCCCTTCCCTGCCAGTGTCAGTTATACAGGAATCGGTGCATTTTTTTTAGCACTGATCACTGTATTGGTGTCACTGGTTCCCAAATAGTGTCACTTAGGGTAAGATTTGTCTGCCGCAATGCAGTAGTCCCGCTAAAAATCGCAGATCGCACTGATATCACATCTTCTTTTCTATGCAAAAAAGGAAATCTTACATAACTGGAAGTCCTCTGCCCCGCCTGCTGTATCCTTTTGGGAGAGAAAGGTAGACGCTGCCTTACCTCTTTATAGGCTGACATATATCAGTCGTGGGTGTCCTTGGAAATTTGATAAAGTATGGCTGCCTTGGACCTCCCCCTAATTAAACAGATACAATTGAACAGAGCTCCTTTTCCCCCCTCTCTCTATTTCCCCCTTATCACTCCCATTCTCCTCCCCCCCCCCACCCTTTCCTCCCCCTCTCCCTCCTATCTCGCTCCATCCCCCTCCTCCCCTTTCCTCTACATATACATATTGGCCTAAATTGATGAAGAAATTCATTTTTTTAAATTGTTTTTGGGATATGTATTATAGCAAAAAGTAAAATATTGTTTTTTTTTCAAACTTGTCGGTCTTTTTTGTTTATAGCGCAAAAAATGAAAATCGCAGAGGTAATCAAATGCCACCAAAAGAAAGCTCTATTTATGGGAAAAAAGGACATCAACTTTATTTGGTTACAGCGTTGCACGACCGTGCGATTGTCAGTTAAAGCGAAGTTTAAAGTTAAATAACCTGGTCAGGAAGGGGGTAAAACTTTCCAGGGCTGAAGTGGTTGAAGAGAGAATCATACAAGTGCCAATAGTAAATTAAGCAAAATGAATCAAAGCCAGATCATGCAGATTAACAATGCAAAAACTGTCCATAAAATTAATTACTGCAGCAATTAGCTATAGGGAGGCTGTAGTTTAATGTTACCATAAGAGGCTGTGAAAAAACATTAATACTCCTAATAATTGTTTTTTTTTTACATGCTGAAAAAGACCCGTGTGTTTTACTTAGTAAGAGGCTACCTGTATTCCTGTTTATATAATGAGCAGTTGCAAAACCCCACCAGCATACTCATCCTAGGCAGTTGTGACTGCCACAATCCCTAAATTGATGCTTACAATGGGCTTGGTTCTAACAAAATATTGACATTTTTGGGTGAATATGGATGAGTTAATTAGCGTAGACTGATGGCCTGTACACTTGTCATATATTATTATTATTATTATACACGATTTATATATCACCAACAGTTTGCTTTGCAATTTGTAGCGGTACCCCCTGCCCAGCCAGGCACACCCTTTTCACTCGCTCAAAGACATGAAAGCAGTCTTTACACTTGTTTTTATGTTTTATTGAGAGGAATTAAACTTCCATAGGGATTGGGAACTTATGAAATGCCCAGGTAATCAAAGTCAAAGTTGGGACTACTATATACATCACATTATATACAATGTCCTCTTCTCCTCCTGCACTTCCTTGCTTGCAGATCATCATTCCTCTCTCCTCCTGCACATTACTTCCTTTCTCTTTCCAGACTAGCTAGCACTGTAGGCCTGACACTGGCTCAGCTAGGCCTAAAGCTTTACAGGCAGGGACCGTGGGCCCTTATGGTGTAGCAAAATGGAGAGTTCCAGTGCTAGATGTCCCTGTGGCTATTGCTCCCAGCACCACCTCTTCAGGCACTGCCAGCCCTCCTGACTGCAGCTGCCCCTCTTCACTGCCCGTGCTACCACAATCCTCCAGACTGGCTTTACACCCATCCCAGACTGCTGCATCTCAGTCCTCTCAGATGTGCCTCCCAGTCTTCCCAACTGTGTGTACGCTCACCAGCCTTCTTGGCTGCCTCCGTGGAACTCCTGGAGACTTGCCCGACAGTGTTCTCCCAGTGTCCTCTCTTGTTCCTCCTGTGCCTGCTGGCCAGGACACCTCCGTGGGTTGTAAGTTGGTCCCGTCCGCACCCGAGCCCAGGCCCAAGGTCACCCCCCCAGACTGGGGAGCTCCCCCAAAGGCAGTCTAACACTCCATCTCCATCTTCCACCAGATCAACTCTTCCCCAGCTGGGCTGACCCTGAGTATTTAAGGAGGCCTGTCCCCTGCCAATCCAGATTGGGGATTGGTCAGGGCTCCTTAGAACACCCCAGGTGGCTCCACCTCCCCTCTCCAAGTCCTCTCTTTCCAGAAAGCACTAGAAGATTCTGGAAAGAAGTGGGAGGTCCTAGTGATACCACCTGTGAGTCACCCAGCACTACTTTGAGCCACTCACAACCCAAATCACAAAAACACACCCAGGCTTGGCTCCCAGCCAAGCCTGAAAATGTATCTACTCTACAAAAAACCTGCACTATTCTTCTAGCGCACTAGAGGGTGCTACATAATGATTTGTAAAATGTTTTCTTGGTCCTCATATACCTTTGGTCACCCCAGTCGCCATACTGCATTAGAAAAACAGCATAAAATAAAACACAAAAGCTTTAGAAAGAAATGAACATTTCTCTAGCTCACTGAATGTGTTCATTGGGCAGAATTATTTTCTTCTACAACAATCATTTTATCGCTTTGTGTACCAACCACCACCATGGCTCGTGAGCAGATACAAATAACCTTGTCTATATGCGCTAGGTTTCTAATAGTCTTTATCTTCGAATTCAAGTCATTTATAGCTATCCACAGAGTCCAATAATTATGTTGAAATCTAAGTATTCCACGTCTCTAAAATCTGTGCAGTTCCTGTAGCTCTGAGTCAGCATTAGGATGATTCAACAGTTGCTGTCTATACCCAACCACTATTTATTCATCGCAGGATAATTTTGGAGATGGATGTCCAGAAGGGATTTGCTGCCCTAGATCTATCAGAAAACATATTTATGTTATTCTCCTGGTTTAAGTTAAACATGAATGAAAACCTATTATCTGCTACCTTTTCTGTACTTAAGTTAGCCGTCATTATCCAAATGGCCAGAGAAGAAAGATTATTTAAAGATTATCACCAGATCCTTGGAATGTGAGTATTGCTAAGTTGCTGACTTCATTCACTGAACTGTAATCATCAGCAGCTCGGGGAAAATGTCTGTTACATGTTTCTCCCCAAGTCAAGAAATGGTAAAGATTAATTTATGCTAGTGGCTTGTGCATACATTATGTGCTCCTTCAACTGCCTGGAGCACCTCTGAGGTTCTCTGTAGATGCAATGAGGTTATTTGTTATGACTGCTCAAGCCCATGCCTGCTTATTTATAGCAGAGCAAATTGTAAAGTTGAGTTTTTCTGTCATGTAACAGCAATTTACAATTATAAGACATGCCGTTTTCTTCTGTGGTAGCACAGTTTAGTGGTATTTTCTGGTACTAAATAAACTTTATTGCAACAGAAAGTTACATACATTATAAGTGCAAAAATAATAACAAGGGAGTTGAATAGTCACAAAAGAGCACAAAGTAGCATGCCCACGCAGGGGCAACACATTTTGCATCAGAAAAGAGCTAAACGAGTACGTATACCACACAGCTTCCTAAACAGCATGAAGTTGAGTCGTTACAGAGGCATTCAGAAAAATGAAATATGTTAACATAAAGGAGACGTAATCACTATGGATGGGCCAAACACCCCCCTGTTCGGTTCGCAGCAGAACATGCGAACAGGCCAAAAATTTGTTCAAACACGAAAACACCGTTAAAGTCTATGGGACACGAACGTAAAAAATCTAAAGTGCTAATTTTAAGGGTTAATATGCAAGTTATTGTCAGAAAAAGTGTTTTTGGACCTGGGTCCTGCCCCAGGGGACATGTATCAATGCAAAAAAAAGTTTTAAAAACAGCCATTTTTCGGGAGCAGTGATTTTAATAATGCTTAAAGTGAAACAGTAAAAGTGAAATATTCCTTTAAATTTCGTACCTGGGGGGTGTCTATAGTATGCCTGTAAAGTGGCGCATGTTTCTCATGTTTACAACAGTCCGAGAGCAAAATGACATTTCCAAAGGAAAAAAAGTCATTGAAAAGTACTAGCGGTAGCGCCAGCAGCTATAATGAATTGTCGGGTCTCTGCAATACTCATAAAAGTCACTGAAAAAAAAGGGCCTGGGGTTCCCCCACAGTGCATTACCAGGCCCTTCAGGTCTGGTATAGATATTAAGGGGAACCCTGCGCCAAAATTTTTTAAAAAATGGCCTGGGGGTCCCCCTCAAAATCCATACCAGACCGAAGGGGACTTCACAGGGATTTCCCTATGGTTTTCCCCGTGGTGCTAGAGGGGGAGGGGTCAAATTGTCTGGATCTATGAGAGGCTAACTTTAATAAGCTGTCTTAATTTTCTGTGTATTATGTTGTTAACAGTGAATCAATGGGGGCGTGGTTGAACATGGTACATTGCATGCAGTTGTGGCGTGGCCTAATTCACGCACATGTAATGGGGCCATGTCTCTACCCCCTGATTCTACTGCCCCCCCCCAAAACCAAGTTGAAACCAAGCATGTAGGTCTAACATTGAGCAGCAAAGACACGTGAACTCTGTTGCTCAGTGGTGAAAACGATATCCAGAATTTGAATGATCTGAGTGTACAGACATTAGTAAGTACAAAAATGTTCATTACACTTGCTGAATATGTTCTGCAGACATTACATAATAATTGAATGTGTTAGTACATGTAGATGTCTTCCAATAAAACGTTACACTTGCCTAACATGTCCACCATCTGGTAATTAGCCTTCTGGCACAGGCTGCTTTCCAGAAGCTTAGAAAGGTGCAGATGTGCAATGTCACTTGCTGTTCTCAACATAGTGGCTGTAATTTAATATTATTATTTCATTGAAGAGTTTACTGGAGCTAAAACTTGACAGTATATAGGAAAAAATTTTATCAGGTAAACCAAGTTACAAAAAAATAGGCTTTTTGCCTTGTCAAGTGCACATTCTTACAGTAAAACTGTAGATCTCTTAAACACGAGTCCACAGGCCTTTCTTCCCCTAAATCTCTCCTGGAGTCCCAGAGCTTTTTATTTATTTATTTTTTTTGCCTTGGATATGATATCTTTTGCATTTTGTAATTTTCGCTAATGTAGTTTAAATATTTTTTTGGTTATATATATTTTCAATTCTTTGGGTTTTTTTGTGTGAATAAAAAGAAAAAAAATATTAAAATTGCATTTTCCTGTAATTTTTTTCAGTGCAGCATTTACTAAATTTGCACCCATATATTTACCACAAAATAAAATAAAAAAATTATACTGCTTAAATTACATCACATTGGTGTATTTGATTTGGGCTGGAGACCATGCTGGACTGACTGGATCAGTCACTGGTAGTGGGTGGGTGTTATGGGCAGTGAGGAAGAATTCCCTTTCAGTATGTCCTGTCCAATGGTAGATGGTGGTGGTGGTGGTGGTGGTGGACCCTCTTAAGGGCTTGGGCTGCTACTTTTCTGATACGGCCTTATGATCATTTCAGCAAGAAGACTTGGGTAGGACGGAAGGAGCGTCTGGTGTCTGGTTCATAAAACCTTTATGAAAAGTGTAAACATACATCGAGCCAACATGTTTTGGTGGCAAAGGACTCCCCCTACTTCAGGGTTGTTGTTGCATACTATTGGGTGGGAATGGTTACCAAGATAATTTATAGATTTTGACATTTCGGAAAGCAGAATGGCAGAGTGCCAGCTAGGGATGCAAAGGCTGCCCACTCTTGGCAAATGCAAGCGGCAAGGGAACAAACAAGGTGAACTTATTGCCATTATCGAATAGGTTAGTGGTGGTTTATAACTTAATTCAGCCTCAATTGCTCTTTGCATTGATATCTAAAATAAAAAATAATCTGATAAAAATATATACAACATATAATGGAAGAATACAAGCAAAGTGTATAGCAAATGTATAAAAAAAAACATATTTTTCATTCACGATGCAAGAGTTCGTCATTTTTATTTTTAAAGGGTCAGTTCCTCAGAGTCCTCCACAGGAGGAATTTATTTCTCTCTATGACAACACAGTATATCTGGGTCACACAACAGCAGTATCTCATTCACTTAAGCGCCGGTTCACATTAGAAGCGGCACGACTTGCAGGTCGCCTCACCGAGGCGACCTGCACACGACTGCCGTGGCGACTTGCAAGACGACTTCTGTATAGAAGTCTATGCAAGTCGCCCCCAAAGTAGTACAGGAACCTTTCTTCTAAGTCGGAGCGACTTGCGTCGCTCCGATTAGAACGGTTCCATTGTACAGAACGGGAGGCGACTTGTCAGGCGGCTAGGTCGCCTGACAAGTCGCCCCCGTGTGAACCGGCTCTAAAGGTCACACAATAGCAGCACCCAAATCATGTGGTGGCCACACAACAGAAGTATCTAATACATTTAGCAGTAATACAACAGCAGCATCCACATTTATCTGGGGGTCACCCCTTCTTCCTCAGATGTACTGTTTAACTAACAAAGATGTTATGTTATACTCACCTTTTCATCTAACCTATAACGTATTGAAATTGATATTCTGAAAAGCCATTATACAGGAAAATTAGTGAAGAAGAAAACACTTGGGTTTATCCACTCATATACTGCATATTAAAGTGTATGAAATATACCATTGAGAGTGTTTGGTTACATCTGTTTGATAAGTACAAAAAATACCTGTGGATCCTTCAAGAAGTCCAGTAATAACTTCCCATAGTGAATACCAACCAAAATATCAACCAAACCATTGTTTTTTTCTCCTCCCAGGACCCCCTGCTCTCTAGCTTCCTCGTTTCCTCCTCCCTATTCACTTCTAGGACTTCTCCAGGGCCTCGTCCATCTTCTGGAATTCCTTACCCTGATCTGTCCAACAATATCCTACCATCTTTAGGTGATCCCTAAAACCCATATTTTCAGAGAGGCCTATTCCTGCCTTTAACTAATGAACTGTACTTGTAGTTTCTCTATCAGCTATTCCCTAACAACCATTTCCTTCTAGATTATAAACTCTTACAAGCAAGGCCGTCTGATTTCTCTTGTATTGAATTATATTGTAACTGTACTGTCTCCTTCTATTTTGTAAAGTGCTGTGCAAACTGGCGCTATATAAATCCTGTATAATGATAATATTGATAATAATAGTGCGCTAACGACACGGTCCTCTGCTGCACTGAAATTCCAAGTAGTGTTTTCATCCCTCCTTTGTGAACTACAGAACACCTGCTCAACATAATATGGAGATAAGAAGAGGGGGAGTTGTTCTGCAGTCCAAATCAGGAACAAGCTGCCTAGGGAGACAATGCTTCTCCTACATAGATACAGTGTAATAAGTGAGCTTTGTTGTTCTAGGACAGGAACATCAGATTAAAATAAGGGAAAAACATTTGAATAAAATAATGCGACCACCACATGAGGACTGGTGAGCTGCAATATAATAAATGTTTAATCTTGAGTCTAGATACACTTTCTTCATGCTACATACTGTAATCAGGGCATCTTATTTGGCAACATACTTTAGGCTAAGAGGTGTCCGCACCTTTTTCATTATTTTGTACAACACAGCATATTGAGTACATGAGACTGAGGTATGTAACATACAATGCAGAGTATTTAGTGCAGTGTTCAAAAGTATGTAACCTAGTACCCTTACATTGCTGACCATCACTAGGAAAGGAAAGGAATGAAAAAGAGAAAAATGCTCTGATGCTGGTGTTCAATTAAAGGGAAAAAATGCCTGGTGTCCATGGGAAAAAAGAATTTCCCAGTGCTTGTGGGAGGAAAAATTGCCCCGGCTTTGACGGGAAAAAAAAAAGCTCCAGCGTCGAGGAGAAGAATAAAATGCCTCGCCATTGGTGGTTGTAAAAATGGGCCAATCGTTGCTGAAGGAAAAAAAATACCTAGCATCAACATTCAATGGTAGAAAAAATGTCTCAGCTTCAGTGGGAGGAAAAATACCCCAGAATTGGTGGTTGACCTTGCATTTGTAAGAACCCAATGGGAAGCTTGGTTGAGAGAAAACCTAATTAAATCCAGGACAGACAGCTTGGACTAGGGGCTGCACATGAACTTCTATAGCAGGACATGTCCTGGACATTTCCTGGATAATATACATACTGTATATAGAGACAGTCTCGTGAGAGTGGGAACAATCGGAGGGGCATAACAAGCTAAAAATATGAGCCTTTCAAGAGGAAATCTCTGTGTTAGTAATTATGATGGGCAAATATGTGAATTACAGAAATATTAAAAAAGGGCAGCAGTCGCTTATCAACAGACATTTAACAACTAGGCACTCTCTGGTTTGTAAATCTGAGGGGTAGATCTGAAATGAGGGGAAGCTCTGCTGATTTTATCATCCAATCATGTGCAAGCTAAAATGTTGTTTTTTATTTTCCTTGCATGTCCCCTTTGGATCTACAGCGACTGCACTTCCAAGTGCACATTCAGTGCACTTTCAAGTGCACTTTGCACTTGTAGTTTGCACTTGTAGTGCAAAGTGGATTTTCCTTTCGTAAATTACTCCCACTTTGTCTCATTGTGATCTTATAACTGGACATAATATTATCAGTACAATCTGAAACCTACTTGATACAAGGGAGCTGATTTATTAAAGGCAAATAGCAGCCTTTTCCCAATATTTCAAGGTTTAAAGACCTAAAATGACTAATTTATCTTGTTTATTATTATACCTAATGTATCTTGTTCATCAAATTAACTAGCAGGTAAGCTGTGTTTTGTAACTCAGTTTAAAAGCAAAATGGAAAAAGCTGGAATGGAATGTACCTTTAAAAATGCATTTCTTTTTAAATGGCCTTTAAATATATGCATAATATATACCATGTGAGGCACTGCTGTGGATAAAACAAACTTTTTTCTTTATTAGAACTTATTTGTTCTGTCTGGGTCCTGGAGTCCGGAGACTTTGTAGTAGAGTAAAGCCTTCATTCCTAGGTCCACATCTTATCTGCCAGCCAAATCTCCCTTATTAGTACCGCCAATACCAGTTGAGCTTGTCTCCTTGCAAATATATACTTTATAGCTGCAAGATCTAGGCGGAGCAGGTTCATCCCAACATATTGAAATATATTCAAATCTTAATTCAGTTGAACTTGAGCCCCAAGCCTATACCATTTAGACAGAACCCGATCTACCCAATAATGTCCTTTTCTTATTAGATCCATGCTTATTCTTAGAAATCATGCCTCTACTGTCAACACTGTCCAGCTTTGGAAATTGATCTCCTTATTAGACTTCTCCCACTTATCAAAGCACACATGCATCTATCTGTATATTTATATTTACATTCCTAAATAAATGTTCATCACCTTTTGTTGAAAATACAACTAAACTACCTTGCCACAACTTTATGCAACTTTTGGCCCTATAAGTGAACAAACGATTTAAGCATAACATGCTTTCGGTGCTAACGAAGAGGCCAACAGGACATAATGTGATTACTAGGGATGGGCTGTCTGTTTGGGTCGAACATGAGTTTGACTCGAACATTGGCTGTTCGCCCGTTCGCCGAATAGCGAATAATTTGGGGCGTTCGCGGCAAATTCGAAAGCCGCGGAACACCCTTTAAAAGTCTATGGGAGAAATCAAAAGTGCTAATTTTAAGGTTAATATGCAAGCTATTGTCATAAAAAGTATTTGGGGACCTGGGTCCTGCCCCAGGGGACATGTAGCGATGCAAAAAAAGTTTTAAAATGGTTGTTTTTTCGGGAGCAGTGATTTTAATAATGCTTAAAGAGAAACAATAAAAGTGAAATATTCCTTTAAATTTCGTACCTGGGGAGTGTCTATAGTATGCCTGTAAAGTGGCGCGTGTTTCCCGTGTTTACAACAGTCCGAGAGCAAAATGACATTTCTAAAGGAAAAGAAAGTCATTTAAAAGTACTAGCAATGATGAGCAGGGTCCCAGTAATTGCACTGTTTGCAGGCAGGGCAGCATCAGATGACAGTGTTCACTGCTTTTTCTTCCTGTACACGTCGCGCTAAACCTGCAGTGTGGAGAAGATGGAGGGAGGAGGTGGGTGGAGCCAACACTAATCATCATCTTCTTTCCTAGCAGGAATCAGAAGTAGGCAAGCAATGTTCAATTGTTTTATTTTATTAGTTAATATAAAGTGCTGTGCTATTGAAAAGCCCAGAATTCTTTGCATACTTTGTATCACAGAGGCACCTCCATCAAGTTAGGTTACAATCTTAAAGGCTAATGCAGCGTACACACGGGCGGACTTTTCGACCGGACTGGTCTGACGGTCTATCCAACGGACTTTCAGCGGACTTCCAACGGACTTTCCCAGCGAACGGACTTGCCTACACACGATCACACCAAAGTCCGACGGATTCGTACGAGATGACGTACGATCGGACTAAAATAAGGAAGTTGATAGCCAGTAGCCAATAGCTGCCCTAGTGTCGCTTTTTGTCCGTTGGACTAGCATACAGACGAGCGGACTTTTCGACCGGACTCGAGTTCATCGGAAAGATTTGAAACATGTTTCAAATCTAAAGTCCGTCAGATTTTCGACCGAAAAAGTCCGCTGCAGGTCCGATGAAGCCCACACATGGTCGAATTGTCCGCCAGACTCGGTCCGTCGGACCAGTCCGGTCGAAAAGTCCGCTCGTGTGTACACGGCATAAGATTACTTTTTTTTTTAATTAACCACCTCAAGTCTGGGTACTCTCACCCCCTTCCACTCCAGGGCAAATTTCAGATTTCAGAGCTGTCACACTTTTTTTTATATACTCTTTATTTTAGCTTTCAGAAAGAAACTAATAACATGAAATGAACATTTACATGAAAACATTGCTAATATTGCGTCGTCAGGGATCACATATATCTCAACAACTCCATATATGCAATCACAAATCTAGTATAAAGAGAAAACAAAAAAGAGGAGAAAAATAGCTCCATAAAAGCAATCATAATCATGTTTACTGGTATTCCAGGTTCCCTAGCATCAAAGGTGTGGCTTTTAGGTACCCTCAATTGAGAGGGACCCACCCATACAAAGACAGTGCAACCTCCGCTCTGCCGCCCGGCCGTGGATGTGGCAGCGGGGCTCAGGGTTCCTTCCTATAGTGACTGGCCAATAAATGCCACAAAGTCACCACAGGAGAACCCCTGTTCAATGGTTAGGGCCAAGATACACCAGGCAACGTAGCATAAAGAATATTTAACCCCCCTCCTGTAAAGGTAGTGGGATAAAAATGAGCCCCACTCCCAAAAAGGAGGAAGCGGGTAAAAGAAAGAAAAGGTCACCAATATCATTAGACATATCATTTTCCCATCACGTCCATGTCTAGGACACAGAAGCTAAAGGGTTCTCCCAGCAAGAAAATAAACAGCAAATGTACATATGTTTAGGTTCTTTGGTTCGCCTGTACAAGTTGAGGAACTGAGGGATTAGCTAGCGCTAATAGTGCGATATCTACACTGTCACACTTTTAATGACAATTACTCAAGCAGGCAACACTCTGCCCAAATAACATTTAAAAAAAAAAATTAGATAGATGGTGGTGGTATTTAATCACCACTGGGTTTTGTATTATTTGTTATAAAAAAGAAAAAATGACCAAAAATTGAATTTTTTTCCCCCTTAGTTTATGTTATAAAATACAGCAAATAAATAATCGTTTTAGTCATAAATTTAGGCCAAAATGTATTCTGCTACATTTCTAAACAAAATAACCCAAATCCTTGTACACTATTTAGTCTTTGTGAAAGTTATAAAGTCTACAAACTATGGTATATACTGTATATTTGAAAATTGATTAGTCCTGATGTATTGACTGTCTATCTCATTTCTTGAGGCCCTAAAATATCAGGACAGTACAAATACCCCCCAAATGACCCCTTTTTGGAAAGTAGATAATCCAGGGTATTTGGTAAGAGGCATATGGGTTTTTTGAAGTTGTAACGCTACAAGTTAAAGGAATGAACCTCCAAAGTGATATTCTCTGAAATATTGCCTGTGCCATGCGCAAAACAGGAAAGACCGGGGGGAGATTAGAGAACTGAATGCATGGCTAAAGACCTGGTGTAAGAAGGAGGGATTTGGGTTTCTACAGCACTAGGCTGACTTTTCATTAGGGTACAAGCTATATGCTAAATAGAAGGGGGTCTGCTGTGCTGAGGGAGAGGCTTATGGGAAGGCTGGAGGAGTATTTAAACTAGGATTGGAGGGGGAAGGGTGGATTAGATTATAATGAGGTAGACAGGTCAGACAGTGGTCAGTGTCTATTGGTGGGGGGAATGGGGAAAGATATTGGGGGGGGGCTATGGCAGGTGCTATGAAGGTTCCCATGTTACAAACAACCATTGGAAATAATCATTGTAGTTTGTTATAGACCTCTCAGTGTTAATGAGGAGGTGGAGACTCAGCACCTTGAACATATAGAAAGGGCTGCAAGGGCTGGGACAGTAATAATAATGGAGGATTTTAACTACCCGGAAATTAACTGGAATAATGGCATTGCTGGAACAGTTAAAGGACAAAAGTGTATGAACCTATTACAAGACAATTTTATTGTACAATTCATAGCGTCCTAACTAGGAAAGTAGGAAAGATGCTTTTTGTTGAAGTCATGATGACGAAACGCATCAGAGCATGACGTTACAGCAACCAGAAGTGACATGTGCATGTCACTACCAGGAAGGAACAGCCAGATACTTTCAATGCAGTGGATGCGGTGGATGGCAGACGGCATTCCATACTGATTGGTGATAACACACAGTTTGATTATTCAACAAAATGCCTGTTACAATTTCTGTTGTATAAGTGGGGTTTTAAGTGTAGGAGCATTTGGGTGGGTGAAAAGTCTATTGTGTAAGTGGTCATTTAGTGAGGCGATGGGTGTCTTTCCAAGGGAAGGATTAGTGAACAGGACCACCATATATGCAGGAGTGATCCTTTCTCGTCAGAGCATCGCCAGTGGTTGGATAGCCGGAGAAATTTTGTGTAGTCTAAGAGGAGTTAGGTACCATCTAGAAAAGACCTTGAAGCCATTTTCCTGCGCAGAGACATCGATCGACCCCTTATGAATATAACAGTAGATATTTTCCTAGTCCTCCTCCGAGAGGTCTCGTGAGAGGAAAACAGGATGGAGTACATATCTGAAATCAGGTGTCTCTGCGGGTCAAGAGTTCAGTTTTTATTGCGGTGGTGGCATACTCCCCTGGTGGAGGGATCCAGAACTACCTTCATCTATAGTATTATCACGAGCTTGATATTTTGATTATTATGGTCCAGTTGAGAGACTGATGACTTTGGACTCCTTTTAATTTTGCTATTTGATATATTACCTTTTTAGCATGTAGCACTAACTCTCGGTGGAGCTGCTGGTTTATTGAGGGCTGTTACCTTCACCTTCGCTACCTCTATTTCACCAGAACCGGGTCTAGGGTCCGGTTGAGTTTATCACCACACGATGTAGGCACTGGACACTTGAGTATCTTTTCCAATGCTTTAATAAACAAAAGTTGAAGGAAGTAGCAGGAAAGAGGTAGAAGGAGAGTTGCAGATAAGTTCATTTGGAATTTAGACTTGTAGATGAATGTACTATCTCTTTAGAGTTGAATCTTTGCCCGCCTGGATAGGTTTCTCTCACTAACCTAGCAGCCAGTACGTAGCACGAACAAAAGTCTCTGCCACAGACTTGATTGGAACAAAACCCATACGATCCTCTGCCACAGGATGTAATGGTTTACGATGAATAGCAAACACAGCACTAGAACCTTTAAGCCGACCCCACAGTACTATGCGGTAGGGTTACTTTAGGATACGTCCTCCAACTGAGTCACCAGGCCCCTCTCCAGACCAGCACTCTGCATGATCCTTCCATGACGGGTCCTCCCCTGGGATCTTCTCAGTTGTTCAGCTTCTTCCCTCTAGGATAGACAGCCCAGGACCATTCCTCTGCCGCCGTGGTAGGCCCCAGACAGGTACCACGAGATAGTACTCCTAACACATACCTGTCGGCCAGGAGGGCCAGCAGGTGGAACAAAACAAACCCTAAAACATGGCGTCTGTCCCATAAATACCCTCTCCCAGAATGCAACTCGGAGGACCTCCTCCACCGAGTTATCTCTGGGACAGAGGAGCACTCATACACTTTAGCGTGTTGCCTTTCCAACACCGACCCATGGTGACAACTACACCCACAGGCACAGTGTGAAACTACATGCAACTCAGCCAAGCTGGAACACAGGCAAATCTGACTATGTATGAACAGATAACCCACTAAATTTACCTATAAGCGGTAGATTGAAAATCTACCAGCACTACAAGCGCAACACTTTATTTGTTATTTTCTTACTCTACATAGTTGATGGTTGAACTAAAGTAGATTGTACAATCAGACTGTATAGTATAGTACTTTCTGAGCTGGATGGAATATATTGAATAAAAAATCTGTGTGTTTTCCCTCCCCCTTGCTTTCTCTGAGCTGGATTACAAGAACAATGTCACCTGGGTGTCTCCACCCACTCCCTCCCATTTGCTTACACATATGAGGAAATAGCACAGTGGGTGGAAATAAAAAAGAGATTGTTCAGTAATGAGGAAGGTGTGGCCCAGAGAGGTAAAACACACCCTATTCTGTGATGCAGTAAGGCAGTGCATGATGGGATATGAAGTTTCCTGGATAGTCACATGATGTTACAGGAAGTGATGGGCTAAAATGCATCTTTTGAAAATTTGAAATGAGAGGTGCAGACTGAAGGCTGACATGGTCTAGGTAAGTGGGATGGTCTGGGCAGAAAGGACATTAGAAAAGGTTTCTGTTTATTATGAAAGGTGACATTCAGCCTAAAAAAGTGAACTTAGCCTTTAAGTAGTAAAAAATAAACATTTAATCCCATATAAAATATACCATTAGGAGCGATGGTGATAGATGGTATTACAATACCATCAATACCATACAGTAACTGCAGTCCAGCATGTATGCATTTCACCATGCTGATTACCGTATTTATCGGTGTATAACACGTACAGGCGTATAACACACACATTCATTTTAAGAGGGAAGTTTCAGGAAAAAAACTTAAATTTTAAATAAGGAACTTTGAAGCAAAATAAGGGTCAGTGCCCATCTGCAGCCTCACCATTGCCATCAGTGCAGCCTCATCAGTCCACATCAATGCAGCTTCACCATTGCCATGAATGCAGCAGCCTCACCATTGCCATCAGTGCAGCCTGATTGATGCCCATCTGCAGCCCAGAGGGGACAGGAAGGGGGGCGGGACAAGCGCCAACAGATTACATACAGTGAGAATCTCCTACGATAAACAGAACAGTGGTCCAATGGCGGCCCAGGAGACGGGACTTCCTATTACAGAGACTGCCAAGTAAACAGAAGATTCTCACTGTATGTAATCTGACGGTGCTCATCCCATCCCCCTCCCTGTCCCCTTCGAGGCACCTAAAATTGAAGTATTGGTGTATAACACGCACGCGCTATTTGCACCAGATTTTCATGGTGAAAAAGTGAGTGTTATACGCCAATAAATACAGTAATTATAATACATTGCATTCCTAAACAAAGAGATCATGAACACCCATGGACTTCATACAGTTTTAAAGGAAATGTAGCTGCTATTGGTAAACAGCACCATAGAAATCTATCATATGTGAGTACTGAATAAACCTTACAGTTTAATAGCCAAGTACAGGCAGAGCCCCTCCATGCTCAGGAACATAAATGAGGGACAGTATCACAAGCAAGTATAATGCAGCAACACAAATGCACACATTATGGTCAAAATGTAAAATCATATTCATTTCCACATTGTTTACAATTAATTCTAGCTTAAAAACTTCCGGACCGCCGCACGCCGATATACGTCCTTACTTTGAAGAGGAATATCGTTGTTATGGCAGCAGCTAGCTGCCATGACCCCGGTATCCTCCTCTTCAACCAGCGGTCCAGTTTTCGATAATGGTGGTCTCTGCAGGGGATTTGCCGCAAGATCACTTTTATCAGCAGCGGGAGAGGGGCACCCCCTCCCGCCACTCTCCGGGGCCCTCCGCCAGTTATCAGAGCCGCCGGCAGAGGAGATCAGATTCGCTTCCTTGCTGGGTATGGAGACAAGTGAGGGGAAGATGGCCCCCACCCGTCTCCATACCATTGCGGGGCGGAAGCCACCTCAAAACATCACTTCCGCTCATAGCTCTTAAAGGGCCATTTTTTATTTTTTTTTTAAATGACCAATTTTTTTTTTTCTATTGCATTTTAGTGTAAATGTGAGATCTGAGATCTTTTTGACCCCAGATCTCATATTTAAGAGGTCCTGTCATGCTTTTTTTCTATTACAAGTATATGTATGTTTACATTCCTTGTAATAGGAATAAAAGTGACACTTTTTTAAAAAGAGAACGGTGTAAAAATAAAAAATAAAAGGTAAAATAAATAAGAAATCTTTTTTTTAAACGTGCCCCGTCCCGCCGAGCTCGTGTGCAGAAGTGAACACATACTTGAGCAGCGCCCGCATATGAAAACGGTGTTCAAACCACACATGTGAGGTATCGCCATGATCGGTAGAACAAGAGCAATAATTCTAGCCCTAGACCTCCTCTGTAACTCAAAACATGTAACCTGTAGAATTTTTTAAACCTCACCTATGGAGATTTCTAAGGGTAAAAGTTTGTCGCCATTCCACGAGCGGGCGCAATTTTGAAGCGTGACATGTTGGGTATCAATTTATTCGGCATAACATTATCTTTCACAATATAAAAAAATTGGGCTAACTTTACTATTGTCTTATTTTTAAATTCAATAAAGTGTATTTTTTCCAAAAAAAGTGCGCTTGTAAGACCTCTGCACAAATACGGTGTGATAGAAAGTATTGCAACGACCGCCATTTTATTCTCTAGGGTGTTAGAAAAAAAAAATGTATAATGTTTGGGGGTTCTAAGTAATTTTTTTAGCAAAAAAAATCTGTTTTTAACTTGTAAACAACAAATCTCAAAAAGAGGCTCGGTCCTTAAGTGGCTAGTCCTATGAGCCCTGGTTCACACTGATGCGATTTGACAGTTCAAAATCACATGACAAGTCGCACCCCATTGCCGTCAAACTGTTGCGACTCAAGCCGAGACTTTGAAAAAGGTTCCTGCACTACTTTTTTGGGATTTCATTGCGACTTGCATAGACTTCTGTTAAATAAAGTCGTAAGCCACAATGAAATCAGAGTTGCAAATCGCACTGATCTGTGGCTTAGAAATCGCACGGAAGCAATTTCAAAGCCGCACTGGTGTGAACCACGGCTTACTCTGAATGATCTTGAAGTTTGTAAACATATTTTGTGAAGATCCACACACATTTACTTCCCTGAATTCTCATGACACGTATTTACTATGCGATGTACGGTAAGCACTGCCTTCTCAACTACAAAGGAGCTTAGAGGAGGACTTTCAAGAGGCCAAGTCAGTACAGGAATTACTGCTTGCAGACAGCAAGGTACCATGGGATATGTAGTTCTTAGAAATTGAATGTAATCAATAGAGGAGAAGCTGTAGAGACTGTCAGCAAACAGGCAGCACTCACAACATGAAAAGAGATTTCCCAAGTAAGCCTATACTGGATTGTCAAAAATAACTATTGCCTGTATTGTTATGTTGATTTTATAAAATGAGAGTGTGTGCTGTGATCACAGAACTCATATAAGAGAAGTTTGTGATGTTTTCGATATACATTTATAATGTATTTGTGTCACAGTTTGATTAGCTGTTATTATAAAGGAATCCTAATTTTAGGAGTCCCTCAAATGCTTATGAAATGCACTGTAAATACAGTAAAACCTTGGTTTGAGAGTAACTTGGTTTGAAAATGTATTACAAGACAAGCAAAATTTTTAAATACATTTTGACTTGATATACAAGCGATGTCTTGATATACAAGTAGCGTCGAGTCACAACTGAGTATAAAACAGAACAGAGGTGCCTCTAAGTGTAGCAATATGGTTATATTTAATGAAGGTACAACATTTAGCAAGTCACATGGTTTATAATTAAAACAGGCACATCTAAGTATGCAGGCATCCGGGGTAAAGCTGTCCACATAGACCGTCCTTTATACTGCCATCGACGTCATCCCTTCCACAAGTGCCTGCGGTGGGGAGGATGGTTTATGTGGACAGCTTTACCCCGGATGCCTGCATACTTAGATGTGCCTCTTTTAATCATCAACCATGTGAGTTGCTAAATGTTGTACCTTCATTAAATGTAATCATATTGCTACACTTAGAGGCTCCTCTCTTCTCTTTTAAACTCTGTAGTTCCTGCTGGATTTTGCTTCTAATCTCCTTGTGGATGGATATTTTGTGGTTACACAACCTATCACATTGCTGTAATCTTTTTGAATGGACTATAAACTGAAGGACATATGAATAAATGGTTGTGGAATGAATCATCTGAGTTTCCATTATTTCTTGTGGGGAAATTCGCTTTGATATACAAGTGCTTTGGATTACAAGCATATTTCCAGAACGAATTATGCAATCCAAGGTTTTACTGTACATGCTCTGTGCTTCACATCAACGCAACTAAACATAACAAGTTGCATGGAGAAAATTTATGTGCGAAACAATTCAATATGAATGTTACTGAAAGAGCTGCTAAATACTACAAATACTCAAGGCCTGTACTCAAGGCCAATTTAAACCATTCTAGGTGCATTCATAGTCCTGGTAATGTAGCCATTCCACGTGGGGCTTTTTCTGAGATTACGCTCTGTTTCTTTGTCCTCACAAATTATATGAATCAGCTGATCACCTTTGTTCTGTCTGTACTCTTTGTATAAAAAGAGTTGAAATTTGACATAATGGAGATGGAAGATTAAAGACATCCATATTCTACATTGAATATTTACTGAGCACATTAACATACATCAAAAACTATGATAGTAAAGAGGCAACCTGGGGCTTAGTACATCCCTTGAGACCCTTTAGAACTTTGTCTGCTGCCCTCCTGACCCCAATTATCCCTTTTAAATATTTCTGACCTCAGATGGTACAGAATACATTCTAATAAGAAATGCAACATCACAGAAAATTATCCAGTCTACATATACAGCAGTTAGTGATAGGTGACTCTGTTCGGGTTCTATTTAATAAAATATAAAGTGACGGCAGTAAGACGGCCAAGTGGTCCATCAAGTCTGCCCGGTTTTTGGGTTTTTTTTGTTTTTTTTAGTACATGTTTTTGTATTTTTATTTTGTTATATTTTCTGTCTGAGTATAGATCTATGTTTGCCCCACGCATGTTTGACTGAATTATATGGGGAGGGCATAGGAAGCTAGGCACTGCCATGGATGAAACTATGCAAACAATATTTAAAATAAATATTGTACACGGGAGAGAAGGTCTTTTCAGGTAGCATTGAGGGCAACACTGAAATTACAAACCCTTTGACCGCTTGCCATCCGCCCGCACTAGCAGTACTTTGGGAAGGCAGTAACTCCAGGCCGGGCAATGTACTGGTACATCGCAGCCTTTCTTCTGGGTTCAGCATGTGCCTGTCCCCTGCCAACCTGTGCTGTGATTGGACACAGCACAAGTTTGGCAGCTGATTTCAGCCAATGATTTTGGCTGAAGTCAGCTGATTGACAGAACTGTGTTTTGTGAACAGTGATCTGGCTGTTTCTTCTCCCCAAAACAACCAGATAGTTAAGTAGTTAAGGCAGCCCACATTGAACACATTAAACATTGTTAGGCACACAAATAACCCTTTGATTGACCCCAAGATGTTAACCCCTTCCCAGCCAGTGTCAGTAGTACAGTGACAGTGTATAGTATTCGCACTGATCACTGTATTAGTGTCACTATTGATGTCAGTCTCAGTTAGTCAGTTAGTTTACTTCCCAGCCAGCGTTAGCTAGTGCCAAATCACCCGCAACACTATCACAGTTCCACTATAAGTCGCTGATCACCGCCATTACAGTATAGCTGCATAAAAATCTGTATATATACAATAATTTCTATAACATTGACACAAACCAGTTAATATGCACTCATTGGGATTTTTTTCACCAAAGACATGTAGCAGGATACATTTTGACCTACATTTTTAATGAAATTTTTATTTTTTATTTGATATTTTTTATAAAAGAAAGCAGAAAAAAAACCAATTTATTTTTCAAAATGTTTGGTCTTTTTTCCTTTATATCACAAAAAATAAATAAACCCAGTGATGACTAAATACCAACAAAAGAAAGCACTATTTGTGTGGAAAAAAATATAAAAATTTAGTTTGCGTGCAGTGTTGTATGACCATACAATTGCCAGTTAAAGTAGCGCAGTGCTGAATAGCAAAAAATACCCTGAAGGGGGTAAAACCTTCCGGAGCTCAAGTGGTTAAATAACATGGTTGGGGATATCTTAAAGCAGTACATGGTGTTATGGAACAATACCGTTTTCACAGACAGTCTTAGCGTCAGTGTACACTGGCATATTTGGCTATGGAATAGATTTGTTTTCCTTCAAACTTAGCTTGGCTTACATATTACAGCAGCACTTCATTTTGATTAATTTCAGTTTGGAATAAAAGGTTGTTTTCGGGTAGCTTTAGCAGCGATACCGGTAAATAGAAATTGACCAGTATACTGTGACTGTCCCCGTTTTCACTGATGCAAAACTGTCCTTCTGCTGGCCAATTTTCAGCAAGTTCCTATTCATTATTAGGAGAACACAGATGATACAGCAGTAAAAAAAACTGGCCAGGAGCAGAGCCTTTAAATTAGGGAGAATTGGCTGGAAATGTACTATAGAAAAAAGTACAGGCAGGTGTTTTACTACAAATTAATCACACAAAGTGCAGTGCTTATGACAAGAAACATTAATTACAATAAATTGCAAAAAACTAATAGAAAAATTCTATCCTTTCCAAGAAAGAGTCTATGCATAAGGCTCCATTCACACCTGATTTCAAATCACTGCAAAAACTTGGGATGTGTTTGCGATGCCATTTCTTCTAATGGCACCCCAAATGCGCCGCGATTTTGCAGCGACTGTCATGCGGTAAATAGCGCTGCAATCGCGGCAAATTGCAACGCTGTCCCCCAAAAGAAGCTCATGTTCCTTTTTGAGCAACAAGCATTGCGCATTTGCAAATGCAGCGTGATTTACTTGCGACAATCGCAGCAAAATCACAGAGATTGGAGTGCCATTAAGAAGTAATGGCATTGTAAACGCATCCTGCGTTTGGCAGCGATTTGAAATCGCAGGTGGAATTGTGCCAGTTGGAATTGATTCCACCTGCGATCAGGTGTGAATAAAGCCTAAGTGCTCAGAAAAATAAAAAGTAAAAATTAAATTAAAAAAGTCCACAAGTGTACAAAACGTGCTTCCAATGATCAAAGGAGAACAGAAAACCAACCACAAATCCAGAAGGGCAGGCTCTGAAGAGGAAAAAAGATACCACAGAAGTCCAGTGGAAATGAAAGTGAAGTTGGAGGCTTACCAGAAGTAATTAGCTTTCAAACAAATGAAAAGTCAGGAGCGCATTAGGGGATAAACCCCAAACAAATCCGCAATGAAAGATGTAACAGCCCTCTGACTCACAGCTCCACTCCAACTTCAATCCCGGTCCATAGGGGCATATAAAATACAAATACTCATAGTTCAGTACATGCTTGCAAAGATTTATTAAAAATTAAGAGAAATCCACTCACATTCTGAATTAAATAAACAGACATCACAATCCCATTAATCTGCAGCAATCATAATGTCGACGACCGACTCCTTCTGGTCGACGGCCGCTGAACATGGTCATGTCACATTAGGCACTGGGAACTTTGTGTGATTATTTGTAGAAGGTTTGTATATGTTAACCAGTGCCAGCAGCTGTCCCCTTTTTCTTTCACTTTTATTTCTAGTTTAATTTTAAAATCTAGCACGGAATTTCACATGTTTATATACTGTAGGTGTTTTACTACAAGAATTGAGACCATACATGACACAGCAGGGTAAAACTGGTCAGCAGTAGGACGGTTTTAAATAGTAAGACTAACCCCAAATTTACTACAGCACATGTGCCAAACACGAAGGCCCATGGACCACATCCGGCCTACCGTGCCAATTCACGTGGTCCTTGCTCCCAGGGCCTTTTTTCAGCTTGAATATGATGGAACTCTGTTCTGCCACCTTCACTGCTGGGAGCTACTTGAGCTGGGCCGGGTAGATAAATTGCGAGGAAGCTTTTGGGGGGGGGGAGAAATGAGGACTGTGGAGGGAGATGTGTGCAGAGGTGGGGGATGAGGTAGAGTAGTGCAGAGGTCAGAGCTGAGGAAAGATGGAAGTGAGATGTGGACAGCCTGTGAAAGAGCTGAACCCTGCACACTGTGCATAACAGACCTCTAAACCCTGCACTCTGTATATAGCTCACTCCTTAATCCTGCACTTTGTATCTAGCACACCCTGAACTCTCTAAGATCCTAAGATCCTCCATCCGAATGTGGTTTGGGGGGGGGGGGGGGGCGTGGTTGAGTTCCTGCAGCTATTCTCTGTATAAAAATATATAGTCTTACAAATACAACTGGCCCTTTGAGGACAACCAAAATGCGATGAAACTGAGTTTGACACCCCTGTACTAGAGAGAAAGCTTATGTGATAGGGCTTTACTACAAGAATTAAGATACTACAGAAGATAGAACGGTTTAAAATTGTCCAATAGCAGGGCAGTTTTAATTTGGGATAATAGGACAAAATTTTCTTGATACAAAGAGTATATGCAGGTGTTTTAATACAACAATTAATATACCCCAGATGATACAGCAGTGGAAAATTAGCCGGTAGCCATACATTTTTAAACAGCAAGGCTAGGCCCATATTTACTAGAGACAAAGAGCACAGGCTGGAGCTTTATTACAAGTATTAGGATACTGCAGAGGACAGGGCAAAAAATTGGCTAGCAGCAGGACAGTTTTAATCAGGGATAATAGGCCTAACTTGTGTATATCTATTGTTTATTTTATATATGGGGATGGGGGGCAGCAGTGAATCTCATATGCAGTTTGCCACATTTCCCTACAACAGCTTCTAACTTACTGATACTATAGCTGCTCTGTGCCCTCCCCCCTTTTATAGTGAGGGGGCTGGCATAACCAAACTCCTCCTTATTGGTCCTTCTAAGCTTGCTAGTGGAAAGGTCATATAGTGTATTATTGTTTAAAACTATTTCCCTGGGCAAATCTGCACATAAAATCTTGAACCCCCTAGAATTTGCCTTAAACCTTTTGTAGCGGCGAACCGGTGTTGCATCCCTAACAGCAACCAATGACAGTTCTGTTTAACTTCTAATGGTGTAAATAGGAATAATGCATATTTTATGAAACGCAGTGTTGCATAGGGTGCTTCAAAATTCAATTTCAATAAGTGCAAGAAATACATTTTTTGGAAAACTGATATACATAATGCTGTGCATAGCAGTAACTTGAGGGTTAATCCCCACGGCATCCACCATTAATCATAATGTGTTTCTGGCTGAGTTTCTGCCACAAGGCAAAGTAAATGCATCACCATTGATATACCTTTATGAAAAGAATCAAAGGCAAAATTTAAATTATTAATGCCTCCTTAGGGTGGTCTAAGTTTCTTTTATGAACAATCAGGCCCTTGGATGACCTTCTTCACACATGAAATGGATATCACGTGTTCAGTATGTCAGACTAGCTTCCCTATTTTGAGTGACCTGTAATGCCATATCTAGTTATTTCTACTGAATCAGCAGAAACTCAAATGAATCTTCTGTTTTTCTCTGAGTACACCAATATTCACTTTTATAAACATTGGCTCCTTTATCTTTTTAAAATGTACTCACAGCTATGCCATAACCATTCAGATCACGCAATAATTCCTCTCTCTTAGCACATAAAGGCATCATACAGTAGATGCAGACCACAATGAGCCAATGTACTCTTAAGACACTGTGTATCTTTACATTGAGGAGCACACAGTAGCACCGGAGGTGGTGGAAAAAAGAGCTATAACAAGCACAGGGCAAAAACCAAAGATGTCTGAGATTTTAGTAGTTGGCAAGATGGCCAATAGCATTAGAAAGGGAGCCTAATGAAAAATGGTTTACTTTTTTTATTGAAGAAAAATATCTATTTGTTTTAATTATGGTTGTACCAGAGCATTTGGATCTCCTGATTATATCTCATAGTACTTTCTCCCACTGAAGAATCTACAGTGAGTAAAGGACTGTTACGAAAAAGGAAAGGCCAAAAATACAAAATACATTTTATTAACTCAAATAGTTGTTTGAGTCCATATTTCTTTCTAATTTTTACTGCGGGTCTACTGGTGGTAATTTTTGTTTTTGGCACAGTTGTGACCAAAACGAAGCATGGTAACAGTAAAAGAGAAGGAAACAAGAAAACAAAAATAAACATAAAACTCCAACTCCAGGATATTAGCAAAACCCCCTCCCACCCTCCCAACTAACTACCGGTATGCAAAAAAAAAAAACAATTGCCCGTTTTACCTTACTGAAGCCTGGGGTCCTTCTTTGGGTGTTTACATCACTGCCTGCATGATGTGGACACTTTCTCTTGGTGGAGGTGGAAAAGATAATGAGAAGGGAAAATGTCAGGTCCCTAGGGCAGGAAACTGTGACTTTGATCCATTGCACTGTAGGGTGGCTTACAAAGAGGTGTTTGCAATAAATACTGAGGAGTAAGGTAACTAATGCACAATGCGCTGTTTAATTTTCATTTTTGCTTGGAGTTGGGCTTTAAAGTAGAAGTTCAGTCTATAACTAAAATTCTAGCAAAAATCGCTATGCATACCTTTTCTGCAGCCGATCCGGTCTCCAGCGGTAGATGCTGTGTGGAAGAGGCAGCCGACAACGGCTGGGAAATGCCAGAAAAGCGACGTCACCCATATATTTACTATTGGGCATCCATTGTCTGCTGCCTCTCCTACACACACCTACACAGAGAAGCTGCTGCTAACAGCTCAGTGTGGGACTAGACCAGATCAGCTGCAGAAAAGGTATGTATAGCGATTTTTGCTTTAGTCCTAGAATGTGGCTGCCAGTAGATTTAGAGTAAGTTCATTTTAGGTTAAAATTCTACTTTAAAGCATATGTCCACTTTTCCAGTCAAATTTGAGACAACCCCACTATATGTAGGTTATGGGTTCCCATTCACAAACCATATCTAAAAAATTGTAAAAAAAATATAATTCAAAATTTTTAGATTAAGGAGAAGGTGTCATGGATGATTCTAATAATTTTTGCAGTCTTGAGTGTCTTTTTTTCCACACTATCCCTCATTAACATATGTAGCACCCTCTAATGTGCTAGAAGGATAGTGTATGTTTTTTTGTGAGAGTAGCAGTGGCAGCTGGTGCTCAAAATTTGCAAAAACATCAATTGCAGCCACTGTACCCATCATATGCAGCCACTGTGCCATCAAATGCAGCCACTGTGCCCATCATATGCAGACTCTGTGCCCATCGTACCACCGTGCCATCATATGCAGCCAACTGTGCCCATCATATACAGACTCTGTGCCCAGTAAATGCAGCTACTGTGCCATCAAATGCAGCCAACAGTGCCCATCATATGCAGCCAACTGTGCTCATCAAATGCAGCCACCTGTGCCCATCATATGCAGCCACTGTGCCATCAAATGCAGCCAACTGTGCCCATCATATGCAGACCCTGTGCCCATCATATGCAGCCACCTGTGCCCATAATATGCAGCCAACTGTGCCCATAATATGCAGCCACCTGTGCCCATAATATGCAGCTACCTGTGCCCATAATATGCAGCCACCCGTGCCCATCATATGCAGCCACCTGTGCCTATCATATGCAGCCAACTGTGCCCATCATATGCAGCCACCTGTGCCCATCATATGCAGCCAACTGTGCCCATCATATGCAGCCAACTGTGCCCATAATATGCAGCTACCTGTGCCCATAATATGCAGCCAACTGTGCCCATCATATGCAGACTCTGTGCTCATCAAATGCAGGCAACTGTGCTCCAGCAATTGCAGCCTTTGTGCCCATAATATGCAGCCACTGTGCCCGCCAGCCATCTGCCCGGGCACTTACCCCATCCTGGTGGTGGGCCGGACACCTGAATAGGGGGTGGCTACAGTGACCGAGAAGGTGGCTGGAGAGAGGGGGGGTTGCCCGAGGGTCCTTAATGGACTCACCGCCACTGGAGAGTAGGTACATTTCCAGGCTTGGCTGGCAGTCAAGCCTGGGTGTGTTTCGATCTGGGTTTGGAGTGACTCAGAGCAGAGCTGGTTGACTCACAGGCAGCATTACCAAGACCTCCCACTTCTTTCCAGAATGTTCTACTGTTTTCTGGAAAGGAAGGAGGAGAGGGGGTTGGTGCTGTCTGGGGTGTTCTAAGGAGCCATGACTAATCCTCAATCTGGTCTCCTTGAATACCTAGGGTCAGCCCAGCTAGGGGAGTTGTTTGGGAAGAAGCTGGAGATGGATTGCTAGGCTGTTGTGGCCTTTGGGGGAGCGCCCCAGTCTGTGGAGGGGTGACCTTGGGCCTGGGGTTCGGGTGCGAACAGGACCGTTCTCACGACACATGGAGGTGTCCCAGACAGGTGGCACAAGAGCAAGGGTGCGAACAGGACCGTTCTCACGACACATGGAGGTGTCCCAGACAGGTGGCACAAGAACAAGAGAGGACAGCGGGAGAGCAATGCCAGGCAAAGTCTCCAGGAGAGGAACAGCAGGTCGCAGCCAAGAGGGCTGGTGAGTGTCACACAGTCGGGAGATCTGGATGAAACACTTGAGAGGACTGGGAAAGTGCAGTCTGAGATGGGTGCAGAGCCAGAGGTATGTCTGGTTCTGCTCATCTTCCCCAGCGATTTGGGGGTGATCCAGTTCAATGCAGAGGGTTTCTCATCCAGGTTGAGATTTACTTTGAGATGCTGCCCCAGGCGTTTGCCACGAACAGAAGCAAAGTAGCTTTTGTGATATCTTTGCCTTCTGAGAGAGCCTTGGCCTGGGCAAACCCTCTATGGGAGACGCAAAGTTGAGTTACCCTGACTTTGTGGCCTCCTTTAAAAGGGTATTTGAGGTTCCCGCACGCTCCGCTTCTGCTGCCAAGTGCCTCATGTCCATCAAACAGAGTACAAGAACTGTTGCTGACTACACCATTGAATTCCATACTCTGGCAGCAGAGGTTGCTTGGAACAATGAGGCCCTCATGGCTGCTTCTTCTCATGGTCTCTCGGATTCCATCAAGGATGAGATAGCAGCCTGAGATATACCCACTGAGCTGGAGAGGTTGATCACGTTTGCCATTCTCATTGACTTCAGACTCAGAGAAAGACTCTCTTTTAAGGAGCGCTTGCGGAAGCCTCCTGTACGTTTGCCTCTGAGCTTTGCAGTCCCACCCGTGCCTCCCTCATTTCCCATGCCTCCTGGTACCGAGTTGGTCAGTGAAGATGAACCCATGCACTTGGGCTTCACGCGTCTCTCTGCGGATGAGAGGAGGAGGGAGAGATTGTGCCTTTATTGTGGCCAGGCAGGTCACTTTTTGAAGTCTTGTCCTACCCGTCCAGGGAACGCCCGAACCTTGAGGTCCTGTCATGGACAGACCTTGGGTGGCATTTTTTCGTCCCCAGTTATCCAGAAAGACAAGCCCCTGAGTTCGGTCACCCTTTCCTGGGTTGAGTCGTCCATCGAGATACAGGCTCTAATCGACTCTGGGGCTGCAGGCCTGTTCATTGATGCTGCCTTTGTATCGCAGCACTCGATTCCGCTGCAGCTGCGTGATACTCCACTTGCCATTGAGGCTCTTGATGGGAGACCTCTACAGCCTGCCCATGTGACTCATGAGACGGTTCCATTGTTCATGGCCGTAGGGGCTCTTCACCATGATATAATTCAATTCCAAATAATTTCCTCACCTAGGTTTCCCCTGGTTATTGGTTAACCTTGGTTACAGAGGCACAACCCCTCTTTTGATTGGCTCCATGCTGAGGTTCTCTCCTGGTCACCACAATGCAGTGAGACATGCTTCCAGAAGGTAGCCAAGGTCCTGTGCACCTCTTCACTCTCCTCACTGCCGGAAGAGTACCGCGATTTTAGCGGTCTTTTGCCTCCACACCGGCCTTATGATTGTGCAATTGACCTTCAACCTGGTGCCATACCCCCTCGTGGCCGGGTTTACCCTTTGTCGGTCTTGGAGGATAAGGCCATGGAGGAGTATGTTGCAGACGCAAATCCTCGTCTCCTGCTGGTGCTGGTTTCTTCTTTGTGAAGAAGAAGAGCGGTGAACTGAGACCTTGTATTGATTATAGGGGTCTCAATCATTTCACGATTAAGAATGCCTACCCGATTCCATTGATTACAGAGTTATTTGACCGCCTCAAGTGAGCAATGGTTTTCACAAAGCTTGATTTGAGAGGGTCGAACAATCTCATGCGGATTAAGGAGGGCGATGAGTGGAAAACTGCGTTTAATACCAAAACAGGCCATTATGAGTACCTCGTAATGCCTTTTTGGCCTTTGTAACGCCCTGGCAGTTTTCCAGGAATTTATTAACAATGTCCCCCGAGATTTGTTGCAGTTATGTGTGGTGGTTTATCTCGATGATATCCTCATATTTTCCAAGTTCCTGGAGAGCCACCACACAGATGTCTGTCGTGTGCTTCAGAAATTAAGAGAAAACAATCTCTATTGTAAACTGGAGAAGTGCAAGTTCCATCATGAACAGGTTAAATTCCTGGGCATTTCCACTGCTGTTTTTTCGATGGACCCAGAGAAACTTTCGGCAGTCCTACAGTGGCCCCGACCCGTGGGTTTACGCCCTCTGCAGCGTTTCCTGGGCTTTGCCAACTATTATCGTTAGTTTATTCGTAACTTCTCGTCTCTGGTCAAGCCCCTGACTGATATAACCAGAAAGGACGGTAACCCATAGAGTTGGTCTCCGGAGTCCATTGAGAGTCTCAAGGCTGCCTTTGTTTTTTTTCCTGTGTTGGCACATCCTGATCCTACGTTGCCTTTTATCCTAGAAGTTGATGCTTCTGAGACTGGAGTTGACGCCCTTCTGTCTCAACGTCCTAACTCTGAGAGCGCTATGCATCCGTGTGGCTACTTTTCCAAGAAATTGTCACCTGTAGAGTGCAATTACGGGACTGGTGACAGAGAGCTCTTGGCGATCATTTTAGCCCTGAAAGAATGGAGACATCTCCTTGAAGGTACCACTGTGCCGGTTCTTATTCTTACTGACTATAAGAATCTCACATTCTTGTCTAAGGCTAAGAACCTCTCTCCCAAAAGGGCGGGTTGGGCTCTTTTCTTGTCGAGCTTTAATTACATTGTCTCTTTCTTACCCGGTACAAAGAATGTAAGGGCTGACGCCTTGTCACGACAATTTTCATCCACTTCCAAGTTGGGGTCGGTTCCGGTTCCTGTGATTCCTCCTGATCGTATTCTGGCTACGGTTCGCACCAGTCTTACTTCTCCTTTGGGTGACAAAATTCTTGCTGCTCAGGTCCATGCTCCTCCTGAGAAACCTTGTGACCGCTGCTTTGTCCCAGAGAGTCACCGTATTGCCGTGCTCCAGACTTACCATTCTCTCAAGGCAGCTGGCCACCCTGGGAAGAATCAACTCGTTTGGGCCATTTCCCAACAATTCTGGTGGCCTAGTCTATGGGCTGATGTAACTGCCTTCATAGCTGCCTTCGTAGCTGCCTGTTCCGTGTGTGCTCAGAGTAAGACTCCAGAGTAAGACCTTCCAGTGGGCCTCCTACAACCCATACCCAATGGAGAGATGCCCTGGACCCACCTGTCTATTAATTTCATTGTGGAGTTACCCAACTCCCAAGGCAACACTGTTATCCTTATGGTGGTTGAATGGTTCTCAAAGATGTGTCATTATATTCCACTTAAGAAGCTGCCCACTTCTAAGGAACTGGCTTCCATTTTTGCTCGGGAGATCTTTCGCTTACATGGGCTACCCAAGGTGATTGTCTCGGACAGGGGTAGTCAGTTTGTGTTCCAGTTCTGGTGAGCCTTTTGTGCACAGTTGGGAATTCAGCTTGCTTTCTCCTCTGCGTATCACCCGCAGTCTAATGGGGCTGCAGAATGAGCCAATCAGTCCTTGGAGCAATTCTTACGTTCATCATCAACAACTGGTCAGACCTATTACCGTGGGCAGATTTTTCTCACAACACTGCCTTGAATTCTGCTTCCCGATTGTCCCCGTTTATGGCGAATTATGGTTTCCAACCTTCCATGTTGCCAGACTTGTTTGTTCCGCAGAGTATTCCTGCATTAGAGGAGCATCTCCGTGGTCTTCGTTCCACTTGGGCACAAGTTCAGGAGGCTTTGCAACATGCTAACGACAGGTACAGACTCCATGCTGACCGCAGACGCCTGCCTGCACCTTCCTACCAGGTTGGGGTCAGAGTCTGGCTGTTGTCTCGCAACCTCTGACTTCGTGTTCCTTCTTTGAAGTTTGCACCATGTTTTATTGGGCCTTTCCGTATCCTTCGCAGGATTAACCCAGTGGCTTATGCCTTGGACCTTCCTCCTAGTATGCGCATCTCAAATGTGTTTCATGTCTCCTTATTGAAACCTTTGGTCTGCAATCACTTAACCACCTCGGTGCCACATCCTCAACCTATACAGGTTGGGAACCATGAGGAGTATGAAGTATAATCCATTGTTGACTCCCGTAGGTTCCGTGGGCGCATACAGTACCTAGTGCTTTGGAAGGGGTACGGTCCAGAGGAACGCTCTTGGGTCTCATCCTCGGACGTACATGCCCCTGTCCTCCTCCATGATTTCCATAGACGTTTTCCCCTCAAGCCCGGTGGTCCTCCGAGGGGGAGGGGTAGTTCCCCCTTGGTACTGTCATGCCTGGGCTCAGCCCTTCCTTCTCTGAGCTGGCCGCTCAGCTGTCGGCTAATTGCCAGCTCCCATCTCTCTCCACAGTTACCCAGCTGTTGTTAATTCTGCTCATCAGTCCTGCCTACTTAAAGTCGTCCAACTCACTTGATCTCTGCCTTGCCTTTGTCAACATCACAGAGACTTTCTCCTGCGTTCCTGTTGAAGACTTGCTCGGCTGACGTTCCTTCTGGCTCCTGATTCTGCTTGCTGTACTACTACGTTTATCTCTGGCTCTCTGACATTTGCTTGGCTGACTACCCGATCCAATTACTGAACTCTGGCTTCTTTTGACTATGCTTACTCTGTTTACCTTATTATTATTATTATTATTATTATTATTAATAAACAAGTGTGATTTAACTATACTTCTGTCTTGGTCTGATTCATGGTTCCTGATAGTTGTGCTACCCTGTTTCCCCCAAAATAAGACCTAGTGTGATTGTCGGTGATGGCTGCAATATAAGCCCTACCCCCCAAATAAGCCCTACCCTGTTTCCCCGAAAATAAGCCCTACCCTGAAAACAAGACCTACAAGGACTTTAACTAGGGCTTATTTGGGGGGTAGGGCTTATATTGCAGCCATCACCGACAATCACGCTAGGCCTTATTTTCGGGGAAACAGGGTATGTTATTGGGATCATGTAACAAATATAAAGTAGGTGTAACCCTAAGTTGGCTGCAAAAGTAAGAACACATTTTAAGTAAGAAGTAATACAAGCAACTCATACCTAAATGTCAGAGAATAGAAGGGTAAGAATTGGTGTGTTAAAGGGGATGTAAGTCAGAAGTTTTTTTTTATCTTAAGGCATTCTATGCCTTAAGATAAAAAGCCTTCTGTGTGCAGCAGCCCCCTTAATACTTACCTGAGCCCCATACTGATCCAGCGATGTTGCACAAGAGACTCGGCTGTTCGGGACTCCCCTCCTCATTGGCTGAGACAGCAGCATGGCGCCATTGGCTCCCAGTGCTGTCAATCAAAGACAGTGAGCCAATGAGATGAGAAAGGGGCCGGGGCTGTGGCGCCGTGTCTGAATGCACATACGGAGCTGCAGCTTGGCTCGGGTGCCCCCATAGCAAGCCTAACAGGAGGGAGGGACTAGGAGCGCTGAAGAGGGACCTGGGAAGAGGAGGATTGGGGCTGCTCTGTGCAAAACCACTGCACAGAGCAGGTAAGTATGACATGTTTGTTATTTTTAACGAAAAAAAAAACAAGACTTTAGTATCACTTTGTTTATAACCGGAGCAAGGCCATGAAACTTGAGCATAAAGTTATCGCTGTAAGCTATTAAAGAACTTTTTTAAAACTTTGACGTTAATTTGACACTTGAGATGAAATGATTTGCCCATGTCTTTTTATTTTCAGCTAGTTTTGTTCAGTCTCAGTCAAAGACAGGTGAAATTCAGAGATAAGAGCCTGACAAGCTCACAGAGCAGAGCTTTGTTTGATGCTTCTTGGTGAGCTTCCTGTTCAGGCTTATTCTCAGACGTCTCTTAGCTGGATGAAGCTTCCTGAGGCTCAGCATGCTGCTCTGGCTGAACTACGGAGGACAAACAATTGCTTTGGTTTGATCTCTTGATTGTTTTTATTTGGGACCAAACATCATTTCCTTGGGTTAAACAAAGTAAAGCAAAGAAATGTCCACAGCTAACACTGCACAATTTCTAAAGTTCATAGCCTATATATTAAGAGGTATTTGCTTATCCCACAATAATGGGAGGAAGCCTCCGTTTTAATTATGTTGCTTGTAATTATAGTTGTGGATAATGTAGAGATAAACTATAAGGACTTTAAGCCATAGACGACACAAACTGTAATAACAGTATTTTCTGTACATGCTGAGTACACTGACATCTTGCAGGCACAGCAGGGTTATAATTAAGAATATAAATATCTTGATATAAAGATAGTTGGCGCTAAGAAGTGCAGCGCAAATGTCCTGCAGTAGAGCACTTGCCTGCTAGGGATGAGTGAAATTAGTTTTCGCTTTCCTGAAAATTCAGAGAATATCTATTCTAGACATTATGTCTAAATTTTTCCATTTGGCAAAATTATTGGAGCCAATTACAAAGGTGAAGTTAAGGTGGTTGTTGGTGGTTTTTAAAGTGTGCAGTTGACTTTAAATGACTACTGAGGTTTTGGGAAGCTCCTTTCAATTCATTATCCACTTGACCTCTGGAAGATTTACCCCCCTTCATGACCAGGTCATTTTTTTGCTATACGGCACTGAGGTACTTTACCTGACAATTGTGCAGTCATGTGATGCTGTACATAAATTACATTTATGTCCTTTTTTCCTCAAATAGAGCTTTCTTTAGGTGGCATTTGATTACCACTGGGTTTTTTATTTTTTGCACTTTAAACAGAAAAAAACAAACATTTTTGAAAAAATAAACAATATTTTTTACTTATATAAAAACTATAAAACATATCCAATAAAATCATTTCAAAAATCTAATTTCTTCATAAATGTAGGCCAATATGTATTGTATTGTATTTTGCTACATAGTTTTGGTAAAAAAAATCCCAATAAGCGTAAATTGGATTGGATTAGATTGGTTTGTGCAAAAGTTCTAGAGTCTACAAACTATGGGATATATATACTGTCATTTTTTTTTTTTTTTTATTATTTTTATTATACTAGTAATGGCGGCGATCAGCGACTTATGGTGGGACTGCAATATTGCAATGGTCAATCAGATAACTTTTGACACTTTTGTGGGAACCATTGACACTAATACAGTGATCAGTACTATAATGCCCCGTACACACGGTCGGACTTTGTTCGGACATTCCGACAACAAAATCCTCTGATTTTTTCCGACGGATGTTGGCTCAAACTTGTTTTGCCTACACACGGTCGCACAAAGTTGTCGGAATTTCCGGTCGCCAAGAACGCGGTGACGTCAAGCACGTACGACGAGACTAGAAAAGGCCGGTTCAGAACCAAGCGCGGCACCCTTTGGGCTCCTTTTGCTAATCTCGTGTTAGTAAAAGTTTGGTGAGAGACGATTCGCGCTTTTTCAGACTCGTGGCTTTCAGATCGTTTTCTGCCGTTCAGTTTGTGCTTGTGGGTTTGTATCTGCTCTTCAGTGCGTGCAGTCAGTTCGTATTGGAGTTTTCTGTGCGATCTTGTCCGCTCGTTGCTGTTTTTCAGGTCGCTCTTCACAGGCCTTGCTGTTCTTCAGTGCGTTCTGTTACTTCGTTCTGAGCAGCCGACCGTTTTCTAGCCATGTTGCGTATGCGTACTCCTCGTAGAGTTCGTGCTGTGCGGGGGCTTGGTGTTGGGGTCCTGACCTTGACACAAGTCCAGTCCATGAACAGGGTGGGGAGGAGTTCATGGACCAAGAATTGGTTGCTTCAGCGTGACCAGTTCTGTCATATGCCTTTGCTCCGTGAGATCCGTGAGAATAATCCTGATGATTTCAGGAACTTTCTCAGGATGACGGACCCCGTATTTCACCGTTTGTTGGCTTCGCTGACCCCCTATATCAGCAGGCAGGATACCTGCATGAGGCAAGCCATCACTCCGGAGCAGAGGTTGGTCGCTACCTTGCGGTATTTGGCCACAGGGAGAAGCCTGCAGGACCTCAAGTTCTCGACAGGCATCTCCCCCCAGGCTCTGGGGATCATTATCCCAGAGACCTGTTCTGCCATCATCCAGGTCCTACAGAAGGAGTATATGAAGGTAAGGTATCCTTTTATATCACATTTTATTGTATTGAATGTTTGATAATATATTGTATTTCTTTCCTCATTCCCTAATTACCATGATTGTATTATGCTGTGAATGTCCCCTTTGTCCTCATGCATGCTGGATTTTTATGTAATTATTATTTTAGGTCCTTCATACATATTTGCCCTTCAATAACCTCCCCAGCATGGTGTCTCCTGCCCTATATTCACCTCATGTAGTTACTTAACAATGTATTTTATCAGCTCCATAGTAGTGCTTTACCCCAAACACCCCCTAAAAAGTTTGGAAATGTTATTTTTGATTTAAATTCAGGCAGAGGGCCAGAGGCTTTTTTTTGTGGTGTCCCCAAATTTTTTGTAACCCTCCCTCCCCCAACTGCTAAGTCAGCTGATCCCAATTCTCTATCCTCAATCATCTATCTGCTGACTTTGCCAAACCCATACACACTATACCCATCTCTTTAGTGCTCAGATTTATGGATGAATTCCCCAAAGCATGTAGTGCAAGGGCCTGCCTGTATACTTTCCAATGATACTGTTTAAAGTTCTTGTATCCTATTATGATCTTGATAGGTAATAGCAGAATGTTCAAATGTCCTCAAATGTGTACAGTGTGTATTTATATCTTTGTATTATGACACTTCTTACCTGTCCAGTGGGCTGCCAATAGTGTAACTAAGGAGGGGCTGTTCCAAGTAATACGCTGTATTTAGGCATTCATCTCTCAATGAAGTGAAGAGGGTTACCTGTCCAAGAGTTCCCCCCCCCCTATAATGTTAGAAATGGCCCATGAGAGGGGGGGGGGGAATATGATAGGTGTACCTTATACTTTGTTGTTGTTAAATTCCCCTTAATAAATGCTATCTGGAGGTTGACCCATAATGTTTGTGTCTAATCTGCTTGCCAGGTTTCTGTGAAAAAATAGTAATGTTTATTGTTTTTTCCTCAACAGTTTCCTTCCACGCCACAGGAATGGCAGACTGTGGCCTCCCACTTTGCCCAGCGGTGGGACTTTCCTAACTGCGGAGGGGCAATTGATGGGAAACACGTCCACATCGTCCCACCACCCAACTCGGGGTCGTACTATTATAATTACAAGGGGTTTAATAGTATAGTGATGTTGGCGGTGGTGTCGGCTAATTACGACTTCTTGTATGTGGACGTGGGGAAGAATGGCCGGATGTCCGATGGTGGAGTGATCGCCCAGATGGAGTTCTACAGGCGTCTCCAGAATGGCAGCTTGGACTTGCCACCTCCAGAGGACAATGTTGAAGATCTCCCATTTGTGTTCGTTGCTGATGAAGCATTTGCGCTGGGGGACCACCTGATGCGGCCATTCCCGATGAGGACCCTCACCCCGGAACAGAGGGTTTTTAATTACCGGCTGGCCAGAGCCCGAAGAGTGGTGGAGAACACATTTGGAATCCTGGCCAGCCGGTTCCGATTATTTATGACACCCATCCATATGGCGGAGTATAAACTGAACCATATAATACTTGCCTGCTGTGTTCTCCATAATTTTCTACGAAAACATTCAGCCAACTATGCTGGCTCAGTTGGGCCTGAGGCCGGAATCCCAAATACATCAACAATGACGGCACTTGAAAGCGGCCGTCCTGGCTTGCCCTCCCTGAATGCCCGTGATGTCCGGTTACGATACCTGGAGTTCTTTGCGGGTAGGGGGGCTATCAATATGCCAGACAATATGTGACACCTTTTTCAAATAAAAAACACCCAAAAGAAATTCTTGGTGGACATTTACTGCTTGTGTTTGTTTTAGCTGACCCTGACAGAAATGTGTTGAGTGCAGAAAATGTCGTGATTGGGTAACCTTATAAAAAACAGTGTTGGCTGGTACTTCCTAAATGCAAAAACACATTTCACTACAAGTGCACTTGCAACTGCACTGAACCTGCACTTGTAGTGCAAAGAGGATTTGCCCTTAGGAAATAACCCCCATTTGTGCATAAAACAACAATTACATCACCCCAAAAGTGTTGTAGTGTTGAGACAATAATCCACACATTCTTGAGTAAGGCACTTTTTTATACCTGCACAATCACATGCGCATTTACCAAAGGTTTTTAAAACAAACCAACATGTTTGATGTATAACAATGTTTGCAGTAGCATTATGAAAAATCAAAATATCCATTTCAGATAAAACAGGCCTGTGTAAAACCAACAAGAAAGCCAAAAAACTTGAACTTACAAAGTTCACATTAGGTAAAACCTGAAGGCTATATCAGACATCAGTATTTAGGAACTGGGTTTGATATAGCGTTCAGATGGGGGGAAATCACCCCTGGAAAAGCCAAATTTGGAAGATGCACACCAATTTACAAATGTCCACATGTGCTATCTGCCATCATGGGGGATCAAGGGACGTGTTTGGGGGGAGCAAGCCCTTCCTCAACGCTACTTTATAATTGAGGAAGGGGTTGCCCCCCCAAAACGCGTCCATTGATCTCCCGTGATGGCAGATAGCACATGTTGGCACACTGTGTGCATCCTCCAAATTTGGCTTTTCTAAACATTGAAAAAAGTTTGGTACGATAAAACAGGTGATTTTGTGGGGTTTAAATTCGCCCCAAAACATCAATGATGTTATTATTTTTTTTAATAACATCACTGATTTGTTGATGTATGTTTTGCAATTGGAGATTACACCCCATGATCTCCCCGATGAGTATCTGGGCACTTTCAGATGTAAAGCGTTCTGGATCCCTCACATCACGATCACCTAAAAAGAGATAAAGAACAAAAAAAAGGTCTCAAAAATCTGCCACCATCCATCTCTTTTACCTGAGTCTGTGGTCGCAGACACTCACCTGTTGTGGTGCCAATCTCCAGCACGTCTTCTTCTTCCTCCTGCTCAGCTTCTTGGGTTGGTATTTCCCCTTCTTCCAGAGAGGGGGGGTCTCTGGTCTCCTGGGATGAGGGGTGTCCGAGTCTTTTCTCCCCTATGTAAAACAAAAATGGTATACTTAGCACACAGATATTTGATGGCAGAACTATAGAAATAGGAAACATTGCTTGGAAGTGGGGTACAATTGTCTATTTTAGCCGAGTTCCAAGATGTATATTTTTTATTGCCCTTTGTCAAGCTGCAATACTTTACCTGTTTGGTACAAGCTTAACAGATGGAGACCCCCCTATAGTATACACTGGAGCACCTGTGTGGCCCCCTAATAAAAATGGTGTTCTTGTGTCCCACACTAGTGCTCCAGTGTCCAGATGTGAAAACAGCTGCTCAGTGTCCTCTCCTTACACACAATCTAGTTTGCATTTCATTCTAGTAACAAACCCATCTACACAAACAAATATTTGGCATCCAAGTAGGCCCCCAAAAATGTGTGAAAATGCATATGGCCTAAACAATGGTGTTCTAGAGGCCGAAAGAAAAATGTTTGATACGAACGAATAATGTGCCCATGAACATTAAAGTTGACCTTTGGAAACGTTACAACTAATCAAAGCATATGGAGCAGAACGAACGTAATAAAGACAGAAAGAATAGGAACACAGCACAACTACTTACTTTTTTGCAGCACTCTCCGGATCTTTCGGTACTGCTCTGGCTCTCTCAACTTCAGGTCCGACCACCGCTTCCTGAGCTGATCTTTAGACCTTCGTACCCCGAAATTCCGCTCTAGACTCCTGACCACTTTCGCCATGATTTTGGCCTTTCGAATATTGGGGTTGGGGTAAGGCCCATATTTTCCGTCATAGTCGGACTTCCTCATGATGTCTACCATCTCCAACATCTCCCCAAACGACATATTTGTGGCCTTAAAACGTCTCCTTCTGGATCGGGACGTGCCTGGATTCGCCCTTTCCTCCTCCTCCTCCTCGTTGCTACAATTAGCCCGCACCTGCTGTATGTCCGCCATCATGCTCTTCCCCCACTGCGCCGAATGAAAAGGGGCGGGGAATACACTAGAAAGAACGTCAGGGGCGGGCGGAGTTACACGCATGCGCGCAGTGTATATAAAACGTAACACGCGTGCGTATTACGTTTGATCTGTGAGCGGAGGAAGGAACATTGAACGCGGCGATCGTAAGAACGAAGGTAAGAGACAAACTTGGGCCTATACTGCTTCTATAGATTGAGGCCTATATTGTAACAAGATTAGGAGAGTTTGGTGTGACATTAGGCTTTGTCTTGTGTTGTGTCTTGCAGTGAACATGGATATGGTACTGAAAGATCAGGACTTCATTTCAGTCTTCATAGAGATGCTAAGGGAGCTGCCCTGTCTGTGGGAGATTAAACACCCCCATTACAAGAACCAAGCAAAGAGGAAGGCAGCACTGGAGCAATTGTGTGAAATTGTGAAGCAGGTGATCCCCACGGCAGACATCACTTTTTTAAAGATTTTCATTGGTGGCCTGAGGAGCACATATCTGAGGGAGCGCAATAAAGTCCTTGATTCGCAGAGATCCGGAGCAGCAGATGACATCTATGTCCCCAGGATGTTGTACTACGACAGGCTGCACTTTCTGGCAGGCCAGACTGAACCCAGGTCATCACTCTCCAGTCTTCCTTCCACGCTTCCTTCCCCCCCGGCTGAGGCTTCTGACGCCCAACCTGGGCCTTCCAGGCCACATGTGGAGGAGCCCAGATTGAGCCAGGTATAGCATTCCTCTAAATATTTCTGCTTGTACAATCAATGATGTTAACTAGATGTTAGTTGGGAGTACTAATTTATGATTGTGATTGATGATGCAAAAACTAAAACCATGTCCCTTTTTCATACACAGGGAAGTCTCAGCCAGGAGGTGGCCGGGCCGAGCCGGCTGGCTGATCTGCAGGTCCTTCCACCCCCCCTGGAAACAGAAAGTGGCAGTAGGAGGAGTACCCTAGAGGAGGCTGCTATCAGATTTTTTTGTAGGGCTACAGAGGTCCTGGGAGCACCCCACACCAGGCAGGAGAACATTGCTGCATTCATAGCCTATAAAATGCAGAGGATGGAGGAGGGCCAAAAAGCCATGTGTGAGGCCCTCATATCAGAGGCTCTGGCGAAAGGTATGAGGGGCCAAATTACACCTCAAACACACCTTCGCGATGGTCCTCCTCCTCCTCCTGCAGGTCCTACTCCTCCTCCAGGTCCTACTCCTCCTCCTGCCACATCTCCAACTGCACAGCCACAGCCCGGAAGGAAGTGTGAAAGGAAGACCAGACAGTGAGGACCCTGGATCCAGTCTGGTCGGCCAAAAGATGCAGCCTCTTGTGGTACCACAGCCTGGGGACACTGATGTCATCTGCTGCTATCCGGATCTCTGTGAATCCCAGACCAGACTGCCCTCCCTTACATATGGACTCCTCAGGCCACCAATTTTGATGTTGAAGAATTGATGTCTGCCGTGGGGGTCCCAGGCTTCACTAATTTCTCCTGTTGATCCAGTGTTGCCTTCCTCTTTGTTTGGTTCTGAGCCCTTAATAAAGGATTTTTGTTTTGAATTATACTCTCCTATGTGTTTTACTTCAAAAATGATGGTTTGTTTGTGAGGATTCAGGTACATTTCTAATATACAATGTGAAATGAACAAGGGACACCAACAACAAAAAATCTCATGGAGATTAAATAATAAAAGATATCAATGGTGTTGGGGTAACTTGCCACACAAAACACACACAAAAATATTCTGGAGTAAAAATAAAAATAACATTGAACAAAGATCAGCCTTGGAAAAAATCCAAACATTAAAGAAAAAAAAAGGCTTAAAAACAAAAAAAAAAAAACATAAAAAATATAAAACTGTCAGATGTGACAACTAATAACAATATATTGAGGGAATCCCACTAAAAAAACACAAATAAAACTTTGTGAGAAGTGTGTGTGAATATGAGCAGCAAAACTACTTAATTCTTGTCGCATTATAAAGAAGAAGAGAGTGCGCTGTATTAAACCATTTTTTACATTGCAGCGTGACGAAAGTGCTGTATCCATTGCGAACGCTAAGTTTACCAGAACGAGCTGTCCCGCGTCAGAATTTCTTCTGAGCATGCGTGGCACTTTGTGCGTAAGAACAGGCCACACACGGTCGGAATTGACGCGATCGGATTTTGTTGTCGGAAAATTTTATCTCCTGCTGTCCAACTTTGTGTGTCGGAAAATCCGATGGAAAATGTCCGATGGCGCCCACACACGGTCGGAATTTCCGACAACACGCTCCGATCGGACAATGTCCATCGGAAAATCCGACCGTGTGTACGGGGCATAAATGTGCACTATCACTGTACTAAAGACACTGGCTGGGAAGGGGTTAAACATCTAGGGTGATGAAAGGGTTAAATGTATGCCTAAACAGTGTTTTTGCGTATCATGTGTGCTGCTTTCACTAAGGGATGTGCTGGATTTTATTCCCTGCTCTGCATGGAAAGAAAGTTCATCACAACCCTGCTGTCAGGACAGAGCTTTGCATTGTTTACATACGCAGAGCACCGTCAAGCCTCTATCCTTAACGATTGGCGCAATAGCGTCCACCTGTGTGTAATTTAATCTCAGTATAAATACATCTGCTCTGTGAAGCCCTCAGAGGTTTGTTAGAGAACCTTAGTGAACGAACAGCATCATGAAGGCCAAGGAACACACCAGACAGGTCAGGGATAAAGTTGTGTAGAAGTTTAAAGCAGGATTAGGTTATAAAAAAAAATATCCCAAGCTTTGAACATCTCACGGAGCACTGTTCAATCCATCATCCAAAAGCCTATGGTCCATGGTAAATCTGGAAGAGCTGCAGAGATCCACAGCTCAGATGGGAGAATCTGTCCACAGGACAACTCTCAAGCCTCGTACACACGATCGGATCGTTGGCCAACAAAACCGTGGAATTTTGTCCGAAGAGTGGTGGCCCAAACTTGTCTTGCATACACACGGCCACACAATTGTTGGCCAACAATTACGAACGTAGTGACGTACTAGACGTACTACGTGGTTTTTCAGCTTTTTAGCGTCACCCTTTGGGCTCCTTCTGCTAATTTCGTGTTAGTAAAAGTTTGGTGAGTGTTGATTCGCGCTTTTCATTTCGCACTTTTCATTTCACAGTTTTCAGTTCGCACTTTTCAGTTCGTTTCTGAACGGCCGTTCGTCAACCAGACATGTTGCGGAATCGGAGGAGATAACGTGTTATTTATTATTGGGCTTGGAGTTATTGCTTTGACATTATTTTTTTGGTTGAATAATGATTTGATTTTCTATATTTTCTATATTTTTGGATGCATAGAATGCAAGGGACACAACACAGTTGTATCTTTGATCTTAAAAACTACAAGAGCGAGAGCAGGGGAGAAGTGTTTCTTCTAAAAACAGAAGAGATCTGTATAGAAGGAAGGGGCCTGCTTGCAATCTCTTGAGATAGTGTGAGATTACAGTGCCACCCAGTTTAACCACTTCAGCCCCGGAAGATTTGGCTTCTCAATGACCAGGCCATTTTTTTGCAATATGGCACTACGTTGCTTTAACTGTCAATTGCGCGGTCATGCGACGCTGTACCCAAACAAAATTGACGTCCTTTTTTTCCCACTAATAGAGCTTTCTTTTGGTGGTATTTGATCATCTCTGCGTTTTTTCTTTTTTGCGCTATAAACAAAAAATAAAATGACAATTTTGAAAAAAACACAATATTTTGTACTTTTTGCTATTATAAATATCCCCATTTTTTTTAAAAAGCTATTTTTTTTCAGTTTAGGCCAATATGTATTCTTCTACATATTTTTGGTAATAAAAATCGCAATAAGTGTTTATTGATTGGTTTGCGCAAAAGTTATAGCGCCTACAAAATAGGGGAAAGATTTATGGCATTTTTTTAAATTATTTTTTTTACTAGTAATGGCAGTGATCAGCGATTTTTATCGGGACTGCGACATTATGACGGACAGATCGGACACTTTTGACACATTTTTGGGACCATTCCAATTATACAACGATCAGTGCTATAAAAATGCACTGATTACTGTGTAAATGTCACTGGCGGGGAAGGGGTTAACACTAGGGCCGATCAAGGGGTTAACTGTGGTCCCTTGTGTGTTTTAACTGTAGGGGGATGGGACTGACTAGAGGAGATGACAGATCGTTGTTCCTAGCTAGTAGGAACACACAATCTGTCTCTCCTCACAGAACAGGGATTTGTGTGTTTACACACACGTCCCTGTTCTGGCTCTCGTGCCTGCGGTCGCGCGTGGCCGGCGGTCATCACGACCACCAGGTCACGCGCATCGGCACCCCCGCAGTGCAGCGGGAACGTGCCAACCTGCCGCAGTATAATGACGACAGCTGGTCAGCAAGTGGTTAAAAAGTGAAACCAAAGATAAAAAGAACATTTAATGTATACTAATGTATGTACATGTAAGTATGTAACCTACTATGTGACACGTGGTAATTAACTAAAACTTATATATATATATACACTGCTTAAAAAAATGTAAGAAACACTTGTTAATCAGAGTATAGCATCAAGTCAATTAAACTCCTGGGATATTGATCTGGTCAGTTAAAGTGGTAGTAAACCACTGGAAAAAAAAAACCTGCAAGACAATGGCATAATGTGCTAGTATGCATCGCATACTAGCACATTATGAAATACTTACCTTAGAGCGAAGCCCCCGCATCAGCGCCCGGTCACTGCTGAGGGGGCTGACATGTTCCCCCAGCGTTTCCTCAGGGTTCGTGGCCTCCGGCGCTGTGAGTAGCCGAAGCGGCGATGATGTCATGGGAACCCTCGGTTCCGACAAGAAGCTCTGAAGTTCCGGCACGATACGTCAGACCTTTAATGTGCATGCACCGCTGACAACAGCAGCTGCATGCAGGGTGAATATCTCCTAAACGGTGTATGTTTAGGAGATATTCATTTTACCTGCAGGTAAGCCTTATTATAGGTTTACCTGTAAGTAAAAATCACAAAGTGGGGTATACAACCACTTTAAGTAGCAGAGGGGGTTATTAATCAGTTTCAGCTGCCTTGGTGGTAATGAAATTAACAACAGGTGCCCTCGATGGGCAACATGATGGTTAAGTAATGGTATGGGGAGGCATATCCATGGGTGGGACGCACAGACCTCTACAGGCCAGACAATGGCTCCCTGACCGCCATTAGGGATGAAATCCTTGGACCCATTGTCAGACCCTACGCTGGTGCAGTGGGTCCTGGGTTTCTCCTGGTGCACGACAGTGCCCGGCCTCATGTGGCAAGAGTATGCAGCCAGTTCCTGGAGGATGAAAGAATTTATGTATTTGAATGGCGTCCACGCTCGCCTGACCTAAATCCAATAGAACACCTCTGGGACATTATGTTTCCGTCCATCCAACGCCGCCAGGTTGCATCTCAGTCTGTTGAGGAGCTCAGTGATGCCCTGGTCCAGATCTGGAAGGATATACACTATCCATTATCTCATTAGGAGTATGCCCTGACATTGTCAGGCATACATACAAGCACGTAGGGGCCATACAAGCTACCGAGTACCATTTTGAGTTGCTGCAATGAAATTTCAGCAAAATGGGCTAGCCTGCTGCATCATTTTTTCACTTTGATTTTCGGGGTGTCTTTGAATTCAGCCGTCTGTAGGTTTCCATCAAATGATGTGGCATCCTTTCGTTCCTAACACATTACCCAGTCTATATCTGTATAGATATCCAGCATAATATTTTTTCCCATTGAGTGATGTGTTTTCAAACTGTTCCCTTCATTTTTTTGAGCAGTGTACAGTATATATATACTGTATACACATACATGTATGTATGTACTGTATATAGTATATATATATATATATATATATATATATATATATATATATATATATATATATATATATATATATATATATATATATATATATATATATATATATATATGTGTGTATATATATATATATATATATATATATATATATATATATATATATATATATATATATATATGTTTAATCCACTGGTGTTGATATATAGGAAGAAAGACATCTTCTTCCCCTAATCACACCAGCTTCTCTCCCTGATTCTCCAACTCTCAGCTGGAGAATCTGGGATTCTGGGAAGGAGATATTTCAGTGTAACGGCCAGTGAGATCTTCAGATCTCACTTTCATAAACTGGCTGTTAGAGATAGAGCGGTTGTGTGCTGTGATGTGAGGCCGAGAGCATGTTCTCTGCTCCGCATCTCAGCTACATAAACCAGTAAACACCAGAGATCTGCCGTGATCCTAAGGATCGCGGCTTTTCTCTGTTTCATAAATGGACGCCAGAAATTGAATCCAACATAGTTTACTTTAGGTATGTGCAGTATAAAGCATGTTTCTATCCAGTCTTTGAGGTGTAAGAAGACAATAAGGGGAAATTTACTAAGTGCCGGTTCACACTACAGCGACTTGGGATCCGACTTGTAAGTCCTCAAGTCTCCCCAAGTTGTTGGACATAAGAAATGCCATAGAAGTAAATGAGAGGCGTCTTAATGTACACTACTGTAGATGTTCTGACTTCAGAAAAGGTTCCTGTACTACTTCAAGGGGACTTCTAGGCAACTTGTACCCAAAGATTTCAATGGAAGTTGCCTCCAAGTCGGATCTCCATCTATATTGAAGCGCCTTTACAGGAAAAAGAAAATAATTTACCCAGGTAATTCCCAGGTTTACCCATGCAACCCCCTCCCTCCCCCAGCTGATTATTCTGCAGACAACACCTGTTACACCTGTGCAACCAATCAGCTGCTGGTTTTCATTTTCAAAAGTTAACTGAAGTTAAAAGCTTATTGGCAAGGCTTTTTTTCTCAAACAATAGGTGCTGGAACTCAACCACGCCTCCCAAAACGCCTCCCCCTACACACACCCTCCATAGTGGGTGTGGTCAAATTTCACGAACAGTAGGAGGGTCCTAAAGGGGCATTAAATACCAGGATTGCATTACATACAGAGTGCAGAGTTCAGGGGGGTTACACGCAGAGCTCTCACTTGTAAACACAGAAACCTGACTTCTATGTTTACAAGTGATTGTGGTGAGCAGCCCCCCCCCCCCCCCCAGGGTCTGAGCCAGAGGTGGTTATTGGTAACTATGCACAGCTGCTCCAGATTCTGCCTGCTTCCGTTTTAGTAAACCTCCCATTTCCTCAGCCCCGTTTTTGCAACGAAAGTAAAATTAATCTGAACAGGCATTAAGAGAGCAGAGACTGGACGAAATAGAGACAAAACAGGAGGAGGGAACAGAGGAACATACCAAAGGGACAAAATAAACAGACTGCCAGGCAGCACACTCCCCACCTGGTATTAGTAGATACCACTATATTAGTAACATGATGAAATACATTTCCACAGCAATAAAACTAAAATACCTGATTATATGGGACACAACACCTCACTACTCTTGTGATGACATTGTTACGTCACTCTTGTTATAACATTATTTCACATGTGAACTGATCATGGGCCAATACCTATATAGCCAAGAAAGAAATGTATTTTGCAATGTCTTTATATATATAGCTATCTAATATCTATTAACATGTTATGTACAAATATCAATCCATATAGTTAAGAAGTAAATCCTACAGCATCAATGAAGCCAGCCAAAAAAGTAACACCAATTCACGAGGTTCATAATATCGCTAAGCAATGTGTAACAACCGAATACACAACTAACAGGCTTCTTCAATTATAGTATTTAACGTTAGGATGTTGTCACTGAAAATAGCATTACTAGACTGTAAAGAGGATTACACACGGATTTGAGTACACAGAACAGTAAATGGCAGCATCCGCTAACTTAGGGAAAGGTTTTTACACCATCCTTCTGGCATTGCTCACACATACATACAATTCAGCTGCATTGACAGTTTGTATCGTTTTATCTGCCAGGGACTGCAAATGCAGTGCTTGACATGTTATTACTTTTTTCCTGTAGACCAGCAGAAGCTTTATTACAAATTACCCAGAACTTCGGGAGCATAGTATTAAAATAGATAGATAGATGGAAGAGAATGCCTTCTGATGTGTATGCATTTAACATAGCAATATTAAAAGCATGACTGTATTTATTATTATTATAATCTCATTTTTTTCATTATCAACATCTGTGTTTATATTTCAAGTCCTCATAGTACCTCCTAGCACCACTATACTAATAGAAATTCTAGTATATTGGTGCCCCCAAAGGTCAGCCATCCATTGTTATCAGAATCCACAGAAATCAGCAGGTATTTTCAGGGATATGAATCATGCACAACTCATGGCAGCAGGAAATGTAGTTATTTCAAAATAGTATAGTATGTTTATACCACAATGTAATTAATTATGATTTCCTCCTCTATAGCTACAGAACAGTGAGTGAGAGTTGCAACATACACCAGGGAAAAATAAAAAGCCTGAGCTAAGACCCCTTTCACACTGGGGTGCTTTGCAGGTGCTACAGCGCTAAAAACAGCGCCTGCAAAGCGCCCTGAAAGAGCCGCTGCTGTGTCTCCAATGTGAAAGCCCCGAGGGCTTTCACACTGAAGCGGTGCGCTGGCAGGACATTAAAAAAAGTCCTGCAAGCATACACCGCTCCTTCACTGCTCCTGCCCATTGAAATCAATGGGGCAGCGCGACTATACCTCCGGCATAGTGCTCCTGGAGCAGCGCTTTGCGGTGGTGTTAACCCTTTCTTGGCCGCTAGCGAGGGGATAAAAGCACCCCGCTAGCGGCCGAATAGTGCCGCAAAATTGACGGTAAGGCCTCTTTCACACTGGGGCATCGGCAGTAAAGCGCCGCAATTTTTAGCAGCACTTTACCGTCGTATTTGCGGGGGTATTCGGCCTCTAGCAGGGCGCTTTTAACCCCCGCTAGCATCCAAAAAAGGGTTAAAGCCACTCACAAAGCGATGTTGCAGCAGCGCTTTGCCAGCGGTATAGCCGCGATGCCCCATTGATTTCAATGGGCAGGAGCAGTGGAGGAGTGGTATACACACCGCTCCTTCACCGCTCCAAAGATGCTGATAGAAGGACTTTTTTTACTGTCCTGCCAGCGCACTGCTCCAGTGTGAAAGCCCTCGGGCTTTCACACTGAAGAGACAGGAGAGGCTCTTTCAGGGCGCTTTGCAGGCGCTATTTTTAGCGCTGTAGTGCTTGCAAAGTGCCCCAGTGTGAAAGGGGTCTACAGCGCTGCTAAAAATAGCGATGCTTTACCGCCAACGCACCCACCGCCCCAGTGTAAACGGGGCCTAAGGACCAGTAGGCTGCAGTTGGTTTAGATACATTTCTTGGATTTACTAAAGGCAATTAGACTGTTCCCTATGTAAGGAAAATTGCACTGTTCAAGGGAATGTTCCCCAAACCTTAGTGAATGAGGTGATGCTCTGCCAGCTTCCATCATCCAAGCATGCGCAAGCAAAAAATCAGTTTTTCTTTTTTTTTTTTAATTTTCCTTGCACATAATTGGGTGATCTTTGCAAAGTGAACTTTCCCCACACTCACTAAGCTCTGGAGAAAATTCCCTCACACAGCGCAACTTCCCTTGCAAAGTGAACAGACTGTTTGCCTCTAGTAAATCAGCTACTGCACTTAAAAAAGTACCTGGCATAATAAGCCATTCCCTTACAGATTGACAGGACATCTAACGGCATAAAGGGAATGCTTGTTCAAGTAGATCTAAGCCCTAACTGAATAATTTAAAATGCAAAAAGTGCGTTTAGCAGTTGAGCATTCATTCATTTCAAAGGCCAGAATAAATTATTATTCTGGCCAATGGAATCCATAAACAATCAAATGCATGATGCACCTAAATGCGTGTGCAAAACGCAGCTGTAGGTCGATTTTCTTTTTTAAGCAGGCATTTAGGGGAGCTGACCAAACATTCATTGTACATGAGGCCTAACACTTACAGGTCTTCTTCATTCCCTGGGCATGCTTAAAGTCACTGTAGTCATCAGCACTACATACAGTGATAGCCATGATCTTCTTGAGTGCTGCTTCAGCGGCTTCCCTTTTGCGCACTGACCACAGGGAGTCACCCTCTCGGCGCCACCACCATTCAAAGAACACCTTGTATTTTTTTTCTCAGTGAATACAAGGTATTGTCTCATTGGTCGAGGTAGAGAGAAGGACGGGTTACAGCATAATACAATACAACAATACAATAATACAATATCCACTTCGTCCAGTCCAAGAACACCTTGTATTTATTGAAAAAAATACAAGGCGTTCTCTGAATGGTAGTAGTAGTGAGTGAGTGACCACCTGTGGTCAATGTGCAGAGTAGAAGCTGCTGGAGCAGCACCTGGAAGGTCATGGCTACCATTGTATGTAGCACCGACTACTACAGTGTCTATCAGTATCCACCATGGCCCTCTGGATATCAGATACTTACAATAAGCCAAGTTGAATCATTATGGGTTTTTAAAATAGATAATTCCTGGAGTTCCGCTTTAACAAAAGGAAAAAAAAAGAAAAAAGAAAGAAAGGTTAACACCTTCAAGTTTGATATACTCAGATCACAAAGTCAGAACATACCCAGGTCATGACTCCTTATAGACTGCCAGGAGACTCGCATTCTTATAGAAAAGGAAACCTGTCCACAAACATTGTAGACTCTGTGAAAACTTTTTGACACTTTATGCTAACATACTTCAATTTACAGCGTGCTGTGTTTCTAATTTCTGTTCCTGTTTGTCCAGGAATGTTGCAATTCAGCACAGTACTCTATACTTTTTTGTACACTTTATTTCATAAAGTGGTATTAGGATCTATGATGAGGTCTAATGGTGACCATGCACGCTTTGATTTTATTATCTGATTAATGTGCAATCCAATAAGACTGACTGAATCGGCAAGCAATCAAGAAGGCATAATTTCACTTCCGACTGATTTAGACTCCATTCATATTGGATTTGATCAAAATGACTCAATCTGCCAGAGTGGAAGATGATTGATCATGTTGCATCGATCGGTAGCACTGAGATGCTTTGATCATGAATCTGATCGTATTTTGATCAGATTATACGATTGCACAGGGAAAACAGAGAATCAAGAAGCAATCAATAATTTACAATCCTTTCTTCCAACTATAGATCAAATAGAAAAGGAAAAAAAATGACTGCGCTACTAGTGAGAATAGTGTGTAAGCTGCCAGCACCAACAATAAGACTAATTGTGAATGAAAATGTAATAAAAAGTGCAGCGCTACAAATGTATGTATACCAAAAGAGTAAACTGAATAATAAGTGAACATGTACAACAGCAGTTAAACTGTAATGTTTTCAAGAAAGAACGTGCATTAATCTTTAAATTTAGTGCTATTAATAGTAACCTTAATCCAAATAACACCTAAGAGTCAAGTGACTTCATATAAATGAAAATAAAAATAAAGTGAAGAAATATATATGAATAAACAATACACAGAAAATTCATAAAACAGGCGCAGTGTGCAGAGCTTGGCAGGCAAGAAGTCGACGCATTTCATCCTATGGAACTTCAACTGGGGTAAGTTGAAGTCCTACCCCAGTTGAAATCCCATAGGATGAAACGCGTCGGCTTCTTGCCTGCCAAGCTCTGCACACTGCGCCTGTTTTATGAATTTTCTGTGATCACATCTTATATGTACACATCTTGAATGATGTCTGTACTTTTTATACATCATTAAATCCTACGTTATGTGATCTATGCCATGTGGAAGCCTTCCTTTTTTCTTTTCTGATCACCTTTACCCACTGCTGGAGGAAATCCTTAAAGATACCCTACAGATCAGGAGATTGTGGTCGCATTCCTGGTTCCGGTTTTGCCTGCGTATTCCATTGCTGAGAGTATCTTTTCAACTATTGGAGATCATGGCCTGAGATCCGGATTTCCATATATGCCTGTTTGACCCACCGCCGCTGGCGTGTGTGCCCACGTCTTATGGTAAGAGTACCTACCCCTTCTTTTGGTGGTGGAGCACAGACCTGGGTTTTTTTAAGAATATCGGAATTTTACCATCTTTGTGTTTTGATATCCATTTGATTTTCATGTCATCATGGTCCATTCCAGAGGAGTACATGATACTGATTATTGATAGACTTTATATTGTGTTGCTATGTATCAAGGTTGATTTAATTATCTAGTGACATTACACTTTATTTTTGTATATTGTTCATTGATATATATTCATTTTTATTTTCATTTATATGAAGTCACTTGACTCTAATGCCCCGTACACACGGTCGGATTTTCCGACGGAAAATGTGTGATAGGACCTTGTTGTCGGAAATTCCGACCGTGTGTGGGCTCCATCACACATTTTCCATCGGATTTTCCGACACACAAAGTTTGAGAGCAGGATATAAAATTTTCCGACAACAAAATCAGTTGTCGGAAATTCCGATCGTGTGTACACAAATCCGACAGACAAAGTGCCACACATGCTCAGAATAAATAAAGAGACGAAAGCTATTGGCCACTGCCCTGTTTATAGTCCCGACGTACGTGTTTTACATCGCCGCGTTTAGAACGATCTGATTTTCCGACAACTTTGTGTGACCGTGTGTGTGCAAGACAAGTTTGAGCCAACATCCGTCGGAAAAAATCCTAGGATTTTGTTGTCGGAATGTCCGAACAAAGTCCGGCCGTGTGTACGGGGCATTAGGTGTTATTTGGATTAAGGTTACCATTAATAGCACTGAATTTAAAGTTTAATGCGTGTTTTTTCTTGACAACTATAGATCAAAATCCACTTCCTCCACATTTTGATCAAATAGGCCATTGACTATAGATCAATTCTTTCCATCAAAAAGAAAAAAAATAGATAATTTATTGAAGCATGTGTGGCCACTGTAAAATGTTGCAGCCCTTGTAACTGATCTACCATTTGATCAGTAAAAGACACATTTTTATTGGCTGCTTTGGGTAACTGCACTTTATGTGCTGCTTTTTCCTTCATTAAAGAACTATGGGAATATGTGTGTTAATTATTGTTGGCAGAAGGACAGTTGTGGGCAGACTGTACACAGAGGTCTACTGCCCATAGCATAGGTAAAAAAATCTGTACAACAGGCAGGACTTTGCTATGGAAGTGTACACAGAAAAAGCTAGACATCCTTCAAATGATAAATTAAAAAGAACCCTTTTCGATTTTTTCTTTACTTATTTTTAAAATTGTTTTAGTGTTTAGAACAGGTCAGATTAGTATGTTGTTTAGTTTCTTGCAAACACTGCCATCTTGTGGTTAAAATCAATAAATAGCCCTTTATCAGTACAGTACTGGGGACACTGAAGTTGATTAATTTAAGAAATAAAGACTATTCACTTAACATACTGAATGTTCACTGAGTTTAGTAAATAAGATAAAGCTGTGTTCACTTCAATCAACCAATCATGTGCTAGCAAAAACTCACATGGCTGGGCATTCAAAGTGAACAAAGGTTTGTCTCATTTTTTTATCATTCACTTTGGAGAGTGAATTCTGTGTAGTGTGTTGTGGTGTCATTCATTTAACATGGAACCCCAATACACAAGCTGTGCATGGTGGTGGGCTGCTTCAGAGCTCAGGCATCCTACCATTGGCTGCTGGTGTGTGCTGGGAGGAACAGTGCTGATCCCAGTGCTAAACTCACTGCATCAGACTGTTTATTTTTTGTCTATGAACTTTATTGAAATGTCACAAGTTCTATTGACCACAGATTGGTGTGATGCAGTGCGGTGAAAAAAGTACTGCATTCTGTCCTTTTTTTCAGTGCACACCATTGCAAGATGGTGGTGTGAACCGTCGTGATAGGAACAAGGCATTTTTTTGTATAGTTTAGTAGGTAAAGTCCAATAAAGACAATAGTCCATCCAGTTCAACCTGTGTAGGTGCACGTGTGTCAGTGTCTATATTTCCCATATCCCTGTATATCGTGTTCCTTAAGATGCACATCTAAGAGTCTCTTAAAACTATCAATACTCCCCGTAACCACCACCAATTGTGGAAGAGAGTTCCACATCCCTATTGCCCTGACAGTGAAAAACCCCCTTCGGAGTTTAAGGTTAAACCGCTTCTCTTCCAATCTCAATGTGTGGCCCCTTGTCCTCTTACACTCCTTGTGACTGAATCGTTTTTTTCCTATGCTGGGATCGCCATGGAGGTATTTGTAAATCGCTATCATGTCCCCTCGCAAGCGTCTTTTCACCAACGAATAAATCTAGTGTTTGCAGTCTTTGCTCATAATTGAGGTCCTCCAGTCCCTTTATTAGTTTTGTTGTCCTTCTTTAGATTCTCTCCAGCTCCAGCACATCCCGTCTGAGGACTGGTGACCAGACCTGGACAGAAAACTCCAGATGAGGCCTAACTAATGTTTTATACAGTGGTAGAATTATTGTTTTATCTCTGGAGTATATACCTTTTTTTATGCATGCTAATATTCTGCCTGCTTCGGTAGCTGCAGCTTGACATTGCATGCTATTTCTCAATCTGTCATCTACGAGGACCCCCAGATCCTTCTCCATCCTTGATCGGTTCTCCTCCTAGTGAGTAGTTTGCATTTGCGTTTTTTGCCCCCAAGTGCATTACTTTACATTTTCTCCACATTAAACCTCATTTGCCATGTATTAGCCCACCCCATTATTTTATGCAGGTCTTTCTGTAAGATTTCTATATCCTGATGTGAAGTTATTGCCCTGCTTAATTTTGTGTCATCTGCAAAAACTGAGATTGAGCTATTTATCCCGTTCTCTATATCATTTATGAATAAATTGAATAGAATCGGTCCCAAGACAGAACCCTGGGGCACCCCACTTACCACTCCAGACCAGTCTGAGTACACATTATTTATCACTACCCTTTGGACACGCCCCTGTAACCAGTTCTTAACAAACCTTATGGTCCACACCTGCAGACCTCAGTTTGTAGATTAAGCACTTATGGGGGACTGTATCGGATTCCTTTGCAAAATCCAAGTACACTAAATCCACGGGCCTTCCCCTGTCTAGATGTCAGCTCACTTCCTCATAGAATGTTTTGTTTTGTCTGGTGTTGGAATTGTGCTGGGCAAGGTTGTACAGTGCAGTAAAAATGTACCTGGTATGAACAGACCCCAACAACAACAAAAAAATTAGTTCAAGTTTGCTTTTTCCTCTCTTACTGTGTGCTGGCTGCTTATGGGCTACCTTAACGTGACACATATTAGTGAAATGCCATTTGTTAACCCCTTCTAGCTGCTGCCTCCTGGCCCTTTAAGAGGTATTAAATGCCTGGAGGCGGGCATTCCGATCACATGACCACTGTGATTGACTGTCACAGCGATCACATGATGGGAAAGCTCCCTATTGTAAGTATGCATCAGGAGCTTTCTGGTTCCCGCCGGTAATTGTACTGGGAGCATGCAGGGCGCGCGCTCTTAGCACAGGAAGATGTTTATGTAGGGCCACATATATGCAGCCTCTCTGCGTTAAATCCCACCTACTGAGAGGCCACATATATACATATGGCCAGCGGTAAGAGGTTAAAAGAGAAGTACAGCCAGAGCTCGTTTGGCTGTGCTTCTCCTGTGAATTACAGGAGTGCAGTTTGTTCTGCACTCCTGTTACCCATTTTCAGCTGACAGCAGGCTGAAGCCTGCTGTCGGCTGATTTCACAGAGCTTGTCCAGGCTTGAGAAAGATCGTGACCATAGGGTGGGGATCCACCCAGGAGCCAGGGCCAGCCGTTCCTGCCCCCTCCACAGCCCAGGACTCCAGTGGGCGTGGGGGGCAGAGCAGAGAGCTGGTGGCTACCAGCTCTCTGCTCACGAAGCTCTGAGAACCGAGCGATCAGCTGTGTTTAATCACTCGGTCCTCGGTCGGACCAATGCTGCATCCACCTTAAAGTGATTGCAAAGGTTTGTTTTTTTTTTTTTTTTTTTAAATAACAAACATATCATACTTACCTCCACTGTGCAGCTCGTTTTGCACAGAGTGGCCCCGAGCATCCTCTTCTGGGGTCCCTCGGCAGCTGTCGCGGCTCCTCCCCGCATAAGATAACCCCCTAGGAGAAGCGCTCTCCCGGGGGGTTACCGTGCGGGCACGCTCCGAGTCCAGCATTTGTGCCCATCGACATGAATGCTGGACTTGGCCCCGCCCCCCCGGCGCCTGCGTCATTGGACTAGATTGACAGCAGTGGGAGCCAATGGTTGAGCTGCTATCAATCTATCCAATCAAGAGCCGAGAACCCCGGCAGAGGAAGAGCGCGTCTCTGGTGTGTAAAATTCCAGGTCTCAGATAAGTAAAACGGGGGGCTGGGGGGTCGCTCACTGCCAGGTGTTTTTTCACCTTAATGCATAAGATGCATTAAGGTGAAAAAACATGGCGGTTTACAACCCCTTTAAGTATGATTAAAAAAATTTAAAAATCATACTTTTTTAATGTGCATGTAATAACACACTGGAAAACAATAGGACTGATTTACGTAAAACATTGTTGGAATATTCACTTCAATAATTCAATCAACTTCTTGTTTAACCACCTTAATAACAGACACTAACCCCTTTCTGCCCAGCTTTCAGCGCTGTCACACTTTGAATGACATTTACTTAGTCATGCAACACTGTACCCAAAAAAAGTTTATAATTTTTTTGAGACAGGTTGAGCTTTCTTTTGGTGGCATTTAATGAAGATTGCTTTTTTTTTGCTATATAAGCGACGGAAATCCCAACATTTGGGGGGGGGGGAATCAACATTTTTCTTAGTTGCTAGTATACCATTTTGCAAATAAATAATCTTTCTTCATAAATTTAGGTCAAAATGTACTGTGCTACATTTCTTTGGTAAAAATTAACCCCAAATCAATGTGTATTATTTATTTAGTGTGAAAGTTAGAGTCTACAAATGATGGTATATGTCTAAAAATTGATCAATCCTGATGTACTGACGGACTAATGCCGCATACACACGCGAACAGTCTAAACTCCATCTGCATTTCCGACGGAGAGATTTAGAACATGTTCTATATCTGAGTCCGTCGGAAATGCCGACAGAAAAAGTCAGATGGGACTTTCCGACCGTGTGTATGCGGCATATCTCATATCTTAATGGCCCTAAAATGCCAGGACAGTACAAATACCCCCCAAATGACCCCTTTTTGGAAAATAGACAGTCCAAGGTACTTAGTAATAAGCATCATTTTTGAGTTTTGAGTTTTTGTAAAAAAAAAATGTGAAAAATTAAGAAATTAAATAAAAACATTTTTTAACAATTTGTTTTTTACATACTGTCACCAGAGCAGTACAGCATCATCATATACTGTGGCAGCTATCAGGGATACTGACTGGTGACAGTATATAAAAAAAATGTTTTTTTTTCCATTTTTTTAACATTTATTTCAGTGCAGTGTTACCATAGTGACACTGTACTACTCTGGGGAGGTAATCAGGATTTTTTTTCATACTACGATTGCTTGTAACAGTGAGGATCACTGTTATAATCATTTTTATTAATGGCATCCATTCATTGCCAGTGTGTGCTAATACGATAGCTGTGATTGTCCCTGTCTGTACCAATCACAGAGATAATCACAATAGTACACAATGAATGGCTATAAATGAAAGCCATTCGTTGTGTACAACTCTCATGTGATCACAACGATCAAATGATACTTAGGCCAGCCTGGAACAATGATCTACCATCCAATGTGTACATTGATCAAGCCACAACGCTGTCACTAGAACGCACAGGATGCACATGACTGGGAGGACATCATATGATGTCCACCCAGGATGGGAATGCGCCTGCTCAGCCATCATTTTGCTATAGACTGACCGGGAAGCAGTTAATTATGCAGTTGCGCATTGGGTTTTCAGAGTAAACAGGGTTTTGCTTTTCATATCATTGGATAATTGAAGTGAATATTTACACAATTTATTGAGTGAAGATTCTCAACTTCTTTAGTAAATTAACCTCAATATATAGATGTGAACTCCTTAATACAATCCCAGCTATACGAGAAAAGATCCAGTCTTTACTTCCAATACCAGCAATGAGATGAGCATTGTATGTACAGTTTCACTAAGACATAGGACTTGATTTACTAAAGACAAATAGAGTAGACTATTCATTTTGCATGGGAAGTTGCACTTTGTATGGGGATATTGTGACTGTCATCATCCAATCATGTACAAGCAAAAATTCTGTTTTTTTAAATTTATTTGAAAGTGACTGGGTATTCTTTGCAAAGTGAAACGTCACCACATTCACAAAGCTCTAGGGAAAATGTCCATGCAAAGTGCAACTTCCCTTGCAAAGTGCACAGCCTACTTGCTCTTAGTAAATCAACTCCATAGATTTGCAATTCATGGGGTTAATTTACTAAAAGCAAAAAGACTATTCGCTTTTTATTAGGAGGTTGCACTTTGTATGGGAATTTGCCCCAGAGTAAATACCCATTCACATGCAAGGAAAAAGCACAATTTATCTTGCACATGATTAGAGAATAGAAGTCAGCAGAGGCTTACCTCATTTACTAAGCCCTAGGGAAAATTCACTTGCAAAGCGCATCTTCTCTTGCAAAGTGAACAGCCTATTTTCCTTTAGTAAATCAACCCCAATATTTCATTGTCATTATATCATTCATGGGCATTTCTATACAGCCAATGAATGGAATTCTCTGTTGGTTATATACTGTAAAACAGAACGGCATTCTGTGTCACATTTTTACCTTACTACTGCCGGGCCTTTTATGTCTTTCATTGTAACCCTGACTGGAAAAACGTTTTTATATTTTTTATACACATTTTTAGAGTGCTGCTAAAGAGCCGTGTATGTAGCACAAATGGTCTGTTTTACTATCCCACCTAATGCACTATACTAACCCAACTAATGCACTGTTGTTGCTGTCTAACATAGAGGTTGTTTGTTTTACTGTCTGAGAATGGTTCAGAGCTTAACACAGCTATCCCAGGGAAACATTCAATCTGTCATCATTCAGTTTATGGATGGCAGTACATTATTTTTAGGACACAAAAAGTCAGAGTCTGATATCAAGATAAGACTCTCGCAGTGACTATTTATTACCATGGTGATCATCAAAAATACAGCTGTCAAGTCTATCAATCGAAACAGATATAAGGATTTGTTATCAGTTTAAAGCCCCGAGCAGATAATTAGTTCCATCATATTTCTTCCCTTTATAAGTTTTCATGATCATGACAGCACAAATGTAGACATTATGTTTACCTAACCTTCAAAGTTACAAGAGATTTCACAATTTTTGGATATCTACATTTGTGCTGATTGTTGTGTTCATCATTAAACACTTCAATACCGGGCACTTCCCCTCTTCCTGCCCAGGACGATTTTCAGCTTTCAGCGCTGTCACAATTTGAATGACAATTGCGCGGTCATGCTACACTGTACACAAACTAAATTTTTATCATTTTCTTCCCACAAATGGAGCTTTATTTGGTGGTATTTGATCACCAATGGGATTTACATTTTTTGCTAAACAAACTAAAAAAGACCAAATTTGTTTTTTTTGTAAGTTTTTCTTGGTTTCTATTATAAAACTTTGTTTTCTCCTTCACTGACGGGCACTGATGAGGCGGCACTGATGGGCACTGATGAGGCGGCACTGATGGGCACTGATGAGGCGACACTTATGAGTTGACACTGATAAGGTGGTACTGATGGGCACTGATGAGGAGACACTGATATTTAGAATTGATGGGCACTGATAGGTGGCACTGATATGCAGCACCGATGGGCACCGATAGGCCGCACTGATATGCAGCACTGATGGGGACTGATAGGCCGCAACTGATGGGCACTGATAGGCGGCACTGATGAGCACTGATAGGTGGCACTGATGGGCACTGACAGGCAGCACTGATGGGCACTGAAAGGCGGCACTGATTGGCACTGATAGGCAGCACTGATTGGCACTGACAGGTGGCACTGATGGACACTAATAGATGGCACTAATGATGAGGTACTGACAGGTGTTACTGATGGGCACTGATTGGCACTGTGATGGGCACTAATTGGCACTGATTGGCACTGTTATGGGCAATGATTGGCACTTTGATGGGCACTGACAGGCGTTTCTGATAAGGCACTGACTGACATCCTATGGGCACTGATTGGCATTGTTGGTGGCACATCTGATAGAGCTGTGCTGATAATCAATGTGCTGATTATCAGCACAGACCCCCCTCTGACAGGGAGAGTCGGCAATCCCTGGTTCACGCTGTGATCAGCTGTGATTGGTCACAGCTGATCACGTGGTAAGGAGCCTCCGTCCGAGTCTCCTTGCTACGATCGGAGATGTGGGCATGTGCTGGCATGTTATCCTGCAGGACGTCATATGACACCCAGTCATGATAACTGAACCACCGCCTGGCTGTCATCCTGCTATAGGCCGGGTGGGAAGTGATTAAACCTGTCATTTACAGTTTGGCAAAATTTAATAAAAGCAGTATTAAACTCAAACACAAACATTTATTATATTGCAGCTTACCAATTCTTAGATGTGATGGCTGCATTTTCTTCCTTTTTTAGGCTTTCTTTCTTCTATTTTCATCTGTTGATCCGGCCAGCAAGTCTGTTGTTTTTCAAAAGCATAAGCTCTCCAGCAGAATGTATCAGTTTACATGGTTAAGACAAACCACTTAACACTGGCAGGGGTGAGTTAAATGATCACATTTTGCTTATTCATGTAAAGGGTTTGGCTCTAGTTTAATAATGTATCTATAGCTGCTAATGCATTTAACACTACAATCCCCTACCCCCACCCCCACCCCCCCCCGACAGGAAATGCTGCTGCTGCTGTTTGATGTGCCTTCTTTTCTCATTCATCCAGAGTTGTGTTCCACTAATACAGGTGGAGTGTTACTGGCCAAATCACCATGTGAAAACAGTGGGGAAGAAGAAGCCAAAGAAAAAAAATGATGCAGCCACCACATCTAATAATTGGTAAGCTGCAATATATTCCATTTTTGGTTTTGAAATTAATACTGATTTAAAATTTTCTGAATATTTTGAAGGAGAATTTTACCTCCACATATCGAATTTTGGATAGGGATTCCACTCCTGTCTTCAGACAGCAAATTACCAATCTTCTGGACACAGGTGTGGAGATGGGGGTTTTTGACAGAAAAGTAGCAGAGCATCATATGGTCAATTCACCTATAGTCCCTATTTTCCATCACATGCCCAAACTTCACAAGAATATAATTCCAGTACAAGGTAGACCAATAGTGGCAGGTATTGGTTCCCTTTTTGAGCATTTGGGTCATTGGTTAGACTAGTATCTTCAACCATTGGTTGTAAGGTTACCTGGCTATATCAAAGACACTACATCAGTACTGACATCTTTAGAGGAAGTGGTGTGGAAGGAGGAGTACCAGTGGCTTACCATGGATGTGTAGTCACTATATTCCTGTATTTCACACAACCTTGCAATCAAAGCCCTTGAATATCATGTTACATGTTACAGTACTTATGACACTAGTATTAGAGAGTTCATAATTATGGCAGTTTAATTTCTTCTCAGCCGCAATCATTTCATGTTCGATCGAGTTTTCCATCTGCAATGTAGGGTGGCCTCGATGGGGGCCCGTTTTTCACCATCCCTGGCGAACCTGTACATAGGCTGGTGGGAAGAGAGTTTCCTCTTCTCCGGACACAACCCATGTGCAGGTTCTATAGTTAGTTAGGGTCGCTAATTGTATGGGATAGTTCCCTTATGGACTGTGTTACCCTTGTATCCCTGGTTAGGTATGGGCCGAACACCCCCCTGTTCGGTTCGCACCAGAACATGCGAACAGGAAAAAAGTTTGTTCGAACACGCGAACACCGTTAAAGTCTATGGGACACGAACATGAATAATCAAAAGTGCTAATTTTAAAGGCTTATATGCAAGTTATTGTCATAAAAAGTGTTTGGGGGCCCAGGTCCTGCCCCAGGGAACATGGATCAATGCAAAAAAAAGTTTAAAAAAAAATTTTTTTTAGGAGCAGTGATTTTAATAATGCTTAAAGTCAAACAATAAAAGTGTAATATCCCTTTAAATTTCGTAGCTGGGGGGTGTCTATAGTATGCCTGTAAAGGGGCGCATGTTTCCCGTGTTTAGAACAGTCTGACAGCAAAATGACATTTCAAAGGAAAAAAAGTCATTAAAAACTACTCGCGGCTATTGCATTGCCGGTCTGACAATACACATAAAAGTTCATTGATAAAAACGGCATGGGAATTCCCCACAGGGGAACCCCGAACCAAAATTTAAAAAAAAAATGACGTGGGGGTCCCCCTAAATTCCATACCAGGCCCTTCAGGTCTGGTATGAATATTAAGGGGAACCCCGGCCAAAATTTTTTAAAAAAATGACATGGGGGTCCCCCTAAATTCCATACCAGACCCTTCAGGTCTGGTATGGATTTTAAGGGGAACCCCACGCCAAAATTGAAAAAAAAACGGTGTGGGGTCCCCCCAAAAATCCATACCAGACCCTTATCCGAGCACGCAACCTGGCAGGCCGCAGGAAAAAAGGGGGGAACGCCCCCTCCCTCCTGAACTGTACCAGGCCACATGCCCTCAACATTGGGAGTGTGCTTTGGGGTAGCCCCCCAAAACACCTTGTCCCCATGTTGATGAGGACAAGGGCCTCATCCCCACAACCCTGGCCGGTGGTTGTGGGGGTCTGCGGGCGGGGGGCTTATCGGAATCTGGAAGCCCCCTTTAACAAGGGGACCCCCAGATCCCGCCCCCCCTGTGTGAAATGGTAAGAGGGTACAAAAGTTCCCCTACCATTTCACTAAAAAACTGTCAAAAATGTTAAAAATGACAAGAGACAGTTTTTGACAATTGCTTTATTTAAATGCTTCTTCTTTCTTCTATCTTCCTTCATCTTCTTCTTCTGGTTCTTCTGGCTCTTCTGGTTCTTCCTCTGGTGTTCTCGTCCAGCATCTCCTCCGCGGCGTCTTCTATCTTCTTCTCCTCGAGCCACTCCGCAGCCATGGCATGGGGGGAGGCTCCCGCTCTTCTCTTCATCTTCTTCTCTTCTTCATCTTCTTCTCTTCTTCTCTTCTTCTCTTCTTCATCGGGCCGCTCCGCATCCATGCTGGCATGGTGGGAAGCTCCCGCTGTGTGACGCATCTCCTCTTCTGACGCACAGTGACTTGACGGGACTTCCCTGTGACGTCACGGGGAATGCCACAGGGAAGTCCCGTCATGTCCCGTGCGTCAGAGGGGGCGGGGTCCCGGGTGCCCCCGCCCCCCGTTATTTAAGAACCGTCAGAAGAGAAGACGCGTCACACAGCGGGAGCCTCCCACCATGCCAGCATGGATGCGGAGCGGCCCGGAGAAGAAGATGAAGAAGAGAAGACGATGAAAAAGATGAAGAAGAGAAGAAGATGCCATGGGTGCGGAGCGGCCCGAGGAGAAGAAGATAGAAGATGCCGCGGAGGAGATGCTGGACAAGAACACCGTAGGAAGAACCAGAAGAGCCAGAAGAACCAGAAGAAGAAGATGAAGGAAGATAGAAGAAAGAAGAAGCATTTAAATAAAGGAATTGTCAAAAACTGTCTCTTGTCATTTTTAACATTTTTGACAGTTTTTTAGTGAAATGGTAGGGGTACCCCCTTACCATTTCACACAGGGGGGCCGGGATCTGGGATCCCCTTGTTAAAGGGGGCTTCCAGATTCTGATAAGCCTCCCGCCCGCAGACCCCCACAACCACCGGCCAGGGTTGTGGGGATGAGGCCCTTGTCCTCATCAACATGGGGACAAGGTGTTTTGGGGGGCTACCCCAAAGCACCCTCCCAATGTTGAGGGCATGTGGCCTGGTACGGTTCAGGAGGGGGGGCGCTCTCTCGTCCCCCCCTCTTTTCCTGGGGCCTGCCAGGTTGCGTGCTCGGATAAGAGTCTGGTATGTATTTTTGGGGGGACCCCACGCCGTTTTTTTTAAAAAAATTTGGTGCGGGGTTCCCCTTAAAATCCATACCAGACCTGAAGGGTCTGGTATGGAATTTAGGGGGACCCCCACGTCATTTTTTTTTTTTTATTTTGGCCGGGGTTCCCCTTAATATCCATACCAGGCCTGAAGGGTCTGGTATGGAATTTAGGGGACCCCCACGTCATTTTTTTTTAAATTTTGGTTCGGGGTTCCCCTGTGGGGAATTCCAATGCCGTTTTAATCAATGAACTTTTATGTGTATTGTCGGACCGGCAATGCAATAGCCGCGAGTAGTTTTAAATGACTTTTTTTCCTTTGAAATGTCATTTTGCTGTCAGACTGTTCTAAACATGGGAAACATGCGCCCCTTTACAGGCATACTATAGACACCCCCCAGCTACGAAATTTAAAGGGATATTACACTTTTATTGTTTGACTTTAAGCATTATTAAAATCACTGCTCCTGAAAAAACGGCCATTTTTAAAACTTTTTTTTGCATCGATCCATGTCCCCTGGGGCAGGACCCAGGTCCCCAAACACTTTTTATGACAATAACTTGCATATAAGCCTTTAAAATTAGCACTTTTGATTTCCCCCATAGACTTTTAAAGTGTGTTCCCCGGCATTCGAATTTGCCGCGAACACCCCAAATTGTTCGGCGAACTTGCAAACAGCCGATGTTCGAGTCGAACATGAGTTCGACTCGAACTCGAAGCTCATCCCTATCCCTGGCGAACAAAAACCATCTTGGAATTTAGCTTTGATAGTCATAGGATGCCAATAATTTTTTAGATCTTACTTTTATTAATATTCTTTATTTATACCCAAAGGAGGAACAAGTAATACATTCCATATCATAAATTGCATACATACATAGTTAATTTATTATCAGCTCTCAATTTAGGTAGAGTTTTCACATTTCTCCACTTATGCCTTCAATATATGCATATTAAACTTTATAGACTCACAAGTTTTGATGTATTGCTCTTTTCTATCCTGGGCCGAGAGCACTAGGTCTTCTATGGCCCCCACATTTCTGACCCTATTAAGCCACACTGCAATCGAAGGTGGCTTAGGGTCTTTCCAACATCAGGCAATACACGCCTTGGCCTCGTTAACTAGATGACATAAGACCAAGTTTTTATATGTCTGTAATGGTATTTGTGAAAGGTACAGCAGGAAGAAGGCAGGATCGTCCGGTATTGGGCAAGTTGTAAATTTTTGGGAAATTCTTTGTACCTCCAGCCAATATTGTCTGATCTTAGGGCATGTCCAGAATATATGCAGCAAGGTCCCCGTCCCTTGCTGCATCGCCAACAGTGATCCGAAGCTTCAGGAAAGAACCTACGGAGCCTTGACGGGGTGTAATACCACCTCGTCAATAGCTTGTAATTTGACTCCTGAGTTTGAGTACAAATTGATGAGTTCAACGAAAGATATATTATCCTCTGTCGTTGAGCTGGGTTAAAGGTCTTATTAAGGTCCCTTGCCCACTTTCCAATTCCTGGAATCTCAAAGTTATCTGGGGGGGGCAATTAACATTGTGTATATCTTAGATATCGTTCGGGGGACAGGCTCTTTCTCTTCACAGTATAGTTCGAACCTTGTCGGTTCTCGTCTAAATTTTATTGCTGGTCCTAGTGATTCAAAAAAATGACGGAGTTGTAAACCCTGCCAGAACTGTATTTCAAATCAGCCCCCCAGTTACGTCATTGAGGCAACTGTAGGCCACGAATCAGAATACAAAAAATGTGATACCTGAGTGTAGCCCCTCTCCCGAAGTCCCTGAAACGTCCCTAACTCCATCCTTGGCCCAAAACTTGGGTTGCTCAGTATTGGAAACAGTGGGGATTGTATTGAGGAATATTTGGGGTTCTGACAAATTTTAAAGCCTATTCGCATTGTCGGACCTATAAGAGGATGTTTTTTAAGGGAGACCGGTAGTGTAGCATAGCACCAAATCGCTCTGCGCAGGGGTACCAGGCTAAACTCTTGTTCTAATTCTGTCCACAGTTTAAATTCTGTGTGTCTGCACCAGTCAATAAGCCTGCCGGCATGAACTGCTTGGTGGTATTTAGATACGTTTGGGACTGCTAAGCCGCCATAGAGTTTAGGTATCATACAGCTTCTACTAATCCTAGGTCGCTTATTTGCCCATATAAATTTAGTGAAGAGTGTATCTACTTGATGAAAAAAGGCAGTTGGAATATCTATCGGTAAGGCCTGAAGTAAATACAAACATTTTGGTAAAATGCTCATTTTGATAATGTTACAATGGCCAAACCATGAATGAAATCCATGTTGCCATTTATCCAATAGAGAGTGAACTGCCTTATATAACAGAGGGAAATTTACTTTAAAGGTCTTCTCTATTCTTGATGGAATGTATGTGCCCAGGTATTTTAGCGCTGTCCCTACCCATTTAAAGTTAAAGTTAGGTTGTATGGTTTTCTGAACCACTAAGGGAAGGGCCACGCCCATCGCCTCTGATTTCTCAAAATGCTCCATATCCTTCAACTTCCTTCATCAGATTCGGCGGTGAAACGTGTGGGCTAGACAGAGAAAACAACAGGTGGTCTGCGTAAGCTAAAATTTTGTAATTACGATCCCCTATTTGCAGTCCCTGGATGTCTGAATTTTGCCTAATTTTATTCAGTAATAGTTCTAGAGATAGGGTGAACAACATGTGGGAAAGTGGGCATCTCTGGCGCGTTTCATTTGAGATTTTAATCGGCTCCGAATATACCCCATTTACTTTAACCAGGGCTTGAGGGGAGGCATATACCCCGGCAATCCATTTTAGCATATGCTCTCCCAGTCCCATGTGCCTCAGCAACTCAAACATAAAGCGCCAACTGACCCTGTCAAATGCTTTTTCTGCATCGGTGCTCAAAAAGATGGAGGGAGTTTTTGTTTTATTGGCATAGTGGACCAGGTTGAGTACCTTAATGGTATTATCCCTCGCTTCACGAGTGGGGATAAACCCAACCTGGTCCAGATGTACCAATTGGTTCAATAGCGGCTGAAGATGAGAGGCAAGCAGTTTGGTAAAAAGCTCTAGGTCTACATTTAACAATGAAATTGGGCGGTAGCTCCCGCACTCCGCAGGATCTTTCCCTTCTTTTGGAATTACCGAGATATGCGCCATAAGTGCATCCAGAGGGAGAGTGGTAGCCCGACCAATTACATTGAATGCCTTTGTCATATATGTACCCAATAATGGATAAAAGTTCTTATGCTGCATACACACGAGTGGACTTTTTGACTGGACTGGTCCGACGGACCGAGTCCGGCGGACAATTCGACCGTGTGTGGGCTTCATCGGACCTGCAGTGGACTTTTTCAGTCGAAAATCTGATAGACTTTAGATTTGGAACGTGCTTCAAATATTTCCGACGGACTCGAGTCCGGTCCAAAAATCCGCTCGTCTGTATGCTAGTCCGATGGACAAAATCCGACGCTGGGCTATCAACTTCCTTATTTTAGTCCGGTCATATGTCATCACGTACGAATCCGTCGGACTTTGGTGTGATCGTGTGTAGGCAAGTCCGGTCGTTACAAAGTCCGTTGAAAGTCCATCGTAACTCCGTCGAAAGTCCATCGGAAAGACCGTCGGACCTTTGTTGTCGAAAAGTCCGACCGTGTGTATGCGGCATTATAGTATTGGATTGTGAATCCATCTGGACCTGGCGCCTTCCCAGGTTTGACTGTTTTTATCACTGCGCTTAATTCCTCGATCGATATGGGGGCTTCCAAGCTATTACGGTCCGGAGATGACAACCTGGGGAGGCGTGCTGAGTGCTGAGGAGAGATATTCCTCCATAGTGTCCCGGGGGAAGGGTTATGGTGTCAGATTATAGTCAGATTATAGAGAGAAGAATAGTACTCTCTAAACCTCTGAGCTATCTCTTTAGGTAGGGAAATCAACTGTCAATTCTCACCCTTTATATGGGGTACATATGCTGTCCTTCCCTTCTCCTTAAGCTTCCCTGCCAACACTTTACTACATTTATCTCCCAGTTCATACGTTAGTTTCCTTCCTGACTGTATTGCTGCTTTCGCTTTATACCAGAGTAGATCAGTCATTTGTCTCCTCAGATGTGCCAGCTCCTTCCCTATAAGCGATGTCTGTACTTTCTTATGTGACTCAAAGATCTGAATTTCTTCTGCCAGTTTTACTATCTGCGCCTCTCGAGCTTTCTTTAATTGGGAACCATATTTGATCAATACTCCTCTCATCACTACCTTATGTGCCTTCCATATCATGCCCGGGTCACTCCCCAGGGTGTCGTTTGTCCGAAAATGTGTTTCAAATTCTTTTGCTACATCCTCCCGAATTTCAGGGGTCTGCAGCAGACTTTCGTTCAGACGCCAACACCACTCTGGGGAGGGAGCCGAGCCTGACTGGGAGATCTGGAGAGTTATTGGTGCGTGATTTGACCATGTTATATTTCCTATAGACACTTTGCATACCGGCGCAAGTAAATAGTGTGGCACCAGGAAAAGATCTATGCGGGAGTACAGTTTATGTGGGTTGGAGAAGAACGTATAATCTCTCTCTCCTGCGTGTAACAACCGCCATACATCTACCAATTGCATCTCCTGCAACTTCCGCACGATACCCCTCCTGGTGCCCCCTGTGATGGAGGAAAGCCCGGTGATGTATCTATTCTGGGGTCCAGAGGTATATTGAAATCCCCACCGAGGATCATTTTCCCTTCTGCAAATTCTGCTAATTTTGTCAAAGTTTTACTTATAAAAGTATCTTGATGCACATTTGGTACATATACGGTGGCCAATGTAACCTTCACACCCCCAATATGTCCCTTTAAAAATAAGAAGCATCCATTTGCATCCACCCGTTTATCCGTAAGAGACCAGGGTATCCAGTTGGAAATCAAAATGGACACCCCTTTAGACTTAGATATTTGATTATGTGCGTGGTATGCACAGGGGAAAAATCTATTACTTAGATCTTACTTTAACAGGCTGTGCAGCTCAGGGCTTGGTTACAGCTTGCACCTATTGTAAGGCATGTGCAGGCAATGCCTTACTTCTGGCTGCTAGTTGCCATCCTGCACATACCAAACGATCCATTCTGATGGGGGAGTTCACCAGGGCCAGACATAACTGCTCTACTAAGAAAAGTTTTATAAGGAGTGCAATATTATAGCCTCACAACTTCACTCATGAGAGTATGACAAATGGAATATAGATACAGCAGCCCGCATGAAGAAAAGTAGAATTACCCTCTTGGAGAATGCTGGTCGTAAGAAGATCCTTAGTAATAGTAGTAAGAGTTCTAATGACAGGAAAACAATGTCAGTCACTTTTGTAACTGCCTTCTCCTTGGAATTTAATAAAATTAAAAACATTATAGATAAATATTTACCAATACTTTCCACGGATGGAGATTTGGCACCAATACTTAGGTCGGGCTGTAGATTATCAAACCGCCGTGCCAAAGCGCTAGAAGGCCTTTTGTCCCCAAGTTTGTTTGAGTCACAGCATTACAATTTGGTTGAACACTGTGGGCTTTTACATTTGTGGGAATAACACATGCCGTTTCTGTAGTAGACACTCTAGACAACACAAGACAGTAGTTTCATGTGTCACGATTCATGAATATATCAACTGTGGCACTAGCAATGTTGTATATGTTGTGGAATGCCATAAATGTAACAAACAATATGTGGGTTGCACCATGAGACCGCTGAGAACTCAAATCAGCAAATATTTTCATGATGCATCTTACAGCACTGACAAAGGCTTAGCCAATGTTTCTAAGCACTTTAAGCGTGAACATAACCGCAATATGGCATCCTTTTCGTATTCAGGCTTGGAAAGAGTTAAATTATCCTCACGAGGAGGGACATCCACTGTGCACTTCTTTCACGTGAAGTCTGGTTGATTTTCCACCTACAGACAAGGGTACCTGCAGGAATGAACCACCGCTATGATGTGGAGCTTTTTATGAAATAAGTTAAAAAAAGTCCTGGAGTTATGGGCATTGTATTATGCCCATTGCTTGTGATACACTTTGAATGTGTGCTATCTTTTATGTATAGTCTTTACATTTCACATCTTATGAATTTTTAAATCTATATTTTTTCATTAAAGATTCTCTCATAGAGCTTTCAATATATGTATTTTCTCACATGTCAAAATAGTCTTTGTATGTTTTGTATCTCATGTGTTGTATTATAGCTAAACTCTTCGCTTCTCACTTGTCATCTTCACATCTGTTGACAATTTGTAATCAATCAAAAATGTAACACATTGCTGATTGGAGAAGAGCAGTTACATATAGTAGGTGAGGTTGAAAAAAGACACAAGTCCATCAAGTCCAACCTTTGTGTGTGATTATATGTCAGTATTACATTGTATATCCCTGTATGTTGTGGTCGTTCAGGTGCTTATCTAATAGTTTCTTGTGTAGCGGGGACACATTTTTGATGTAACTTAATGTTAATGTTATATCTTATTCTCTGGTGCCATCTAGCGGCCAAAGTACAAAAGGACTGGATCTTTAGTTTATTTTTACTGTTCAGGAGTTTGACATGGAAGTATTCTGTTTGTTTACATTTGGACATTAACTTGACCTACCCAGAATGCACAGTAACTCCCACAAACCTCAGGAAGCAGAACTGCATTGTGGGAAGCCTATAAAAAGGCTGGGAGCGGCCATCTTAGGTCTCTTGTTCCTGGGACGCGTGGCCTGCCAGCAGGGCTCTGTGGGTGTGTGTGTTCCACAGAGTTGCGGCCTACTCTGTGCGGAGCAGAACAGCAGCCAGCGATCCTGCCTTAGATCACAGCGTGCTGGAGCAGCAGAGTGATCGTTCCAGAGACCCTTGAAGGAGGTAACTGAGGACTCCTGGTCGTCTGTGAAGTAGTACAGCGTGGCAGTGTGGCCACAGCGAACGAACTGAGATACTGCGGAGGAAGAACCTGGCACACCAGAGAGGAGTCTCCTGACAGCATTGTCCTGGTTGGGTGAGAGGGCTGAGGCCCACAAGTTTCTTGACGCACTTTCATACATCAGTTTACACAAGACAGAGTTGCTCGGACCCATAGTCCCACAAGCAAAGTCAAGAGGATTCAACACTAAGTCACTGCATCAAAGTTAGTTATAGCTCTGCTGCATCAGGACTTTGCTTTATTTATCAGGTTACTTTGTTAAGGAATCATTAACTCTTGGATTATGAAATTACCTTGTTGCTAGCAGAAGAAAAGAAGATAAAGAAGGACTGTTAAGTAACACATAAGGCCTTGGGTTATTTTACTATATTAGGGTGGTGTGATATTACAGGAGGGAGCTCCCTAGTGTTGTATTATACTAAATCAAGTCAACATTTGTTTTGGTATAGCTTTAAGCGTGCAGGAAATAGGACAGTGCTTAGAGTGAGATACACTCACTCTGACGGTATCCTATTTACTTTGTTATACCTCTCATATATTACTCCAGACATTATACACCTGTATTGTACCTTTGTAAAGTTTAGTTGTCTGTCAGACTATGTTGGTCTGACAGTACAACCATTGTAGTTTAACCCTTTTAATACAACTACAGTAAATACGGTTATTATTTAAGTACAACTGTGTGAGTGTTGTTTTACTCTTCATCACCAGCCAAGAGGAGGGTAAGGTAACTACGAACAGGTATATTATATTGAGTATTGTGGACTTGTCTTTGTGATTTCGTTCTAACTGCACATTATTACACCACAGTTGTGTCAGGGGGACTGAGATATTCAAAGGGGTATAAAGCAGAGTACAGGCCCAAATAAATCAGCAGCTCCTTCGGGGGTCAGTGCTACACTTGAAACTATCAATGCCCCCCGCTGAGACCACAACCTGTGGAAGGGAATTCCACATCCTTGCCGCTCTTACAGCAAAGAACCCTCTATGTAGTTTAAGGTTAAACCTCTTTTCTTCTAATTTTAATGAGTGGCCACGAGCCTTGTTAAACTCCCTTCTGCGAAAAAGTTTTATCCTTATGGTGGGGTCACCAGTATGGTATTTGTATATTGAAATCATATCCCCTCTCAAGCGTCTCTTCTCCAGAGAGAATAAGTTCAGTGCTTGCAACCTTTCCTCTTAACTAATATCTTCCAGACCCTTTATTAGCTTTGTTGCCCTTCTTTGTATTTGCTCCATTTCCAGTACATCCTTCCTGAGGACTGGTGCCCAGAACTGGACAGCATACTCTAGGTGCGGCCAGACCAGAGTCTTGTAGAGTGGGAGAATTATCGCTTTATCCCTGGAGTTAATCCCCTTTTTAATGCATGCCAGTATTCTGTTTGCTTTGTTAACAGCAGCTTGGCATTGCATGCCATTGCTGAGCCTATCATCTACTAGGACCCCCAGGTCCTTTTCCATCCTAGATTCCCCTAGAGGTTCTCCCCCAGTAGTCATGTGACAGTTCTTTATGTATAAATGTTCATGCTTTTCAACAAATATATATGTGCTGTGAACAAGGCTTATTGCTGAAACTAGTCTGCTGCTGACTGTACTCACTGTGAAGGCTTTACAATAAATACGCTTAATTTTATGGAGTTGCCGGCTGCTTCTTTTTCTTGATGACTATTTGTATTCAGCTGAGCCTTTCCTTGTAGGCCATTAAACTTTCATCTATCTATGCTATTATCTCTATCTGGCACATAGCTCTGTTGGAAATTCTTCAGAATAATTTAAGATGCTTCAAAAAATTTCTTGAGTTTTGGTGCTGGATGAGTAGTTTCATCAAATTCTTTGTTGTTTTCGAAGTGCAAATATTTCATTATCAGGGAAAATTTGTACTTTGACATGACCGTGCCAAAGAATAGGGTGGCAAGTAATTTGTTAGTTGTCCAATACCACTTCTGCAGGGGTTTCCCCACCATTCCCTGAAAAATTATTAGGCCCAGAAATGTCCAAATGTCATCTTTGGTCACTTTTTCCCACTTTCTACTTCTTGAAAACTTCCGATACATAGTAGCTTGTTGCTCTTGGTACCGGTTTGTCTCCATAACTATTTTTTCAATAACCTCATCGGTCAATGAAATAGTTTTAGGTATGCCAAGGGGTTGTCATCTTCAACATCCACTTTCATACCAGGTGCTCCAGTAAATGGCAATCTTGGGGGCGCTACGTGATCTGTACCACAGTCAATAGAGCACCAAGTCCGCACATTACTGAGCTCATTCGCAGAATCTTTGCTGAAATCACTTTCTGTGTCTGATGACGAATTTCCTCACGAATCACTATCACTCAATTCTGCAAGTGATTCTGAATCGCTATCGCTGTTTTCAAGCAAGGCAACTGCTTTTGATGTAGAGGCACACTTTTTGGGTGCCATGGATGTTCTCCAGAAAGAACAGTAAAACTGCAGGCAGGGCATTGGACAAAGCACTGGGGTCAAACTGAGGTCAAATGATTTGATACAGTAATGTAATCCAATAAGATTACAATGTATTGTGTGTATGTTGTGTTTTATAATTTTTGAATTTTCCGCCGGTTCCACCCCCCTGCGTTGCGATGCTCACAGGTAATGGAGGCGGAACACACAGAGCATCCGGTGGAAGATCCGGTCACAGGACACAGCGAGAGTACATTGCGGGATCGTGGGGACAAGGTAAGTAACCTCTTCCAGGATCCTGCGATGCAATCCCAAGTGTGGCTCAGGGTTACCGCTAATGGTACTGAAATTTCACCCCGAGCCACACTCGGGAATACCACCAGGGAGGTCAACAGGTATTTTTGGTACTCGCCGAAAATGTTCTAACACTGAAAACAGAAAAAAAATGCAACCACCACATGTAAGAACTGGTAAGCTGCAATATTTTACATTTTTGTGCTTGGATTTGTTTATCCTTTAACAATGTTGTCAACAATGCATTATGTTATAATGGTGGGGCTGGGGTAGATGTCCTCATTGCTAATTTATTAAAATAACACGGTTTATGTAAGAGGTTAGGTGATGAGAGGGTGATCTATAAATGGATATCACTATATGAGATGAATAATTAACTATTTAGGTGTTCTAATTTATAATGCCAGCGGCTATTCCAACTTTATAGAAAGCTTTTATGCTATGCCTAAAGTACATGAACACCGAAATAGTCTCCAAATGATGTTTTGGCTGGGCTTAGTTTCCACCTAATTAAGCGTGTATTATTTAGCTTTGAAAAGGGCTTGAGATACAAGAAACAGACACAGCATGTAATCTGTGCATTCTAAGTATAACATTGATGGAACTGAAACCAAAAGGGAACAGAATGCATTGCTAATTTGTGATTAGAGAAGTTTACATGATGCTCTAGACCTTCTGCAAGGGTTGAAGCCAAACACTTCATCAGAGGTTAGTCATCTTCATTTATCATCTTCCTGAAGGGAAGTACATGGCAGAACCTTTCAAATGCTAGCATCAAGATATTGACTTTGTAGTGAGAAAAACTGCTGTTTAATGATTTTGCTGTGAAACCCTAGTTAATCATCAAGGCTTTCCTAAAACCTCAAAGGAGGGCTGGAATCATAAAGAACGGTTTGTGCCCCAATTTTAAGTGAAAAATGGACTGAAAATGTGTTTACAGTTTTTTATAGCTGGATGATTATGCTTTTGCTGCAGCACAATAATTAGTGCTTTCCTGTTTGTTTCAAAACAATGTGCGGTCGAATGGTTTTACTTTTTGCTAATTAAGTATAACTTTCAGAAGTTTTCTGTATCCTATTCTATTATCATGGAAACGAAAAACCCTGGAGGTCAGGGGGCCTGCTGTCATTCGTCGACCTCTCGCTGCAACTCCTGGCCAACAGCAGAAAGTGCAGCAGGTCTTGTGACTCTGGGCTGCCCAATGACATGTGCAGCTAAAATTCTTGTAGCAATAGAGGCAGAACATGGATATCACCAGCACATGTCTGTATGTCAGGGACATGCGGGGTCAGTGGCTGGTGAGGCACTGGATAGTATCAGAGCCAGATACACACAGGTTACATACACCGCGAACATTAGAGCAAGAGCAATAATTCTAACACTAGACCTCCTCTGTAACTCTAAACATGTAACCTGTAAAAAAATTTAAAGCGTCGCCTATGGAGATTTTTAAGTACCGATGTTTGGCGCCACTCCACGGGATGAGGGTCCCAAAGTCGGGATTGTCCCAGGAAATTCGAGACTGTTGGCAAGACTCCGTAGCACTGCTCCATCTACCTAAGGAGACACAGTATTACACTATTGGCTCTTTCATTATATATGTACTGCTGAGCCCGGGTTGAGTGGTCAAGACGCATAACACCGTTCCGGTCTGGAGTCCGGCTGGGACCGCAATATATCTGCCCTCTCTGCTTTGCATGTCTGGTAAGGGGACATTCCCTAAGGTTCGTTATCATTATCTGCTCCTTGGTGTTTGGTTCCTGGTCCTATTGAATCTGCACATAAGGGTCTGCCTTCTGGTAAGCAGTTCGCACTAATAGTTTTCTCAGCACCTGGTGGGATTTCCTTTCACATACCTTTGGGGTGATTAATACACGCTGACTGTCCAGTTATATCTGGTAAGCAGATTTTGGAAGTCTTTGTAGCTTTCACCCATTCACTTCTATTTTGCATGATTGCATGATACTCACTATATTGTCCGAGCTATTTAGCACAGGATTTTATATGATCACACATGATTTATGGCTGGTTGAGTGTCACTTTTTTTCTGGTTTGGAGTGTTGTTTATGTAAACAATATTACGCTATATTTTTGTCATATTTTTTTCGGACCATACTTGGTGGATCCACGGGACGAGGGCGTCCTTCCTGCTTCATCTGGATTGTTTATCTAAAAGGCCCAGGCTGGGTTTAAGCCACTCGCCCTTTTTTGGCTTACTTCTGGTAAGCGCAATACCTATTGGTGTGTTCCGCAAACTGTGTCCGTTATCACTGTTTCTTTTTGGATGAAGTTTATGTCACAAACCCATCTTTCTTCCTTTTGGATTTTAATTGGGACTATTTATTCTTTATATGAGACTTCACAGTCGGACTATTGTTCAAATCACTTTATAGCGCGTTTTTTTTCTCTTTTTTTGATTTATTTTGGTGGGCCACACTTATAACCGCAGCTTGTTTTTTCTTTTTCCAAGCGCAGTCTTTCTTTATTTTGTGAATTTTAAAGCGTGACATGTAAGACCCCTTTCACACTGGGGTGTTTTTTAGGCGCTTTTGGGCTAAAAATAGTGACTGTAAAGCGCCTGAAAAATGTCTCCCCTGCAGCCCCAATGCTTTCACACTGGGGCGGTGTGCTTGCAGGACGTTAGAAAACGTCCTGCAAGCAGCATCTTTTGGGCAGTGTATAAGTGCAAAATTAAAATATCTGATGAGCACCTTGAGAATGCATTGAGAATTGCTACTACAGCCATCAAACTAGATACTGATGTGTTTATTTTTCAGAAACAATGTCAAATATCACACTAGTTTTATGTTGCCCTCTTTTACTTTTATAATAAAAATACAAAAAAAAGTAGTTTTATTACTCAGATAGGCACATTATCTTTATCAGTGATCGTTAACTTGTGATCCGCCCGACTTTTTCTGCTCACCAGTTCTCCTTAATGTTAGTGTATTTTATGTGTGGCCCAAGACAATTCCTATTCTTCCAATGTGGCATAGGAAGGTCAAAAAGTTGGACACCCCTGGTTTAACTTGATTGATTACAAAAGGTTCAACATTTTATATTCCCCTGCAGGCAATGATTACTTGTTATCTTGCAGAAGAGGTTAAACAATCACAGCCATAAACAGAATGGGTCTCATTTATCATCAAAATAAGAATGTGTGTGTGAAATAAGATTTGACCATACTGCCTATTTTATTAACTATGCTAGCAGACAATGTTGGCATGAAAAGCCCTAATGGACAATTGTACCTTCCTAGGATATATATTAGTCACAGGATCAGGGCTAAAGGTGAGAATTTGTCCTAGTGACATGCATTCATTAAATGGGGGAATTTGATAAAGGAAAATTATACAAAGGTATAGTTAGGTTCACATTGGAGCGATGTGGCGTGCGATTTGACATGTCAAATTACATGCCAAATCAACAGCTATTGCCGGCAATGGCACCGTCTGAATCGGTGCGCCGCCGCATTTTCGGTGCTGCAACGATTCCCAAAAGTAGTTTCTGTACTACTTTTGACGACTTCGGTTTGGGATTTCCATAGACATCTGTGCAGCAACCCGCACAGATGTCTTTGAAATCGCCCCCGAAGTCAGGACTGACATCTGGGAATGAAATTGTGCGAGTTCAGCTGAACTCGCGCAATTTCATTCCCGCTGTCAGTGTGAACCTGAGCTAAAAGTTGGACTCTGAACAAAACTTTATTCCAGTTTTGAGTAGAGTGAGGAAGGATTTTCATGGCAAAGTCACTGGAACAACAATAGAGTATAAATCCCCCAATAGGCAACATTCGCGTGACAGCTGTCAAAGATGGCATTTCCCTTCACTTGTTGTGATTCTGGAACAGGTATCCTTCCCCATTTTCTCTCCAAGTCAGAACATGAAAGGAAAATGCTGATTTCTTTGTTACTATAAGCAACACAGGGGGAGATTTACTAAAACTGGAACACTCAGAATCTGGTGCAGCAGTGCATTGTAGCCAATTAGCTTCTAACTTCGCCTTACACACGATCAGAAATTCCATCAGAAAAACTTGGATAGTTTTTCCGACAGAATTCTACTCAAGCTTGCCTTGCATATACACGGTCAAAGAAAAGTTCTTCCTTTCGACCGTCAAGAACGCGGTGATGTACAACACTATGACGAGCCGAGAAAATTAAGTTCAATGCTTCCAAGCATGCGCCGAAATGTTTCCGAGCATGCGTGATTATTTGCGCCTCCGAATTGCATACAGACAAATGCATTTTCGGATAGGAACTTTTTCCGACCTAAAAATAGAGAACCTGCTCTCAATCTTTTGCTGGTTGGAATTCTGCCAGCAAAAGTCCGATGGAGCATACACACGGTCGGAATTTCTGACCAAAAGCTCACATCCGACTTTTGCTGGCAGAATTTTTGATCATGTGTATGGGGCATAAGACAATAAAACCTGGAAGCTGATTGGTTTCTATGCAGAGCTGCACCAGATTTTGCACTCTCCAGATTTGGTAAATTTTACCCAGACAGTCCTTCTTCTGGTTTCTATCATTAACTAACAAATGAAAGACAAAAACAAAACATTCCATAGCTCAACTCACTGAACAGTCTGCCAACCCACCAAATTAACCTGTCCAACAGTCTGCGTTAAAAACAGGGGTTTAGTTAGCACCCATTTGCAAACGCATGCGTAAGCTGCAAGGCCTCTAGCTGCACGGCACACTATCATTAGACCATAAACAAAATACCGTATTTATCGGCGTATAACACACACTTTTTTCCCCTTAAAATCAGGGGAAAATCGTGGGTGCGTGTTATACGCCGATCCCCCGCCGATTGTGAGCCTTTTGGCGGCTTTCGGCGGCTCTCGCCCTCTCTCGGCGGCTTTCGGCGGCTTTCGGCCATACTCGGCAGCTTTCGGCAGCTGTCGCAGTCCCGCGTGAGCCACCGAAAGCCGACGAGAATGGCCAAAAGCCGCCAAAAGGCTCACAATCGGCTGGGGATTGGCGTATAATGCCCGAAAGTGCCGAGAGGGGCCGAGACACACCGAGAATGGCCTAGAGTGGCCAAAAGGCGCCATTTTTAAACGGCAGTAGTCTGCAAATAACACAGGGGCAAGGCTGCAGATGGACACTGACAAGGCTGAAATGATGGATAAGGCTACAGATGGACACTGACACTGACAAGGCTGCAATGATGGACAAGGCTGCAGATGGACACTGACAAGGCTGCAATGATGGACAAGGCTACAGATGGACACTGACAAGGCCACACTGACACTGACGAGGCTAAATATGGACACTGACAAGGCTGCATTGATGGGCATTTAAATGTAAGTTTTTTTCCTTAAACTTCCCTCCTAAAAGTTTTTTTCCTTAAAATTCCCTCCTAAACTTTGGGTGCGTGTTATATGCCGGCGCGTGTTATATGCCGATAAATACAGTATGTCCCTCCATAATGCATATGGACACCACTTTCCCATAATAGCAAATTGTCCAAAAATGCTTAAAAAAGCCAGCATTTTTATGGTGGTATCTCAATCTACTCAAACAATCCATATATCTAACTATATGAAAAAAAAATATATACTATCATTATTTACAACCCAATAAAATTGTTCCAAATACATATCATAGAACATACATAAAAATCTATACTTAGGTGTTACAATCGTTAATAATACCACAGACATATGATATAACATTTCCATAAGTTTACCATCACCTCAAATGAGTTCAAATGAAACACAGACATCTACCGATTAAAGCAGACTTTTGATTGTAAGAAGACAGTTTTGTTTTTGTATGTTTTGCAGATATAATCTGCTTGCTTAGACCACATGAAAATATAACAATGGTATAATCTGTTGTGAGTATGTGGCAAACCATGCAGGTTCTCCCAAACCACCTTGGGTGGGGGTGTACAGAGGGGGACTTCAGAGGACATAAAAAGGCAGGGCAGATCATACCCTTCACATTGGAACTCCTACTATTATGCCTTGCCTCAAATGACCATGCAGAACTTTGAAAGGTTACCTACATATTTAGGATTTCTGGTAGCACCAAAAAAGTGAGTATGCTTGCCTGGACTTTGCACAGTCCCCCTGTGCCTGTATGGGTTTCCTCCAGGTACTCCAGTTTCCTCATACACTCCAAAGACATGCTGGTGGGTTAATTGTTCCTGTCTAAATTGTCCCTAGTATGTGTATGTATGAATGTGAGTTAGGGACCTTAGATTGTAAGCTCCTTGAGGGCAAGGACTGATGTGAATGTACAAAATATATATAAAGCGCTACGTAAATTGACGGCACTATATAAGTACCTGTAATAAATAATAAATAAATAATGTGTCCTTGTCTTATTTGGTGGTTCCAGTAAGTGCATCCTATGTACAATGAGCCACTAGAGGGCACTCTTGGTTCACACTGAAAGCCCCCCACATCCGCCTGCCATATGAAGCGATAGAGTCCCACAAACACAGATGCGTTCAGTACATTCCAAATACACTGGGAATTTTCAAAAAAACTCTAAATCCTGGTTGTTTGTACTAACACAGTGACACCCACTCTTGTACAACTCTCATGGTTTAACTGGATTTAGAGCCAAAACTTTCTAACAGTATTATCCCCCTGCTGGTGAAATCTGGCATTACATTTTAATCATAAAATGCAGTCATTCTCTTTGGGAATTGTAGTATCTTGCATGATCAAACTTTCATTATCTTTGAATGATTGCAAACAATAGCTCCATACACAGGGGTTATGGTTAATGAAGGCCCATCAATATTATTACAGGAAGAGGTTCCTCTCAAATAGAGAAATTTAATTTTTCTTGAAAGCACAAAGGGATATGAAAAAATTTGAACATTAACCTGTAATCCTCGAAAGGCTCCTGCATCTCATCTTCCCCAAAAGCATTCCATTCCATGTCATTGCTCTCGTTCTGTTTCTGTTCCTGCAGCTCGGAGGCAGGCTTCATCTTCTTCTCATCTGCCAGAAAGTCTTGTAAGCCTTTATGCATCTGATCTAGGGAAACAACAAGAATTGGCCGCTATAATCTGCAAAGCATCTACAGGGTTTGTGCTGTTTGATGTGCAGCCTACTCTAAAGACAGTACATTGTGCTGATTGCTTTGTGTTCAGCTGCTCAAGCTGTATAGGAGGGAAAAAAAAAAAAAAAAAACATCTCTTATGAAATCATTGTGACACCAGGGTAAATTAATGTCAGATTGAATATGAATACCCACGCGAGAGATGCGATTAAACAAAGTGAAATGCTTTATCTGAAAGATATTTTTATTTGAAGGCCTCAGAGTATACCACTAAAAGAATCTGAACAGGACAGAAAATCCCAAAGCAAGATGTGTCACAGCTGATGTTATGTCTCAGCCAGAGTCGGATTTTACATCCCAGAGAGTCTGCATATTAGGTGATCCTTTATTCTTAAAGGAAAATGCCTATATGAAATATTTCATGAAATGCGGGTCATCTTCACACAGTCAAGTCATTTTTTTGATGTGCCTATGAAAACAAATATTCAGTCCTCTAACAGTTAAATGTTAAATGTTTTTATTATTATTAAAACAATTACTTCATAAATAAATTGTTATATATATATATCTATATATAGATATATCTATATATAGATATATAGATATATCTATATATAGATATATCTATATATCTATATATAGATATATATCTATATATCTATATATAGATATATATCTATATATAGATATATATAGATATATATCTATATAGATATATAGATATATCTATATATATATATATTTATTTTTTTATTTTTTTTAATTATAAATAGAAGTGGATCTTCCCCTGCCATTTGGCATCCAACTAGTACTTGTGGGGCCGTCTTTATTTAAAAATAAAAAATTTAAAAGATAGCATTTTAAAGGTTGTTTTGCAATATACTGTATACTGGCTATCTGCCAATTCTGTCAATCCCCAGAAGGGCTGACATATATCAAATATTAAATAAAGAACATAAAAGCGAAAGCACAATTAGCATTTCCTTTGATTTTTGTTGAGAGTGTGCAAATATATAACCTTTGTCGGTACTTTGGGGAATTAAAGCTGAACTCCAAGAATGATCTTTTTTTTTTTTTTTTTTTTTTTTTTTAATTTCCATTGGTCCAGCTTTCTTACATTTAATCTTGATTGTGACATCATCCTCCCTCACCCAATGGGAGAACACCTTGTATTCATTGGAAAATCCCAAAAGCAAACATTTATTGTTTTGTAGCTTACCAATTGCTAGATGTGATGGCTGCATTCGTTTTTCTTTTTTTAGGTGTTATTTCTTTTATTTTCACCCAGTAATCTGGCCAGTAAGTCTGTTGTTTTTCAATAGAACACGTTCTCTTGCAAATGTATCAGTTAACAATGCTGAGAAAAATCATTTACACTGACAGGGGTGCATACAATGATCAGCTTTTATTTATTCTGGTAAAACCTTTATCCCAAAAGAAAAGAAAAAAACTGTTGCTGTAACTGTGGAGTTCATTTACTAAAACTGGTGAGTGCAAAATCTGGTGCAGCTGTGCATGGTAGCCAATCATCAACTTCAGCTTGTTCAATTAAGCTTTGACAAAAAAACTGGAATCTGATTGGTTTCAATGAAGAGCTGCACCAGATTTTGCACTCTCCAGTTTTAGTAAAGCAAGCCCTGTTTGTGTAATTGCAGTGTGAGTTGTGCCGTGTACACACGGACGGACTTTTCAGCATCAATTGTCCGACGGTCTTTTCGACGGACTTTCAACGTAATTACGACGGACTTCCGGACGACCGGACTTGCCCACACACGAACGGACTAAAGTCCGTTTGAAAGTCCGTTGCTATGAACGTGATGACGTACTAGGGGACTAGAATGAGGAAGTTCATAGCCAGTAGCCAATAGCTGCCCTTGTGTCCTTTTTTGTCCATCGGACTAGCATAAAGACGAACAGATTTTTCGACCGGACTCGAGTCCATCGGAAAGATTTGAAACATGTTCCAAATCTAAAGTCTGTCTGATTTTCGACAGAAAAAGTCCGCTGAAGGACCAGTGAAGCCCACACAAGGTCGGATTGTCCAACTGATTCGTTCCGTCGGACCAGTCTGGTCGAAAAGTCCGCCCGTGTGTACACGGCATAGGAGTTTGGCTTTCAATTTGTTAGTGTATCTAAATCTGCTAGTACATCTGACATCCCCTCCTCCCCAGACTGACAATGCTGCTGTCCAAAGAGGCCACTGTGCTCCTTCATCCAAAGTAGGGGAACTCTAATACAGGAGATGTGGTACTGGCCAGATCGTCAGAAGAAGATGGTGCAAACCATGTCCTAGATAATCTGATTCTCAATACATTGTAAGTTCTTAATGGTAGGATGCAGTAAATTGGTTAATACAAATCCAGAAATCTGTTAATTTTGCTAATATTGTAATATTAGTGTCATGCAGTGTTGCCCACATCTTTATAACTTACTTGTGATTTCTATGGTTACTGCAAGATGAAGAGCTCTTTCATGGACTTCATGACTACTTTATTTTGTATCTATGGAGACCGACGAGTGAGTCATTTGCTTCCAAATTTAACTTATATGGTACATATTTGCACAGCATTGGATTATCATTTTGAAAACCCAAACTTTCCTAAACTTCAGTAGGCATTAACTGTATTTGCTACATTGGCATTTTTATTATTATTATACAGGATTTATATAGCACCAACAGTTTGTGCAGCAAAATTCACCTTTACAAAATAAAGGGAGACAGTACAGTTATAATACAATTCAATACAAAGGGGTTCAGAGGGCCCTGTTTATGAGAGCTTTCAAACTTAAAGGGAAGGTCAATTGATACAAAAGGTCGTAATTGTGAGGGATGAGCTGATGGAGACAGTAAAAGTACAGTTTTTTTAAGTGGAATAGGCCTCCCTGAAAAGATGTGTTTTCAGGGATCAAATAATGGTGGACAGAGAAAGAGGTAGCCAAACAGATTTGGGTAAGGAATTCCAGAGGATGGGAGAGGCTCTGAAGAAGTCCTGAAGGCTGCTATGGGAAGAGGTGACCAGAGGACTAAAAAGTAGGAGGTCTTGGATGGAGCAAAGAGAATGATTTGGGTGATATATTGACATAAGGTTGGCGATGTAACTCAGGGAAGTGCGGTTGGCTTTGTATGTTGTGGTTTGCAGCTCCTGCCAGAGGAAGCACGGTGTCAGATATAGGGGTAGAAGTTAGATGGTGGAGGGCCAGGTTTAGAGAATATATCCCCATAAGATAGGAGAAGCAGAAGGGTGAGAGAGGTATTATTTGATATTTATGAAGGTGGAAATCCCAGCCTTCAGAAGGATCTGCACATGCTTTGACAGCTCACCCACTGCCACTTGTAAACACACAGCTTGCAGAAGAAGTCTTCTAATACTATGTCTTCTGCTGGGCTCTGTATTTTATGATGTCATCTGTCAGAGCCACACAGGAAGTGAGTAATGGATGACTTACTCTGTTGGATCTGTGTTAACAAGTAGTAATGAGCTAAGGCTTGGTCCAAAACCAGTTCAGCCCAAACTTGCAGGAAGCTGTCACATCATAGCAGACCACATACCCAATCTGCTACAGCTAGGGAATTCCCTGCCCCACATGTTGGTGACATTATTGACCTACTATGGCCACTTGGATATTTAATCTAATGACATCAGCCAGATGCCCCCCCGCCCCTTTGATACATGTGCCAGCAGCCTGCAATCATGTGACAGCTTTCCGAAGATGCAGGCCAAACTGGTTTTGGCCCAAACCTTAGTTTATCACTATTTAAAATAATTTACAGTGGCAATCTGGCAAGCTTTCAAAGTGTGCTTCCAATGGTCTGGATTGACAGTTTAAGTTCATGGTAAAAGAGCAAAAAGCATAAGTGCATTTTATTTTAAAGCACATTTATCCTTTAAGGGCTATCAGCAAGGGGAAAATTCTTTAGTGCCCCTTCCCTTGGTGACCTAAGTGCATGTTTAGCTTACCTAATCCAGCCCTAGCTAGAGTGCATGTAGACAGAAGCAGCTACAGGAGTGCTAGTTTGGTTTGTGTTTCTGGCTTGCACAAAACTACTGTGTCAGGATCAAGATGTGAACCCAGGACCTCTATTGCATTTAGCTCTTCTTACTGTGCCACTTGAACTGCTGGACAGCTCTCTGCCTGATCCCTTGCACAACCTTACTTTATAACTTGTTTCTATTGAACCTTGAACTACTTGCTCCTACCCCGAAATTCCTTTTTAAGCCATGACTCTGCATTTCCTGATTGCCATATTATTGTGCTCAGCTGAAGCCAATATCTTGCATCTTGTGCTCCTGCTTTTGTCCTTATCGTCACTACCACTCATTACCAACCTTTGACTTGCTCATTGACTACACTGCTGCTCAACCCTAACCTGCAACCACTCGTAACCAACTTTCAGCTTGTTCTTTGACAATGCTTCCGCTTGACCCCAACCTGCGACCACTCATTACCAAACTTTAGCTTGTTCTTTGACAATGCTTCCGCTTGACCCCAAAGTGCGACCACTTGTTACCAACCTTTAGCTTGTTCTTTGACAATGCTTCCGCTTGACCCAAACCTGCGACCACTCGTTACCAACTTTTAGCTTGTTCTTTGACAATGCTTCCACTTGACCCCAACCTGCGACCACTCGTTACCAACCTTTAGCTTGTTCTTTGACAATGCTTTTGCTTGACCCCAACCTGTGACCACTCGTTGTCGACCTTAGGCTTGATACTTGACGACTTTACTTTACCTGCTACATCTGTTACCAGACCTCGGCTTGCTTACCTTCTGGTGGGGTGATTCTAAGGACTGCAACCTGGCAGTAGGATGCTGCAAAACTCATCTCCACCATCAGGAGCTCTGGTAAAGATTGGTTAGTGCATAGACTTTGCGCTTCATCTGAGTCTGCATCAGCTGCCAGGGAGACTTGCTTGTGTAGGTCTCCTGCTGGTTACTGTGTGAATCTTTCTACTGCTTTAACCACTGACCTCTGAGCCTGACCCCTGATTGTGACACGATGTTTCAAGTGAAGTTGAAGGAGCACAGATGATGCATTGGATTGGATTGCCATCTCTAATCATCTGGGCGTTGCATGTTATGTATAGTATTTACTAAAAGACCCACCTCACTAATCAAATAAAAATAAATTATGAAAAGTTTTATTCTTTTTCAGTATATTCCAACAACAGCTGTAGGTTATTTGAATATATCAATATACATGTAATATTTTTAAATATTATAAACTATAAAACATTATAATTTACAAAGACAAATTGCTCATGTACGTCCACTTTAATGAGAATCACAAAATGTTAATTCTAAAGCAAATGTTTTGTAAATAGGTCATACATAGGTCATCATTTAATTAAAATGCAGTTAGGAAGAATCAAGACAAGAATAATAAAGACATACAGTATCTCACAAAAGTCAGTACACCCCTCGCATTTTTGTAAATATTTTATATCTTTTCATGTGACAACACTAAAGAAATTTTACTTTGCTATAATGTAAAGTAGTGAGTGTACAGCTTGTATAACAGTGTACATTTGCTGTTCCTTCAAAATAACTCAACACACAGCCATTAATGTCTAAACCACTGGCAAAAAAAGTGAGTACACCCCTAAGTGAAAATGTCCAAATTGGGCCCAAAGTGTCAATATTTTGTGTGGCCGCCATTATTTTCCAGCACTGCCTTAACCCTCTTGGGCATGGAGTTCACCTTCACAGGTTGCCACTGGAGTCCTCTTCCACTCCTCCATGATGACATCACTGAGCTTGTGGATGTTAGAGACCTTGCACTCCTCCACCTTCCATTTGAGGATGGCCCACAGATGCTCAATAGGTTTTTGGTCTGAAGACATGCTTGGCCAGTCCATCACCTTTACCCTCAGCTTCTTTAGCAAAGCAGTGGTCATCTTGGAAGTGTGTTTGGGGTTGTTATCATGTTGGAATACTGCCCTGCGGCCCAGTCTCTGAAGGGAGGGGATCATGCTCTGCTTCAGTATGTCACAGTACATGTTGGCATTTATGGTTCCCTCAATGAACTGTAGCTCCCCAGTGCCAGCAGCACTCATGCAGCCCCAGACCATGACACTCCCACCACCATGCAGGCAAGACACACTTGTCTTTGTACTCCTCACCTGGTTGCCGCCACACACGCTTGACACCATCTGAACCAAATAAGTTTATCTTAGTCTCATCTGACCACAGGACATGGTTCCAGTAATCCATGTACTTAGTCTGCTTGTCTTCAGCAAACTGTTTGCAGGCTTTTTTGTGCATCATCTTTTGAAGAGGCTTCCTTCTGGGATGACAGTCATGCAGACCAATTTGATGCAGTGTGCGGCGTATGGTCTGAGCACTGACAGGCTGACCCCTCATCCTTCAACCTCTGCAGCAATGCTGGCAGCGCTCATACATCTATTTCCCAGAGACAGCCTCTGGATATGACGCTGAGCACGTGCACTCAAATTCTTTGGTCGACCATGGCGAGACCTGTTCTGAGTGGAACCTGTTGTGTTAAACTGCTGTATGGTCTTGGCCACTGTGCTGCAGCTCAGTTTTAGGGTCTTGGCAATCTTCTTATAGCCTAAGCCATCTTTATGTAGAGCAACAATTCTTTTTTCCAGATCCTCAGAGAGTTCTTTGCCAGGAGATGCCATGTTGAACTTCCAGTGACCAGTATGAGAGTGAGAGTGATAACACCAAATTTAACACACCTGCTCCCCATTCACACCTGAGACTTTGTAACACTAACGAGTCACATGACACCCGAGAGGGAAAATTTATAAAAGTTATTTTGAGGTGTCAGCAAATTTCCACTGTTATACAAGCTGTACACTCACTACTTTACATTGTAGCAAAGTGTCATTTCTTCAGTTTTGTCACATGAAAAGATATAATAAAATATTTACATAAATGTTAGGAGTATACTTCCTTTAGTGAGATACTGTATTTTCCTATTTCAGTGAACATCTTTTAAGCTCCGTTCACATCTCCACTTTCCGAATCACAGGCGGAATCGCACGAATCTGCCTGCGATTCGCATTAGTGGCAAAACACAGGACGCCCGTGCAATCTCCATGTGTTGCGAAACATGACGCGATTTTCCCGTGATTCGTCAAGCAACAATCGCGCAAACAGAATCGCAGGAGGCCTGTTGCCCAAAAGAAGTACATGAGCTTCCTTTGGGCGACGGGCGTCCTGCAATTCTATATGTGTGATTTTACCGCGATTGTCGCCCTCATACACCCAGATGTGAATGGACTCTTAATATTAATCGATATTCTATTTTGCAATATGGGCAATCACATAATGTTATCCTTTACCTAATTAAGTCTTGGTCTGGCCTCAGCACAAATGAGCTGGAAAACTTTAGTCACTTTTATGTGGTGGTGCCAAATTTTAATTTTCAGATGGGAATAGCTGCTTGCATTGCAACATTTCTTGCAAAGTGCAGGCTACACCAACTGTCCCTAATTCATAAACAAGGTGGGCTGGGATTAACTTTAATGAGATTAAAGGGGTGAAAAGGTCACATAGAAAATGATTTCTGTTTACATGTCTAAATGTGATAAGATGTTTTTCTAAAATTTGGAAATGTTGGACAGTAAACCTTTTTCTGCATTTTCAGGGTAGGATGCATTCATTAATAAGGCCATGCAACCGGAAGTGAAGATAATATGTGCCGTGCAAAAAATCAATAGCAATCAATCAGCTTCTAATTTAGTGTTGTCAAACAAATGAAAGATTCGTTTTAGTTACCGCATTTATTAATTTTCTGCACTAATATTTGTCTTAAGCTTATTGTTTTGATTCTGATTACAGACTTCGAGAAGATTTAGGGTACTAACAGATAACATAGCACAAAATGTAAATTAAATTGAAAAGATGTAAGAAATCCATCAATATGTGATCATATTTAATATTCCAAAATCAATACACTCTCTGGCCACCTTATTAGGTGCACCTGTTCAATTGCTTGGTAACACAAATTGCTAATCAGCCAATCACATGGCAGCAATTCAATGCATTTAGGCATTTAGATGTGGTGAAGACGACTTTCTGAAGTTCAAACCGAGCATCAGAATGGGGAAGAAAGAGTGACTTTGTTTGTTGTATGGTTGCTGGTGCCAGATGGGCTTTTCACGCACAACCATCTCTAGGGTTTACAGAGAATGTTCCAAAAAAGAGAAAATATCCAGTGAGCGGAAGTTGTTTGGACAAACATGCCTTGTTGATGTCAGAGGTCAGAGGAGATTGGGCAGATTTGTTTGAGATGATATAAAGGCGACAGTAACTCAAATAACCACTCGGTAGGGTCCAAATTTGGCGTAAACAACATAAAAGCATGGATCCATCCTGCCTTGTATCCACAGTTCAGGCTGGTGGTGGTGTGATGGTGTGGGGGATATTTTCTTGGCACACTTTGGGCCCCTTAGTACCAACTGAGCATTGTTTAAACGCCACGGCCTACCTGAGTATTGTTGCTGACCATTAGGGATGAGCTTCGAGTTCGAGTCGAACTCATGTTCGACTCGAACATTGGCTGTTCGCAAGTTCGCCGAACAGCGAACAATTTGGGGTGTTCGCGGCAAATTCGAATGCCGCGGAACACCCTTTAAAAGTCTATGGGAGAAATCAAAAGTGCTAATTTTAAAGGCTAATATGCAAGTTATTGTCATAAAAAGTGTTTGGGGACCCAGGTCCTGCCCCAGGGGACATGGATCAATGCAAAAAAAAGTTTTAAAAACGGCCGTTTTTTCAGGAGCAGTGATTTTAATAATGCTTAAAGTCAAACAATAAAAGTGTAATATCCCTTTAAATTTCGTACCTGGGGGGTGTCTATAGTATGCCTGTAAAGGGGCGCATGTTTCCTGTGTTTAGAACAGTCTGACAGCAAAATGACATTTTGAAGGAAAAAACTCATTTAAAACTACCCGCGGCTATTGCATTGCCGACAATACACATAGAAGTTCATTGATAAAAACGGTATGGGAATTCCCCAAAGGGGAACCCCGAACCAAAATTAAAAAAAAAAAATGACGTGGGAGTCCCCCTAAATTCCATACCAGGCCCTTCAGGTCTGGTATGGATATTAAGGGGAACCCCGGCCAAAATTTAAAAAAAAAAAACGTGGGGTTCCCCCTAAAATCCATACCAGACCTGATTTTAAGGGGAACCCCGCGGCAAAAAAAAAAAAAAAAACGGCATGGGGTCCCCCCAAAAATCCATACCAGACCCTTATCAGAGCACGCAACCTGGCAGGCCGCAGGAAAAGAGGGGGGGACGAGAGTGCGCCCCCCCCCTTCCTGAACCGTACCAGGCCACATGCCCTCAACATTGGGAGGGTGCTTTGGGGTAGCCCCCCAAAACACCTTGTCCCCATGTTGATGAGGACAAGGGCCTCATCCCCACAACCCTGGCCGGTGGTTGTGGGGGTCTGCGGGCGGGGGGCTTATCGGAATCTGGAAGCCCCCTTTAACAAGGGGACCCCCAGATCCCGGCCCCCCCCCCTGTGTGAAATGGTAAGGGGGTACAAAAGTACCCCTACCATTTCACTAAAAAACTGTCAAAAATGTTAAAAATGACAAGAGACAGTTTTTGACAATTCCTTTATTTAAATACTTCTTCTTTCTTCTATCTTCCTTCATCTTGTCATTCTTCTGGTTCTTCTGGCTCTTCTGGTTCTTCCTCCGGCGTTCTCGTCCAGCATCTCCTCCGCGGCGTCTTCTATCTTCTTCTCCTCGGGCCGCTCCGCACCCATGGCATGGGGGGAGGCTCCCGCTCTTCTCTTCTTCTTCATCTTCTTCTCTTCTTCTTTTCTTCTCTTCTTCATTTTCTTCTCCGGGCCGCTCCGCACCCATGCTAGCATGGCGGGAGGCTCCCGCTGTGTGACGGCGCTCCTCGTCTGACAGTTCTTAAATAGCGGGGGGCGGGGCCACCCGGTGACCCCGCCCCCTCGGACGCACGGTGACTTGACGGGACTTCCCTGTGACGTCACGGGGAATGCCACAGGGAAGTCCCGTCATGTCCCGTGCGTCAGAGGAGGGCGGGGTCACCGGGTGGCCCCGCCCCCGTTATTTAAGAACTGTCAGACGAGGAGCGCCGTCACACAGCGGGAGCCTCCCACCATGCCAGCATGGATGCGGAGCGGCCCGGAGAAGAAAATGAAGAAGAGAAGAAGAGAAGAAGAGAAGAAGATGAAGAAGAAGAGAAGAGCGGGAGCCTCCCCCCATGCCATGGGTGCGGAGCGGCCCGAGGAGAAGAAGATAGAAGACTCCGCGGAGGAGATGCTGGACGAGAACGCCGGAGGAAGAACCAGAAGAGCCAGAAGAACCAGAAGAAGAAGATGAAGGAAGATAGAAGAAAGAAGAAGTATTTAAATAAAGGAATTGTCAAAAACTGTCTCTTGTCATTTTTAACATTTTTGACAGTTTTTTAGTGAAATGGTAGGGGTACTTTTGTACCCCCTTACCATTTCACACAGGGGGGGGGCCGGGATCTGGGGGTCCCCTTGTTAAAGGGGGCTTCCAGATTCTGATAAGCCCCCCGCCCGCAGACCCCCACAACCACCGGCCAGGGTTGTGGGGATGAGGCCCTTGTCCTCATCAACATGGGGACAAGGTGTTTTGGGGGGCTACCCCAAAGCACCCTCCCAATGTTGAGGGCATGTGGCCTGGTACGGTTCAGGAGGGAGGGGGGCCGCACTCTCGTCCCCCCCTCTTTTCCTGCGGCCTGCCAGGTTGCGTGCTCGGATAAGGGTCTGGTATGGATTTTTGGGGGGACCCCACGCCGTTTTTTTTTTGCCTTGGGGTTCCCCTTAAAATCCATACCAGACCTGAAGGGTCTGGTATGGAATTTAGGGGGAACCCCACGTCATTTTTTTTTTTAAATTTTGGCCGGGGTTCCCCTTAATATCCATACCAGACCTGAAGGGCCTGGTATGGAATTTAGGGGGACTCCCACGTCATTTTTTTTTTTTTAATTTTGGTTCGGGGTTCCCCTTTGGGGAATTCCCATGCCGTTTTTATCAATGAACTTCTATGTGTATTGTCGGCAATGCAATAGCCGCGGGTAGTTTTAAATGAGTTTTTTCCTTCAAAATGTCATTTTGCTGTCAGACTGTTCTAAACACAGGAAACATGCGCCCCTTTACAGGCATACTATAGACACCCCCCAGGTACGAAATTTAAAGGGATATTACACTTTTATTGTTTGACTTTAAGCATTATTAAAATCACTGCTCCTGAAAAAACGGCCGTTTTTAAAATTTTTTTTTGCATTGATCCATGTCCCCTGGGGCAGGACCTGGGTCCCCAAACACTTTTTATGACAATAACTTGCATATTAGCCTTTAAAATTAGCACTTTTGATTATTCATGTTCGTGTCCCATAGACTTTAACGGTGTTCGCGTGTTCGAACAAACTTTTTTCCTGTTCGCATGTTCTGGTGCGAACCGAACAGGGGGGTGTTCGGCTCATCCCTACTGACCATATCCATCCTTTTATGACTACAGTGTACCCATCTTCTGATGGCTACTTCCAGCAGGATAATGCACCATGTCACAAAGCTCAAATCATCTCACCACTGGTTTCTTTAACATGACAATGAGGTCACTGTACTCCAGTGGCCTCCACAGTCACCAGATCTCAATCCAATAGAGAACCTTTGGGATGTGGTGGGATTATGGATGTGCAGCCGACAAATCTGCAGCAGCTGCGTGATGCTATCATGTCAATATGGACCAAAATCTCTGAATGCATGCCATGAAGAATTAAGAAAGTTCTGAGGGCAAAAGGGGTCCAACCCCGAACTAGCAAGGTGTACCTAATAAAGTGGCCAGTGGGTGTATATTACAATTGGATAATGACTAAGGATGAGAGGTGATTACTAGATTCATATATTTATATTCCCATCTTCTTGGCTGCTGTTTTTTGAAAACTAGGAATGACATGCAATGATAAGCAGTGATTGTTTCATGCACTGTATGACTTCTCTGTAGTAGGAGGGTCATACATCTATAGTAAGCCTTCCAGTGTGGCAATACAATGGCGGAGATTCACTTGGATCATTGAATCATTTTTTTGGGACATTGCACACATTTTATTTAGTGATTTTTCCCCCTGTGCATTTGTTTTTTATTGTAGCATCATGTTAATGAGATCACATATTTACAGATTTCTTACATCTATTCAAAATAATATGCATTTTTTATGTGATGAATAGCGCAGCACATTTTGGGTAATATGTTGGAGCTATGCTAAATATCGCATAGCGTGCAAGCTGCTTTTCACTATCTGCTATTGTATTTTTCCACGAGCTTGGTTGCACATATATGTTTTGTAGTCACTAATAGATAATAAGCCTCTGTAGCCTGACACCTGACATTTCATCAGGTTAGGAATACATTGGGTAGAGTAGAGGGGGAAAGGCTCAACTGTTAGAGGCAGTGGTAAACCATGTATGAGACAGGGACAAACAGAAAAAAAAAAAAATCTGCTCATCTGAGCAACTAACTGTGTTGCATTTGATAATAATGATTTTTTAAAATAATCAGACATAACAGTAACAAGTACACAGGCTGTCCTCAAACAATGGAAACTTAGATACCATTGTTGCATTTCAGTTGGCAGATGTAAACAGGTCTGTAACCTAGGCTATAGCTTGGCATTTATATAACATATGGCATATATGTATGATACTATAGAGTGCCATCTTGAGGGAGAATTTAAGAATACCTCTCTAAATGAAAACTACAGTTGACCAGTCGGTTGTTAAAGAGGAACTGTAGTCTGCTCACATCATTTGTAATAAAAACCTCTTTGCCATTCTGAAGCTTCCCTCCAACAACTTTGCATATTATTTTATATATACTGTGATTCTGTACTTGCCAAATATTCTGCAGAAATCTCCCTACACTGAGTCTGGCTGCAATCATTTTAACTGTGGGCAGCTGAAGCTGCTGCCTGTTCACTTCCTGGATTTACACAGGCACACAGAGGCACACCTCCAGTTTTGCAGCTCTCATTGGTCCTTTTATGACTCATCCCCCCCTCCCTTCATGGCAAATTCTCACAAGAGTGAGAGAGAGAGAGCGGTGCATGATGTCATAAGCCTAGGCTTATTTACAGACCTGAAACAGGAAGTGGGCTGTATAAGGTATTTACTGGCAGAAAAAAAAATGTTTTACTATCCAAAGGTAAAACAGCAAGGGCAAAAGATTTAATAGATGGAAAGATGAAAAAATTACTGAAGTTAAGCTTTAAGATAAACAAGTTTGTAACCGTTGACAACAAAAATCCCAAATTAAAGCCAGCAGCAGAGACTGATGGACTCCATGATGCATTAACACCATAGAAGCAAAATAATGAGAATGGACCCACGCCGTGGAGTGAATATAGTGATGTGAAAAAAACAAATGTAAATAAAGTATTTTTAGTGAATCCAAAATGTAAATGTGTGTGTATGTCTGCACACACACACACACACACACACACACACACACACACACATACAAGATGTATGCAATGGGGCTGCCGCTGTAGTGTGAGGTAAGTACCCCCAAAAAAACTGATGAAAAAGAAATTAATACTCAGCGCTGCCTCTCTATATCATAATTTGCATCTACTTACATCAAATATATGTCATATAACAACATATACAGCAAAGTGCTAAAGTGCCAATAAATTCATACAATATGATACAATAAGGTGCAAAGAATAAAGTGTAATCAATAAAGTTCATCTATTATGGAGTACGGAAATGGTGACACATAGGTGTAATCTTGGTGACTTCCTGTGTTCCCCTTCTGGGTTCCCACTCACCAGATAGTGAAAATCAATGTGCCTTTGTGTTTAAAGATGGTATCTTCTGTCCAGCAAAATGGATAAGTTGGTTGTACCTCAGAGAATGGAATGGAATGGAACCTTCTCTCCTCCACCACTTGTTATGGGTCCTACATACTTTACTCAATCATAGGTGATTGCAATGGTAAAGTTCGGACAAGTGAAGAGAGAGAGGATATAGTGTAATACTGCAAGATTTATTTAAAAGGTTTAAAATCATTACACTTACATCAAAAATCTTTAAAATGTGTAAAATTGCCGCCTTGGCATCCAAACAGCCTTCACAGTCCTTAGCTTGACATGTTTCGCCCCTACCACTGGGCGTCATCAGAAGCTTCTTTTTCACCATAGAAGCAAAGTCTGTGCCAGACCAGAAAAAGACGCTTTCACCTGATTCCCCAGCAACTGTTTAAGAAGCCTGAGTCCTCGTTGTCAACGGAGATCACGAACACAAATAACCGGAGTTAAGTAACTTTTTAAGCGTATTTCTACTGTTACAGACCATAGTTTCTGCTTATTTGCTAAGCATCTTGCTTGATATATCTGTCAGTCTTGTACTGTATTCCTAATATTATAATAGTTTTGTTTGTACAGCATTTTGTATAGTAAAAGCAAATTTATACACTGCAGAGGTCTGAGCTTCCATGCTTATACCGCAAAAAAACCTTGCTAGATAGACGCAAGCAAAACAGTGACTAAACTCAAGTCAGTTCCTAACTAACAGGTAGCCCCCAAATGGGTTCCCCAACACAAAAATGGCAGCACTTGTAACTTTATAAGAAAGTCTGGCTACCAGGTAAGATGCAAACCTAAGTATGGAGGCTTTATCCCACTCAAAACTTTACACAGCTTCCAGGCCCAGAACAGGCCTTATTAAGAGCCTGAAAAAAATGGAACCCCTCAGCATCTGTAGGTGAGAAACCTAGATGAATAATTTACCATCTACAATTCTGCCAGCAAATGCCTCACAATATATAAATATAGGTATTTATCACGTGCTGCTTCATAAGGAGTAACCTATTTCATTGACGTGTATATAAATATATCATATCAAATATTTTCTATTCATTTTATCTCATAAGTATTACATCCCACAATTATTAAGACATTCTTGGGATCAGGTTCAATTTATATAAATCTAATTACATTATTTAATTCTTAATAATTTTATAATCCTCCTGTCACTATTGGATAACTATATAATGCATAGACTTGTGTTACCACTATATAAAATGTAGCTATATATAATAGCTAGTAAGCAATTCCACGGGCGAGAATCAGAAAAACTTACACTGAAGAGAATGCGACAGAATGCAAAAACAGCTAAATAGATGTCAAAATAGGTTGACCTTTTGGATGTAGAGCATTTGTTATCCCACAACATAGATTTTCCAGCATGTTAGAATGACAAATGGTTCCAGGATCCAAGTTGACGATAGCAGAGGCAGTTGTGACATCATCTGTCAAATTTGGTGACACATCTGCTTGTCTGCAACCAATGGAATACAGTCTCCTCTACAGCAATGTAACCGAGCCAAAACTAGAAACAAGTACCCGTATCTCATCAGCTACTGCAATAACATCTCCCAATTTATCAGTTTTGTAGAAATGCCTGATTTTGTATTATTTATGACACTTTTCTGCTCACCTTTACAGTCTGGAATTAATCCTGATAGCAAATGAGGCGAAATCTCTTCCAAAATAGAACAAAATGCGCAGAAAGCACTAGGACCTTTGACAGCAAGTTTATCAAGGAAAATCTCTGCTCTTGTCCTGCAGCTATCATAAGACAGAACCTCTCTGTACTCATCCAAGGAGAAAACCTTTTCATAAACAAGGTATGACAGCACTTTATTCACATCAAGCTCAGCAAGGATCTTTTCTCTGTGGTTGTTCAGAATGACGGAAGGCCATTTCTTCCCATCTTCATTCCCTCTCTTTATCGGCTGTGCTAAATTGTGAAACCAACACTTGGCCGACCTGCCCAGCATCTTGAGTTTGTAGTAAAGGATGCGAAATTCCAGCACTGCATGTTCCAGGCAGGGCTCTTCATGTTTTAATATGCACATAATGTGAACACCGGGAACGTAGCTTCATTCTGCTCTGGCAATTAATGTAATTCTTCTGACACAATGAAGGCCTTCCCCAGACTATGAAGCATACTGGTTTACAGCAAGCAGTTACTTAAGAGGATTACTTGACACTAATAAGCCCCTGACAATTCCTAATGTCTCCTGAACAACAAGGCAGAGACAGCATGATATATGTGGTAAACAAAATTCTTCTAAACACGATTTACCCAGAAATTTTACTATTAAATAAAATAGGAAACGTATGTGCTAAACCGTAAAAAGGAGCATATTTAGCAAACCACAAGCTAGTGATATTTAAAGTGACCTTCCAAAGTACTAGATTGTAGATAAGTAAAGAAAGGGGGTATGACAGTCATTTAATCAATGTAATATTAGGCAGAAAAAATACAGTTGGGTCACTCTACAACAAATGGACTATACAGAAATGCCCCAGCATACTTGTTCTTTGAAAGGGACTCTACCATTTTGTATATTTTTTATTTTTTTTATACTCAAATATATACATATGAAAAATGTAAAAATAAAAAAAAATATGAAATAGTGTGTGTAGGCAGTGGGGGTAGGAATAAAGCTCAGGGAAAAAAAAAACAATAAACAAAAATTCCCAGCTCACTTACCAGCCAGCCTGCAACAAACTGAAACTCAGAAGACTCTCTCTCAAAATTATAGCGTTAGGACTGCAGTACACTGGGATACCGCGACGTGACCGCTGCAGTTTACGCATATATTTGCAAATGTGTACAAACTAAACCCCTTGTTTTTAATGTGAACTGTTATGCCGCGTACACACGATCGGAATTTCGGCCCGCAAAAGACCGATGAGAGTTTTTCGTCAGAAAATGCGACCGTGTGCATGCTCCATCGGATTTTTGCTGGCCGAATTCCAGCCAGCAAAAGATTGAGAGCATGTTCTCAATTTTTCGGTCGGGAAAAGTTCCTATCCGAAAATGCAATTGTCTGTGGCAATTCCGACGCGCAAAATTCCTACGCATGCTCGGAAACAATCATTGAACTTCATTTTCTTGGCTCGTCGTAGTGTTGTACGTCACCGCATTCCTGACGGTCATAAGTTCAGCGAACTTTTGCGTGACCGTGTGTATGCAAGGCAAACTTGAGCGGAATCCTGTCGGAAAAGCCGTCATATCTTTTTCCGACGAGAAGTCCGATCATGTGTACGCGGCATTAAACAGAGTCAATTTGGTTGTTGCAGGCTAGCTTGTAAGTGAGCTGGAAGTTTTTGCTTGTTGTTTTTTGACATGCGTCACCCTTCCATGTGCTCCTTGCTGAAAAAGTTATAGGTTGAAGCTCAGGAACCCCCTGTTTCCCTCTATCCTGGTAGTGATGGCCAGTAAATTCACACAGACTACCAAAAACCATAACCATGATCGGCAAACTAAATATAAGGAACGCACCCTAAAATAAATAAGTAAAGATTATATACAAATAACTTAAAATAACTTTAATAACAGTTTATCATCTCAAAGTATAATATATATATTTCGCCAAAACCACTATAAAATTAAGCAACTTCTATATTTAAAAAGGAACTAAAGAACAAAATAGTAGCAAGTAGGTACTTTTTGTAGAAGAGACTTTGCTAATACTGACAACAACCCAGTGTCAGCTAGGGATGTAATTAACCACTTCAGCCCCAAAAGATTTTACCCCCTTCCTGACCAGAGCACTTTTTGTGATTCAGCACTGCGTCGCTTTAACTGACAATTGCACAGTCGTGCGACGTTGCACCCAAACAAAACTGACGTCCTTTCTTTCCCACAAATAAAGCTTTGTTTTGGTGGTATTTGATCGCCTCTGCAGTTTTTATTTTTTGCGCTATAAACAAAAAAAGAGCGTTAATTTTGAAAAAAATGCAATATTTTTTACTTTTTGCTATAATAAATATCCCCCAAAAATATATACAAAAAATTTTTTTTTTCCTTAGTTTAGGCCGATATGTATTCTTCTACATATTTTTGGTAAAAAAATCGCAATAAGCATATATTGATTGGTTTGTGCAAAATTTATAGCGTCTACAAAATAGGGGATAGTTTTATGGCATTTTTATTTTTCTTTTTTTTTTATTAGTAATGGCAGCGATCTGCGATTTTTATCGGGACTGCAACATTATGGCGGACACATCGGACATTTTTGACACATTTTTGTGACCATTGTCATTTATACCGCAATCAGTGCTATAAAATGCATTGATTACTGTGTAAATGACACTGGCAGTGAAGGGGTTAAGTTTGTCCTAGGGAGTGATTCTAACTGTGAGGGGGCTGGGCTTGAACACACAGAACAGTGATCACTGCTCTCGATCTCAAAGAGCAGTGATCTCTGTCCTGTCACTAGGCAGAACGGGGAATGCTTTGTTTACATAAGCATCTCCCCGTTCTTCCTCTCCATGACATGATCTCGGCGGACATCGAGTCCGGGGGACCCACGGTCACATACCTCTACCCCCTTTTGCCTGCCAGTGCCATTTTGCCGACGTAAATCGGCGTGCGCTGGTCGGCAAGCAGTTAAACAATATAGGAGTCTGTATGGCAACTGCTATTTGGGGTGCTAGGATATATTTTGGGGTGCTTGTCTGCATACCCAATCACTCCTTGTCAGTACAGACATTCAGTAATGGAGATGTACCACTAGAGTAGGACCACACTACACCATTCTTATTTGTGTTGAAAATAGGTGGTTGGGTTGCACTTTTAATGCTTCCCAAACGCTTGTCATTGCACTCAAAATTGTTACAATAAGGAGCAGATGGAGGTGTTCACATGCAGCGTTAGCGTTGCTTGGCGTTGCTTGGCGTTGCTGCGAAGCAAAAATAACTTTGGCAGGCATTGACGCTTTGCAACTGCCTCCATACACTTGTATTGAAAGGCACCCAAACCACACCTTAAACGCACTGTAAATGCGCCTATGGTGCCTACAGTGTGTTTATGGTGTGGTTGCAAAGTGCCAAAAGTGATTATTTCCCATTTTAGTCTTGTAAAAAAAAAAAAAAAAAACAACACACAGGGCATTTGAGAAGTGTTAATTGACGCAACATGAATGCCTGTACAGCACATCCTAAATGCTCATTAATGCTGTAGCACCCTTTACCTTAGGTAGGTTGCTAGAGGCAGTTGTTTGTGTTTTGTTACAGCCAGTGCAGGTAAATTTAAGCAGGCCTAGCTGTGAGCTAGGCCTGTTTGTTTTTGATCTGGAGGCCTGGGGAGTGGTTTAGTGTAGCAGCAGGTGACTGACATGTACTTCATCTCTCTGGCCCCTCCTTTGTTTCCAGAGGGTTCCGGAAAAGAGGCAGGGCAGAGGGTGAGAGTGACATGAAGTGTATCGGGAGCCCTGGCCAATCCCCAACTAGGATTGGCAGGCATTCTATATATACTCATGGTCAGCCTTCTGGGGGAGGATTTGTGGGGTGGAAGAACGGAATGATGGAGTGTTAGGCTGTGGTGGCCCTTGAGGGAACCCCCTTTCTTGGGGGGGTGGGTGACTTCGGGCCTGGAGCTCGGGAGCTGGGAGAGGTGGTTAATGAGAGGTGTCCTGGAACAGGAGCGGGAGGAAGACAGCGAGGAGCACTGCCAGGAAATTCATTCAGGAGGGATCCATGCCGGGGTCGGTGAGTGAGAAGCACAGTGAGAAGCTCTGGGAGGAACATGCCAGGATTGGATGTGAAGCCAGAGGAAGAGACTATGCTGAAGTCAAGTTGCTGCAGCCAAGAGAGTTGGTACGATTTGCACAGGACTTTCTGGGATCAGTAGTCCACCAAGCTTTAGTTAGCACAAATGTCCTTTTTCATCACTATTGGTTGCTACACCAAAGGGGACTGCAGACCCCTGCCAGCGAATGGCTATTATTGAACTGTTGGGACTTATTCAGAGTGGGGCCCAGGGCTTTTTTTCAGGGGGAATTTGGTGGAACTCAGTTCCACCACCTCTGGCTCAGACCCTTTGGTGCCTGCTCACCGCAATCACTTGTAAACACAGAAGTCTGGTTTCTGTGTTTACAAGTGACAGCTCTGGAATGCAATCCTGGTATTTAATGCCCCTTTAAGACCCTCCTACTGTTTTCGTGAAATTTGACTGAACACACCCACTATTTGATGTGATTTGGAGTGTGTGTGTAGGGGAGGGGTTTTGTGGGGCCGTGGTTAAGTTCCAGCACCTATTGTTTGAGAAAAAAAGCCCTGGTGAGGCCTAACCATGTGCTAATAGTGACCGGATTCTAGGATTGTCCAGTAGAGAAAGCAAAGTGATATCAAGTAGTGTGCTGGAGCAGTGTGGAGCTTTATTGGCTGTCTATGTAGATTCAACCATCTTTGTTCAAACAAGCAACAAGTGAGATTCATCATTTGGGCATCCCATGTCCCTTTTCCCCATCCAAGTTTAATCCCCTAAATAAAACAACAAAAACAAGCTAAAGCACTGTTCATTGACTGCCAAAGTGTGTCTGAAGTGAATGCCTGGCCAAGCAGGGTGATGTATGGAACTGAAACATGCAGCGAACCCACGGGGGCACAGCTACAATGCTATAGGATTGGTGTATTAATGTGCTTTTGGGCTGCATTCAAATTGAACACACATGTGAAAGAGCCCTTAGAGTAGGACTGCAAAATTGTGGTTTCACATTTATACATGTGAAACTGACACCTGTTGTTATGTACATGTTAAAAGCAGGCATTCTTACATTTCTTCTGCTGCCCAGCTTGGTCACATTTGGGAGTAGATCCATTTTAAAGCCAGTGAGGCCAAAAGTTTGCTTATAGTAACACCAGTGAGGCAAAACATTTATTCATGTACACTTTTTATGTATGTTATAGAAAATACGTAAAGTATTATTGAAAACTAAAGTTCCAACATGGGCTTCAAATAAAACATAAAAAAAATTACTTTATGATCAAAACTCATCAGCGCTAAATATTTTTAATACCACGAAGCAGTTAGTGTAACGTTATTGCTATTACTAGACTCGTGGCCACCGTAGGCTAATATTGTCTAATTAGGTAACTACAACAGCATATCAGTGGTTTAGTTAATACATGACTCGTGAAACCTATTTTTTTTCCTGGTGCTATAAATCCTTGGAATGGTTCTTCTTAATGAAACAGGATTACCAGTAGAGATTATTACAATCCCAGTTGAATTATTCTGCCATTAGTAATCTGTCAGCAGGGATATTACATATGTTATTTCACCTCTTACGTGACAGATGTCAGGTCTAAGAAACATCTGTAGTTTTTCTTAAACTGCAAGTGCCATCTGGTCATGTTGTAGCCTGACATTCATGATGCCATTTACTATAAGCATTATGGAAGCTTTATTCAAGTTCTTTTATATTGTGTATACTTGCTGTTTATGACAGCTGTAATAACCACAGTACAATGCAAAAAAAAAAAAATACATACTTTCCAGCTGGTCAGCACATAAAGCCATTGTAAACTGTTTCAACATTTTGGGTTAAAAAACAGAAGTTTTTGTTGCATACATTTGCAAATACATTTAAAACCAGGAACCACTGTCCTCCTCTAAATTGGGGGCAGGCATACCTTGGACGTAGACCCATCCTACTTAACCCTTTTGTTGCCAGGATTTAACCTCATGTGGCCAGATCATTTTTGTTTTTTCACTTTTTTTATTTTGTTTCACTATTTTTTACGCTTTACTTACATTTTCTGAATGCACAGCAACCATAGAATAAAAATGAGGGTGCTGCTGATTTTGTACATCCCTTCATAATTGCACAAATGTTTTTCAAAATAAGACATTCTAAAGAAATACACTAAAACCATTATTATCACACACAACATGCTTTGCAAAATTCCTACTAAATCTATAAGAGAAAACTGATTTGCATTAACTGCTTCCTGCCCAGGCCATTGTAAAATGATGGCTGAGAGGGAGGTCTATTGTTCTGGGTTGACATCATATGACGTCTTCCCCAGAATGTGCCTTGAGCAGGCCCGACGGGCTGTGCTCCCGCATGATCTGTCATCCGATGTGTCCCCCGCTTCTGGTACCATGTGATCGATGTGACCAATCACAAAAGATCACATGAAAATTGTAAACCATAAATGGCTTTAAATTAATGCCATTCATTGTGTACAATAGTGTTGCTAGCTGTGGTTGATCACAGTGATCACATGGTACAGACATGTGATTAGCTGTGACTGGCCAACAATACACACTGAATGAATCTATTTCATTCAGTAAAAATGAAATCAGTGTGTAAAAAAAAAAAAAATCATGATCACCTCCTCAATACAGTGTTACTATGGTAACACTGTATTGCTCCGGTCACAGTATGTAAAAAAATGTAAAAAAAAAGGAAAAGATATTTTTAAAAAATGTAAAACATTATTAAACTGTTTGTTTAGTTTAGTTTTTTTACTTACTGTAACCAGTCAGTGTCCCTGCTCACCACCACCCCAGTTGTACTGCACTGGTGACAGTATGTAAAAAGTTTTTTAAAAATGTAAAAAAAAACCTATCCTTTTTATGTCTTCATTTTCCAAAAAATTTGGGCAAAAAATTACAACTTCAAAGAGCACACCGTGCCTCTTACTAAATACCTTGGACTGTCTACTTTCCAAAAAATGGTCATTTGAGTGAATTTTGTACTGTTCAGGCATTTTCAAGCCTCAAGAAAGGATATGGCTGTCAGTATATTAGGATTTATATATATAAGTGAGTACACCCCTCACATTTTTGTAAATATTTTATTACATGTAAAGTAATGAGTGTACAGCTTGTATAACAGTGTCAATTTTCTGTAACCTTAAAATAACTCAAAACACAGCCATGTCTAAACCGCTGGCAACAAAAGTGAGTACACCCCTAAGCGAATATGTCCAAATTTGGCCCAAAGTGTCAATATTTTGTGTGGCCACCATTATTTTCCAGCACTGCCTTAACCCTCTTGGGCATGGAGTTCACCAGAGCTTCACAGGTTGCCAATGGAGTCCTCTTCCACTCCTCCATGATGACATCACGGAGCTGGTGGATGTTAGAGACCTTGTGCTCCTCCACCTTCCGTTTGAGGATGCCCCACAGCTTGGCCAGTTCATCACCTTTACCTTCAGTTTCTTTTGCAAAGCAGTGGTCGTCTTGGAGGTTTTTTTGGGGTCGTTATCATGTTGGAATACTGCCCTGCGGCCCAGTCTCTGAAGGGAGGGGATCATGCTCTGGTTCAGTATGTCACAGTACATGTTGGCATTCATGGTTCCCTCAATGAACTGCAGTTCCCCAGTGGCGGCAGCACTCATGGAGCCCCAGACCATGACACTCCCACCACCATGCTTGACTGTAGGCAAGACACACTTGTCTTTGTACTCCTCACCTGGTTGCCACCACACACGCTTGACACCATCTGAACCAAATAAATTTATCTTGGTCTCATCAGACCACAGGAAATGGTTCCAATAATCCATGTCCTTAGTCTGCTTGTCTTCAGCAAACGGTATGCGGGCTTTCCTATGCATCATCTTTAGAAGAGGCTTCCTTCTGGGACGACAGCCATGCAGACCAATCTGAGCACTGACAGACTGACCCTCTACCCCTTCAGACTCTGCAGCAATGCTGGCAGCACTCATACGTCTATTTCCCAAAGACAACCTCTAGATAGGACGCTAAACACATGCACTCAACTTATTTGGTCGACCATGGCAAGGCCTGTTTTGAGTGGAACCTGTCCTGTTAAACCGCTGTATGATCTTGGCCACCATGCTACAGCTCTGTTTCAGGGTCTTGGCAATCTTCTTATAGCCTAGGCCATCTTTATGTAGCCAAGGGTCTCCAAACTTTCTAAACAAAGGGCCAGTTTACTGTCCTTCAGATTTTAGGGGGGCCGGGCTGTCGCCATTGGGAGTAGAAAAGGTCCCGACATCATTGAGAGAAAAATAATGACCCATTGTTTGTCTCAGTAGGAGAAATTGTGCCTCATCATTAGTGCCCCATTGTTGGAATCACTTGGAGGAATTGTCCCCTATCATTGGTGACATTGGACCCCATTATTGGTGTCATTGGAAGAAATTGTTCCCCATTGTTGGTTTCATTGGGTGGAATTGTACCCCATCATTGGTGTCATTGGGGGAATTGTGCCCCATCATTGATGTCATTGGGGGAATTGTGCCCCATCATTGGTGTCATTTTGCCCCATTATTGGTGTCAGTGGGAGAAATTGTGCCCCATCATTGGTATCATTGGGGGGAATAGTGCCCCATCTTTGGTGTAAATGAGAGAAATTGTGCCCCTTCATTGGTGTGAGTGGGGGGGGGTTATGTCCCATTGTTGGTATCAGTGGATGAAACAGTACCCTGAGGGCCACATAAAAGCAAGCAAAGGGCCGCATCTGGCCGAAGTTTGGAGACCCCTGATGTAGAGCAACAATTCTTATATACATACACCATAGTTTGTGGACTGTATAACTTCCCTACAGACTAAATAATATATTATTATTTGGGTTATTTTCACCAAAGAAATGTAGCAGAATACTTTATTATTATACAGTATTTATATAGCGCCAACAGTTTACGTAGCGCTTTACAACTTGAGGGTAGACAGTACAAATACAATACAATTTGATACAGTAGGAATCAGAGGGCCCTGCTCCTTAGAGCTTACAATCTAAGAGGGGAGGTCAAGAGATACAAGAGGTAATAACTGTGGGTGATGTGCTGATTGAGAAGATAAATGTACAGTTGTTAGGTGGGGGCCAGATAGGCTTCTCTGAAGAGATGAGTTTTCAGGGATCGTCTGAAAGTGGATAAAGTAGGAGAAAAACGGACGGATTGGGGTAGAGCATTCCAGAGGATGGGGGAGGCTCTGGAGAAGTCCTGAAGGCGAGCATGGGATGAGGTGACAAGGGAGTTTGAGAGCAGGAGGTCTTGGGAGGAGCGAAGAGAACGATTAGGTTGGTATTTTGTGACTAGGTTAGAGATGTAGCTAGGGGCCAAGTTGTGGATGGCTTTGTAAGTTATAGTTAGTATCTTGAATACTGTACATTTTGTCCTAAAATAATGAAGAAAGATTATTTTTTTGCAAAATTTTTAAACAGAACCAAAGAAAAATTATAAAAATTTCTTATGGATTCAGTGTTGTATGAGCACACAATTGTCATTTAAAGTGTGACAGCGCTGAAAGCTGAAAATTGGCCTGGGCAGGAAGGGGGTACAAGTGTCCGGTACTGAAGTGGTTATTAAATAACAAATATTTCTCATTTTAAATTGTGCCTTTTTGTAAAACAGTAAAAATTAAAAGTATGCTGTAAACATGGCTTCACATCTATTCCTTGTGGTATAGATCTAGGTATACATTTTACTGCAACACAGGGAGGTTGATTTACTAAAGGCAAGTATACTGTGCATTGCAAGTGCATTTGCTCTAGATCTGAGGGGACGCTCTGAAATCAGGGGAAACTCTGGTGATCATCCAGTCATGTACAAGCAAAAATGTTTCTTTTTTTCCCTTGCATGTGATTGAGTATTCTTTACAAATAAAGCTGTACCTCATTTACCAAGCTCTGGAGCAAGTGCAAACTTATATTTGTGTAGCACTAACTCACGGTGGAGCTGCTAGTTTAACCGGGTCTGTTACCTTCACCTTGCTTCCCTTGGTTTCACCGGCACCGGGTCTAGGGGTTCCATTGAGTTCTTCTGGACAACACACGCACCAACACTGGAGTACATTTTCAATGCTTTATTGAACAAACAAACTTTAGGAAGTAGCAGGAAAGAGGCGGAAAAGGAAACTTTCAGGAGAAACTCAAATATCTTCTTATAGAATCTTAACGACAAATGTCCTGGTAGAATTCAAATAATTAGGTGGAATGCACTCCCCTTGTGGGACACACTCCTTGCTCGTCTGGATAGGCCTCTCTCACAGGTCTAGCAGCCAGTACGCAGCACGAATCAAAAGTCTCTGCCACAGACTCGTTTGGGGGGTAAATCCTACGATCCTCTGCCACAGGATGTATCAGATTTTCTCTGCAGTGAAAGTCAGTCACAGTGCCTGAACCTTTAAGCCGAACCGGCAACACTATGCTGTATAGTTACTTCTTTTGGATACGTCCTTCGACCGAGTCACCAGGCCCCTCTATAGACCAGCACGCTGCATGATCTCTCCAAGACGGGTCCTCCCCTGGGATCTCCTCAGCTGTTCAGCTTCGTCACACATGACCGACAGCTCAGGACCATTCCTCGGCCGCGGTGGTAGGCCCCAGACAAGCCTCTGGACCCACCCCTGCGCTGCTGTATCATGGGCCTCCCAATCGGAGGACCACGAGGTAGCTCCTTAATGCATACCTGTCGGCCAGGAGGGCCAGCAGGTGGCTGTAAAAAAAAACCTAGAACATGGCGTCTGTCCCATAAATACCCTCTTTCCAGAATGCAACTCGGAGGACCACCTCCACCGAGCTTGTCTCCAAGACAGAGGAGCATCTATACACTTCGACACGTTGCCTTTCCAACACTGACTAATGGCAACAGCGACACCCACCGGTCAGCACGGAAGCACACACAACGTCAGCCAAGCTGAAACAGAGGCGAACTTTTAACCTTCCTAACACACAATTTACTAAATTTACCTAACCTGCGGTAGATTGTAAATCTACCAGTGCTACATTTGCCTTTAGTAAATAAACCCCAATGTCTTACAAATAGTGAAGATTACTCATATCGCAATTGTAATTTTAAAAAGTTTTATAAAAAGAAAAAAAAAAACAAGCACTGAAAAGTGTTGTAACAATACATTGCAGTGCGTGTCCACAATACACACTGGCATGTGTGCATTATGTGTACCCACTGGTGTGACTGAACCCTTAAGCCTCGTATGTGAGCCTATTGGCGTTAAATCTGACCGTATGTATGCTCCATCGGACAATTGTTGTCGGACTTTCCGCCAACAAATGCTGGCTAGCAGGTTTTCAAATTTTTTGTGGACAAATGTGTGTTAGCTATATATCTAGTGTTGACTGCGCTACCCCCAATAATATAACATCAAATACACCACTTTAACTAAAATAGGTCATATACAGTGGGGCAAAAAAGTATTTAGTCAGCCACCAATTGTGCAAGTTCTCTCACTTAAAAAGATGAGAGAGACCTGTAATTGTCATCATAGGTATACCTCAACTATGAGAGACAAAATGTGGAAACAAATCCAGACAATCACATTGTCTGATTTTTGAAAGAATTTTTTTGCAAATTATGGTGGAAAATAAGTATTTGGTCACATAAAAACAAGAAAGATTTCTGGCTCTCACAGACCTGTATCTTCTACTTTAAGAGGCTCCTCTGTCCTCCACTCATTACCTGTATTAATGGCACCTGTTTGAACTTGTTATCAGTATAAAAGACACCTGTCCACAACCTCAAACAGTCACACTCCAAACTCCACTATGGTGAAGACCAAAGAGCTGTCGAAGGACACCAGAAACAAAATTGTAGATCTGCACCAGGCTGGGAAGACTGAATCCGCAAAAGGGAAGCAGCTTGGTGTGAAGAAATCAACTGTGGGAGTAATAATTAGAAAATGGAAGACATACAAGACCACTGATAATCTCCCTCGATCTGGGGCTTCACGCAAGATCTCACCCCGTGGGGTCAAAATGATCACAAGAGCGGTGAGCAAAAATCCCAGAACCACACGGGGGAACCTAGTGAATGACCTGCAGAGAGCTGGGACCAACGTAACAAAGGCTACCATCAGTAACACACTACGCCGCCAGGTCCTCAGATCCTGCAGTGCTAGACGTGTCCCCCTGCTTAAGCCAGCACATGTCCGGGCCCGTCTGAGGTTTGCTAGAGAGCATCTGGATGATCCGGAAGAGGATTGGGAGAATGTCATATGGTCAGATGAAACCAAAGTAGAACTGTTTGGTAGAAACACAACTTGTCGTGTTTGGAGGAGAGAGAATGCTGAGTTGCAACCAAAGAACACCATACCTACTGTGAAGCATGGGGGTGGCAACATCATGCTTTGGGGCTGTTTCTCTGCAAAGGGAACAGGTCAACTGATCCGTGTACATGAAAGAATGAATGGGGCCATGTATCGTGAGATTTTGAGTGCAAACCTCCTCCCATCAGCAAGGGCATTGAAGATGAAATGTGGCTGGGTCTTTCAGCATGACAATGATCCCAAACACACTGCCCGGGCAACGAAGGAGTGGCTTTGTAAGAAGCATTTCAAGGTCCTGGAGTGGCCTAGCCAGTCTCCAGATCTCAACCCCATAGAAAACCTTTGGAGGGAGTTGAAAGTCTTTGTTGCCCAGAGACAGCCTCAAAACATCACTGCTCTAGAGGAGATCTGCATGGAGGAATCGGCCAACATACCAGCAACAGTGTGTGACAACCTTGTGAAGACTTACAGAAAACGTTTGACCTCTGTCATTGCCAACAAAGGATATATTACAAAGTATTGAGAGGAACTTTTGATATTGACCAAATACTTATTTTCCACCATAATTTGCAAATAAATTCTTTCCAAATCAGACAATGTGATTGTCTGGATTAGTTTCCACATTTTGTCTCTCATAGTTGAGGTATACCTATGATGACAATTACAGGCCTCTCTCATCTTTTTAAGTGGGAGAACTTGTTCAATTGGTGGCTGACTAAATGCTTTTTTACCCCACTGTATGTGACATAAATAAAAATAAAAAACAAAAACAAAATCTGCATATAGCCCAATGGTATAAGATCACTATTACATAATAACACCACTTAAACTTCCAATATCTGTGTATTAAATTCTATTGCATAAAGTCCAATTACGCAGGTGCTTGCAGTATGACAATAAAAACATAAATCCCTGTGTGGGCTATCCACTGTGAATGTGCTGTCTCTGTTCTCTTAATTCCTCATCCGTGATTATTGTAACTTTTTCACCACACCAGTGACAACCCCACCACCACATGGATTGGCCACTCACCAGATGTTGGCATATATATGCCTTTGGTTCATTAAGGGATAACCATTCCACATTGCTGCTTGTCTATGCTGGCCCCAATACAATTATGAGCAAGTATATCCGTCCTCATAAGAAACAACAAACAGCGATCATAGCGCAATAAGCTAACACTGTTTATTTTAAAACCATACAAAAAGAGACTGTAAACTCACATGTTTTTGGTGCCCATGGGCCGGCACCAAGCTTATCCAGCAGTTTGAATGGATATCAAGAAGTCGCCGTATGTCTCCTCCTCCGGCGTGTGGTTCAAACCTCACTTTCGCCCGGCAGGAAGTGACGTAGTGACGTAGCGTGTATTTCCCAGCAGCCTCTACGTGTTTTGCAATGGTAATTGCATCATCAGGAGCTCCCTGATGATGCAATTACCATTGTGAAACGCGTATAGGTGAGGTTCAAAGTGAGGTTTAAACCGCAAGCCGAGGGGAACGAGGCTTGCACCACACGCCAGTGGAGGAAACATACGGCGACTTCTTGATATCCATTCAATCTGCTGGATAAGCTTGGTGCCGGCCCATGGGCACCAAAAACATGTGAGTTACCACAACACCATTATCCCGTAGATTTTAAGCTAAAGGATACAATAATGTTGGTGTCCCTTGTCAATTTTACATTGTATTTTTTAAATGTAACTGCCTACTCCCAAACTGTCATTTGAAGTAAAACACATAGCTAAGTATTATTCTCCACAATTTTTTTTATTGTGCATTAAAAAAAGAAAACAAATAAAATTAGACATGCTATCTGCCAATAGAACTTAACCAAATAGTGCATTCTATGCATCCAAAAATATACCAAATCAAATCATTATTCAACCAAAAAAATAATGTCAAAGCAATAACACCAAGGCCAATAATAAATAACACGTTATCTCCTCTGATTCCGCAACATGGCTGGTTGACGAACGGCCGTTCAGAAACAAACTGAAAAGCGCAAACTGAAAAGCGCGAACTGAAAAGCGTGAACTGAAAAGCGTGAACTGAAAAGTGCAACCTGAAAAGTGCGAAATGAAAAGTACGAAATGAAAAGCGCAAATCAACACTCACCAAACTTCTAATAACACAAAATTAGCAGAAGGAGCCCAAAGGGTGGCACTAAAGAGCTGAAAAACAACATAGTACGTCACTAAGTTTGTATTTGTTGGCCAACAATTGTGCGGACGTGTGTATGCAAGACAAGTTTGGGCCAATGCCCAAAAGTCCACGGTTTTGTTGGCCAACAATCTGATCGTGTGCACGAGGCTTTAGTGCGTTGGTGATTCCTCAGTCTTGAATGAGGAATGAGAATGAGCACTAAGGTGGAAATGTACTAAAACTGGTGCACACAGAATCTTGTTCAGCTGTGCATCAACTTCTGGGTTTTATTGTCAAAGCTTTTTTAAACATGCTGACGTTAGAAACTGAATGGTTACTATGCACAGCTGCACCAGATTCTCTGTGCACCAGTTTTAGTTAATCTCCCTAATAGCCTTGTCTTCTGCAAGCTTACACTCACTAACACTGAACACGAAAACTCTCAGTACCAAGAACCTTTGTGTTTATTCACAAACTGAAGACACAGTAAATATTCCATTCATGTTTACTATTTCTTCAGTTATAAATAGAGGTCATAGTGCTTAGTATTGAGCTCTCCAGTGTTCATTCAGGAAAGTGAAGGATCAATAGATATGGGAGACATATTTTTGTCTTTGCCAGTACAGGTGAGGCAGAGCAGCAAGCATAAGAGAACACACAGAAGAGAGTGGATTCTAGGGGATCTAGAAGGACAGAGAGGGGATCTGATTGCCAGTGCACAGTGGGGATAATAGTGACAGGCAGAGCTCAGTGAGTGGCAGCAGTAATAGCGTGGTGATCAGACGTTTAAACCTTTCCAGCTCATGGACGTCCTCCCACAACCGTGCCTCCCATGCACCCCCTGGGACATGCATCGGGCGTGCTCTGTGACCGTTGTGCCCTTTGGTACAAAACAGATTACAGCGCACAGTGTGATCAGCTATACAATGTGATCGGCTGTATCCAATCACAGCTGGTCACATGTAAAAAGACTTGCTGGTTGTTGGCATTCCTTTCCTCATGCTGTCTCTCTGTGAGAGAAGAGAGCCGATAACTGGCAAGATTGACAACAGGGCACAGCAAGTGCCCTGATTATCAGTGCCAATCAGTGCAGCCTCATCAGTGCCTCCTCATCAGTGCCTCCTCATCAGTGCAGCTTATCAGTGCCCATCAGTGCTGCCTCATCAGTGCAGCCTCATCAGTGCCCATCAGTTTCCATCAGTGCAGCCTCAACAGCAAACATCAATGAAGAAGAAAAATAACTTATGTAGCGCACCCCACATAGGAGCCGCTGGTGAACTGGGATCTCCCACCCTGCACAGCCAGGCAAACTGAATTTCCATGAGTCATAAAACTGTGCAGCGCTTTGTTTTTGTGTTTTATTAAGGGGTTAAAACTTGGATGGGCAGTAAGGGTATTATGGGATGCCCATGACTTCAGAAAACTCTTCAGGGACAACTCTTCTTATATACAGCTCTATACACTTCTTCTCTTCCTCCAGCTCTTCACTTGCTTGCAAACAGATTCAGCTGGGATACTTTTAGTAAATCTGGCAAACCACTTAGCCAGATCAAGCAAAAGCCCTTTACAGGCAAGGACCCCTGGCCCCTTTGGTTGTGTAGCAAAGTCCAGTGTCCAACTTACATTTCTGTGGCTACTGATGCCAGCACATCCTCTTCAGGCACTGCCAGACCACCTGGCTGCAGCTGCCCCTTTTACTAGCCCTCCTGGCTACTTCTCCTGAGTCCTCCCAGACTGAAACTCTTCCCACAGTCCTCCCAGACTGCACACTCACCAGCCCTCCCGGCTGACTTATCCTGGAAAACCCCTGAACGTGCTGTCCTCACACTTGCTCCCATAACTCTAGGAAGCTTATCCTGTGTTGTAGAGGGTTCCTCCAGCACCCAAGCCCATGGCCCAAGGTCACCCCCCCAGATTAGGGGGCACCTTCAAGGGCCACAACAGACTCCTTAGCACTCCTTCTTTCACCCAACTGCCCTTGCTGGCATGACCCAAGATTATCTAAGAGGTGCCCGCCCCCCGACCAGCCCACATTGCTGAGGCTTGGCTGGGACCATCAGCAATACTCCAAGCAGCTTCTCCTAGAATCCACCCTTTACTTCTGGAAGCTTCTCCAAGATTCAGGAGATCAGGGGAGGTTACCAAAGGTGCTGCTTGATGAGTCATCCAGCCTCCCTGAGTCACTCATCCCTGACCCAGACTCAACCCAGGCCTGGCTCTCAGCCAGTCCAATTTACCTACACTAACAACTATGTACACTAGCACACTAAGCTAGAGGGTGCTACACCACTTATTTGCAGAATTCTATAACAGAAACTTTATTTATTTTAAAATTTTTGTTTTTTTTTCATTTGTTTAGCAAAAAATAAAAAAACTCACTGTTTATTAAATACTACCAAAATAAAGCTCCATCTGTCTCAAAAAAAATATGATAAACTATGCCATATTTATTATTATTTTACAGGATTTATATAGCGCCAACAGTTTACGCAGCGCTTTACAACATTAGGGAAGACAGTACAATTACAATACAATTCAATACAGGAGGAATCAGAGAGCCCTGCTCGTTAGAGCTTACAATATAGGAGGGTACACACATATGGGTACAGTGTTGCATGAGTGCGCAATTGTAATTCAAAGTGTGAGGCACTAAAATCGGAAAATTGGCCTGGGCAGCAAGGGGCTAAAAGTGGCCCGTATTGAAGTGGTTAATGAATAATTTGTCAGCCACCATAGTGACCAATACATAGGGCAACCATATATAAGGTTTACTGATCTGGTCAACTGCAGCTGACTCTGCTATGCCATATGCCTTACGTCTTTGTCAGGGAAACACTTAACATGTATTCAAACCCAAAAACCCCAAAAAGTTTAATATATAAAAAGTTTAATATATAAAAAGTTTAATATATATTGCAGCGTAGCTGTCCTTAGATGTTCTGGCTGCATTCGTTTTCTTTTTTTCAGGCTAAGCACATTTTAAGCAATTACAAAAAAATATCTGTTGATCTCGCCAGAAATGCTGTGTCCTTGTCACTTTCTGTGAGCTGAGTCCATAGGTTGGACTCACTTGATGTCTCACTTGTGTCTTTTTTCAACCTCACCTGCTAGGTAACAATGTAAAGCATATCTGTGGAAACATGTAAAATCATATATTAATTACCACATAGTATTTCAATTATTTCTGGCCTACTCTTATTAATCTGAATGATCTTGAAGTTTGTAAACTTACTTTGTGAAGATCCCCACACATTTACTTCCTTGAATTCCATGATATGTATTCATTATGCCCTGTGAGTAGGCACTGCTGTGTCACACATTTCACAGAGCCTGCCTTCTGATCTACAGAGGAACTGGATTTTCAGGAGGTGGAGTCAGTACAGGAATTATGGCTTGCAGACAGTAAGGTATCATGGGATATGTAGTCCTTTAGAAATTGAAAGTAAACAACAGAGGAGAAGCTGCAAAGCATGTAGTAGAGCTGCACAATTAATCGTTAAAAAATCGTGATCTCGATTCACCCCCCCTGACGATCTCTCCTGCAGAGGTTGCCAATTCTTTCATATAAACAAGTGGAGAGACTTTATCTGCTCACTCAGCTGTCAAAAGAAAGCATCCGGGCAGTCTGCCAAGTCTTTAACTTGAAACATTGTAACTAAGCTTCCTTCTTAGATCAAAGGGAAAGAACTTCTGTGTAAATAAATAAGCTGGGCAGTCTGCCAAGTTTTCAACAATGTGTAAATGCAGGAAGTTTAACCACTTTAAGTCTAAATCTTTTTCTGACACTTCTTTAAGTTAAAATCAATATTTTTTGCTAGAAAATTACTTGGAACCCCCAAACATGATATATATTTTAGCAGAGACCCTAGGGAATAAAATGGCAATTGCTGCAATATTTTATGTCACACTGTATTTGCCCAGCGGTCTTTCAAATGCAAATTTTTTGGAAAAAATACACTTCAATGAATTAAAAAAAAAAGCGAAACAGTAAAGTTAGCCCAACTTTTTTTTTTTTTTTAATGTGAAAGATGATGTTACACCGCGAGAATCATTAAGAGAATCGTGATCTATCTTCTAAGCAAAAAAATCATGATTCTCATTTTAGCCAGAATCGTGTAGCTCTAGCATGTAGGGAATCCAGGAAGTTGTGGAATGAGATGGCCAGCAGACAGGCTGCACTGCCAACATGAAAGGAAATCTTTCATGTAAGCATATATTGGATTGACAATGATAATTATTGTTTGTGCAGCCATTTTTTGTGGAAGAGTGGGTTTGATAATAAACTTGGCAGTGCCTCTACTCAGGACAAGCCTTCTGCGAACAGAGATTCTATGCCTGGGAAATTAACCAGTAGAAAGTAGTAGGAAGTAAACACAGGGGCGGGCTCACAGTGACTAATCACTGTAATAGCTAATTAGAGGCTATCACAGCGAACAGGTGAGACGGAACTGGGGTTAGTACATTAGTAAGAGACCCAGGGTTCTCAGTGAGAGCCCAGTCTCTGTGCTGGGAGCGCGCTGTGTGCGCCACGCTCCCAGTACAAAGAGAGATACGTATATATGCAGCCCCACGGAAAAAGACCCCCTTCCGCAAGACCGCATATATGCGTGACAAGGAAGCACAGCGTGACAAGATTTAGGACAAAGGCCAGGCAGAACACAGATTTGATTTTTCCATGGGAATAGGTGGCTAGCAGGTTTGTGCAATAGTCTCATATAACTGTAGTGCTACCCCCTGAAGGAGCTGCTGTTAATGTACACAGGTTTTTTCTCAGTGCAGATCAGCCAGGCACACAGCTATCATCCATCCACTCCGGCTCAGTAAACAGTCTAGGGGTGTCTTTTTGTAAATTTATTTCTGGTAGAACTTGGGAGGGGATCTGGGAGTAATGCAGGATACCCCAAAAATGTAACACATTGCTTACAGAGGGCACTTCTATCTTGATTGAAGCACTAGTAATTCCCAAGGGAATGATAATCAGCTAGGACAGTCTATATGTGCACAGCTGAGGAGGACCATGCACCAAAAATATAGCACAAGTCATAGAAGACTGAGGTAGTTCATGTTTCACGGCCCGAGGCAAAGAAAATTCCAGCTCAAGAGAGGAGACTTTACTCACGGCGTCCCAAAGCATACACAGCTCATAGGCATCATCCCCTGGAGCTCACAGATCCATTCCCACACAGGAAAAAGATCCAGCCTATTTAACAGGAACCCATCCACCATTCGGGCACACCTCCCCAGGGATTGGATAGGCCCTACTAAATATTCAGACCAGGAATATGAATCCTCCCACCCTAATATCTAGAATCTTCTCCTAGAGTCAGAGGGAGGTTTTCAAACTCCCAGCCTGTGGAATCTCCAGCAGACCAAACTAAACAATTCTGGTTCCTATGGCTACAGCAGAAGTCCCACAATAAATTTACCTCACAGCCCATGTAGGAGGGCGCAACACAACCTTACTTGGCTGCAAGCACCATGGGGTCAATCACCTCTCAGACTCTCCCTGGATGGATAGCTGCCAGTATCTGTGGCCTGGTGTGGCTCTTGGCCTTCAGGCATACAATCTGCATCACTGCATGGCAGCTTTTTGCTTGCAATGTCACACAATGTGACAAACCTGGGGGCACCATTAACATTAACTCTAAAGTGGCACCCCGTTCTGCAACAGAATGTTTATCCATAGCAAGATGAATGATATATACTTTCTCTGTCTGTATTTACTTGACCAGTGACTGGTTGTCATGTGTATAACTTGATGCTGACAGTGTGGCCTAGTGACACATTTCTCTTATCGTAAAAATGATGGCGGGGTTGGCCTTGTGGGAAAAATAATGGCAGCTGAGTTCCTGCCACTCTGGGCTAGCAAAGACCCTGAACTCTTGGAGGAGGGCTGATTCCATAGGTTGGTTGAAAGGCAAACAGCTTGCTTAAGTTGGCATTCAAACACTGGACATGGGGGGTTTCTACAGCAGCTTGGAAAAGGAAACTGGTCAATGAAAGGTTGTAATGAAGATGGTGGTGGAGTAGGTGTTGCTGAGTGTTACTGAAGTTTCAGCCTTCACTTCACTCGCTTCACTTTCACCCCATGGCCCACTTTGCTGCTGGACATGGGTAGGCCTCTAAAACCCCCTTGATAAACTTTCTCTCCTCTCACTGTAAATATCTGATATGGTGGCGAATACACCAGCGGAATGCTGTAAAGGGGGTTGATTGCAGCAACTAAGGAGGAGAAATCCAACTTGTCTTGGACAGGTGCTGCTTCTGCCAAGAACTGTGGTGCAGGGTCATGTGCTTCTGCTTGCATGTAGCACCCAAGTGGCTGGAACTCTTCCAGAACATAAGGATACGCAGCAGACATATAACAGACAATTTTGGTAAAGTCCCAAGCAGCTGCAGTTCTGCTTACTGAACATAGCGGGCTCACTAGCTCACCACAAGCGCCAATCAAAGAAACCTTTCGATTTTCTCAGTGAATGCAGTGTTCTTTGGTGTTGAGTTAACTCAACTTCGTGTTGAGTTATTCACTTTAAGTTCATCACAGATGACAAGGGGGCAGATTTAATCTCCAAATGCGGGAGCTGTGGAAATGTGCAATAGACTCCCTCCAGAGGTGGTTCTGGCCAGCTCAGTAGATTGCTTTAAAAAAAGGTCTGGATTCTTTCCTAAATGTACATGATATAACTGGGTACTAACATTTATAGGTAAAGTTGATCCAGGGAAAATCTGATTGCCTCTTGGGGGGATCAGGAAGGAATCTTTTCCCATGCTGTAGCAAGTTGGATCATGCTTTGCTGGGGTTTTTCCCCTTCCTCTGGATCAACTGTGGGTATAGGATTGTGTATATGGGATTGGATGATTTTTTTTTTTATTATTATTGGTTGAACTAGATAGACTTGTGTCTTTTTTCAACCTGACTAACTATGTAACTATGTAACTATGTTCTCTGATTGGACGAGGGGAAGATTGTCACATCACAGCCTCGCCTCTCCACCTCATTCAATCAGAGATTGATTTTATTTTATGCATTGAGAAAATGCAGAGTGTTTCCTGTTTTTCACCCATGAAAGATGAACCTTTAGTAATCACAATACAACAAGGTAGCCACTCAGCCCAGAAGCTAGTGGAAATCACTGTAGTAGTGGTGCCTACTACAGTGATTTCCATCTTCCAGGGGGATCCCACATGTATGGCACATGCATACTTACATTGGTCCAGTAAAAATTGACATACCTGGAAATCATCTTTAAGGCCTTTATCATTTCCTGTTGTGAATCAACACTTTAAAGTAAACTCAAATAGTAATGCTAGTATAGCACACAGACCCTATACTATTTGTTCTATTCCCTGTTAAGTGCAAGTAGCCAGGTACACGGTAGTATCCCAGTCTCTCAAGAACTTCTGTACTGTGTGCCTCCAGGTCAGGTCCTCTGTGGACTTCCTTCAACTGCTTTCAGGAGCTCTGGATGTGGGTCCCCTAGCTCTAGCTGGAGCTGGGACCCAGATGGCCTTTTCTAAGCATGCATTTACACGTGGGCATTTAGAATTGAGGCTATTCTGTCCGCGATTCAAAACATCTATGTGTGAATGACAAATCGCACAAAGCACATTTCAGATGCCATTCATTTGAATGCCACCTAAAAACACATTGTGGTTCTGCCGCAATTGTTTTCCATTAATTTACGCTGCAATCGCGGCAAACTGCATCGCATGAAGCTTGTCGCTCCAAAAAAGTTCTGGAGCTTCTTTTGGGTGACATTCTTCATGCGATGCAGTTTGCCACGATTGAAGCACGATTTATTGTGAGAATCCCAGCAGAGCTGCTCTGCGTTTTTTAGGTTAATGCCATCTGAAATGTGCGTTGTGCAATTTGTCATTCACACCTGGGCGTTGTGAAATCACGGTGTGTGAATTATGTGTGAATTCAGCCTAAACTTTAGCTTTGTGCCCAGAGGGCACATCCCTCAGGTTGGGTCTTCTCCCACAGGACAAGGACCCTGCTGTTTAAGGTCCGGCCTATTTATACACATCCCAGCCCCCTTCTGACTATTCTTTCTGCCAGTGATTGGAGGAGGCAGTATAAATATGCAAGTGAGGGTCTGCTTCCTCCACCCACTAAATTCTGGAACCTAAGAGACTATAAGGGAAAGCAACAGAACCTGCAATCAGCACAACCAAGCACAGGCAAAAGAGATCAAACTTTGCTCCACTGGCTACAGGGGAGCCAAAAACTAAATTTACCTCAAACTGTTAGCAACCTAGCTAGGAGGGTGCTATATTAGATTCACATTAATAGATTAGCCAGACATTAGGCAAGCTGGGCCAAGGATATTGAAATCATTAGATATTCACCTCTGAGCTTTAAAAAAACAGATAGTATAGTACTCCTGTTCTGAAGTCTAGTGTCTTAAAGAGAATCTATCTCCAACCACTAATACCTTCACTGTGCTTTCCTTCTGCTTCATTCTTTTGTAGGAGTGCTGAGAAATAGCCAGTATTTCTAGGGATAGGGAAGTATGTTACCTTCTCTCTTCCTCCCAAGATCCAATGCTGAGGCCTGAGTGGCCAATGGCCAGGCCCACGCACTGTCATGTGAACTCTTCCTAACTCCCAAGCCCTGACTGGTATATTCATGTCTGGGAAGTGAGCATTTAAAGGACAACATCATACAAATCCACTGACATAAGGCTCAGCGAAGCAGGGATTACTGTACACTTAGTACATCAACTGTACATCACCTTTCCTTCGTGTCCCATGACTTCTAGGATCACGCCCAGTGCTTCCATCCCATAAGATATCAGACTCATCAGAATCTGTCTAAACCTTTAGATATGCAACAAAGAAGAATTAAACCTGTGGGACTTTAAATGAGGTGAGCACAAAAAGGTCAATGAGAGTATACAAAGTAAACATGGTTTATAAATCCATTATAATTGTATAACATTCATCGTATATGAAATGCATGAACAGATGTGCCAAACCACTTGGCAGTGATCAAACACAACATTACCAAGTGGCCACATGCATATATATTTAGAATTGTTGATGTACAGTAATAGACAGGCATCGTATAACTCAACGCGTTTCGTGATTCGCTGCTCGCTTCTTCAGGAGTAGATGTAAATGCAGTGTATATATGGACTGAGCCAATGTCTCAAAAGCCATTAAAGCAACAGGTGGCGGCGAGGTGTGTCTATCCTGGGACCTGAAGGAAAAGAACCAGCAAAGACCCACCGGGGACAGATAGAGGGCAAGCATAACATGGGAGCCAAAGAGTGTGACCTTTGATGTCCTTCAATGTCCAACATGATTTGCAGCATAATCAGTGTGTCCTCAGCATGTGAAGTGTGGGGCCAGGAAAAGCATTGACCTTTTTGTGCTCACCTCATTTAAAGTCCCACGGGCGTAATTCTTCTTTGTTGCATTTAATTTGGGAATGGAGGTGTGTCACTGGCAACAGAAGAGAGAGAGGGCAGGACGTGCCACCTAAGTGTAGTATCCCAAGGTTCAATACATGCAAACAAGATTAGGAACACTTACAAGAAAACCTTTTTTTTAATAAGTAATCATCTGTATATGGGTGTCTAGACTGTCATCATGGTGCGTCCTGACGGTGTTTGAAAGGAGTTCCAAACATTCAGTGTGGAGGGAGAGATAAGCAGCAGGCCCTGGAGTCCTGGAGCCTCAATAAGGCTGGAAGTCACGCTGTAACACTGTGGACTGTCCCACGAGTATGACGTCACCAGAGGAGTCAGGGGTCATCAGGGCTCCAGAACTCCAGGTCCTGCTGCTTCTCCCTTCTCCCACACTGAGTGGCTGGAACTCCTTTCAAACACCTTTGGGACGCACCATGAAGACAGCCTGGACACCCATATACAGATGAGCCCTGATAAATAATTTTGTTATTAATCTTGTAAGTGTTCTTAATCTTGTTTCCATGTATTAAACCTTGGGATACTACACTTAGCTTTCCCTCTCTTCCTTTGGTTTCACAGAGCCATCACAACTCTGAGGACAGCAGCCGCAGGTGGTCCCCTATACATCATTTCCATATACCATCCTAGCGTATTATCCTTATCACAGCACAGTGCATTTTAGGGACTGTTTATTATACCCACACCTTGTGTTTTTAGAGACATTTTTTCCAGCTGGCTGGAATGTTTGAATTACGACTCCATGCACCAGTTTCTTGTTTCCCTTAGTGTCACTGGCAACACCAGACATTCTACCATGAGCCATTGCTGTGCTATATACAAGATGACATTGTATTAGTAATAAAAGGTTTAAAAGGTTGTCTATTAAGGCAATGGTGTTAGGTATGTAATATGGAAGGTAGCACAATATGTTCATGTTTAAACTTGTAAGGTGTCATTTGCACAAAGTATTGCCATAGGCAATATAAGCCATAGGGTCAGCATGATAGCCTAAAAACAAGTTCATATACAGTAAAAAACAAAAAAATATATATTTATTTATTCCAGACAATAAGTGAATTCACTAAACTATATGTTATTAGCTTTATCATTATTTGCAGCCATACTGTATGTGTAGGGACCCTGTCATAAGCAGTAGTGTCCCTATTCTAAGTTCGGCACTGCAAAAATGACTGGCATCCATCTATTTATGTCCTCACTCCAAGTGAAAAATGCAACCCTGAGGTTAATTGTCAGCCCACCTGACCTCTGGGTGTTCCGAATAGTCTCTAAGGTGTAGCTACATATGATTGTTATTTTAATTTCCTATTTGCTAAAAATAGTGCCTTTTATAGACCTTGCAAAACAGGGACATAACAAATTGGCCTCCGAATATAACAATGCCTGGATCCAAAGCCTTTTCAGATGGTGTTTTTGTGAGTTTGGATGGCATAAAGAAGCCATAACCTCTTGCATATATTTGTGTGGTTTGTCAATGAACTATTCCTCCATTTGCTATACTTTTGTTAATTTTGTACTTTATTATTTTGCTCAGCAAGGTGCACTGATTAAAGTATAGAATATACCTTATCCAAAATCCATACAATATTAGATTAAATTACAGGAGTCTAACCTTGATAAACGGGGACAGCTATTCAGTAAAGAGAGCAGTAAGAAAATCGATTCTTTACCTAGGAATGCTTGTTCTATTAAATATTTTCAAAATACAGTATTGCTTTCTAAAAATAGAATGCATCACATGCATATGTACATCATAAAACTAAACACAGGGTGGGTTTTTCATAATTTTAGGTTAGCGCATAGAGCCATGCAAATAATTTTTTTTATGTCAACCGTGTATCCAGAACTACTGATATATAATACAGCTTAAAGTGGAATTCAAGCTTAACACAAATTATTCTTAAAAAAGATTCCTTTCCCACTCTTCCTACCTATCCAGCCTACTCTCTGTGTGCGTGCTTACCCTTTTTAAGTCCCATGTGTTAGGGAGGAAAAGGGAGTGCCATCAATGGCTGGACCATGGAAGCCTATAGGTGAGGTCATGGCCCCCGGAATTAATAAAGTCATCAAACCTTCATTGTGCTTCCCTGTTATTTCATTCTTTTGCAGGAGTGCTGAGAAATCCCCAGGATTTCCAGGTATGGGGAAGCATGTCACCTTCTCCTTTTCCTCCCAAGATGTAGAGCTTGGGCCTGAGTGGCCAATAGCCAAGCATAAACACCATCATAAGAACTCTTCCCAACTTTCAAGCCTTGACTGTTACATGTCTGGAAAGGACAACACCATACAAATCCAGCAAGGCAGGAATTAGCGCAGCAGGAATGAGTGTACACTTATATTTATTGCCGGAAAAAAGAGAACAAATGTACGGACTTTAACAGTATCAGAAGGAGACACAGCAACCAATTATATCGAAAAAGTTTTATTACAAAAATTAAAAATAACACATGTAAAACATTCAGAGCAAAAGCTCATATAAGAAAATAGGCAATTGGCCAAACTGTATTAGCTTGTACTGTTCTGTCAAGAGGTCGACGCGTTTCACAATCTGCTTCCTCAGGACCATTTTATCTTGACAAACAACAGTGGGCCTATCCAAAAAAAATACAACTTAATTAATTAAATCTAAACTCGCAAGGTAGAGAGCATGACACATGCAGCATATCCTCAATAAATGAAGAAAAAAAGGGAGAAAACCACTTACATGCATCCAAAGTTAGGTAAGATAATGGCACGCCATGCATGGTGCAGATGCAGCTTTATATTTAATATGATACCATCAAAAAGAAAGAGTAGACCCTTTCAAAATCATCCTGGAAACACATAACACAGGAAAAGACCAGGTTAGCTGTCTTATCATATATAACCCCTTTTGAACTTAATCAAAAACATAGATGGGGAGAGGGGAAGGGGTGGGGGCGGCAAAGGACAGGCACTTACTGAAAACAGGGGTCTCACCCCAAACCGAATGGAAAGAGGAGAAAGAATCAGATCAGAATGTGGAATCAACCACATATCCATTGGTAGAAGATATCTCTTATGATGTAAAAAATAATCTATTAGATATCATAATGTCAGAACTATTGAGGTTAAAAAGAATTAACCTTTAAGGCCTATATAAAAAAAAAAATATATATATATATATATATATATATATATATATATATATATATATATATATATATATACATCTTAGATGCCATTTTGTGCTGTTTGTAAGGAGGTTAAAATAGGGTCACTTGCTGATGAATAGAATCTCTTACGAGAGATGTCTAAGAACCTTATCTCACATTTTCACAAATCATAAATATTGAAGAGTCTCAGACACAGACGAGATAAGAGGAGGGCCAGGAGGCCAATGTTTATGTCATATTGAGACTGATGACTCGTGTATCAAATGAACAATGGACAGAAATGTATACTTTTTTTTCTTCTTTCATGACTGAGAAGATGGGACTTATTCAAAAACTGTCTTATAAACAAGCCTTAATTAATACCAGTAATTGAATTAGAAATAATTTCTATTATATTATTATTACATTTTATTGGAAAGAATATGTGCTTAATTAATTGAATACGTTTACATATATCTTTGGTTTATGTATTTTTATAATTTTATTTTTATAATACTCATATATTTATTCATGATATATTGTCTGGATATGCTTACAAAATGTATTAGTATATCTAATTAATATGAGTGTAGCAGGTTTGACGTACTATGTGTGAGAAAGATATATAGGAATTTTGTTAGTGGTAATACTTATGAATAGCTGGTGTGTTTCTCGAAACCATGACTTAACCTTCAAGGTATGTGAGAAGTTAAGTTAATGGCCTTATCTAAATTTTCTTAAAGCCATATATTCCATGAAGAGTCAGAAAGTCTAGCAAAGTCTGACACATAATGACATCTTATCATAGTTTATAGTTTTCTTCAAAGCTTAGTTCAAAGGTTATTTGGAATATATTTTGACATTATAAGTAAGTTTCCAAAATCATTTTTAATACAACACTACCCCTTGTGGTGATTATATCAAAAGTCCAATATGGCCCCCTAGACAATGGTGCCATGGTTACATAGTAAACAAAACTTCATTTGACGTCATTGATTACGTGAAAACAAATACACACCCACTTTCTGGGGGGGGGGGGGGGGGGTAAAGGTTGTATACACATTGGCAGAAAGGGGAGATGATGGAGGGCTAAGACTGGAAGGAAAGGAGGAAGAGAGGAGAATGGAAAAATCAAGGAAGGGTAGAAAGGTCCCTTGGGATACACAAGCTGATATCTCTCAGACAAAAGGCTCTTATATTTCTGGTAAAGTATAATTTTCTTCTGTCTATTGGTAATTGAATTATTTGAACATATACATAGCTAAACCATTTAATATTTGTAGCATTAATATTGGAATTGTTTTATTTCTAACTGCAGTATGACATAATTCTGTTCCAAGTAAAGAGAAATACATGTTTTGGTATATTTCAACAAAGTCTTATCAATGGTTTAGTTGTGTTGTATGCTTAAATATAAAAGTCATCAGTGATTTATCTTCATGTTAAATATAAGTCTTGGTTAAATTACCAAGTTTAAATATGCAGGGGCATACCTAGAGCATTTGGCACCCGGGGCGGATCCTATATCTGGCACCTCCCCCACGTTAAAATGTAAAAACACCCCACTGTGCCCCCTGCATACCTCTGCATCCTTCAATATCTCTTTGTCACTACTGTGTACCGCCCTCTCCACAACTACACTTCTGGTCCCCTTTACATTACACAGCACCACACCTTTGGATCCCTTTACATTACACAGCACCCTGCACCTCTGGCCACCTTTACATTACACAGCACCCTGCACCTCTGGACCCCTTTACATTACACAGCACCCTGCACCTCTGGACCCCTTTACATTACACAGTACCCTGCACCTCTGGATCCCTTTACATTACACATCCCCCTGCACATCTGGACCCCTTTACATTACACAGCACCCTGCATCTCTGGACCCCTTTACATTACACAGCACCCTGCACTTCTGGACCCCTTTACATTACACAGCACCCTGCGCTTCTGGACCCCTTTACATTACACAGCCTCCCACAGCTCTGGACCCCTGCATGTTACACAGACACTCCCTAACAGTTCTGGACCCTCTGCATGTTACACAGACCCCCCCAGCTCTGTCCCTTCTTATCTTATTAAAGCAGATGGAGAGACAGTGAGCAGCGCTGAACAGAGGGTGGGAACTGCTGGAGTTAATTTTTCATATTAACAAGCTATTGATTAGTTACTAGGACCACCTGCTGGTTTACTTAAAAAGTTAACTCCCACAGTTCTCTACTCTGTTGCTCACTATTTCTCTCTCCCCTGCAGTACAGGAGGAGAGAGAGTGTTTTTCTTACCCTACTTCGCTCTGTGACTCCAGCGACCAGCTCTGGGTGTCACCCTGGTAGTGGCCCAGGCACCCCCCACGCACTGTCACAGCTCGCCAGTGGCATCACTAGGGTTGGTGTCACCCAGTGCGGAAAAACATGGCATCACCCCCTCTCCACCAACTATAGTCCCCTCTCAATACAGACACCCCTCCATCAGTAAAGACCCCCTCCCCCAGTATAGACCCCTCCCATCAGTACAGACCCCCCTGATCAGTTCAGACCCCATCCCTAAGTACAGACCCCTCTCTTGAGTACAGACCCCCCACCACAGAATAGACACCCCTTTTCAGTACAGACCCCCTTTCAGTACAGACCCCCCTTTCTGTACAGACCCCTCCATCAGTACAGACCCCCCCATCAGTACAGACCCCCCCTTTCAGTACAGACACCCTTTCAGTACAGACCCCCCTACAGTGCAGACCCCCCCATTCAGTACAGACCCCCCCTTTAGTGAAGACCTCCCAATTCAGTAAAGACCCCCATTCAGTGCATACCCCCCAGTTCAGTACAGACCCCCGCGTTCAGTACAGACCCCCTAAAGTGCAGACCCCCATTCCGTACAAACCCTCCCTTCAGTACAGACCCCCCAATTCAGTGAAGACCCCCTTTCAGTGCAGACCCCCCATCATTCAGTACAGACCTCCCATTCAGTGAAGACTCCCCTTCAGTGTAGATCCCCCTATTCAGCACAGACCCCCCTACAGTGCAGACCCCCTATTCAGTACACCCCCCCATTCAGTACAGACCCTCCCATTCAGTGCAGACTCCCCTTCATTGCAGACCCCCCTTCAGTGCAGACACCCCCATTCAGTACAGACCTCCCCTTCTGTACAGACCCCCCCATTTAGTACAGACCCCCCATTCAGTACAGACCCCCCCATTCAGTGAGGTCAGTCCCATAATGTACCACAGATCAGCGCAGGACATGCACAGTAGGACTCCTCCTCCTGTGTAGACATAAACAGAGAGAAGGGGGAGGCGCCTTCACTCTGCTCAGCTGTGTGAGACAGCCGGGACTGCTCAGACAGCCCACGGCCACAAGAGGAGGGGATCTTTGGTGCAGTGGTGTTGCCCTGGGCCATGGCGACGGGTGTCACCTCTCTGGCAGGTGTCACCCAGGTGCGGACCACACCCCCTACCCCCTGCCCCCTCCTTGCAACGGCACTGCAGCTCGCCTCTCCGTGCTCTAACCGGCCTTGTCACCGCGCCGCTGCCTAAACCCACCCGCAGTCACCGCTTCAGCCGCGGAGGGGGGGCACCGGCCTGACACCCCCCCAGTGTTTGGCACACGGGGCGGCCCCCCCGCCCCCCACTTGGTACACCACTGTGTATATGGTATAACAAATTAGTCCATATACCGTTAAGAGAAGTTTGAGCTTGCAAGGTCTGTTTGTTTGAGAGAAGTCATGTGTCAAAATCAATACTTGTTTGTTTTCTTCATCTGTGGAGCCACAGAGGAGCTGTTAACTATTTACAAAGCAGTTACTAAGTTTTAAGACATTGGTATTTTAAAACTGGCGCTTGTGGTTATTGTCTCATCATCTTATTACCCATATTGTGATATTTGGATTTATATTCTGTGTTTATCACCAATATATTTTGATATTATTTTGCACTGATTTTAGTAAATAAATATATATCTATATTTGCACAATATCGTATTCCTTTCTGTCTTCAAGTTAGCACAGATAAACGAATTTGAGTTATATTGTTGATTTGTGGAAATACGTAGGTATCTCCTAAATTAAAGATCCTTGCTTATTTCCGTAAATATAACACTGTTTCATTTTTTAGTATAAATACCCTGACAATAATTATCATATGCTCCTTCCCACAAATGGCATATACAACCATATATCCATATAGCCTATTACAATTACCATAATAAGTAGGCCAAACAGCTAACAGAGTACCCGCAGAGTATTAACCTGTACAGATGGACTAGAGTCCCGGATATTCCTAGTATCTAAAAAAAAAAAAACACAATAAGTGCCCTCATTTAGAATCCAGCAAATATATATAAAAGCACCCTCCAAATTTTTGGGTGAATAAAATATCCAATACCGGCTGTGTCATAAAAGTGGAAAAGGTTACCTACCAATATACATGAGAAGAACCACTTAGTCTGATCTGCTGTTTTCTTAAAGCATGTCTCACTACAGATAGCCAGACCCCACTTCAAGCAGACATCTGAAAACAATATATAACTATTACTCTAATCCAGTGTTCCAAACGATAAATCCGCCAGCCACAGCCATCTAATGCAGCTTACCTCCAAGACTATCATCTCCTGTATAGCATCCGCCACCATTGTCTCACTAAAAATCAGCAGTCTTAAAGGGGTTGTTAACCCTCATATTTTTTTCACCTTAATGCATCCTATGCATTAAGGTGAAAAAACTTCTGTCACTGACCGACCCCCCTAGACCCCCCGTTTTACTCACCTGAGTCCTGTATTCCCCCGCCGGAGATGCGCTCTTCCCCTCTCTCCGTTGTCTCGGCTCTTGATTGGCTAGATTGATTGCAGCCATTGGCTCCCGCTGCTGTCAATCAAATCCAATGATGCGGGGGGTGGGGCGGAGTCCTACATTCCGCGTCTATGGACACCGAATGCTGGATTCGGGAGCGCGCCTGCAAGGTAACCCCCCGGGAGAGCACTTCTCCTAGGGGGTTATATGATGCGGGGAGGAGCAACCAGCAGCACCGGGGGACCCCAGAAGTCAAGGTTTGGGGCCACTCTGTGCAAAACGAACTGCACAGTGGAGGTAAGTATGATATGTTTGTTATTTAAATAAAATAAAAAACAAAGCCTTACAATCACTTTAAGTATCTGTGTTTGGTGCCAAAAAAAGGCATCTAATACCTAATGATTACATCTGTGTCAAGCAATTCTGTCCTATGTGAGTGTGGGAGGTGCCTAAAGCACTGCCACACCCAGTTGTGTGAGAATAGCGAATGAATATTCGCTATGCTCACACTGATTCTCCTCCCAGCCAATCAGGAAGCGGATCGTGAGACCCGTTTCCCAATTGGCCGAAAGGAGAAGAGATCTTATTGTTCAAGGGGGAGGAGACATACGGCCGGGGGAGAAGCAGGGAAAGACCGACCCACCCACCAGCCGCCACAGTCAGACTCCAGGGATGGCTCACCATCAAGCATCCAGCTCAGCCATCCAGCACTCCCTGGCTCGGACAGGGGTGAGAGGAGGAGGATAGATCAGAGTCATCCCAGGCAGGACATCTGCTTCCTAAGGTAAGGAGGCCGTCCGTCTCCCGTGACAGGGGGTGTTCCCCGCATACATGTCCGGGGAACAGCCTCGTCTCCCGCCAAGGGGTGGGGGGGTGGTGTTGGTTTGCCAAATTATAGAGCACCAGCCACCACTGTTTAGTATGATGTCATACAGTATATAAAATTTATGATTGGACTAGCAGATATAGCTGATTGAAAGCACTGGGATACTGGAAAAATAGCTGAGTGTATCAGTCAATTGTATAGTGTATGTGTAAACATTCCTACTATGAGGCTAGGATCAAAATATACATGCTCATGCCACTATTTGCAAAAAATGTTACTTATTCAAGCATTACCCTAACAGAGCAGTATACAAGTAGTAATATAATCAGCATGCATAAATGCTGTGCAAGTTTTTTTTAATGACCGAGTAAGATCAGGCAGATGGGTGATTGATCTGTCCCTGCCAACATTCTTGTTGCGGTTTGTGCCTGCTTTTTTTCCTAGGAACCACCTGTGTCGAGGTGAGGACAAATAGTACTTAACTACAACATTATCAGCTAGGACAACAACACACCCAGTTGTTACACAGGCAATTCTCCAACAAGTAAAGTTTTGTTTACACTCCTTTGCATGAGAACTATGGTACATTTCAGGTGCAGGTGTAATCATTTTTAGGTGCAATGTGTTTTTAGTATACTTTAGGTCTGTGTTTTTGCATGTATAAATATGTTACCATGTATTTCTTATAGAAGGTGCATTTTTATACAGATATTCCTCGTTTAACAACTTACCTGTTTAACGACCACTTGGACTTACGACCAGCTCTCCCCACCCAAATGACACACTATACATTATTGTATTGTACAGTACAGTACAGAATTTTCATTTGTGTTCTGTACTTATGCAAATTAAAACAACGTTATTGAGCTGCAGTTTTGTGTTTAGACCTTTTTTTCACAATGCATTACAGTACAGTAGTTAAGAATGCTTAAAATATTGATTACTTGTCCTCGTTTAACAATTGTTTAACGACCTGGATGTTGGAGCGGAACCTGGTCGTTAAGTGGGGAGTACCTGTACAAATTACAAAGATATAAATTTTTACACAAACAGCACCAAAGATACAGTTAGAAGGATTTTTTTTCAAGGCACTGCACCCACCATGCACCAAAAAGCGAACACCTTTTAGTTAGTTTGGTGGGAGAAAGGAGTCTGACACAAGAGGATAAATATGTCTGTCTAAATCCCATGTGCCCAACCTGCGGTCCCTTTGACACTTATTGTGCAGCCCTCGGCACTGTAGGCACTGATCTGTGTTTACCTATAGCCCTGTTATACAGTGCATCCGAAAAGTATTCACAGCGCTTCACTTTTTCCACATTTTGGTATGTTACAGCCTTATTCCGAAATTGATTAAATTCATTATTTTCCTCAGAATTCTACAAACAATACCCCATAATGACAATGTGAAAGAAGTTTGTTTGAAAGCTTTGTAAATTTATAAAAAAAAAAAAAACTAATAAAAATCCCACGTACATAAGTATTCACAGCCTTTGCTCAGTACTTTGTTGAAGCACCTTTGGCATCAATTACAGCCTCAAGTCTTTTTGAGTATGATGCTTTAAGCTTGGCACACCTATTTTTGGGCAGTTTCTCCCATTCTTCTTTGCAGGACCTCTCAAGCTCCAACAGACTGGATGGGGAGCATTGGTGTCAGGGAAATTGTGGGAATAATCGTACACAAAGACGTGGAAGAAGATGTGTACTTGCTAATAGGAATTCTCGAGTGACAGCTAGAGGTTCCGTAACCCACACGCATGTGCATAGGAATTTGCGAGTGACAACTAGACATTCCCAACTCGCTAACGTATTCAGCGCACATTAGCATAAACGTGTGTGAGTGCTTGGCATCCTCTTGCCTATTTAAACTGGCTCCTTAGACCAGAAGATTGCTGAGTGGTCGTCAGCTTCTACCATCTGTGACCTGATCCTGTGCTTGTTCCTGTATATACCCGGCCTGTTCGACTCTGCTTTTTCCTGGTTCCTGATACCTGATTGCTGATCGGCTTGTGACCCGACTCTGCCTTCTGCCTACTGTTCCGGTACCTTCTCTGCTCACTTGATACCGACCCTGGCCTGCTCTGACTCCTCTATGGATCCGATTCTGTACCTCCGCTGCTTGGTCGTTACCGACTTCTGCCTGCCTGAACACCCAAGACCTTGCATTCACCTTCTCTCCAGCTTGGCTGCTGTCTGCTGTCCTGCACCTTCTCCTGTGTACCTGCATCTGCCAGTCCACCAGTCTGCCTTCTGTTCTGCACCTGTTGGCATGTATCCGCATTGGCCAGTCCACTAACCTGCCCGCTGCTTGGCACCCGCTGCAAGTATCTTCTCTCCAGGATCTCCTATCAGGCACCCGTGCCCTGTTATATCCTGTCACCACCTTCAGGAGAAACAGGACAGGAGGTGTAAGGGAAAGCCCTCCCATCAGCTCGGCCTCAACCAGGTACGTGACAGTACCACTCAGCCATGTCTAAGGCCGAAGGAGGTGGTTTCCCACTGGACATTCTTTGCCAGAAACTTGCTCTGACTGGTTGTGAAAAATCTTCTTGATGATCACTGTCGGCTGAAGGGCTGTATTCAACTGTTAACTTTGTGTTCACCTGGTGACTCAGCAATGAGAATGGCCTTCCCATTTGAACCCCTTTGATGGACTTTATTGTTGAACTACCAGTATCAGATGACTTTACCTCCATCTTTGTGATCATTGATAGATTATCCAAGATGGCGCATTTTGTTCCTATGAAAGGGACGCCTTCAGCGCAACAAACAGCCAATACATTTATCAAGGAGGTGGTGAGACTTCATGGCGTTAAAGACAGTATTGTATCCAATCGGGGGTGCAGTTTGCATCAAAATTTTGACGAGAGCTTTGCAAGTCTCTACAAATTGAACTTTGCTTTTTGTCGGCCTATCATCCACAGACTAATGGACAAACTGAGTGTACCAACCAGAAATTAGAGCAATACCTCAGATGCTTTTCTTCCTTTTCTTCCTTTTCACAGGATGATTGGGCTCATTTGCTACCTCTGGCTGAGTTCGCCTATAATAATTCCATGCATAATGCCACAAATCAAGCTCCATTTTTTGCTAACTATGGATTCTTTCCTTCCTTTCTGCCTGACACAGTTCCTGATTCACCTGTACCAGCAATTCAGGATAAAGTGAAGTTCTTTCTGGGTAACAACAAGAAATTACAAGCTGCTGTGGCTAAGGCTCAGGACCACAACAATAAGATCTTTGACAGAAGGAGAAAGGGGGATTTACATTCAGATAATCACCTGAATGACCGCAATATACAGGGATATGTAATGTAATACTGACACATAATCACACACATAGGTTGGACTTGATGGACTTGTGTCTTTTTTCAACCTCACCTACTATGTAACTCCTTAACCCAGGAGACAAGGTCTGGTTGTCAACTGTAAACCTAAAATTGCCATGCCCATCAAAGAAACTAGGGCCTAAATATATTGGTCCCTTTTCAGTCAGAAGAAGGATCAATCCAGCAGCATATGAACTTTCCTTACCTGATTCTTACAAGATTCACCCTGTGTTTCATGTCATTGCTAAAACCTACTGTACCTGACCCTTTCCCAGATCGGGATCCAGGACCTCCAGCACCAATTGTAATCGATGGGTCTGAAGAATATGAAGTAGAAACTATCTTGGACTGTAGAAAGAGACAAGGGACTGTACAGTATTTAATTAAGTGGAAAGGTTTTGGCCTAGAAGAAAGTTCCTGGGAACCAGAGTCCAATGTGCACGCTCCAGAACTTTTGCAGGCTTTTTTCATAGCTCATCCAGAAAAGAAGCTTCAAGTTGGCATCCAGAGGCTGCCCGTAAGGAGGGGGCTCTGTCAGGGAAATCGTCTGCATAATCGTACACAAAGACGTGCAAGAAGATGTGTACTTGCTAATAGGTATTCTCGAGTGACAGCTAGAGGCTGCCCAACCCGCACACATGCACATAGGAATTCGTGAGTGACAACTAGACATTCCTGACTCGCCGACGTATTCATGCGCATTAGCGTAAACATGCATGAGTACTTGGCGTCCTCTTGCCTATTTAAACTGGCTCCTTAGACCAGAAGATTGCTGAGTGATCGTCAGCTTCTACCATCTGTGACCTGATCCTGTGCTTGTTCCTGTATATACCCGGTCTGCTTGAATCTGCTTGATGCTGGTTCCTGATACCTGATTGCTGACCCGGCATGTGACCCGACTCTGCCTTCTGCCTACTGTCCCGGTACCTTCTCTGCTCATTTGATACCGACCCTGGCCTGCCCTGACTCCTCTCTGAATCCGATTCTGTACCCCCACTGCTTAGTTGTTACCGACTTCTGCCTGCCTGAACACCCGAGACCCTGCATTCACCTGCTCTCCAGCTTGGCTGCTGTCTACTGACTGACAGACTGACTCTTTCTGGTTTCAAAACCTGAAGCAGTGGCTTCAGGATAGGGACATACTGGAAGCTTCTGTCTTTTTCCTTACTGAGTACATACCCTACTGGTTCCACCACAGCAAACTGTTGCTTAAAGTACGCCCTTCTCTTGTAGGCAGAAGAAAAAGATCCACCACTGTTCAAGGCAGAGGTAAATGGATTGCCATCACAAAGATTTGTCACTATGTCTGACACAACAGCCTCATCAATCTCACAGTAATGCCTTTTCAAACAGGACTGTAGAATATCTTTAATGATGGGACCTGCTGCTGAATAAGAGATAAAATGTAATTCTTCAACCACCTCATCAATGCACCTGTTTGACACATTAAACATACTCTCCAGTTTTAAAAATAACAAAGCCAAGTTTTTTTCAGTGAGATTTGGTAGATCTCTCACATCATTATCATCTTGATCATTATCAGCAGTTCACAATCCTGAACATCCTTATCACTGCAATTGTCTGTATTTGAAGAACTTATATACCTTTTAGAAGGTCTTCTTTAAAATCTTGCTGTGAGTGAGGAGTATGCTTTCTACTTCGGTGGGAGGCAAATGTTCCATAAATATTAGTGCTAAAATTGCAGTTCTTAGGCTCGGTTCACACTGTTCACATTACATGCGATGTCTGTGCGGTGCGATTTCAGCCATACAGATAGTATGACTGATATCGCACCACATTCGGTCTAAACACGCACAGGACCCTTTTTTCTGTTCGGACCAGAATCGGATCGCATGGGTGTTTACACATATGCAATCCGATTCATGTCCGAACTGTCATTTCGCAGTGCGATACGTGAGCTAAACTGGGGGTGTCGTTAACAATGTATTGACATTCCCCAGCAGTTCGCACATGTGTGGACTGCCATGCACGTTGATGCAATGCGGGAACCCGCAGTGGATTCGCAGGGTTCTCGCATCACACCAGTGTGAACCAGGCCTAAAAAACAGACGATAGTTTCATTTTTTTTCAAATGTTGACCAAGGTGTGCAAAGAACTCTCTTTCTGTTAATATTGTTCTTGCACCACAACATTTGCAAGTGAAAGAGAGAATTTCAGCAGATTGGACTCTTTCTATACTTTCCTGAGAATGATTTCTGGATAGATGTGATCTAAGACTACCCCATGTTTTGAAGGAAGAAAAACAGTCATGGTAAAGACATGGCAAAGGTTGCCTATCATGATTATGGTGCAGCCTGTAATGTTTTAGAAGCACTGCTTTTGTAGAAGTTGTAAATGTACATATTTTGCAGCCCCAGCGCATGTTGCTGAATAATCCAACATTATAATATCAACACAACTTATTAAAATAGGTTTTCAATGTAAAAAGTTTATTTAAAACAATAAATTAGAATTTTTATCTTGGAAATATGCATTTAATTAAGTGGTGGCAACAGGTCTCTCGAATTACTTTTTACAGTGTAAGAGGTATTCTGAGGTGAAGGGTAACGGGGACAAAGGTATCCTAAGACTGGGTCGATGCTGCCTTCCTCAGATGGGGTGATCCGAGGGAAACTATGAAAAAGACAAAAATGGAAGGCACGCACACCTAGTGCATTATCAATGACAATTTAATTAATAAAAATCCATAAAAAATGGATACTCACAAAACACAAATCTCAATTGAGCCATAAAAACACACACAGTGTATAGACATGTGCAGGAGCACAACACAGGGTATAGCTGACACGTTTCGGGGGCACACCCCTTTCCTCAGAGCTAGGCTGAGGAAGGGGGAGTGCCCTTGAAACGTGTCAGTACATGTCTACACACTGTGTTTTTTATGGCTCAATTGAAATTTGTGCTTTGTGAGTACCCATTTTTCATGGATTTTTATGAATTAAATTGTCATTGGTAATGCACTAGGTGTGCGTGCCTTCCATTTTTGTCTTTTTCGTAACTAAAAAAAAAAATTAAAGTAATCAATAATTATCAGCTTAAGTTCAATAATTGAATATTTTAATAGATACAGAGCAGTGGCGGCCCATCCATAGGGGGCGCCGGGGCGCCTGGGTGCCCCCCCCCCCCCAGGCAGCAAAAAAAAAAAGTAAAAAAAAAACATTTTTTTTTATTACTGTCCCTTTAAAAAAAAAAAAAAGGAAAAAAAAGGTCCTTAAGTGCACTGTGTTCGGACGCCGGACACAGTGCAACGCCGGACACAGTGCACTTATAGGAAGCGCCACGTCTATGCAATCACGAGATTGCAGACGTGGAGCTGCATTTGCGGCCGTTTAGCCCGCCTTGTGGCGTTTTCTGAAGCGCCGAGTAGCTTCCGCCCAGCCATAGTAATACATACTACAGGCGCCAGGCGGAAGCTACTCGGCACTTCAGATTTGATTGACATCTGCCCTGAGTCAGATGTCACTTCCTGCTTTTCTCTCTCATTGCGCCTGAGAGAGGAAACAGGAAGAATGCTGGTGCCAGTATGAGGAGGAGGACACCGCAGGAGACCCAAGGTAAGTACCGCTGGCCCTGTGTGGAGAGTGGGGGGGACAGAGGCTGTATTGGGGGGGACAGGCAGCATTTTGGGGGGGATAGAGGCTGCATTTGGGGGGGGACAGAGGCTGCATTTTGGGGGCAGATAGAGGCTGTATTTGGGGGGGACAGAGGCTGTATTTGGGGGGACAGAGGCTGCATTTGGGGGGGCAGAGGCTGCATTTTGGGGGGACAGAGGCTGTATTTGGAGGGGGGAAAGAGGCTGTATTTGGGGGGGACAGAGGCTGCATTTTGGGGGGGGCAGAGGCTGCATTTTGGGGGGGCAGAGGCTGCATTGGGGGGGCAGAGGCTGTATTTTGGGGGGACAGAGGCTGCATTTTGGGGGGGACAGAGGCTGCATTTGGGGGGGACAGAGGCTGCATTTGGGGGGGGGGACAGAGGCTGCATTTGGGGGGGGACAGAGGCTGCATTTGGGGGAACAGAGGCTGCATTTAATGGGACACAGGCATGCTGCATTTGGGGGGGACAGAGGCTGCATTTGGGGGGGACAGAGGCTGCATTTGGAGGGGGGCAGAGGCTGCATGGGGGGGGGGGCAGAGGCTGCATTTGGGGGGACAGAGGCTGCATTTGGGGGGACAGAGACTTCATTTAATGGGACACAGGCATGCTGCATTTGTGGGGGACAGAGGCTGCATTTAATGGGAACAGAGGCTGCATTTAATGGGACACAGGCATGCTGCATGTAATGGGACACAGGCATGCTGCATTTGGGGGGGGGGACAGAGGCTGCATTTGGGGGGGGGGGGACAGAGGCTGCATTGGGGGGGCAGAGGCTGCATTTGGGGGGGGACAGAGGCTGCATTTGGGGAGACAGAGGCTGCATTTGGGGAGACAGAGGCTGCATTTGGGGAGACAGAGGCTGCATTTTATGTGACAGAGGCTGCATTTGATGTGACACAGGCAGTGGCGGCCCGTCCATAGGGGGCGCCTGGGCGCCCCCCCCCCAGGCAAAAAAAAAAAAAAAAAGTAAAAAAAAAAAAATTTTTTTTTATTACTGTCCCTTTAAAAAAAAAAAGTTCCTTAAGTGCACTGTGTTCGGACGCCGGACACAGTGCGACGCCAGACACAGTGCGCTTATAGGAAGCGCCACGTCTATGCACGAGATTGCAGACGTGGCGCTGCATTTGCGGCCGTTTAGCCCGCCTTGTGGCGTTTTCTGGAGCGCCGAGTAGCTTCCGCCCAGCCATAGTAATACATACTACAGGCGCCGGGCGGAAGCTACTCAGCACTTCAGATTTGATTGACATCTGCCCTGAGTCAGATGTCACTTCCTGCTTTTCTCTCTCATTGCGCCTGAGAGAGGAAACAGGAAGAATGCTGGTGCCAGTGTGAGGAGGAGGACACCGTAGGAGACCCAAGGTAAGTACCGCTGGCGCTGTGTGGAGAATGGGGGGGACAGAGGCTGTATTGGGGGGGGACAGGCAGCATTTTGGGGGGGATAGAGGCTGCATTTGGGGGGGGACAGAGGCTGCATTTTGGGGGCAGATAGAGGCTGTATTTGGGGGGGACAGAGGCTGTATTTGGGGGGGACAGAGGCTGCATTTTGGGGGGGCAGAGGCTGCATTTTGGGGGGGACAGAGGCTGTATTTGGAGGGGGGACAGAGGCTGTATTGGGGGGGGCAGAGGCTGCATTTTGGGGGGGCAGAGGCTGCATTGGGGGGGACAGAGGCTGTATTTTGGGGGGACAGAGGCTGCATTTTGGGGGGGACAGAGGCTGCATTTGGGGGGGACAGAGGCTGCATTTGGGGGGGGACAGAGGCTGTATTTGGGGGGGACAGAGGCTGCATTTGGGGGGGACAGAGGCTGCATTTGGGGGAACGGAGGCTGCATTTAATGGGACACAGGCATGCTGCATTTGGGGGGGACAGAGGCTGCATTTGGGGGGGACAGAGGCTGCATTTGGGGGGGGCAGAGGCTGCATGGGGGGGCAGAGGCTACATTTGGGGGGGGCAGAGGCTGCATTTGGGGGGACAGAGGCTGCATTTGGGGGAACAGAGGCTGCATTTATTGGGACACAGGCATGCTGCATTTGCGGGGGACAGAGGCTGCATTTAATGGGAACAGAGGCTGCATTTAATGGGACACAGGCATGCTGCATGTAATGGGACACAGGCATGCTGCATTTGGGGGGGGGGACAGAGGCTGCATTGGGGGGGCAGAGGCTGCATTTGGGGGGGGCAGAGGCTGCATTTGGGGGGACAGAGGCTGCATTTGGGGAGACAGAGGCTGCATTTGATGTGACAGAGGCTGCATTTGATGTGACAGAGGCTGCATTTGATGTGACACAGGCTGCATGTAAGGATGGACTGCTGGGGACACTTGATGGCATCTGGTTATAGGCGACGCGGCTAGTGACACACTCGGGGCTCCCACTGATTCTGCATTATGGTGAGTTGAATGATTTAATTTTATATTACAATGTAATAATAGAAATAATGCGCTTCAATCATCCTGACACCATAACAACCATGCTGCCGGGATGATTGAAGTGCTAACACCAGGTGTTTGGAGTATCTTTATGTGCTGATTGTTAAACTTTCTAGAATACACATTTCTATTGTTGTGTAGGATCTAGGCCTGCTGTCCCTCTCTCCCTCTCCCTCCATCCCTCGTTCATCTCAGACGCTAACCACACCACCTTAGAGCCACGCCCACTATTTCGCTGAAACCACGCCCATTTTCACCAAGTGGGAGGGGTCAAAAAGGAAGGGCGGGGTCTGGCGCCCCCCCATCCTAAAACTTCACCACTGATACAGAGATTACAGAGAGCGGTTCTTATACAGCATGTTTCAGTGTTTTCGCAATATGTTCTGTTTACTTACGCTAAACTCCTTGGAAAGGTCTTCCTCCCTCTCTCCAAAGTACACGATAAGGCAGCGGATAGCTACTTCTCTGCGTGTTTCAATTGTATTGTGCTAATGAAGAAAAATGTTATAAAAAGAATCAGGGGAAAATTCCTTAAAGTAATTGGACAGCTAAAATGTTTACATTTTTAAAATGCTGTAACAAACATGTTATACTTACCTGCTCTGTACAATGGTTTTGCATAGAGTAGCCCCAATCCCCCTCCTCTTCTAGGGTCCCCAGCTGGAGCTACCGGCTCCCCCCCCCCCCCTTCTGAATGCCCCATAGTAAAACCACTAGCTATGGGGGCACTCATGTGGGCTCGCTCCCAAGCCGGGCTCTGGCTCTGTGCGTCCATTGACACACGACTCGGCACTGTCCCTAGTCTCTTCCCACTAGCTGTGATTGACAGCAGTGGCAGCCAATGGCTCCCGCTGCTGTCATGGAGCCAGTGAAGAGAGAGATATAGAGAAGCCATGCTGCTCTCACGCACAGTGCTGGATCAAAATTGGGCTGAGGTAAGTATTAGGGGGGCTGGAGAGGGGATCTCATGCATAGAAGGTTATTTTGTGCCTTAATGCAGACACTGCAGTAAGGTAAAAAAACCTTCTGCCTTTAAAACCACTATAATGAATATAATCTGAATGGGTGACAACCAACAACCTTCAAGTAGTAAAGACTAGTGGTAAAAAAAAAAGTACTTGTGGGTTTAACTAATCTTGTTTTTTTGTAAAATTCTCCTTTAAGGGGGTGTGGCAAGGGGTGTGTCCTGTGCCTGCATACTTTTGCTGATAGGTGTCCCTCATTCCCATCTCAAAAAGTTGGGAGGTATGCAATGTACCATAAAATAACGACAGTGACACAGGACAGTGAATACAGATTTTTTTAGTTTTAGTTTACACAGCTTAACGCTGCAGACCGAAACAGAACATTGTGCATGGGCCCATAGGATACAACACTACTGTGTTCAGATCCTTATAAATTATGGCACTAAGGCCCCTTTCACACCTGAGCATATCAGAAGCATTTTTTACCTAACGCAAGTCCTGCCTAGGGCAACCCATTCACTTGAATGGGCTTCACTATGTGCAACAAACTCCCCAAAGTAGCTTCACAACCTATTCAGACGCAGAGCGTCAGGAACGTTTTCAGTGCAGGTTTGTAGTGTATTTTGTTGTGTAACAAAAACGGGTCAAAACACGCGTCTGCTATCCACTCTTGGGGTGCCATTACCAATTAATGGCACCGCAAATGCAACCCGGCGATTGAAGCACATTTGCATTACGTTTCTGAAACGTGCGGCAAAACACATTTTTTTTGCATTGTTTAGGAAACACCCAGGAGTGAATGCAGCAAATTGTACAGCCGTTTGCATGAAACCTTAATTGATAGCAGTAAAGCTACTATTACCTCTATTGTACTAAGGTGTCTCATAAACATGCCATTTTGTTTTATTCAGACAATAAATATCTCATACTGGTGTTTTATGTACAGTATGCATATAAAGTATATTCAATTGTTTGCTTTTATTCACATGTACTCATTACAATTTTCATATGTATTTCAATTCTGTTCTATTTAAAGCCCCTGGATATGGTGCTGTGCCCTGTAATGTAATAAGTGTTCTGACTAATGGCTCTATTGGTTGCAGTGATAGTGGAAAGCTGCAACCTTAGTATAGCACCAGTCAGCATTGAATGGAAGAAGGCATCTAAGACTTCCCTTTAGATGTGCATAGCCATAGTCAGCCACTAGGTGGTGCTGCATATGTGTATAGTTAGTTAAAGTGGACATTTATTTATGTTTACCTATGTATTGCTAACATGTCACAATATATAGCAACAGTATCATTTTTTTTTAAGCTATACCTTTTTTAATTAAAAAGCAAGTAAAGTAACTTTACCTACATGATGCCATATCAGCATTATACAATGTTTCATTCACCCTTATATTATTGCACTCATTATTTTATTAGATGCCAGTAAAGAAAACTGTAGCAATGAAAAAGCCCCAAGGTGTTTTCATCATTCTTGCAACTGTTTTACCTGATCTTCTTAGGCCATCTTGATTGGCTGACCCAGAATAACATAATTCCTACGCATGCGCACAAAAGTTAACACATCCCGGCATTAAGGCAAGCACAGAATGTACACTGAATGTTTCTTTTATTTTTTCTTTTAAGTGGTTGTTAAGTGGCCTGATTCGCACCTATGTGTTTTTGGTGCTTTTTGCATAAGCACACTACAGCCCATTTAACATGGTTTCCTATGGGACACGTTCACATCTATGCTTTTTTCAGCTGCTGTGTTTTTGGAAAGGGTCAGGCTGCATTCACACATGATCGCGGGCGGAATCGCTGCGATTCTGCCCGCAACTTCAAATGGCAGCAAAAATGGCACCGTGATTTTGCAGTGATTGTCGTGAGGTAAATCCTGCTGCAATCGCGGCAAATTGCAACACACAATGCTGTCACGCAAAAGAAGGTCATGCTTCTTTTTGAGCGACAAGCCTCATGCATTGCTATTTGCCACAATTGCACGGGGCAAAATTGGGGTGTCAACCCGTCCCTCATTTTGCATTTGAAATTGCTGGGTGGAATTGTGGGGTGGAATCATGGCGATTCCGCCCGCAATCATGTGTGAATTCAGCTTCAGGGACTTTTTTTTAATCCAAAACGGTGCTTTTTTGCTTTTTGGATCCATAGATTTCAATGAAGAAGCTGCAGAAAACCATGCACTGCATTTTTGCTGTTATTTTGCCACAATTTTTCCTGTGATTGTGCTGCGATTTGGGTTTTGTGTTTTTTGTACTTTTTTTTGCCCTATTTGTTGTTGGGCAGATTAAAAAGTGCAAATTGCGTCAAAATTGTGGTAACATTGCGGCAAACACACACTACATGCTTTTCTGCAACTTCTCTATTGAAGTCTATGAAACAAAAAAAAGCAGAAAAAGCACTGTTTTGCATTTAATAAAGTCCTTGACCCTTTCCAAAAAAAAAGCATAGATGTAAACGTGTCCCATAGGAAACCATGTCAAATGGACTGTAGTGCGTTTCTGTGAAAAAGCACCAAAAAACACATAGGTGTGAACTAGGCCTTAAAGTGATTGTAAACCCCTTGAGACATTTTTACATATAGGTAAGCCTATAATAGGGCTTACCTATATGTACTGAAAATATCTCCTAAACATGCGCTGGTCATCGGCGCATGCGCAGTGAAGAAACGGCCTCCTTGCCATTTCTTCCCCAGCGTGTGCTGTGACTGGCGGCATGTGACGTCACGCGGATGTGGCCCCGGAAGGAAGAGGGATGAAAATGGATGCTTCCACATCGCGGGCTTCGTTTGCAGTTAAGTGCCACATAATGGGCTAGTATACAATGCATATTAGCACATTATGCTTTAACTTTGCAGGGGAATAAAGAGGAAGTAAAACCCATCAGGGTTTACTTCCACTTTAAAGGCTCAAGGTTTTTTTAGCTTCAGTATGCAGATCTCCTCTCAGCCCCCCCCCCCCCCCCAATACTTTCCTGAGCCCAATCCCTATTCAGTGATATGCAGGAGAGCTGAGGCTCTCACAGGTCTCTTGCTCATCATTGGCTGGCTCCCACTGCTGTCAATCAAGCCTGTAAAGAGGGAGCAGAGGGCGAGGCTGGACCTCACTCTCTGTGTCTTCTGGACACAGAGACTTGGCTCGGGAGTGAGCACACACGAGTGCCCCCACAGCAAACGGCTTGCTGTGGGGGCACTCAACAAGGGGGAGGGGCCAAGAATGCCGGCAGGGGGCCAAAAAGAGGAGGATCAGGGCTGCTCCGTGCAAAACCACTGCAAAGAGCAGGTAAGTATAACATGTTTGTTATAAAAAAATATATATTTTTTCCTTTACAAATGTGCAAAGTTCCGCTTTAAAGACCATCTCTACTTTTACATTCAAATCCCCTTCAAAAAAAATGTGGATATATGTACATGAACATAACTTTTTTCCAAAAAATTCTGATGTCACACAGTTCCATCATGTTCCCCTCTGGCAATATTGGGAGGCATTCGTTAGGCTTTGTTCCCACGGGCATACCACAGGGTACACCTGTGCAAGGGCTGTTTACCTCTGTTTACCCACAGAGGGATGCCAATGAAGGCAGTCCCATTCATGTCAATTGCGATACACATGCTGCTCACAATTTGACATCCATGTGGGTGCATGGTCTCAAACACAGACTGTCTGCTTTCAGGGCTGTGCATCTGCAGGGATGTCATATTTAATGCCTGCACAGGGATGAACCTGTATCCAGATGTTTGCCTGGGAATGGAGAGTGAGATAAACACTGGCTGCAGTTGCTCTCTGTGGCAGCTACCCTGTGCTGCTGAACTGGTTAACAGCTATTCCAGGAAGAGGAGGGAGCTGCTGAGCAGGGGGAGTTCAATAGACTGATTTAGGCAGCATTGCACTGTGGGAACTGTAGTCCTGAGGAAAAACTCTACAGTGCTGTAATCAAGAGCTTTTGAACTGCATTTCCCAGAGGGAGATTGAAAGGAGGATGGGAAAAAGATGTATTTTCTCAGGCTTTATGGGGACACAGCTTCCTCTTGCAATGAGGGAGCCTGGAGAGTGCACATCGCTGTCCAGTGTGTGCATCGTCACTGCTATGTAATGGCAGCCTGAGTGGAATCAGGAATGCTGAGTCCAGTGCTACACATGAGACACCTGTGCATCCCTGTAAACATGGCCCTCTCTATACGCTGTAGTACACCTTTGCGAATGAGACCTTACTCTTTCACTAAATGTGCTCACATGTGACTAGTACTCTGAGCCCAGTCCGGTGTAATGACCTATGGCAGTCTGGGCTCAGAAGAAGTGGTTTGCAAGAAGCACGGCTCTGCCCGGCCCCTCGTTCCCACCTCATTAGCTGTGATTGACAACCTAGAACACCAGTGACATCTAGTGGCAGAGAGAAATTTCTGTAGGGAGGCAGCTTTGGTATGAAGATCAGTTATGCAGCATAATCTGCTTTTTTTTATTTATTACAGGTATTACAGTGCTTTTAATTTACGCAGCACTTTACATGCTGTACATTAATATTAGTCCCTGCCCTGAGGAAGCTTACAGTTTAAGGTCCCTATCTCACATTCATACACATACTAGAGCCAATTAACCTATAGGCATGTCTTTGGAGTGGACAAACCCTTGTGCTGTAAGGCTCGATTCACACCTATGCATGTTGCTTTTGAGCGTTTTTGGAGGTTTTTTTTTCATGCTTGGCACGTTTTTGAGCAGCGTTTTTGTAGCGTTTTTGCGGCGTTTTTGCGGCGTTTTTGCCGCGATTTGCGTTTTGCGTTTTTTTTTTTTTTTTCTTTTTTTTTTACAGTCTTAAAAAAAAATTACAAAAAAAAAAAAAATAAAAAAAAAAAACGGCAAAAACGCACCAAAAACGCACCAAAAAAGGCTGCAAAAACGCTGCAAAAACGGTGCACTTGCGTTTTTGATGCTTGTCCATTGAAATCCATTACATGCAAAACGCTGCTTTTTGCATGAAAAAAAGTCCCCGACCCTTTCCAAAAACGCAGAGATACAAAAAAGCATTGATGTGAACATGTTCCATAGGAACCCATGTTAAAAAATTCCCATGCATTTCTGCAAAATGCAAAATGCATCAAAAAACGCGCTAGTGTGAATGGAGCCTAAGGCAGAAGTGCTGAAGCCACGTAAGGATGAGCTTGGGTGTGTTCGGGCATATGTCTGGACCCACATGACCTATTCCACCAGGAAGGTGTTAAAGCTGACAGCCAATCATAGGCGGCAGAGGCAATCCCCACCCTGCATCTGCCCGTATATGAAGGGTGTGTATATGTGTGGCAGCAGAGTGGGGAATACCTTCTCCACCTATGATTGGCTTTGACAGCGTCCTGGCACTGTGTTACCCCCATTGGGTTCACACCTAGTGTCTCGTAAATGTGCATCTTTGAGTGTGTTTTTTGTGCGCATTTTTTGCACTACACGCATAGAGCATCCCAATGATTTCAATTGGCTGCAATACATGCAACGAACGCACCAAAGAAGCTTATGTATATTTTTGGGTGTTGAGCTTTGCGTATTTGAATGGCACCGCAAGCTCAACACGTGTTTTGAATGCAGCCTAAGGCCCCATTCACATGGGGCGGACTGTGCTAGGAGTCCGCCGGCTCAGCGGGGAACCTGTTCGCTAATCCCCGCTGAGCAGACGGATGGCTGGTCTGTGTCCCCTCCACTTATGCATAGCAGACAAAGCCCGCTGTCCTCTATGGGCGTCAGATGTAAATGGACTGCCTGTCTGTTTATATTTGATTGCCATCTGATCCGTCAGAAGGATCGGGAACGATCCCCATCTGTCTGTGTTTAGCAGATAGGATCCTTTGACAAATATTCGCTCCAAAGAGGGTGGTCCAATCAGGTCCACCTAAAAAAAAAAAAAAAAAAAAAAAAAACAAAAAACAGATGGATGGCCCGCCTAATGGCTAAGCCATAGTTACAGGAAAAATTATTTTACTTTTTTTTTTATCAAAAGAATGAGACATGCTTTAATTGCAGATAGTCTATGTAACTGAGTGATTGCACTTTGCCTAAATATTCTGTGCAAAAAGGCCTCCTTTCACATCTCAGAAGGTTGGGAGGTATACTGTTTGTCAGTTTATATACACAGCCAAAATCTGCACCACCCAATGGCCAGTAAGGATAAAGCAAGCAGCATGTACATCTAAAGGGGTGTTGGGTATGCCATGTTTCTTGTAACAAAGGGCCTGCAGCTGTCACTGTCTCTCTGTGTGTGCACATTGGAACATGGCTGTCCAGATTGCAGACCGGTTGACCAACCAGGAGCAAGAAATCCGCTGGCTGAGTGATGAGATCGGCCGACTTGTGGATCTGGGCACGCAGGGCACTGTGGAAATTGACCCCAGCCCAGAATTATTGGAGCTCCGGGCTGAGAATGAGAAGCTGAAGTATAGAGTGGCCCATCTACAGAGGAGCCTGAAAGAGGAGCAGGAGAGAGGAAGGCCAGGGGACAGTCCAGGAGGAGAGGAGACCAGGCCTCAGGAGGAGGAGAAGGGAGAGCAGAGTGTATGTCAGGGACAGGTGAGAACCAATGACTCCCCCCAATAATCCATATCCTATCGTATTGTCTGACACGTGAGCGGAGGAGATCCTCACAATGACCTATAACCCCAGGCCTCAGGGGGTACCGGCGAAGCCGTTATCCTTTTCACACCATGACAATGCTTACTGAATGTGTCTCTTTGTTGTCTTCCCTAAATGGCACAAAGGAGAGGGAGCAGAGCTGTATTACTGGGACTAGATCGAAATACGTGATTGTACTAAGACTTACATATTTATAAGGGTTACTGTCGACTCACGTTATAAGTAGGGTTACACCAATACTGTTTTTTTTTTTTTTTTTTTTTAACGCTGTGTACTGATACTTGTACACAAGTACGCGCCGATACCCAGTACTGATCCCTTTTGTGGTGCGATTTGAGCCCATACATAATGAAGGGGCTCAAATCGTACTGCAAAAAAATTGCATGTGATTTGAACAGGAATGCGGTGCGATTTTTGTCTGAATCACATGTGGTTCCCCACACCACTCCTGTGTGAACCCATTCTGAAGTCGCTATGACAAGCCTGAGTTCAAATCAGAGTGGTGCAGAGAACTGCCTGTGATTCGGACAGGAATCACACCGTATTCCTGTTCAAATCACATGCGATTCAAGCCCATTCAACAAAGGTATTGGTTTCAGGTAGAGATGGGCTCGGGCGTGCTCGAGATCCCGCCAGGAAGCTGACACTGCACAGCGCTAATCACAGGCAGTGAGACATTTCCCGATCCGCAGCTGCACAGACCTGGAAATGCCTCGCTGCCTGTGATTACCGGTGTGTAGTGTCGGCTTCCTGGCGGGATCGGGCATGTGAGATGTCAAACATGCCCAACCCCAGCTCTAGTTTCAGGTATTGGAGCATTTGCATGACTACAAGTACTTAAATTTTTAGTATCAGCACCGATCGTGGTGTAACCTTGGTTATAAGGCCTTGTCCATGCAGCCAAAAATGGCCAGTAAACATGTATTCCTGCAATGCAATGTGACTGCCATACCCTAAAGATGCAGGCTTTGTACCAACTGCTCAGTACAATTGCCATATAAAAGCCGGGTTTTCCTAGAGGGTTCCTTTTGTGGGTACACAATGCTTTAGGCCACACTGACACCTGCAAATTCATGCAGCAGAAATCACAAATGTGTGTGAACAGCCGCTCAAAGCAATGACAGGCTGATAGGAGCAGCAGTTGTCTGCATGTATCCGTATATCTCCATCTGTAGTGGTTAAAGCTGTTAGGGACAGATGACTGGCCCTGGACACAGACAGATTGCATTCAGGACCAATTATGCGTTCCTGATCTCAGGTAATTGTTGGATGTCAGCATACATACAAGCAGAGGGCAGGCAGCCATGGCTCCTGTTAAAGGATAAGTACAACATTAAAATAAATTAAACAAAAAATTATATATACATACATTTTTTTATTTTTTTTGCAGGTAAAAAAAATGTATTTATTCTTAGGATCCTGCAGAGCATTGCAGCCTCGATCAGCAGATCCCGGGTACAATAACAGGTTCCTGCAGACTCTCAGTACAGCTGTCTGCTCTGCTCATATCTTCCACATGGGCAAACAGTTACTGTCCAGGAGGAATCGATGAATTACTAGAGCACTCAATGGCGGTGGCAGACAGGACTTGTAGTTCATTCATTCATGGAACTCTGTGAATGAATGACATTAAATCGTGACAGCAGATACAGGGAGAGGATCCCCCGCCCAATGGAGCAACAGGTAGGGGTGCGAGCAAGCTTTTTAGTAACATCTTAAATATTACACCCTGAATATGGGTGTAACATACAACATGCTACTAAAGGCGAACTTACCCTTTAAGCTGGACATACATACCAGCAGCAGTTGCACAAAAAAAAAAAATTACATGATTCCTTCATCCACACATTCAAGGTAGATGGGCGAATCACTCCCGCTGGGGATCTATCCCCACTGTCAGAACGCACTGATCAGTGCTGCCAACTATAGTCGGCAGTTATAGTTCAGGAAAAACCCGTCAGGCTGGATGTCCAGAAGTCGATTGTAGATTGAATTCTGTACAACTGACCTGCCCATACATAGGTCTCTGGTGAACGGGCTGAATTTTTATTCTTGTATGGCCGCATTTAGCCTGTCATTGCTTTGTACTGGGACACAGCTGTGATTTCCTTCTGCAGGAATTTGCCATGTAATCACAGGGATGAGTGAAGCCTTAAGGCAGCCCATCCATTTTGAATGAACTGACACAAGAAAACTGTATTTGTTTTAAGCAACCCAGCGCGTCAAAGCACTATAGCACATGTGTGTTGGGAGCTATTGCATGTGTGCATTGGAGTGCCATTTTAAATGAATAGCAATACACATAGTACTGTGCATTTAGGTACGTTGCAGCAAAGCATGCTAAAATGCACAACACACAAATGTGAAGCCAGCATTACTCTATAACATCACATGGGACCTAACTTTGGACAGGTGGCTTCTCTCCACTTACAAATTTATGGGATGCTAAAACAGACTGAAGTGGTTGTAAACCCTTCCATACACCCAGTGATGTGGCTGGCGATACAACACAAATTTTCCTATATAAGTTTTACCAGTTTATCTACAGTCTTCTCTTCTCTACATCTGTTCAAAGTGCAGAATTTAGCTAGCTTGTCTGAGCTTCCAGAAAGCAGGAGGCAGGAAGTTGCACTCAGTGAGGAATGCTGAGAGCTGATTGGTGTGAAGGAACTCTCCCCCCTTCACACAGGACTATAGCTGAGACTGTCAATTGCATGCTGTGTGCTGGAGGTCCCTCCCCTGTCACCTTTTTTACCTCTTGGTGTCAAGAAAACTTATCAGGGTTTACTTCCTCTTTAATTGAGACAAGCACACACTGGGGAGGGACATGTTTTGTTCATATTTCATGCAGGAGGTTTTCAACCACTTTTAAAGTCAGAAGGCCATCAAATGCACCAATCAGTAAATTCTGAAAGATCACAAGTGCATTGCAAACTGATGCTGAGTTGCATTTTTAAGGCCAAAGCCAGTTGCTACAGCCCCTAAATGAGCTCCTAGCACTTGCCTTCTGCTACGTACATAGATGTCACATAGACACACTTTAACATTGGAAGTAAACTGCAATAGAAAATGCTAAATTTGGGCCCCCGGAGCTTGTTGCCAAAATGTACGTGTCTCACAAAAGTGAGTACACCCCCTCTAAACCGCTGGCAACAAAAGTGAGTACAGCCCTCAAATTTTTGTAAATTTTTTATTATGTTTTCATGTGACAACACTGAGAACTTACATTTTGCTACAATGTAAAGTAGTGAGTGTACAACTTGTATAACAGTGTACATTTGCTGTCTCCTCAAAATAACTCGACACACAGCCATTAATGTCTAACCCGCTGGCAACAAAAGTGAGTACACCCCTAAGTGAAAATGTGTAAATTGGGCACAAAGTGTCAACATTTTGTGTGGCCACCATTATATTCAAGCACTGCCTTAACCCTCTTGGGCATAGAGGTCACCAGAGCTTCACAGACATGAAGACATCACGGAGCTGGTGGATGTTAGAGACCTTGCGCTCCTCCATCTTCTGTTTGAGGATGCCCCACAGATGCTCAATAGGGTTTAGGTCTGGAGACATGGAGACACGCTTGGCCAGTCAATCACCTTTACCCTCAGCTTCTTTAGCAAGGCAGTGGTCGTTTTGGAGGTGTGTTTTGGGGTTGTTATCATGTTGGAATACTGCCCTGCAGCCCAGTCTCCGAAGGGAGGGGATCATGCTCTGCTTCAGTATGTCACAGTACATGTTGGTGTTCATGGTTCCCTCAATGAACTGTAACTCCCCAGTGCCGGCAGCACTCATGCAGCCCCAGACCAAGACAATCCCACCACCATACTTGACTGTAGGCAAGACACACTTGTCTTTGTACTCTTCACCTGGTTGCTGCCACATACGCTTGACACCATCTGAACCAAATAAGTTTATCTTGGGCTCATTGGACCACAGGACATGGTTCCAGTAATCTATGTCATTAGTCTGCTTGTCTTCGGCAAACTGTTTGCGGGCTTTCTTGTACATCACCTTTTAGAAGAGGCTTCCTTCTGCAGACCAATTTGATGCAGCGTGCGGTGTATGGTCTGAGCACTGACAGGCTGACCCCCCCCACACCCCTTCAACCTCTGCAGAAGTGTTGGCAGCACTCATACGTCTATTTCCCAAAGACAACCTCTGGATATGACGCTGAGCATGTGCACTCAACTTCGTTGGTTGACCATGGCGAGGCCTGTTCTGAGTGGAACCTGTCCTGTTAAACAGCTGTATGGTCTTGGCCACCGTGCTGCAGCTCAGTTTCAGGGTCATACCAATCTTCTTATAGCCTAGGCCATCTTTATGTAGAGCAACAATTCTTTTTATTTGATCCTCAGAGTTTTTTGCCATGAGGTGCCATGTTGAACTTCCAGTGACCAGTTCTTCAGCAAACTGTTTGCAGGCTTTCTTGTGCATCATGTTTAGAAGAGGCTTCTTTTTGGGATGACAGCAATGCAGACCAATTTGATGCAGTGTGCAGCGTATGGTCTGAGCACTGACAGGCTGACCCCCCCCCACCCCTTCAACCTCTGCAGCAATGCTGGCAGCACTCATACGTCTATTTCCCAAAGACAACCTCTGGATTTGACGCTGAGCACGTGCACTCAACTCCTTTGGTTGATCATGGCGAGGCCTGTTCTGAGTGGAACCTGTCCTGTTAAACTGCTGTATGGTCTTGGCTACCATGTTGCAGCTCAGTTTCAGGGTCTTGGCAATCTCTTTATAGCCTAGGTCATCTTTATGTAGAGCAACAATTCTTTTTTTGTCAGATACTCAGAGAGTTCTTTGCCATGAGGTGCCATGTTGAACTTCTAGTGACCAGTAAGAGTGAGAGCGATAACACCAAATTTAACACACCTGCTCCCCATTCATGGCTGAGACCTTGTAACACTAATGAGTCACATGACATCGGGGAGGGAAAATGGCTAATTGGGCCCAATTTGGACATTTTCACTTAGGGGGTGTACTCACTTTTGTTGCCAGCAGTTTAGACATTAATGGCTGTGTGTTATTTTGAGGGCAAATTTACACTGTTATACAAGTTATACACTCACTACTTTACATTGTAGCGAAGTGTGATTTTCTTCAGTGTGTCACATGAAAAGATATAATAAAATGTTTACAAAAATATGAGGGGTGTACTCACTTTTGTGAGATACTGTATGCTCAGCAAATTGGCACATTATAGCACACTTGCCTCCCTTCTAGCGCTGTGATGTATGTACTGTGGCAATTCATTGGTGCTTCCATCTTCTCCAAGTCTTATCTTATTCTGGATTGAGTCATTGAAATCTAGATTGTCAGGGCTGGGATGACGTAGCTCTGCCACATGCGCACAGGAGGTACTTCATCACGGCATGGAATGGTGCCAAGACTGTACACTGAGCTAGAAATATCTATGAGAGACGAGACATACAGTTTGTTCTGCCATAAATAGGGATGGGCCAAACACCCCCCGGTTTGGTTCGCACCAGAACAGGCAAAAAGTTCTACCAAACATGCGAACCCTATTAAAGTCTATGGGACACGAACATGAAAAATCAAAAGTGCTAATTTTAAAGGCTTATATGCAAGTTATTGCCATAAAAAGTGTTTGGGGACCTGAGTACTGCCCCAGGGGACATGTATCAATGCAAAAAAAAGTTTTTAAAACAATAGTTTTTTCAGGAGCAGTTTTTTCTGGCCATTGCTTGTCGGGGTCTGCGGGTGGGGGGCCTATCGGAATCTGGAAGCCCCCTTTAGTCTGGAAGCCCCCCTCCCCTATGTGAATGGGTATCAGGTACATTGTATCCCTACCCATTCACCAAACAAAGTTTTAAAAAGTAAAAACCACAACAGACAGTTTTTGTCAATTCCTTTATTTAAAAAAAATAAAATAAATGTCCCGCGATATCCATTCATCTTCAATCACGCCGCCCGACAGACCCAAAAAATAGAAAAAAAATTAAAAAGCTCCGCCTTTAATAGGAAACCTCCCGTCGACTGCTATTTTTTCGCTTTGATAGCTCTTATATGGGCAAGGGCTCGGCTGCCTGCTGATGTAACCTGATGACCCGCCCCCTCTGACATCACATGACGTCAGAAGGTGGGCGGGGTCACTCAGTTACATCACCAGGTGGCCCCGCCTATACAACAGCTGTCAAAGCCAAGAGACAGTAGTCGCAGGGAGGCCTCCCATTGAAGGTGGAGCTTTTTAAAAAATGTTTCTATTTTTCGGGTCCGTCAAGCGGCGTGATTGAGGATGGATGGATATCGCGGGTCACTTATTTTATATATTTTTTTAATAAAGGAATTGTCAAACTGTCTGTTGTGATTTTTACTTTTTAACGCTTTTTTTGGTGAATGGTTAGGGGTACAATGTACCTGATACCCATTAACATGGGGGGGGAATCTTGGGGCCCCCTTGTTAAAATCTATACCAGACCCAAAGGGCCTGGTATGGATTTTGGGATGGGGGGTCCCAATGACTTTTTTTTTTCCTTGAAAATTTTTATATATAACACTATATACTCTGAAATCTATCTATCTATCTATCTATCTATCTATCTATCTATCTATCTATCTATCTATCTATCTATCCGGACTGTACTATACACTACCTGCCTAATCTCTATTCATTCACTATATACTGCCACTGTGTAAGCAGCAGCTTTATATAGTATGGGGCATGGACTTAGCCCCTGAGCCATGATTGGCCAAAGGCACCCTGCCACAATCATGGCTCTCACAGCACATTGCGCTTTGATTGGCCAAAGCATGCAGGTCAGGTGCATGCTTTGGCCAATCAGCAGCCATCAATGCACTGCGATCTCACAGTGCATTATGGGGTGCTCGGCGGTGGGCGAACTTGCTGGGAGCATCCCATATGTATGTTTGTTCTACGAACAAACGAACATCGGGACCATCCCTAGTCGTAAAAGCCTACCTGTCAGCACATTTTAAACAGGCTTTACTTCCATTTTAAAGTCCGACTGAACACTCAGAATTTATTACTGAAGTCAGGTTGCATATATACAGTATAGTAAAAATATGCTGCATATGCTTATTTTTTTTGTAAGTGCTGCAGCAAGAGTAAAACAAAAAACATAGAGTCTCATACCAGTTTCCCAGCATGTCCCCCTGAACACTGCCAATTGCCTAAAGATCACCACACGTGTTACAATCTGATCGTACAATTTACTTTTATCATGTAGTGAAGGGATCTCCAAACTTTCCAGCACAAGGGCCACCCAATTTAATCTTACAAATGTTTTTGTGCCAAAGTATTTTTTTTTTTTTGGCTGTACAAAGGTTGACAACGCTCATTGGAACTGAGAAAGTCATGCAGATGGATGGCGGAGCATTTTTTGGCTAATTTTTTTTTTATGAATGAATAAAATGTAAATGAAAAAATACATTGTACTTGTATCGCTTTTGCAATCAGCAAAATATGATTCAGAACATAAGAGAAGATTTTAGTGAAACAAAGAAAAGTCCGCCCTTACATCAGTGTCCCCATCAGAGTCTGTACTTAAATCAATGTCGCCATCAGGGTCCCCCTTACATCAATGTGTCCATCGCAGTCCGTCCCCTCCTTACATGAGGGTCTCCATCAGTATCTTCTATATAAGGCTCCCCTTACATCACTGTCCCTATCAGGGTCTCGCTTTATATCAGTTACTTTTTGAGGGACAGGGGGAAAAGCAGAGACTCTGCATCAGCTGCAGGCCAGGTAAAATCCTGAAGCTGCTGGTTGCCCACGGGCCATAATTTGGAAACCCCTGATGCAATGGCAATGCAATGGCCCACCTGATTGGATAGATTAGGTAGATCCCCATTTACATAAATCGATTGTAGATTTAGATTGTAATGTGTATGATGGTCCTAATGGTGCTGCTCAGGGAGCAAGAGCAATGATCAGTAGAGCGTGTCTGACAACAGGCTGTCCATTTACATCCAGCCGTCCATAGAGGGCAGCGGACGTGGACCTGTCATCGCCATGCTCAGTGGGGATCAGCGGAGAGATCCCTTGCTAAGCAGGTAGATCTGCTGGCAGGCTTAGCTAGTATGAAAGGGGCCTAACAAACCCCATTCACCTGTACCTGCCAATGGCTGTTTAGCTGGTAATAAATATACCAGGTACCACCCAGTGTATTTCGTTGTGTATATCAATAATATAATAGTTAATAATTTTTTGAATCTGAATCTTAGCAAATATTGCTTGTCCGATGGCATCTAGTGTTCGGCTGGATTTGTACTTCTCCATACCTGTGCAAGGCAGTCCAATTATTTTTAAAAAGCTGTCAATGCACAGCAACAGACCAAAAACACATGCAGCAATGCTGCAAGTAACGCACCACTATCCACAGTACTGTGTTACCATACATTGTGATGCACTGCGATTGAGCTGCGTTTCCTTAGTGCATTGGGGTGCCATTGAAAATAATGTCACTGCAACGTGCTAATGCACATAAAATGAGTGTCAATGCAACACACCCCTGCCGGTGCTCATTACTTTGTACACAATACTGTACGATTGATCATTAACTTTCCATTTTGGTATGCATGGAAGTGATGTAATGTTGATGTTTGACCCTATCACCTGCCATACAGTATATATCTTATACAAACAAAACATGTTCATTACAGACAAAGTTCTGTTTCCGGATTAATCTTTACCCAACAAATGCACATTACAAGAAGTATGATTTTTCCCAAATGGAAACCACAATTATAATTTTGTTTGTTCAGGTAATAAACAAGAACATTTTGTATCCTTTGCCTTTTTCTCATCACCACGATTCAAAACAATCACTAAATTGTCCCTATTGGCTATTGGAAAATGTATTGATTTGTCTGTTTTCGATCAAAGTTCTAACCATGTATGGCCCACTTAAAGGGGTTGTAAAAGCAGAAGGTTTTTCTCTTAATGCATTCTATTCATTAAGATAAAAAGCCTTCTGTATGCAGCAGCTCTCCTCAGCCCCCCTAATACTTGCCTGAGGTCCCTCTCTATCCAGCGATGTCCACAAGTGTATCACCCATTCGAGATTCTCCTTCCTGATTTGGCTCCCGCTGCTGTCAATCAAAGTCAGCTAGTCAATCGAGGAAGAGAGGGGGTGGGGCCAGGTTGGGGCTCCGTGTCTGAATGGAAAAAGGGAGCTGTGACTTGGCTCGGGTGCCCCCATAGCAAGCTGCTTGCTGTGGGGGCACTGAACAGGAGGGAGGGGCCAGGATCACAGAAGAGGGATCCGAGAAGAGAAGGATCCAGGCTGCTCTGTGCAAATCCACTGCAACAGAGCAGGTAAGTATAACAAGTTTATTATTTTTATGGGGAAAAAAGTAAACCATGCGTGTTATACTCAATGTGGAACCTTAGGGGTTAATCCTCTGCATTGTCTAAAAAGGGTGTTTGATCCTGTATGCGCAGATCCTCCTCTTTTTCCACTGACTCCAGAACAGGTCCGGATAAGACAGAGCCTTTGGAGTCAGGCTGCACATGGTCAGTTTGGTGTGTATTGCTAGAGAGGTTTTTTGTTTTCTTGGGAGGGTGCATGTGATCAGCCAATCAGTACTGTCCAGACAGAGGGTCAGGTCCTGGATCCTGATAGGACAGCTCAGTGCAGTATGAAAACTCCACATACAAGCTTTACCAGGAACTAATAGAAGTCACAAGACTGCTATATACTGCTGATGAGAAATGGTATTTAGCAGTTTATATTTACTAAAATAATTGCATTTCCATGTTCTGTGTACCGTGGGAGACCAGATATAGTAAATCCTGGGTTTAGTAACACTTTAAAGCGGAGTTCCACCCAAAAGTGGAACTTCCGCTCATTTGTTTCCTCTCCCCCTCCGGTGCCACAATTGGCACCTTTCGGGGGGGGAGGGGGGGACAGGATACCTGTCTTTGACAGGTATCCTGTTCCCACTTTCGGGAGTCCGGGGCGCGGCCCGTGACATCACCACGGGGCTCCCTCCTCCTCTCCCTGTCGCCGGGCCAGTAGGAGAGAGGAGCGGGGCCTCGCGCATGCGCAGTAGGGTTCCAGACGTGCACAGCGCTGGATTGAATGAGGGCTCAGGTAAGTATTGGAGGGGAGGGGCAAAATTAATGCCTAAACATTTTTTACCTTAATGCAAGGAATGTATTAAGGTAAAAAAATGTTTAGGCTTTAGAACCACTCTATGCCTGCCATAGGCCATTCAGCAGGGACTGCCCAAGATTTGAACCATGTATGGGGAGGCTGATTGCACCCAAGTTGATCTATCAGTAAACTTGGGTACAGCCAGCTTGTCAGATTTTCCATGCAATTATTGCCAGCGAATATAGCTGCTAGCAATAATCAATGTGGGGTTGGGTTACTAAAACAGAGTGCAAAATCTGGTGCAGCTGTGCATTCAGCCAATCGGCTTCTAATCTCAGCTTGTTCAATTAAAGTGGTTGTAAACCCTCTCATATACCCAGTGAAGTGACTGGCCTCAGATGATATACAAAGAAGAAACCAATCCTCCTACATAACGTTTTACTTGTTTATCTGCAATCTTCTCTTTTCTACATCCATTCAAAGTGCTGAATTTAGATGAAATTCTTCTGAATCTATCAGTAGCAGAGGAGGGGGCGGGGAGCTGCAGTCAAAGCTCTTGTACAGTGTGTGAGAGCTGATTGGAGGAAAGGGGCACCCCCCTCCCCACCTTCACACAGGGCCCAGGAACGAAGGAACCGCACAGAGCTGTGTTGTGAATACACAAGCTGTGTGCTGAGCTCTCCTCCCCTGCAACCATTTTATCTCTGGTGTCAGGACAACTTGCTAGAAGTGACTCGTGCTGATAACAGAGGAACAAAGCACCAGAGCGAAACCACACTTATGCCCCGTACACACGGTCGGACATTCCGACAACATAATCCTAGGATTTTTTCAGACGGATGTTGGCTCAAACTTGTCTTGCATACACATGGTCACACAAAGTTGTCGGAAAATCTGATCGTTCTGAACGTGGTGACGTAAAACACGTACGTCGGGACTATAAACACCTCATTCACCTCTAAACTTCTAGAACGCTTAGTCTACAACCGTCTTAGCTCCTACCTCAATAAAAATAATCTTCTTGACCCCTTACAGTCTGGCTTTCGCTCGCAGCACTCCACGGAAACTACCTTACTAAAACTCACTAACGATTTACTAACTGCTAAAACCAACAGCCAGTACTCCATACTCCTACTACTTGACCTCTCTGCGGCCTTTGATACTGTTGACCACCCGCTCCTTCTCAATAAACTACATTCCCTTGGCCTCCGAGATTCTGCTCTATCCTGGTTCTCTGGCTATTTATCACAGCGCTCCTTCAGTGTCACCTACAACTCTGTCTCCTCCTCTCCATTGCCCCTTTCTGTGGGGGTCCCCCAAGGCTCGGTTCTTGGACCCCTTCTCTTCTCTATCTACACCTCCTCCCTCGGTCACTTAATAACTGCCCACGGCTTCCAATACCATTTATACGCTGATGACACCCAAATCTATCTGTCTACTCCTCACCTCACTCCTTCAGTCTCCTCTCGCATTACTAACTTACTAACTGACATATCAGCATGGATGTCGCACCACTTCCTTAAACTAAATCTCTCTAAAACTGAGCTATTAATATTCCCCCCCCGCCCGTGCCCCCCTCCATGACTTTTCCATCAAAATCAACAATGCAACCATCAGTCCCTCCCCTCACGCCAGGGTACTAGGTGTAATCCTAGACTCTGACTTGTCATTTCAGCCTCAAATCCAATCGCTGTCAAAAGTTTGTAGAATTCACCTCCGTAACATCTCTAAAATTCGCCCTTTTTTAACAAATGAAACCACCGAGCTCCTCATTCACTCCCTTGTTATCTCTCGCCTTGACTATTGCTACTCCCTTCTCATTGGCTTACCTCTCCATAGGCTATCCCCTCTTCAGTCTATCATGAATGCTGCTGCCAGACTTATCCACCTTACCAACTGCTCAGTGTCTGCCAACCCTCTACTTTAATCCCTACACTGGCTCCCAATCACCCAGCGAATTAAATTCAAAATTCTAACCATAACATACAAAGCCATTCACAACTCTGCCCCAAGCTACATCACTAATCTTGTCTCCAAATATCGCCCAAATCGACCTCTCCGCTCTTCTCAAGACCTCCTGCTTTCAAGCTCTCTCATCTCCTCCTCCCATGCTCATCTCCAGGATTTCTCCAGAGCCTCTCCCATCCTCTGGAACTCGCTACCTCCATCTATCCGGCTATCCCCTACTCTTGCTACCTTCAGGCAATCCCTGAAAACTCATCTCTTCAGGAAAGCCTATAATGTCTCCAACTAATCTCCTACCACTTCCACCAGCTCATTCCCCACAGTTACAACCTTTTGTACCACCTGCCCCACCCTATTAGATTGTAAGCTCTTCTGAGCAGGGCCCTCTTAATCCTATTGTATTGTATTATAACTGTATTGTCTCCCTTTTATATTGTAAAGCGCTGCGTAAACTGTTGGCGCTGTATAAATCCTGAATAATAATAATAATAATAATAAACAGGCAGTAGCCAATAGCTTTCATCTCTTTATTTATTCTGAGCATGCGTGGCACTTTGTGTGTCGGATTTGTGTACACACGATTGGAAATTCCGACAACTGATTTTGTTGTCGGAAAATTTTATAGCCTGCTCTCAAACTTTGTGTGTCGGAAAATCCGATGGAAAATGTGTGATGAAGTCTACACACGGTCGGAATTTCCGACACCAAGGTCCTATCGCACATTTTCCGTCGGAAAATCTGACCGTGTGTACGGGGCATTTGAGCTTTGGCGAGAGACAGGTAAACACTACAAATATACTGTGTGTGCTTTGTTCAGATTGCATGACTGAGGTTTACGACCACTTCTAGCTTTGGCAAAAAAAAAAAAAACCTGGAAGCTGGTTTCTATGCAGTGCTGCCCCAGATTTTTCACCCTCCAGTTTAGTAAATCAACCCCACGTTTGCTTTCCTGGCTGGGAGCCCCCATCCCCTGGCCGGGAATACACAATGGCTCCCCAATCAACACTAACTCAAGTGATTTTATTTCCTGCATTAGTTTTAAGTGTTCTCTAACAATAGCTATCAATGTGCCAACATTTTCTGACCAAAGATATGTATCTTTGTATAATCCCATTAAATTAATTTTGTTTAATAAAAATTTGGGAATCCAAACAGTTTATTCTAGTAGTCAGCTTGGAGTGCCTACCTACTAGTAAGCAAGAGCTGGTTGATCTAACAAAAAAAATTCTGGTAGGTACTTGCCATATTGCTCTTCTTAATTAGCCAGGGACAATTCAGGACAAAGGTCCTATACCACTCCCATTGACCTGAGATTTTTAATCTTATTGTAGGAGTTGTGAGAAAAGAGACCTTCTATTATTGTATGTGCCTGCTCTGTTGTATATGTGTTGAAACCACACCATGCAGTATATTTTCACAAAATGGAATAGCACTGTGCTGTAAACGGTGCCATTGAAGGTGATGTAGAAGTTTTAGATCTAGTTCCCATTGCGCTAAAGCCCATGGGAACAGCAGGTAAGAACATAGTATTGTATTTTTCTGCCAGGCTCCATGCTACCTTCATAATACATACAGTACATGATTCAGTTATATATTCTACCTTCAATGTCCCACAACCTTCCTCATATCTTCTCCCTAATCCTCAGGTGTCCCACCCAATGGAACCTCCACCTTGCAAATGACCTTCTCTAACCTCTTATCTGATCATCTCCTCTCTCATACCATTGTGATCTCTCTTGTGCTTTACACATTTTTTGGAACTCTCTCTCTTCTTCTTCATGACATGAAATGTTCACGGAACCTGGAAGCCTTTAAAAGATTCACCAAAACTCCTTTCTACAGACAAGCACATCATAGTCCATCTCATTCATCAGATCTGATCTGATGCTGACTTTTACACCTCCTGCATAATCCCACCTCCTGCATAATCATCCACTTTTTTCTTTTTTTGTGAGCCATGGTCTAATTTCTATTACATTGTCATATTTACCTGAATATATATTTATTTTATGAAGGGAAAACTGCTGTAATGAAGATCTATATGAGCATTATAAACATGACAAAACTGTTACTCCGTGTACAGTAATCCATAGCAACAAGTCAAAGATCACCATTCATTGTTGTCTGCTCTACCATGAAAGGTGGAACCTGACTGGCTGGGATCTTGTATTGCAATGCATTAGTACGGATGTCATGAAGTGAAATCTTGAGTATTTCTGTATATAGTTTAAATAATAGTACATTTCAGAGTTTCAGTATGTATCTATTTAATTTACCAGGACTAAAAAAAAAAATATCCTCCAGAACTTTCACACCATACTAAATGTGTTCCAAAGTATATGTATTGAATTGCTTGGTTCCTAAAATAAATAAATAAATAAATAAATTACACTTAGAGCAAGTAGCTATGGGTTTTTGCTGCTCTTTGCATATCATTATTCCTCACCCCCCCCCCATAATTGGTGAAATGGGTTTATGTGAAAGCACATTTAAACCCTTCTGCCCCTTACCTCCCATGGAGCAGCGGTCGTCAACCAGTGGTCTGTGCCACTAATGGTCCACAAGAAAATCTTGGTGGTTCCCAGGGGTTCTGCCACAAATCAACATTGTGGTGGATGTATACCACACAATGTTTCCAGTGTTGTTCTCAATGCGCGCTGACAATCAATACTGTAAGTATGTATTGATACCCATTGTTCCGGCTCCTGTAAGAGAGTGGGGGGGGGGGTGAAGGGGGAAACTGTCATTTGCAGGGCTGGGCTGACCACAGAATGTGGGAGGTAGCACCGAGCTTGAGCACATAACTGGATAAGGATATGAAATCCAGTGATAAGTCTGTGTGTAAAAGGCAGCAGTGTGATCCAGGGGGAGGGGGCAGAGAGCCAGAGCATTGTGTGTGTGTGTGTGTGTGTGTGTGTGTGTGTGTATAAGGCATGTAAAATTCATGTTAGTGGTCCGCAGGGATTCAAAATTATGAGTTTAGAGGTCCAAAAGGTTGGCGACCACTGCTCTAGCACATTCATAACTCATACATAGCTACAACCATGCCCCTCTGAGATGTAAAGAGTAAAGGCTCCATTTTTGTCAATGGAAATCCTAGCCACATTCTGACAGTCTTTCCATTGACGTGAGTGGAGGCTTTGGCCCGTGTACAGAATATTTCTGAAGATGTTGGGCTAAGGCTGTGTAGTTAAGGTATCAGAGGAGGCATAGCTAAATATGATCTACACTGGAAGTGATGGGTGGGGGTGTAGAAATGGATATGTGCATTCTTAAATTATGATAAAGGGGGTTTGCCCCATAATCCAAAAGAAAAAGACTTTTATCAAATCTGAGACACCATGTATTTTGATGAAACCGATAATAAAATGGTATTCTTAACAATGGTGACAGATCCTTTGTCTTCCTTTTTTATTTTTATTTTATTTTTTTATGTGAACTAGAAACAAGACAGAAGGGGGTGGGGGGTTTATTTTATAAATACAAGTAAAAATGAATAATAAACTTGCCAATAACAACTAATAACCTATTGTTTAAAGTGGACGTAAACCCACTCTCATCCTTTCTAAACTACTGCCATAAGGGTTATCTATAAGGATATACATGTCTCCTGCATGTATCTTTACCTGCTAAATGTCTCCCCTCTGTCCGTTATGAGACCCCCTAAAAACTGCAGATTCTGTGGGTGGGTCTGTTGTCCGAAACTCGGTGGGTGGAGTCGTGGTCAGACTCCCCGCCCACCTCTACACTCCCCTTGTCAAAATGCATTTTCTCCTGTGTATTTCTTACACTGAACTTTTGCTATGATCTCTAACATCCAGTCAAAACCCAGAAAAGTCACCGCATGATTTCAGCATGCAGAAACACAAGGCAGAGGTCAAACTGCGGCCCTCCAGTTGTTCAGGAACTACAATTCCCATCATGCCTAGTCATGTCTGTGAATGTCAGAGTTTTACAATGCCTCATGGGATGTGTAGTTCCGCAACAGCTGGAGAGCCATAATTTAAAGAATCCTGTGATAAGGTGTGGCGCAGCCAATCCTGGGAGAGCTGGAGAAGAAAGGAGGAAGGGATCTGAAGTACACAGAATGTCTCTCTCAGGCTCCTGCATGAGATATGTAAATCACCTGTCACTCACAGCAAGGGAGAAGAACTGACTCCTATTTCTCTGTGTGTCAGTTTTTATCTCATTGAAAAAAGATACCAGGACTGCTCAGAAATGGATTAACTCTTCGTGGCAAGATTGGGCACAGATGACATGAAATCCTTTACTGTAACAGGTGCAAGACTTAATTTAAAAAAAAAAAATTGGGGTTTACATCCACTTTAACCACTTGCCGACCAGCCGCCACAGTTGAACTGCGGCAGAATGCCACGGCTGGGCGAAACGACGTTATGTAACGTCACTGCACCCTGTGGCCACTAGGGGCGCGCGCCCCCTGCTCTTCCACTGAGCCGATGCGAGTGCCCGGCGGTCGCGATCACCGCCGGGCTCCCGCGATTGCTCGGGGGCACACAGAGAACTGGGATCTGTGTGTGTGTGTAAACACAGTTTCCGGTTCTCTGAAGGGAGAAGTGAGTTTGTCTGTGCATATAGAGTATGAACAGCGATCTATCTCTTCCCCTACACAGTCCCCTCCCCCCTTCAGTTAGAACACACACTAGGGAACACATTAACCCCTTGATCGCCCCCTAGTGGTTAACCCCTTCACTGCCAGTGACATTTTTACAGTATTTAATGCATTTTTATAGCACTGATCGCTGTAAAAATGCCCAATGGTCCCAAAAATGTGTCAAAATTGTCAGTGTCCACCATAATGTCGCAGTCCCGATAAAAATCGCAGATCGCCGCCATTACTAGTAAAAAAAAGAAATTAATAATAAAAATGCCATTAAACTATCCCTTATTTTGTAGACGTTATAACCTTTGCGCAAATCTATCAATATGCGCTTATTGCGATTGTTTTGTTTTGTTTTGTTTTTTTTGTTTTTTGTTTTTTTTTTTTCCCCCAAAAAAATATGTAGAAGAATACATATCGGCCCAAACTGAGGAAAAAAAATGTTTTTATGTATTTTTGGGGGATATTTATTATAGCAAAAAGTAAAAAATATTGTGGTGTTTTTCAAAATTTGGCGCTCATTTTTTTTTTTTTTTTTTTTTTGTTTTTTTTTTTTGTTTATAGAGCAAAAGGTAATCAAATACCACCAAAAGAAAGCTCTATTTGTGGGGAAAAAAAAGAAGCCAACTATGTTTGGGTGCAACGTCGCGCGACCGTTCAATTGTCAGTTAAAGCGACGCAGTGCCGAATTGCAAAAAAGTGCTCTGGTCAGGAAGGGGGTAAAATCTTCTGGGGCTGAAGCAGTTAAGCTGCCCTAGAGATGACCGCTTGAAACTGGTTGCTATAGGCATACCATACTTAAAATGAAAAGCTCTATTTCTCTGCTCTCATTTTCCCAAAATACTTTTGTTTTTTTTTTTTGTTTTTTTAATATACAATATACAGTGGCTTGCGAAAGTATTCGTCCCCCTTGAACTTTTCAACCTTTTGCCACATTTCAGGCTTCAAACATAAAGATATAAAATTTTTATTTTTTGTGAAGAATCATCAACAAGTGGGACACAATTGTGAAGTGGAACGAAATCTTTTGGATTTTTGAAACTTTTTTAACTAATAAAAAAATGAAAAGTGGGGCGTGCAAAATTATTCGGTCCCCATGCGTTAATACTTTGTAGAGCCACCTTTTGCTGCGATTAAAGCTGCAAGTCGCTTGGGGTATGTCTCTATCAGTTTTGCACATCGAGAGACTGAAATTCTTGCCCATTCTTCCTTGCAAAACAGCTCGAGCTCAGTGAGGTTGGATGGAGAGCGTTTGTGAACAGCAGTTTTCAGCTCTTTCCACAGATTCTCGATTGGATTCAGGTCTGGACTTTGACTTGGCCATTCTAACACCTGGATACGTTTATTTGTAAACCATTCCTTTGTAGATTTTGCTGTATGTTTGGGATCATTGTCTTGTTGGAAGATAAATCTCCGTCCCAGTTTCAGGTCTTTTGCAGACTCCAACAGGTTTTCATCCAGAATGGTCCTGTATTTGGCTGCATCCATCTTCCCCTCAATTTTAACCATCTTCCCTGTCCCTGCTGAAGAAAAGAAGGCCCAAACCATGATGCTGCCACCACCATGTTTGACAGTGGGGATGGCATGTTGAGTGTGATGAGCTGTGTTGCTTTTACGCCAAACATATCGTATTGCATTGTGGCCAAAAAGTTCGATTTTGGTTTAATCGGACCAGAGCACCTTCTTCCACATGTTTGGTGTGTCTCCCAGGTGGCTTGTGGCAAACTTTAGACGAGACTTTTTATGGATATCTTTGAGAAATGGCTTTCTTCTTGCCACTCTTCCATAAAGGCCAGATTTGTGCAGTGTACGACTGATTGTTGTCCTATGGACAGACTCTCCCACCTCAGCTGTAGTTCTCTGCAGTTCATCCAGAGTGATCATGGGCCTCTTGGCTGCATCTCTGATCAGTCTTCTCCTTGTCTGAGCTGAAAGTTTAGAGGGACAGCCAGGTCTTGGTAGATTTGCAGTGGTCTGATACTCCTTCCATTTCAAAATGATCGCTTGCACAGTGCTCCTTGGGATGTTTAAAGCTTGGGAAATCTTTTTGTATCCAAATCCGGCTTTAAACTTCTCCACAACAGTATTACGGACCTGCCTGGTGTGTTCCTTGGTCTTCATGATGCTCTCTGCGCTTTCAACAGAACCCTGAGACTATCACAGAGCAGGTGCATTTATACAGAGACTTGATTACACACAGGTGGATTCTATTTATCACCATCAGTCATTTAGGACAACATTGGATCATTCAGAGATCCTCGCTGAACTTCTGGAGTGAGTTTGCTGCACTGAAAGTAAAGGGGCCGAATAATTTTGCACGCACCACTTTTCAGTTTTTTAATTGCTAAAAAAGTTTAAAATATCCAATAGATTTCGTTCCACTTCACAATTGTGTCCCACTTGTTGGTGATTCTTCACAAAAAATTAAAATTGTATATCTTTATGTTTGAAGCCTGAAATGTGGCAAAAGGTTGAAAAGTTCAAGGGGGCCGAATACTTTCGCAAGCCACTGTATGTGTAAATATATACATGGTATCAATGTTTACATTTTTAAACCTTTTTATAAAATACCATTTTTAATCCATAATTATTAGTTAAAAAGAAATGCATTTATATTTATATGGCAGTAGCTATAGCTTGCTTTACACATGTAAAGTATTTTTCTTGCTTAGTACTGCTGTTGCAAATTTAGAAAACCATATAGGTTTTATCTAGGTGGCTTAGCCTATGTGATGACTAAGGCCAGCCATGGATGGAGCAAATTTCTTTCCTGCAACCAGGCAGTGTTGACAGGGGAATCCCTCCCATGAAGGCAGAGCCATTGTGTTCTCCCAACGGGTGCCAAAGTTGATCGATCACTCAACATGGGTACATTCAGCCTGCCCATACATATTTTGAATAGTCTATGGCTGGCTTAAGGGTTAGAACGTTTGGTCAGTATTATGTTGCGGTCAGTGTTTCCATTGAGCTCCCACTGATTTCCTTAGTTTTTTTCTGGTAATCAAGACAGAATGTGAGCAAAAAATCTACCTGTGCAGAATACTGTCAGCCAAAAAGACATAATGGGGGAGAATTACTAAAACTGGAGCACTCCGAATCATGTGTAGCTGTGCATACTAACCAATCAGCTTCTAACTTCTAATTTCCGCTTGTTCAATTAAGCTTTGATAATAAAACTTAGAAGCTGATTGGTTTCTATGTAGAAATGCACCAGATTCTGTGTGCATCAAGCTTTAGTAAATTTCTGCCAAGATAAAGCAAATGGAATGCACTTTGCTAGTGCGCTTGTACAGTGGGGAAAATAATTATTTAATCCCCTGCAGATTTTGTAAGTTTGTCCATTTATAAATAAATGAAGGGTCTTTAATTTTGATCATAGGTGTATTTTAAATGATGGAGACAGAATATCAACCAAAAATCCAGAAAAAAAACATACAAATGTTCTAAATTGATTTGCAGTTCATTGATTAAAAAAATGTGACCCCCCCCCCCCCCCAAGCAAAAAATGACTAACTCGAAGCTTCAGCTCCCTCTATAAATTTTCTATAGGATTAAGGTTTGGAGACTGGCTAGGCCACTCCATGATCTTAAAGCGGAGTTCCACCCAAAATTTGGAACTTCTGCTTACCACCCCCCCCCCCCCCCCTTTGATGTCAGATTTGGCACTTTTCAGGGAGGAGAGGGGAGCAGATACCTGTCTAATACAGGTATTTGCTCCCACTTCCTGCGAAAGATCGCCGCAGAACTGCGGCAATCTTTGCCATTTCTGGGCCCTCCTTCGCCCCCCCCGCTGTCTTCTGGGAGACACACGGGTCCCAGAATACAGCATGGACCAGTCAGAATGTGCAGCGTGACTCGCGCATGCGCAGTAGGGAGACAGGCTGTGAAGTCGCAAGGCTTCACTTCCTGATTCCCTTACTTAAGATGCCGGCAAGAAGGTTTTCATCCAAGATTTTACAATACATGACCCCATCCATTGGCCCCTTAATGCGGCAAAGTCGGTCTGTACCTTTAGCAGAGAAACAGCCCCAAAGCATCATGTTTCCACCTCCATGCTTGACTGTAGGGTCATAGTCAGCATTTTTCTTCCTCCAAACACTGTGAGTCCCCCTCCTCAAGGAGGCACATGTACAGTCATGCCAATGGACATCTGAATGATTCAGAGAAGGATTGGTGAGAAAGTGGTCAGATGAGACCAAAATTTATCTCTTTGGCATTAACTCAACTCGCTGTGTTGGGTTGAAGAAAAATGCTGACTATGACCCTAAGAACACCATCTCTACAGTCAAGCACAGAGGTGGAAACATGATGCTTTGGGGCTGTTTCTCTGCTAAAGGTACAGGCCGACTTTGCCGCATTGAGGGGTAAATGGACAGGGCCATGTATTGTAAAATCTCAGATTGAGATCCTTCTTCCCTCAGCCAGAACACTAAAGATGGGTCGTAAATGGGTCTTCCAGAATGACAATGACCCAAAACTTGCCACCAAGGCAAGAAAGGAGTGGCTTAAGAAGAAGCACAGCAAGGTCATGGAGCAGCCTAGCCAGTCTCCAGACCTTAATCCTATACAATATTTTATGGAGGGAGCTGAAACTTCAAGTTGCCAAATGACAGCCAAGAAACCTTAAGGATTTAGAGAAGATCTGTAAAGAGTGGACCAAAATCCCTCCTGAGACGTCTGCAAACCTGGTCACCAACTACAAGAAACGTATTACCTCTGTGCTTGACAACAAGGGTTTCTCCACCGAGTACTAAGTCATGTTTTGCTTGGGGATCAAATAATTATTTTGCTCACTGAACTGCAAACTTAATTTTATAGCATTTGTTTTATGTGTTTTTCTGGATTTTTGGTTGCTATTCTGTCTCTATGATTTAAAATACACCTACGATAAAAATTATAGCCGCTTAATTTCTTTATAAGTGGGCAAACTTTCAAAATCTGCAGGGGATCAAATTAATTGTCTCCACTATATGTATTAAAGGTTATAGTAGAACCAATGGGGTTGATTTACTAAAGGCAAATAGACTGGTCTCTTTGCAAGGGAATTTGCTCCAGGGTGTAGTGAAATGTGGTGACGTTTCACTTTGCAAAGAATATTTGCCTTTAGTAAATCAAACCTAATGTGACAGAGGGTTTTAGTGTTCCCTAACACTACCCACAATTTTTTTTTTTTTTTTTTTTTTTTTTTTTTTAATTTTTAGGGGGTCAATTCACTAAAAGAAAAAAAATAATTACCAAATACATTTTTTAGTTAAAATACCACAGGAGTTATTTATCTTAAAAGTAGTCAATTCACAAAAGAAATGTGTTATTTTCCCCAATGTTTTAAATGTTTATCACTTAAAATTTGCTTTTTTTTTTGGCTTTGTTTGCAAATTTTTTTTTTTTTTTTTTTTTACATGCCACTGCACCAGAGGAAGATAGTTCTGTAAATCAATGTACACAGAAATTTTGTGAAACTGTGAAGATATTCTAGTGTTCTAGAGTTCTCGTTATTGTTGTTTTGTATATTACTAAAATACCAACTGCCAGATGATAATTAACAAATGTGTGTGTTCTTTAATGATATTTCCCTAACGTCTTTCAGGACAGCACCTTGAGAGCGTGGCTCCACCCACTTGACAGGAAACACACCTCCACCAAACTTTAAAAGGAGGCTCCTTCCCACTTATCATCAGTTTATGTGTTTCCTCCGGCGGGAACACATGTGGGAGTTTGGAGCTCTCAAGGTTCTGTCCTGAGAGAACAGGCTCCCTACTCCACTATTTTTTTACCTACCTCAGGAGAGCCGATTCCTCCCATTTTCCACAGGCTTACGGGTGCCGGGTGGATGGGCTCCTTCTCCCTCGTCAGTGCTCGGGGAGAGCCAGGACTGCTCCGGGTATTGCTGCTCCCAGGCAGGGGCGTCAGGCATGTCAGGCAATTTTGTTTGTTTTTTTTCTTGCCTGCACATGTTTTTTCCCTGACACCGCCGCCATCTTGGGAAGGGCAGTCAGAGGACTGCATCCGCCGGATGTGAGGTATCCGGAAGTGGGGCGGCATCCATGGAGCAGGCGTCATTTCCGCCGGAAGCGCAGGGGGAGGAGGGAGGAATAGGTCTGGTGCCTATTTATTGCCGGTTCCGGTCCGGCGCACAGGTGCTATTGGAGTCCGGAACCGGCGTTTTCGCCACAGGCATCACGCTGCTGCCTCAACATGGATTCAGGAACCGCAGCGAGTGGAACAGGCACCAGCAAGGCCCAGGTAAGGAGCAGACTGTAGTTTCTGCTCAGCTTTACTGTGGGGTCTCTCTCTAGCCCTCTTCTCTCTAAATGTTAGTGAAGTTTGAGGGTATTTTTTCCCTCTGGTGGCGGAGGGGCCTGTCAGGGCACATGAGTCTGATTGCTCACCACAGGTGCACATTGAGAAAAGCTATCTTGAGTAATCAGGCTGACTCTAAAAGATGGTTTTCTCTCTCTTTTTTTCCTTATCATGGCAGGCCAAGAGCTCTGACCCTGGGATTAGAAAGAAATGTCCTTCATGCAAAATTAAGTTAAATGAAGGCTGGAAAAAGGCTTTATGTCAAGCATGTATTGACTCCTTGGTGGGGGAAGAAACCACTTCCGCATGCAGTGATCTAATCGCATCTGCTAAAAAGGAATTGGATGCTACCATTCAATCCTTCAGATCCTCACTCACCTATCCATCTGCAAGTCAGCCCACTACCTCACAGTCCTCTCAAGGCTCACTGTTAGTCCCGGCAGTAGAGGCAGAAATGGGTCCTCTGAACCGGGAAGGGCTTTCCCCATCCCATTCTAATGAATCGAATGAGGATGGTGATGAGCTGGAAAATATGTCTTCCAAGAATAAATTGTCTTTGGATCAGGTGGATGGCCTTTTAAAGGCTATTTATGCTACTCTAGACCTTGAGGAAGAGCATAAGGAGATGTCTTTACATGACAAGATGTATGCAGGGCTTAGTGAGTCTAAGTCCCGTACCTTTCCAGTCCATGCAGTGATTTCTGAAACAATCAGAAAGGAATGGGCTGACCCTGATAGGAAACCATTTTTCTCTAGGGCCCATAAGAGAAGGTTCCCTTTTGATGAAGATCTACTGATCTGGCATTTGAGGACATGGGGATCTTAAAAGACCCCATGGATAAAAAAATGGATCAACAGCTCAAGCGGACTTGGCAATCCATTATGGGCAACCTTAAGCCAGCAATGGCAACTACTTGCATCTCCAGGAACTTGGAGTATTGGGTAAATCAGCTTAAAGCTCATATAATAGCAGATTCCCCTAAGCAAGAAATCCTTGACTTCTTTTCTTTTCTACCCTCTCAGCAGCCATAGCCTATCAGGATGACAGCTAAGGCGGCAGCCCTTGCTAATTTGGTTAGATGGGCTTTATGGCTAAAGACTTGGCAAGGGGACACAGCATCTAAAAACAAATTATGCGGGGTCCCTTTTCTAGGAGACTTATTGTTCGGCCCTGATTTGGATTCAGTTCTGGACAGGACTGCAGATAAAAAGAAATATTTTCCTGTCAAAAAGAAGAAACAACCAGTCAAACGTTTTTTTCGTCCTCAAAGGGCTCAGGAACAGAACAAACCTCAAGAGAAAAAGAAAAGCTGGTCAGGGCAGAGGGGTAAGGGCAGAGGAAATGTTCTTTTCCATCCTCCTGCGTCAGCCAGCAAGACGCAATGACAGTCGGTTACAGGTAGGGGGAAGACTACAAGACTTTCTCCCCTATTGGGCAAGCATAACAGAAAACCAGTACATTCTGAATATGCTAGCCCAGGGTTACAATATAGAATTTTCAGATCTCCCCCTAGAAAGGTACTTGGTGACAAATCTTCCAAGAGATGTAACAAAATCCCTGGCAATGAAGAGCCTATTAAAGGATCTGATAGATCAGGGGGTTATGACTTACGTCCCACAGGGGGAGCTTTATCAGGGATTTTATTCCCGTATATTCCTGATAAAGAAACCATCCGGAGATTTTCGGTTAATCCTAAACCTGAAACCGCTGAACAGATCAGTCCAATACAAAAGGTTTCGTATGGACTCCATCTTCACGGTCAAGAATCTATTGACGAGGGAATGCTTTATGGCATCAATAGACCTTCGAGATGCCTATCTGCATATCCCTATAGCCCCGCAGTCCCAAAGATTCCTAAGATTGGCGATAAATTTGGGAAAAGAGGTTCTGCACTTGCAATTCAGGGCCCTCCCCTTTTGGCCTGTCTTCTGCCCCACGAATATTCACAAAAATAATGGCAGAAGCGCTTGCACCTCTTCGCATGCAGGGGATTGCGGTAATTCCGTACTTGGACGACCTACTCCTTTTTGCCCCCTCCAGGGAAAGACTACTAGACAACCTCGGAAAGACCCGAGGTCATCTAGAAACCCTGGGTTGGATCATAAATATGCAGAAGTCAAATTTCAATCCAGCCCAGAAAATACTATTCCTGGGGTATCAGATCTGTTCAAGGGAACAAAAGATTTTTCTCCCAGAAGAGAAGAAGGGGAAAGTCCAGAAGGTGGTAGCGTCCTTACAGGCAAGCCAGGAATTATCAATCCGACGAGTGATGTCATCCCTAGGAACCCTAACCGCAACCATACCAGCCATTCAATGGGCAAGGTTACATTTCAGGCCTCTCCAGAGCTTTCTCCTGAGAATATGGAATCACAGGTCAGAATCTCTGGAAGCAAAGGTAAAGATACCCACCAAAGTCAAGAGATCGCTTTGGTGGTGGAGAAGACAGGAGATTCTGTCAGAAGGCCTGCTCTGGTCATTTCCAATAGAAAAAGTGGTAACGACAGATGCCAGTGTATGGGGTTGGGGAGCTCATTTAGACCAAGACTTCACGCAAGGAATGTGGTCTCGGACAGAAGCAAAGAGGTCCTCAAATTGGAGGGAGCTAAAGGCAGTCGCCTTAGCTTTAGATGCCTTCTCTCCTATCCTTCAAGGTTCTCATGTCCGTGTCCTCTCAGACAACGCCACTACCATAGCCTACCTAAACAAACAAGGGGGAACAAGAAGCAAAACACTTCAGTTGCTAGCTTCAAAGATCCTGGTTTGGGCAGAAAAGCATGTTCGGTCCTTATCAGCAGTCCACCTCAAAGGCACCTTAAATGTAGTGGCAGATTATCTAAGCAGACGGCGGATTCAGGAGTCAGAATGGAGCCCGAATCCGGAAATCTTTGCTATGATTACCAGGGCCTGGGGTCAACCGCAAATAGACCTATTTGCGTCACAGGAAAATACACAACTCCCAGTATTTTTCTCTATTCACAAAAACGACAAGGCCCAGGGGACAGATGCGTTAATCCAGCCCTGGAACTTCCATCTGGGTTACGCATTTCCTCCTTTCCAACTTATCCCGTTGGTGTTAAGGAAGATACAGAGGGAGAAGGTGGCAGTAATCCTAATTACTCCATTTTGGCCAAAGAGGGCATGGTTTTCCACCATTCTACAGATGGCAGTCAAACCATTTTGGCAGCTGCCTCTCCGGCAGGACCTGCTCCTACAGGGTCCAATGCAGAATCCGGGAGTGGCCAGTCTAAGCCTCACGGCCTGGTTTCTGAGGAGCAGTTGTTAAGAAACAAAGGTCTGTCACAACCCTTGGTAACTACCTTACTTTCCAGTAGGAAAATAGTGACCAGAAAAATCTATGCTAAATTTTGGAAGGTCTTCAACTCTTTTTGTCATTTGACTAAGAGAAGAGTAAAAAATTTAGTGTCAATTTTGGAATTTCTTCAAGAGGGGGCAGACAAGGGATTGTCAGTCAGCACCCTTAAAGTTCAAGTAGCTGCTTTGGGAGTATTTCTAGAAAGACCAATCTCTTCTGAGCCCTTGGTTATAAGATTTTTCAAGGCACTTACCAGATCTAGACCAGCTTCGGCTAAGCACTTTCCCAATTGGGATCTATCAGTGGTCCTGCAAGCCCTTACAAAGGAACCTTTTGAACCACTACAAGAAATCTCTCTAAGGAATCTTACTCTTAAGACCTTGTTCTTAGTTGCAATAACATCAGCAAGGAGAATTGGTGAGCTGCACGCCCTATCTGTTAAGAGACCCTTTTTAACTATCTACACAGATAGGATTATACTTAAAACCGATCCGGGTTTTTTGCCAAAGGTAGCGTCAGCACACAATAGGTCGCAGGAGATCATCCTGCCAACCTTTTGCTCTAACCCTTCGGGGGAAAAAGAAGGCAAATTCCACAATTTGGATGTAAGAAGGACTTTATTACAGTATCTGGAGGTAACAAGTAACTTTAGATCCTCGGATTCTCTATTTATACTTTTTTCTGGTAAAAAGAAGGGCCAACAAGCTTCTAAGGGGTCTATAGCTAGATGGCTTAAATCAGCTATTCTAGCAGCCTACTCTGAATCGGGGCTATCTCCCCCGCTGGGAATTAAAGCACATTCCACCAGGGCTCAGGCCACTACATGGGCAGAAATGGCTGGTGCCATCCCAGATCAGATTTGTAGGGCGGCTACGTGGTCAAGTTACCTTACGTTTGTCCGTCATTACAGGCTGGATCTTCTGTCAGCCAGTGAACAGGCTTTTGGCAGAAAGGTCTTACAGGCTGTGGTCCCTCCCTAAGTGGGTAAGTCTCTGTTATCCTCTCAAGGTGCTGTCCTGAAAGACGTTAAGGGAAAAATCAAGTTAGACTTACCGGTAACTTGTTTTCCAGGAGTCTTTCAGGACAGCAGAAACCCGCCCTTATTGTATTAAATTACTATGCTGTGACTAACCATATTCTAATTATGTGTTCCAGCTTGGGCCGGAGGTTCTCTACTACTACTGATGATAAGTGGGAAGGAGCCTCCTTTTAAAGTTTGGAGGTGTGTTTCCTGTCAAGTGGGTGGAGCCACGCTCTCAAGGTGCTGTCCTGAAAGACTCCTGGAAAACAAGTTACCTAAGTCTAACTTGATTTTTTTTTTTTTTTTTTTTTTTGCAGTATTTGCCTCACATATTACTTTGATCAATTGACTCTTATTATCGCATGCTATATTTCCGAAAATTAGTCACGTGACCTTCACGCTGACTCCTTTAGTGAAGTGACCCCTATGTTCCCCCTGTGTGTGTGTGAAACTGAATTCACATGCATATTTGCACTCAAGTTTTTGCACACACCAATATAGAGGAAGGTTATAAGTATTTCTCTGTAGATCGTCTTTGCAGCCAAACCTTTTCCCATGCAAGCTGAGGCTGGGGATGGAATGCAGTGAAGGCATAAAAGGAAGGGGAGCGTTTGTGGAGGGTGATTGCTGGGGAACCATAATACGCATGGGTATCCCGCATCAGCTACAAAATGAAGCATAACAGTATAAAATACAATGCAAATTTCAGACACTGATGTTAAAAAACCTTCTTCCTTTTTTTTTTTTTTTTTTTTTTTTAAGGGAAACTGCAGTCTGCTCACATAATTTGTAATAAAAACATCTTTGCCTTTCTGAAGCTTTCCCTCCAACATATTATTTTATATATACTGTGATTCTGTACTTGCAAAATATGCTGCAGAAATTTCCCTCCATTAAGTGCCTGTTCACTTCCTGGATTTACACAGATACACCTCCCAGCCCTGCAGCTCTCATTGGCCCTCTTATGACATCCCCCCCCCCCCTTCCTGGCAAACTCTCACAAGAATGAGAGAGAGCTGTGCATGATCTCGTAAGCCTAGGCTTTTTACCAGAAAAGAAACAGGAAGTGGGCTGTATAAGGTATTTGCTGGCAGAAAAAAACGTTTTACTATCCAAAGTTAAAACAACAAGGGCAGAAGATTTTTTAAAAATTACTGAAGTTCCACTTTAAGTTACAAAAAACTTTTTTTTTTTTTTTATAAAAAAAGCTTTTATATTTTGCATATAAAAAAACCATGACCTATATCCATGCTGCATAACCCACCTAGTTCAACTTGAGCTACATACAATAGAACACCACCTGAAATATATTTGGGTACATTACTCTTATATTTGGAACAATATTAAAGCGTTTTTTTAATGCCAAATTAACAAAATCGTGAACGCTGAGAAAAGGCTCCATACTGCTTATTAGCAGCTCAAATGTTCTCAGCAAGATAAACTAAGCTTTCTTTAAACATTGGACTTACAGTGGATAGAAAACCTGCACTTTATGTCCTTAGAACTAGAGCTGCAGAATTCTGGCTAAAATGAGAATCGCGATTATTTTGCTTAGAATAAAGATCACGATTATCATGGCGTTACATCATCTTTCACATTATACAAGAAAAATTGGACTAACTTTACTGTTTTTTTCTTTTTTTTTTTTTTTTTTCATTAAAGTGCATTTTTCCATAAAAAATTGCGTTTGAAGAACCGCTGCATAAATAATGTGGTTAGACATCAAAGAAATTCTGGACAGGTGCACTCCAAAAATATTTGCCTTTATTCAATAAGGTGTTATCCAAAATACAGGTCGCAGCAAAATGGAACCAATCTTACGTGTTTCGCACTACAAGGAGTGCTTAGTCATGACTAAGCACTCCTTGTGCGAAACGCGTAAGCTTTGTTCCATTTTGCTGTGACCTGTATTTTGGATGACACCTTATTGAATAAAGGCAAATATTTTTGGAGTGCACCTGTCCAGAATTTCTTTGAAGTCTAACTGCCATAGCATTGCCAGCACCTGGACTTCTAGACTGAAGGAGATGCCTTTTTACCTTGATCTGACCCACCTGGAGCGGTGATACTCTCTCTCTCTGCGTAAATAATGTGACATAAAATATTGCAATAACCGCCATTTTATTCTCTAGGGTCACTGCTGAAGAAAAAATATATAATGTTTGGGGGTTCTATGTAATTTTCTGTTCAAATTTTGTTATTGAAAAGAAGACATGAATAACAATAGGTATTCATTGTGTAACAATTAACAACGTAAATTACACATTACACAGCTTTTTTTTTTTTTTTTGTACTTTAGTATATTAACATAGTTGAGGGAACAGTTATCATAGCTGTAAGTCCAGAAGATAAACATTATAGCAATCTATGAGAAAGCTTTGGATTTATTGCAGAATATGAAGGGGGATAGGAGAATCCAGATGTGATCAAGCGATCAATGTGATAATTGTCCTCAAGCTTCTTGAGGGTCAGAGTTTAGTAAACCTTGTGTAATCTTTGGGCAGTATTACCAGTAATGTGGTTATGAGTAAGGAGAGAGGGGGGGGGAGAGGGAGGGGGGGAGAGAGGGAGAGAGGGGGGGGAGAGGGATAGAGGGAGAGAGGGGGGGGGAGAGGGATAGAGGGAGAGAGGGGGGGGAGAGGGATAGAGGGAGAGAGGGGGGGGGAGAGGGATAGAGGGAGAGGGAGGGAGAGGGAGAGAGACAGGGAGGGGGGGGGGAGAGAGAGATGGAAGAGGGTGGTCGGGGTGGGTCGCATTGGTCATAGAAATGTTTCAGATTTTGGTCTGAAGTTTCCGTGAGAGGACTTGTTTGTCAAAATCAGGGGGTAGAAAGTGTTCAACCCAGGGGCTCCATATTTTGAGGTGTTGAGGTATTTTGTCTAGAATTGTAGCTTCGAGTTTACTATGGATCATGGCTTGGATAATTCCATTCTTAACCTCAGTGATATTCAGTTTTGGGGTTTTCCAGGCCTTAGCTATTGTCTGTTTAGCTGCTGTAGTGAGTTGAAGGAGGAGACGTGTCTGGGATTTGGTGTATTCTTTTGGGATGTGGTTTAGTAATGCTGAAGACGGGTCAGGGTCCATGGGGCTTTGAAGTAGAGTGGAAGCCATACGAAATATTGTCACCCAAAATTTCTGGACAATCGGGCAGGTCCACCAGATATGGGCATGAGTGCCTTTCTCGCCACAGCCTCAGAAGCATACTGAGGGGTAATTTGGGAGAAATTTAGAAATCCTGGCTGGAACCAGATACCATCTCATAAGAACCTTATAGTTCGCTTCCTGGGCAATTATATTGTGCGATGAGATTTTTGTGTTCGCCCATATATTTGACCAGTCTTCAGTATCAAGATCTATTGTCAAGTCTGTGGACCACTGTGTTGTATATGTGGGTAGGTTGGCTGGAGGGGAAGTTAAGTGATTATAGAGATGGGAAATAGGGCATGGGGATCTGAATTGCAGATTCCTTCAAATATGGAAAGGTCATCTAGTGAGGAGTGTGAGCCTATAGTTGTGCGAACAAAGTGGGCGATTTGTAGATATCTAAAATATTCTCGTGAAGGTAGTTCTGCTTGATTTTGCAAGGTTGAGAACATCTTCATAGAAGTTCTAGTGACAAGGTCACATATTCGGTGTAAACCAGCTCTCTGCCAGAGCTGGAATGATCCTGGGTCAGCGAGGGCAGGGTAGAATTTCGGATGGTCTAGAAAAGAAAGTAACAGGGAGTGAGCTGATGTCAGTTTAAACGGACCTCCTAATTTGTCCCATAGCTTGAGGGAGTGGCCAGTAATGGGGTTTCTTACAGGGCCAGGGGTTGAAGACGGCAACCATAGTAAGTTAGTCACAGTGAGGGGGTGAAGGTCAATCGCTTCCAGGCTGACCCACAATGGTATCTCAGTTTTTGCATAAAAAAGGGTGATCTGGGCCAGCTGGGCAGCGTGGTAATATCTTAAAAGATTAGGTAACCCTAGCCCCCCGCTGAGTTTGCTAGAGTAGTGTAGTCCTTGACACTCTAGGTCTGGTGGAGCCCCATATGCATTTGGAGACTCGTGTTTGGATGATTCGGTGGAAATAAGGAGGGACTGGGACCGGGAGAACTCTATATAGTTATAGGAGTTTTGGGAGTAAAGACATTTTGACCGCCACAACTCGACCAAGCCAGGAGATACATAATGTACGCCAAGTTTCTAGTAGGGCCGTAAGGTGCCTTAGCATGGGGAGATAGTTCGTTCTAAATAGATGGGTCGGATCACTAGTCAGTTTAATACCAAGATATGGTATCGATGACGTGGACCAAGTGAAAGGGAAATATTCTTGAATATGTTCAAGTTCCTTTGGTGGGAGAGACACGTTGAGAGCTCTGGATTTGGACTGATTAACTTCTAGGCCTGTTATTAAAGCAAATTTATCTAAGAGTTGGATAAGGTTTGGGATAGTTGTACGCAGTGAGGTGATAAATAATAGCGCATCATCTGCAAATAAACAGTTTAATGGATGTGGAAGCCATATCTAGGCCTTTGATGTTTGGATTTGCTCTGAGCAGGGCAGCTAGTGTCTCGATTGCTAGAGCAAACACTAGGGGAGAGAGGGGACAACCTTGTCTCGTACCCTGTTGTATTTGGAAACAGTCCGATTGAAATCACGAGTATTTAACGTAGGCTTGTGGTTGGTTATACAGGGAATTTATCCATTGTAGGAAATTTGTGCCAAAGCCCCAGCGTTGTAATATAAAGTGTAAGTAAGGCCAAGAGACTGTGTCAAACGCCTTCCGTATATCGAGAGATAGAAGATGCATGGGGATTTTCCGTGTTCGAGCTAGATGTTGGAGTAGGATTATGCGTCAAATGTTGTCACTGGCTTGACATCGTGGTATAAAATCAACTTGATCCTTATGTATAAGGCCCCTATGATTGGGTTAAGGCGTAACGCCATGATTTTGGCCAAGATTTTAATGTCCAGATTGAGTGAGTAAAGGAATGGGTCTGTAGTTGGACCAAAGGGAATTATCTGTATTGGGTTTGGGTATCATGGAGATGATGGCTGTCAACGTGTCTCGACCAAAGGAATGTTGTTTAAGAAGGGCATTAAAAGTATTGGTGAGAAGGGGGGCTAGGGTAGTAGCGAATTTCTTAAAGTAAGGACTGAAGAGTCCGTCAGGGCCTGGTCGCTTATGTGGTTTAAGTGTCCTTTTTATAGCAAGGAGAACCTCCTCGGATGTAACAGGGCACGCCATTGACTCACGATTGGCCTCTGATAATTTGGAGATGGTTACATTTTGGAATAACGCATCAGCTTGTTTCATGGAAAAGGTGTTTTTTGCTGTATATAGCTCAGCCAGCTTTCTGCGAAATTCAGAAAGCACCTTAACTGGGTTGCTTGTGTGGTTATCTTTGGCCAGCTTGAGTCTAATGGGGTTGTGCACCCGCTCCGGATGATGAAGTCGCAGTGCTAGGAAGGTATCAGGTTTATTAGCTTTAGTATAAATTGTATGATTGGATCTACAAATCTGCTGATTCCGCCAGAAGTAGGTCCAGTTCAGCTTTCGTCTTTAGTGAAATTCTATGGGGTTCGGTTGGGGGTGGATTGAAATTGGAGGAAGAGTCGATGAAAGTCCTCTTCCAATTGTTGTAGTTTGGGTTTTTTATCTCTCTTTTTTTGAGGTCTCTATGTAATTTTCAAGCAAAAAATACTGATTTTTAACTTGTAAGCAACAAGTGTCAGAAAAAAGTTTAGTCTTTAAGTAGTTAAACTGACCAAATTTACAGACCGAAGTTCATCCCTTTGATCTAAAAGAACTAAATGTTACAATGTTTCTCTTTATCTCCGCCTAAGCGATGTTGTAATAAACTTGGCAGGCTTTTTTTTTTTTTTTTGGGGGGGGGGGGGGGGTTGACAGCTGTCAGCAGTGAGCAGAGAACGTCTCTGCACTGAATCGAGGAAATGCTGTTTTAAGATCGTGAGGAGGGTTGAATTGCGATCTCGATTCTTTAATGATTAATCATGCAGCTCTACTTGGAACCAAAGCTATCAAGAAGGCTGTAGCACTCTAAATATCTGAGTACTAGATATGTGCAAATAGAAATTGATGAAGGTGTGCTGCCTATTTAAAATTCATAAAAGTGTCTTAGTTTCGGAATTTTTCAGTGCTAAGTAAATGTATAATCCTCTTGTATTGAATTGTTTTGTAACTGTACTGTCTGCCCTCATGTTGAAAAGCGCTGCACAAACTTTTGGCGCTATATACTTCCTTAATAATAATAATAATTAACTATTCAAACATATGCATACACTTTTTCATATAAATGTATTGTATTGTTTTCCTGCGCAACACAAGTTCATGCCCGGCTCTGGTAACTTGCTGGATCCAGTGTTGGTTTGGAGCAGTCCTGCATTGATGGGTGGACTGCAGCTGTAGTGCTTAAGAGGAGTGTAACTGATGCCTTTGTCTCCTATAATCTGGAGGTTAAAATAATGCAGTAAGTGGCCATTGTTTGCGGTGGTGGTGACTCACTGCGGTGAGAACTGAAGTTGATGGGCCACATCCTCTGATCCATTTTATATCTTGAAGATTTTGGATGGATTTTATTTATGCACCAATTGTGACTGATGCACTTTTATTCATATGCACTGTAACACTTTTTTTTTTTTTTTTTTTCTGAACTGGATCATTTTGTAACACGTTATGTGTTTATACATATAATAATGAATTTTGGAAAGATGGGATTTTTTTGAGGCACAACTATTAAAAAATATACTTTCTTTATTCAATTAAGAGTGATAAAGTGGAGAGTTTTTGTGGGGACTTAAAATGAAGCCATGGCTTGGTAAGGTCATGTATTTCCATCCCTGTTGAAGTCAAAAATAAGGAGGAGAGCAAGAGAGTGGGACTTTACATGAAGCACATGGTTGCAATAGAGTAAATTGGTGAACATATAGGAAATTTATTGATTTATTATATAGTATATACATACATATAAGGCTAGTATCAATTATAGACGATTGGCATGGTAATGACATTGGTATCTCATGATATAACTACAATAATATTCCATAGTTAGTCTATTGCAACTACGTGCTTCATGTAAAGTCCCACTCTCTTGCTCTCCTCATTTTATTCAATTAAGTATAAAAACATACTAATATACCATACAACATTCCATAAAATAGATCTATGATACAATCTTATTCATTGGTTTCACCAAAACATTTAGAAAAAGTCTTATACATATATTCTGGTCTTTTGTGGCCCAACGCTTTTCATGGAATACTCCACGTCTTCAGCAGCCACCAGTCTAGTATTGTATTAACCACTTAAGGACCAGGCCTCTTTTTTAAATGTGGTGTTTACAAGTTAAAAAACGTTTTTTGTTTTTTTTTGCTCGAAAATTACTTAGAACCCCAAACATTATACATTTTTTTTTCTAATACCCTAGAGAATAAAATGGCGGTTGTTGCAATACTTTCTGTCACACTGTATTTGCGCAGCAGTCTTACAATCACACTTTTTTGGAAAAAATACACTTTTTTGAATTAAAAAATAAGACAACAGTAAAGTTAGCCCAATTTTTTTTATAGTGTGAAAGATAATGTTACGCCGAGTAAATTGATACCCAACATGTCACGCTTCAAAATTGCGCCCGCTCGTGGAATGGCGACAAACTTTAACCCTAAAAAATTGTACAGGTTGCATGTTTTGAGTTACAGAGGAGGTCTAGGGCTAGAATTATTGCTCTCACTCCACCAATCGCGGCGATACCTCACGTGTGGTTTGAACACCGTTTTCGTATGCAAGCGCTGCTCACGTATGCGTTCGCTTCTGCACGCGAGCTTGGCGGGACAGGGCGCGTTTTAAACATTTTTTTTCTTAATTATTTTACCTTTTATTTTTACACTGTTTTTTAAAAAAAAAAAAAAAAAAAAAAGAAAAGTGTTACTTTTAATCCTTTTACAAGGAATGTAAACATCCCTTGTAACAGAAAAAAAGCATGACAGGACCTCTTAAATATGAGATCAGGGGTCAAAAGGTCAAAAAGTCCTCAGATCTCATATTTACACTATAATGCAATTAAAAAAAAAAAATTGTCATTTAAAAAAATGATTTAAAAAAAAATGGCACTTTAAGAGCTATGGGCGGAAGTGACATTTTGACATCACTTCCGCCCTGCAGTGTCATGGAGACGGGTGGGGGCCATCTTCCCCTCACTCGTCTCCATGCACAGCCAGTGAGAGGACTGGATCGTCTCCGCTGCTGCCAGCGGCTCCGGTAAGCGGCGAAGGGCACCGGAGTGCAGCGGGAGGGGTGGGCCCCTCTCCCGCCACCGATTAAAAGTGATCTCGTGGCGAATCCACCACAGAGATCAATTTTATCTTGTAGCCGACCGCCAGCCGAACACGGGGATACCGAGGTTATGGCAGCTAGCTGCTGTCTTAACAGCGATAAAAGTGATCAAAGTGAGGATGTATATCTGCGTTCGGTCGGCAAGTGGTTAAAATTGATCTGAAGAAGAAAAGGTATACATACAGTATCTCACAAAAGTGAGTACACTCCTCACATTTTTGTAAATATTTTATTATATCTTTTCATGTGACAACACTGAAGAAATGACACTTTGCTACAATGTAAAGTAGTGAGTGTACAGCTTGTATAACATTGTAAATTTGCTGTCCCCTCAAAATAACTCAACACACAGCCATTAATGTCTAAACTGCTGACAACAAAAGTGAGTACACCCCTAAGTGAAAATGTCCAAATTGGGCCCAATTAGCCATTTTCCCTTCCCCGGTGTCATGTGACTCGTTAGTGTTACAAAGTCTCAGGTGTGAATGGGGAGCAGGTGTGTTTAAATTTGGTGTTATCGCTCTCACTCTTACTGGTCACTGGAAGTTCAACATGGCACCTCATGACAAAGAACTCTCTGAGGATCTGAAAAAAAAAGAATTGTTGCTCTACATAAAGATGGCCTAGGCTATAAGAGGATTGCCAAGACCCTGAAACTAAGCTGCAACATGGTGGCCAAGACCATACAGCGGTTTAACAGGACAGGCTCCACTCAGAACAGGCCTCGCCATGGTCGCCCAAAGAAGTAGAGTGCACGTGCTCATCATCATATCCAGAGGTTGTCTTTGGGAAATAGACATATGAGTGCTGCCAGCATTGTTGCAGAGGTTGAAGGGGTGGGGGGTCAGCCTGTCAGTGCTCAGACCATACACTGCACACTGCATCAAATTGGTCTGCATGGCTGTCATCCCAAAAACAAGCCTCTTCTAAACATGATGCACAAGAAAGCCTGCAAACAGTTTGCTGAAGACAAGCAGACTAAGGGCATGGATTACTGGAATCATATCTTGTGGTCTGAGGAGACCAAGATAAACTTATTTGGTTCAGATGGTGTCAAGTGTGTGCCCAAGAGGGTTAAGGCAGTGCTGGAAAATAATGGTGACCGCACAAAATATTGACACTTTGGGCCCAATTTGGACATTTTCACTTAGGGGTGTACTCACTTTTGTTGCCAGAGGTTTAGACATTAATGGCTGTGTGTTGAGTTATTTTGAGGGGACAGCAAATTTACACTGTTATACAAGCTGTACACTCACTACTTTACATTGAAGCAAAGTGTCATTTCTTCAGTGTTGTCACATGAAAAGATATAACAAAATATTTATAAAAAACGTGAGGGGTGTACTCACTTTTGTGAGATACTGTATACATGTGTCATGACTATGAAGGCCCAGTTTATACACAAATATGAATGAGTGTATCCATATGTTTGAATATTTATTTTTTTATATTTATTTAGTCTATACATTTTTTCAGCACTGACACTTTTTTATTTATTTAAAGAGACAGCGCACCTTTTACCAATTTCTTTCTATACTCCTACTTAAAATCCCACTTTAACATTTGAAACTGAAAGTCTGCCACAAAATAAACTTTTAGCTTGCGCAAAAAGAAAAAAAAAAAAGTTTGATATCATTAGAGCAATTTCAGTGGGAAACAAAAATCATATGAACACCCACCAAACTGAAGATGTGGACACTCCTTTTCACCCTTAGTGAATTGGGCAAAATATATTCTTTGGAAAGTCTAGAGGCAATGTTGTCATGGAATGAAGCGAGTATTCCCTCTTTCTTGGCGGCAGCCATTGTGGTAAGTAGGTGCTTTTATGGACACTTGGTTATTGCTGCTTGATCAGAGCTTAAATTACTGATCAAAGACACCTAATTGATTGCAAAAAGAGCAGACCTAGACAAAATGAAGGTCCATTAAATGTTTGGCAGGACAGTCATACAGTCAGCACATTTCTGTACTGATCATTATTTCAGCTCTGTTCAACATGAGGTTTATTTTATGGATGTAGTGCAGAGTAACATGAGTTAATGTGCATGTGTTTGTGTGTGCTCCTTGCATGGCAATCACCCTACCTACATAAATAATGTTAAAGAGGCCATTAACCCTCTTTTTATATTAAAAAAAAAAAGTAAATAATACAAAAGGTGGGAAACTATGAAAAGTTGGTGAGGAGGGTGAATGTCCATCTAAAATATATGTTTTGGTATTGAATAGATTTGTGGACTGAATCGCTCTGTTTTGTTGGAATATGAGTTCTCCACCTGAATTCTGTTGGGCTTCTCATTTATTAATGAAAATACTGGCATGCCAACACATGACCATTGATGAAATACATGGGTTTCACCAGGTGCATACCTGTTGTCATGGCTGTGTGAATACAATGCTCATTAGAGGGCTAAGAGCTGTGACTGCCAATAGGGAGCTGTTACCACTGGCGTTCTTAAACATGTCAATGGCTGATTCAACTCACTGGTGCCCTTTTAAAGAGAGAAACTGAGATACAGAGATGATACTAATTAGTAAAGGTCACAGGGAATAGGTTTCCTGTTTTGTTGGCAGTGCTTGGCAGCATGTGTACACTGGCATATGTACTTTTTTTTTTTTTTAATAGACTAGGGTGTGAAGCTGCTCAGGAAAATCCATGCTGTTTCACGGACTGCTAAGGTTGGTGCACTAGATGATGGGCACATTATGCTTTTGTTTTGCTGTTCACCTCGTCATAGGGCAGACCAAAAGCAGCAAATCAATAAAGAAATTGCAAAGGATCTGATTTACTAAAGACAAAAAGACTGTTCAATTTGGAAGGGAAGTTGCACTTTGCCAGTGAATTTTATCCAGAGCTTGGTAAACGAGGTGAAGCTCTGCTGACTTGCTGGTTTTTTTTTTCTTTTCATTTTCTCTGCACGCAATTGGGTATTCTTGACAAAGTGAAATTGCACCACATTCACCAAACTCCAGAGACGATTCCCTTGCAAAATGCAGCTTCCCTTGCAAAGTCAGCAGCCTTGCATTTAGTAAATCAACTCCTGTATGTACCAGTTTTATAATGATTCCCTTTTTCTAGTATTGGGTAGCAGTGTAAACTTTACTTCTGAATAATATAATGCTCCGCTCAAGATTCTTTTGATAGGAGTTACATTTTCACCAGCAATACTTGAATCGGTCACCACACATGTTCTAGGAACCTGTGCTTTGGCATTGCACACAGAACTGCATCATGAGATGGAGGGTAGATAGTGACAGGCTTTTCTATACCCAGAAGTAAACTGGGTGGCCATGGGGGTCATGGTGGTGTGTTTTAATAATTCTACCTTTTTTGTTCATTTTTTGTCACTCCATACATCACTTAGCCACTTTCTGCTGGTCGTATGCATATATGCAGTCTCTCAACGGGTGAGCTGTAACGCCAAGTGGCCGCATATATGCGGTCCTGCGTACACAAAATTACTGTGCTGAGAGTGCACGCTCAGGAAACTGGCGGGTACGCGTATGTGACCACTGTGACAGCCCATCAAAGTGGTCGCATGATGACAATGCCCACCTCCGCCTCTCGGCATTTAGAACCTCTTAAAGGACCAGGAGGTGGGGGAAGGGGTTAAGAAACGTTGTACAAACCCAGTGAAAAGCATGTGTATCCGTAGCATCCACGTTCAAAATTCATTTGAAATCTCATAAATTGGGGGCCTTAAAACTTTCTAAACAAAGGGCCATTTTATTGTCCTTCAGACTTTAGGGAGGTCGGACTGTGGCCAGCAGAAGTGGAAGTTTTCCTGGGTGTAAACATCGCCACATTTGGTATTAGGAGGAGGAATAGTGCATCTTCGTTGGTATCATTGGGAGGAATAGTGCCCCAATGTTGGTGTCAGTTGGCAGAATAGCATCTCATGTATCAGTGAGAGGAATAGTGTCCCAAGGTGTAGTTTGCTATTGCATTTTCATGAGCGGTGAAATACAATCATAGCTGCCTGTCTCCATGAATGTCCGTGTGCAATGGAAGTGCTGGGATTCTGCGGTTGTATAATTAATAAAAGTTTAACAAATCTGCATGGCGAGTTTGCTTTTATCGTGGATATTTCTTCTCTAAATTTCTTGTGCTTGTCTAACCTTCATCTTGCACTCTTTCAGTATTTTTTTTTTTTTTTTTTTAAGAAGCCCACAGCCTGTTCACTGACATACTGACCATTTCTTACAGAACCCCACAGTAGAAGGACATCTAGCTTCTCGGAACAAGAAAGTCAACAAAGGAACCAAATGTCAACAGCAGGAGGTATGTACTTTCAATGTTTTAACGTCTTGGCTTTCTGGAGGTATTTGTGTTCTAGTTATAGACCTTATGGGAAATGCTAACATTGCTAGTTTGTGTATAACAAACCATTGTATTTTTAGTTGTCTGTGCTAACGCAGAGGATGCAGCCATTTTGTTGGCTGAATCAATATTTATGACAGCACCCGGGAGATCACAAATCCCTAAAGCTTTGCTGGTGAATTGTCAATCACAATACAAGGATTCTGCCTGTTTGCCAGCTAATTAGTGTAAAGGCAATCATCTTGTAAAGTAAAAGTGCCTTGTCAGTCCTGCATGTTCTCCTCAATCAATGTTCACTCCACTGTGATGCTGCACTTTCTCGTTACAAGTCTTTGGTTTAATAAACTCAATGTTTAATGGATTTTATGTTATTTTGTAAAAGGTACACTGTCGTCAGAATTGGAGAGGGAGCCTTGACACGTAAAGGGAACATAGCATTAGCACTTAAGTTTTTCCTCCAAAATCTGCTATATCTTCATGCGTTCACTTTGCCAATAATCTAGTGATCCTGCTTCTGATGCTGGAACACCCCTGGAACATCTTGCTGACCCTCACACAGGGCCGGCCCTACCATGGGTCCCAGTGGGTCCACTGGACCCAGGCAGAACTTTGGGAGGGGCAGGAAATTGAACCACAGCCACCTCTCCTTCTCTTCTATTTACCCAGCAAATTGACAACCAAGATTTTCCAGCAGTTTTGTGTGTCATGATGACAACTGCCCCCTGGCCGCTCTGCCTGCCCCTAGACTACCCTAGCCCACCTCTATACTGCCCTAGCCTGTCTATATACTAGACTGCCCCTATACTGTCTTAGCCTGCCCCTATACCGCCTTAGCCTGCCCCTATACCGCCTTAGCCTGCCCCTATACCGCCTTAGCCTGCCCCTATACCGCCTTAGCCTGCCCCTATACTGCCTTAGTCTGCCCCTATACTACCCTAGCTTGCCTATATACTATCCTTGCCTGCCCCTATACTGCCCTAGCCCGCCCCTTGGAATTGAACATAATGGTATGTCATATAATTTTGCATATAGACAAGGTGATGTTGCATGTAAATCTGACTTCCTGCTAAACCTAATTTTATTTATCATGATATAAGATAATGAATGTGGGGGCCTTTTGGTGGGCATCTTTTTTATTTTATTTCTTTATTTTTTTGTGGGGGCAGCATTTCATTCTTGGACCCAGGCAGCACAATGTCTTGGGCCGGCAATGCCCTCACATACAGTAAACCTAATAAAAAAACTAAAGTTTTTCACAGCCACCAACCCAATTTAAACTTGCCCAGGAAATATGAATGTGATTGGTGATGAAGGATGCAGAATTGAACAATTGAATTATGATTCAATTCAAAATGGAGATGAAAGGTAAAACATTTGTGTCTCTAAATTAAAAATAAATACCTTATTATTCTTGCTGCCTACCACACCACTCTACACCTACCCAACATGCTGTAAGAGCTGCCTTGAAAGTCAGTGTTTCTGCTGTGAACTTTGAGGATCAGTTGCTCTAGAGTACCTGCAACTACTGAGGTCAATGAGGGCTCGTTTTAAAGCTTATTTAACTGCTTGTTGAGAATGGGAATCTACCTAACTGTCCATAGCCTGGCCACAGGTTCACTGTAAACGAATTACTCTCATAATCGCCAGTAGTAATTTCCTAATGGGTAGAAAGTAAATCTGATTACTTTTTGTTTGTTTTTTTGCACAATGACTATGGAGCAGGAAAGACTGACAAGACCGCAGGAAGTGGGAACACAGAGATGTCACCATGCAGCACAGGCCACATCGAGAACTCAAAGTGGACAGCCAAGTTTCCTTCAGCTTGTTCATCCACGGGAATATTGTGATGCAACACACAGGCCATGGAAGGTCATTTTCCCACTTAAGGTAAGGATTTAATTATTTATTATCTATACTTTTACGCTTTTTGTTTTAACATTATTATCCATATTGCCTTTGCATTCCTTTTATTGTTCATATAAATGTATTTTTAAGGATGATGTAAAGGAACCTGCATCAACAATCATCATACATCGGTTGGAGGAGACAAGGGAGCAAGCAACTCACAGCCAATTAGAAAATGTCAAAAACCACAATTTACCCAAACAGCTGGAACACTTTGAAGAGTCACACTATAAGTCATCAGACAGCATATGGACCGTCCTGTTTCAAAACCCAGTGAGTATATAGTCACAAATAAAAATAAATAAATAAAAAGAATTTGTCATTTTGAGTGCAGTACTCTAGAACAATGGTCTCCAAGCTGTGGCCCAGGGGCCCGAATTCGGCCCTTTGCTTGCCTTTATCTGGCGCTTGTGTCACCATTGCCTCAACTGACACCATTGATGGGGCACCATTGCCTCAACTGACACCATTGATGGGGCACCATTGCCTCAACTGACACCATTGATGGGGCACCATTGCCTCAACTGACACCATTGATGGGGCACCATTGCCTCAACTGACACCATTGATGGGGCACCATTGCCTCAACTGACACCATTGATGGGGCACCATTGCCTCAACTGACACCATTGATGGGGCACCATTGCCTCAACTGACACCATCGATGGGCACTATTCCACCTATTAAAACCAATGATGGGGCACTGATGCCGGAGCATTTCCAACTACCACTGGCCCCCCTGAAGCCTGAAGAACAGTAAACTGGCCCTTTGTCTAAAAAGTTTGGAGACCCCTGCTCTAGAAGTATCCTCCATTTGTTTAATTTATGTAGAAAGTACTTTTATTTCAAGTTGGTATTAAAGTGGAGTGCAGAAGGATTTGAACCTCCTGTCAGCTTTTAACTGCTGTCTTTCTCTGTTGGGAAGAATCCCCTTCACTTCTGATTACGTCACTGAGACATTTAAACTGCCCATACATGGTTAGAAATTTGGCCAGGTTAACAGGGACCAGCCAAATTTCGATCTATATGAGTCCATCTACTGATTTGACTTTTATTCAACCACCTTGTTGGTCTATTTTCACTATGTCGCTTAGTTAGCGAAGGGTCAAATTCTTAGATCTCCGTATGTGTGCCATGGATTGTTGCACTTCTTCTTTCTTTCTTTTTTTTTTTGCAGTTTTATTTGTATTGCAGTTGAACACATAATTTTCTGTTTTGATTTATAGTCCCCAGACAAGTTCTTACTTTTACTGAAGAGAAGTCAGATCCCAGTAGAGGATAACAAAGGGCGATCCAAAGGAAAAGGAACCCATCCTGCCAATCAGGAGGTAAGAGTGTGTTTGAACGTCAGTTTATAAGACCAACCCAGCATATAAAAATGAAGATCAGTGGGGATGTTTTAGTAACATTGCATGGTTTAAAAGATTTCACACTTGCTAGAAGATCTATTGAAACATTTTTTAGATGATGAACATTGGTTACAATGAGACTAGTTAGTTTATAATTGTAATTATTATGGGGTTTTTATATAGCGCCGTCAGTTTACGCAGCGCTTTACACATATATATTGTACAATCACATCAGTCCCTGCCCTCCAAGAAGCTTGCAATCTAAGGTCCCTAACTTACACTCATACATACACATACTAGGGCCAATTTTAGACAGGAGCCACTTAACCTACCAGTCTTTGGCATGTGGGAGGAAGACGGAGTACGGGGAGGAAACCCACGCAGTAACAGGGAGAACATGCAAACTCCAAGCAGGTAGTGTCGTGGTTGGGATTTGAACCAACAACCCTAGTGCTGCTAGGCAGAAGTGGTTAGGCAAGGACCTATTGTTGGATTGTTTTTGCTGACCATATATCTGCCCGTTTTGATGCCTTTCAACCACTAACATTTTTTTCAACTGCATTTGGGAAAACTGGGAAGCGATTGTGGTTGATTAAAGGCCACCAAATTGCCTAGTGCATGTTCAGGCTGAGGTGTGTTACTGAGCAGCAATTACTTAGTGTTCTTTTCACCTGTTCTTATTCATTATTTGCTTTGTATCACTGTTGTAATCGTGTATCAAAAGCGCTCATCAATGCTATCTGTTTGAATAGGAAGTCTAATGTAGATTAAAATTTTAATTTGTAATGCTTTCCATCGTGGTCTAGCAGTAGGTGTTGCCAACACATGTATGTTTCACTTGGCTGACCTAGGTCAGGGCACATCATGTCTGTCATTTTTATATATTAATAAACCATTTAAGTTTTGTATTTGATCAACGGAAGATACAGTTGTACATAAAAATAAATATCTATTAAAAATAAAATTGCCTGTGCCCTTTTTGATTCCCTTATTGGCCCGCTGGTACTAGATGTTTGCTGTAGTACAGCGTAAGGACATTCTGCAGAAAAGCAAAGGCAATAAGAAACTGTTGTGCATGTTTACATGACAGAATACTGAAATGAATTGCTGTACATAGCCCTCTGACCTGTGTTCATACTGATGATAATCACCCAAACTAAGCAGATACAGAATGTTGCTCTACACCATACGGAAAGATCATTTCAATGTAATATTCATTGACCTGTAAATTTTCATGCCTATAAAATATGTTTGCTCTTCCTTTAAAATAGAACCTGCACCCAGACCATTAGTTTCAACAAAATCTTTCTATAAGATTATATGTGTATTTAATATATTTAAAAATGTTGTTGTATGTGTACAATGACAATAAAGTATATCTATCTATCTATCTATATTTTATGCATATTATTTATCTGTAAAAGCTCCCTTTGTGTGAATGTCCATGGGCCCTGGTGGTGTCCCCATCGTGTGTGTGAGATATCAGTAACCCCAACAGATTCAGAGCTGTCACTCGAGTGACACTAGAGCCATTCTTAAGGAATCCATAAACCCAACATTTCATATTCCTGATATGTGCCTGCTGTACCATGTACTTGTATGAAAAAGTGTCCTATTCTCTTTTCATTACTTCCTGTGTGTGAAATTCCCAGGTGTTCCTACCATTCCCTCTGCTTTCCTATATTTAAAAAACTGACCACACTAGGCATGAGAGCACGGCGTAGTCAGTTCTCTAGCTGTGCTGGAAACTCAATGATCAGACTTGTCCTGAGAAACACCCCCCCTCTCCCCCGCACAGCCATTCACTGGGAAGCTCTGTGTGCTGCTGTTTCTCCTCACCCAGCTCTTATGCAGCTGAGAACAGAGGGAATGTGATCACTTATAAAAAGGAGGGAAAAGGTATTTATTAGAGCTACACGATTCTGGATAAAATGAGAATCTTGATTTTTTTTTTTTTTTTGCTTAAAATATTGGGCTAACTCTACTGTTTATTTTATAATTTTTTTTATTTTTTTTTATTCATTGAAGTGCATTTTTTTTCCAAAAATTGTGTTTGAACAACTGCTGTCCAAATACAGTGTGACATAAAATATTGCAATGACCGCCATTTTATTCTATAGGGTCTCTGCTCAAAAAAAAAAAATTAAAATAATTATTTAGGGGTTGTAAGTAAATTGTCTAGCAAAAAATACATATTTTAACTATGCAACGAGTGTCAGAAAAAGACTTGGTCTTTAAAGCGGGGGTCCACCCACACCGCCAAAAAAAAAAAATATTAAAAGCCAGCAGCTACAAATACTGCAGCTGCTGACTTAATACATGGCCACTTACCTGTCCCAGGGTCCAGCGATGTCGGCAGGCGACGCCGAGAACCCGCTCGGTTCTCGGCAGCTGCCGCCGCCATCCTAGGTGAGGGAATCAGGAAGTGAAGCGTTGCGGCTTCACTTCCCGGTTCCCTACTGCGCATGCGCGAGTCGGTCCCCGCTCTCTCCTGGGAGCTGTGTGTTTCCCAGGAGACAGCGCGGGGGGACGGGAAGAGGCGTAGACTCCCATGGGAGTCTATGCCGGAAGTGGGTGCAAATACCTGTCTTAGACAGGTATCTGCACCCCCCTCCCCCTGAAAGGTGCCAAATGTGACACTGGAGGGGGGGAAGGTTCCGAAAAGCGGAAGCTCCATTTTTGTGTGGAACTCCACTTTAAAGAGGAGTTCCCACTAAAAAAATAAAATAAAAGTCAGCAGCTACAAATACTGCAGCTGCTGACTTTTAATAATCGGACACTTACCTGTACGACGGTCCAGCGATGCGGGGGATCGGAAGCCCTGCTCGTCTCCCCCTCCGTTCGGCGTCGCCGACATTGCAACTGTGGGCGTTCGGCTGTGGCTTCACAGCCGGGCACCCACTGCGCATGAGCGAGCGGCACCGCGTGCCATGATTGGCCACGCAATTATATGGGACCTGTCACATGTCCCATATGATTGAAAAGAGGGAGAGGGCAGAGCTGAGCCCTTCCTGCACTGAGGGGAAGTGATGTCACCAGCCCAGGCACTGAAGGAGGCAGACTATGAGGGTCTCCTTAGCAACAGGCTTTTAGAGGTGAGTAAAAAAATAATTTTCCAAATTTTTTTTTTTTTTTTGGCACATTTTATGCATTTTTTTTTTTTTTTTTTTGGGGTGGAACACGGTTGGATTTTCCGACGGAAAATGTGTGATAGGACCTTGTTGTCGGAAATTCCGACCGTGTGTAGGCTCCATCACACATTTTCCATCGGATTTTCCGACACACAAAGTTTGAGAGCAGGATATAAAATTTTCCGACAACAAAATCCGTTGTCGGAAATTCCGATCGTGTGTACACAAATCCGACGGACAAAGTGCCACGCATGCTCATAATAAATAAAGAGATTAAAGCTATTGGCCACTGCCCCGTTTATAGTCCCGACGTACGTGTTTTACGTCACCGCGTTCAGAACGATCGGATTTTCCGACAACTTTGTGTGACCGTGTGTATGCAAGACAAGTTTGAGCCAACATCCGTCGGAAAAAATCCTAGGATTTTGTTATCAGAATGTCCGAACAAAGTCCGACCGTGTGTACGGGGCATTAGTGGTTAAACTGACCTCATTTACAGACCGAAGTTCATTCCTTTTATCTAAAAGAGCCAAATGATACAATGTTTATTTTTATCTCTCAGCGCTGAGAAATGTTGCCTTTTTTTTTTCTTTGACAGCTGTGAGAAGAGAACTGCTCTGTACTTGTTACATGAATCGTGGAAATTTTGGATTAAGGCTCAGTTCACAATGCTGCGATGCGAGAACCCGCGCTAATCCAGCAGTGCGGTGCAAATCACGTGATGTCTGACATCGCAGCAGTGTGAACCCAGCCTAAGATTGTGAGGAGGTTTGAGATCACAATTTTTTTTTTTTAATGAATAATCATGCAGCTCTAGTATTTATAATGCTTTTTTTTATATCTATACACAAATGTTTTTTGCCTTTCATTTCTATTTTAAACTGAATGGGTTGTTTTACAATCCCTTTTAACGAGTACAGTTACAATATAATTCAATACAAAAGGGCTCAGAGGACCCTGCTTGGTCGAGCTTACAATTTCAAATGGAGGGGCATGACACTAGTGATCTTATTTTCAGTCTGTAAGCATGGCATTCTGACCATGAATTTAACTGCTTCAGGTCCACCCCGTACACCAGATCACGTGTGTGTGTGTGTGTGTGTGTGTGTGTGTGTGTGTGTATATATGTATATATGTATGTATATATATATATATATATATATATATATATATATATATATATATATATATATATATATATATACATGATCTGACACTTCCGGGTAGGGGACCCACATACGCACCGCCAGCAGCTCCCTTCTGCACAGCGGTAGCCGATTGGGAGGTGCACAGTACCCGCCGATTTGTTAGACAGAGAGGCAGAATGGCGATCTGCCAATGTAAACACAGCAGATCACTATTCTGACAGGAGGGAAGGGATGGAATTTTTATATATATATATATATATATATAATATAGTGTGTATGTATATGTAAAATTTTTTTTTTTTTTTTTTTTACAGTCAGTCTTTTGTTTTTTAGCGCAAAAAAATAAAAGCCGCAGAGTTGATCAAATACCACCAAAAGAGAGCTCTATTTGTGGGGGGGGACATAAATTTTATTTGGGTACAGCATCGCACGACCGCGCAATTTTCAGTTAAAGTAATGCAGTGCTGTATCACAAAAATGGCCTGGCCATGAAGGGGGGGGGGGTTAAATCTTCCAGAGGTCAAGTTGTTAAGGAGCATTTTTCCCACTGACCTCCAATGCTTTTAGCAGGGGTTCCCCAAAACCTGCAATTTATTTAAGGGGTTCCTCTTGGATAGAAAAGTTTTGAGAAAGGCTACTCTATAGTATTCCTCTTCACTCCTCCCCCAGCAGCTACATTAAATGTTTTATGTAGAGAGGTGAAGGGAGGGGCAGAGGAACTGGGCCAGCACAGATTATAATTAGACACTCCCAGAAAAGGAGAGGGCTATGATGTGCATAGAGGAATGGGAGTTTGTACTATGGAATTGACTCTCCTGTGGTAGTCAAACGTTTTTAGTATTTTTACACTGAAACCGAAAAAAAAATCTCTGGAAAAGAAAAACCGCTGCAAGTAAGCACTCATAATACTTTACTTTTCTGTGCTTTTGCCTGCAGCTTTTTTTAGGTTGGTGGCAGGATCTCTAACATAACTACTACTTTGACAGCTATTGCTGGGAAATCAGAGAAATGTGTACAGTATCGGTCAGTTCAGGTCATTCACATCTTTGAACTGCGGTGCAGCTCTATATAGAAAACACTGGTATCACTTTTATGCTTTGACATGTGCCTTTTGAGGTCAAGAGAAATTTAATAGTATTATAATAAAATGCATAATGTAGCCAAAGATGTGCGCAGCCTATTGCATTAGGGTGTGCACCCCAAAGCTCAGACACACTAAAGCATTGTTTACTATGCTTCAGTTTGTAAATAAACACAGTGAGTGAGTGTGTTCACTGCATTCAATTAGCAAAGGAAGGGGCCAGTAAATGACATAATGACTAGCCCTTTCTCCTGCTCTCCATCCTGAAACATCCCCCGCAGCAGCCAAGGGGAGAGGAGAGAAGAGGGATGCCTGGGGAGTCAGCACTGCACAGAGTGATTAGGGTGTGCCCAGGCACACCTGGCACACCTCCTGCGCACACCTATGAATGTAGCCTATAAATAGCAGAGAACAGATTTTTTTTTTTTTTTTTTTTTTTACATACAAAACGCATGCAGGAAAACACAGCAAGTACATGCAAAATGAGCATTGATCTGTTGTTACTGTAAAAGCACACACTAATGTGTGAAAAAAAATAAAATAACACATATCCCAATGTGTCTTAAATGCCTTATTTACAACAGAAAGTAAAAACAGAACCTGATGTTGAATTCTGCAAATACTAATTAGTCTTTTATGTGCTTTTGGGAAAGTCATTTCAACTGACCACAATCTGTTTTATGATGTGTTTCTTTCTTTTTTTTTCTGTTATGGTCAACAGTGCTAATAGACCTCTCCTCTCTGATCCGATGATTTTACCTACTGCAATGCAGTCACATGCACTTTTTTTGGACTTGAATGAACGTCAAGGACACAAAGCCAAGCAACTGCCCATTATGCCAAATAATACAATGTCAAGTGGCCAGGAATGTTTAGTCTTTTGTGTGTGTTTTATCTTCTTGTTTTTTAGACTATATAAAACAACGTAAAACTGATTAGGTTGATCATAATCTATCAATATGTGTATCCATTTAAAGAGGAACTTCATCCAAGGTATTTAAATAAATATAACAATCACTGCGTAAAAACATAAAAATAAACCCATCCATACTAGTCAATGGATTCCTGTGTTGTCTCCTTGCAAGTGATGTTCTCCGTGCTCTGTTCAGCTTCTGGTGCCGCCATCTTGAAGGGAGATCTGATGCATGAGCTAACACGTTGTGGATCACTGCCAATCCCATAAACATGGCAGAGAACCTCAGGATGTCTGCACATGCACCAGATCCCCCCTCAATGTGCAGACATGCTACAAGAGCTCTGCCAGCTTTCTGGCAGGGACCTGCAATGTGTCTACACATGGTGGAATTCAGCACACTGCCTCCTGAGATGTGTGACATAGCTGTGATGATTAAAAATGAATTTAAATTTAGTGTGTTTGGTGCTCAGATGCAGTGAAGATCCTCTTTAGTTAGCAGTGTGATTTAGCGCTGTGCCATTTCCTTGGGGACCCCCAGGTCACCAGAACTAGTGTCCCCATTGGAAGATTTCCCCTCTCTTACTTTTCTGGGGACAAACTAACATTTGGGATTTTTTTTCCTTTCACTTTGCATGATGATGGTAAACAGGACAAATAGAGAGGGTGAATCTCCCCAACGGGGGCACAGACAGCAATAAAAACTGACAAGGCTTCTAATCCCTTTACACTCTATCCAAAACAAAAAAAAAAAAGGTTTGCCTTTAGTTCTTCTTTAATTGACCATAGATGTCCTATCTGTATGATTTAAGCAGGATGTAGTTGGGGGCTGATGGCTTATGAGTCTAGAGATGAGTGTTAGGAGCACTAGGAAGTAAAAGACTTCTAATGCATTATGACATTGATACTTAGACCTGATATCATGTGAATTGTGGACTATAAATATGAGCATTGATTGGTGATCTCTCATGGTAGGTTCGTCCAGCACCAGCATTTATAAAGGACAGACTACAACTCTATGATGCCTTAAGAAAGGAACATGATGCCTTACTTGCAGAGCGGGTTGCAAACCAGAGCAAAGCCATAAAGATAACACTGCCTGATGGAAGAGTGCTTGATGGGGAATCCTGGAGGACAACGCCATATAAAGTAGCTTCTGAAATCAGGTAAGATAATAGCAAAATATTACTCAAATATGCACACCATTTATCATTGATTTGATACTTTCGCTGGAAGATGCTTGACACATTTTCTAGTGGTAGTGCCTCTTTCACACAGGCGGGGGGGGTTAAGGTGGTAAATGTAAGTGACTGAGCAGTGGTTTTACTGCCCTTTGGCTACCCACCTAATGTCTAACATGCAGCATGTTGTGTTGACTCTGCCATTCTTGTCAATAGACCAGGCTTAAGTTTTGCGGCACATTAGCTCCATTAGAATTTACCATTCATCAAAAAAAAAAAACTTTAGGATTATCATGTCTAGCTTGGTTCAACACATACACACACACACACACACACACACACACACACACACACACACTATAAATATAAATATATATATATATATATATATATATATATAATGTTATTCTCCACTTGCCGCCTGCCCCATAGCAGATTTACTGCTACAGGGAGGCCGTATTTCCAGGTAGGGGACGCGGAAGGCAGTCAGTGGGTGCCGGCCAATGGATGTCCGCCAGCACCTGATGATCATCGAGAAGAGAGGCGGGAACGAAAACCAATCACATCCCCTAGTAATAACCACACACAAACACTGGTTAGGCACACATTTAACCCTTTGATTAACCCCTTCCCAGCCAGTGTCATTAGTCATTAGTACAGTGACAGTGTATATTTTTTTTAGCACTGATCACTGTATTAGTGTCACTGGTTCCCACAAAGTGTCAAAAGTCTCAGTGTCAGAATGTCCGCCGCAATATCGCAGTCCCACTATAAGTCACTCATCGCCGCCCTAACTAGTATAAAAAAATTAATAAAAATTCCAGTATATATCCCATAGTTTGTAGACGCTATAACTTTTACCGAAAACCAATCAATATTTTTTTTAACATAAATATGTAGCAGAATATATATTGGCCTAAATTTATGAAGAAATGTATTTATTGGATATGTTCTATAGCAGAAAATAAATATTGTGGTTTGTTTTGTTTTGTTTTTTTTGTTTTAATTGTCTGTTTATAGCCCCAATAATAAAAAACCAGAGGTGATCAAGTACCACCAAAAGAAAGCTCTTTTTGTGGGAAAAAATTGCATAAATTTCAATTGGGTACAGCATTGCATGCCCATACAATTGTCAGTTAAAATATACAGTGCCATATCGCAAAAAAATGGCATGATTTACGGGGGGGGGGGGGGGGGAGGGGTAATACTTCCAGAGGGCAAGTAGATATGTTAAACTGGATTAATGTGTTCCATAAATAAATTAATCTGTGCTCTCTCTAGGGGTTTGAGACAACATTTTTAGCTAAGGGGATGGAGGCGTCTATTGGTTCAGAGCTCATCTGAAACTCTTCTCCCAAAATTCCCATGCTACTGAGCAGAGCCACCAAATGTGCAAAAAAGTTCCCAGTTGTGCGCAAACTCTAAAGCACAGTGGTTGATACCCAGCTACATAGTGGGCGATCTAGGAAGGTACCATATACCAATGCATCAGAACTTTTCAAGTTGGACTCAACTGCCAATATATTACAGGAGCAGGATTTGGTTGTTTCCTAGATTTGGGACCAATAATGTGCAGTTAACAGTGAACTTTAAAGTGATCTGTTGCTAAAATATTGTGGCATTTTGACATGATAGCAAAAAATGTCGGCAATCCCTTCTAGTGCTTTCTATGACATGTTGCAGCAATTGCTACACTTGGCTTCAGATCACTGAAGGAGTAATCTGTAACAGAGCACAACTCAAAGCGTTAACAAATCCCAGGGAATCGAACGATGAAATTGATCGTTACAAATCGCTGTCAATAGCAATTGTAGCAGTGTTTAATCTATTGTCTGTATGTCATTAAAACATCCTGTATCAAAATTGAGTGCCTAACAGCAAAATGCCACAGTGAAACTATGAAAGTCTATGATGCTGTTACTAGAGAATCTTAGAAGGGAGTTACAATCTGGACCAAGGAAAGAGGGGGTTTAGGTGTTTCATTGTGAATTAATTGATGTTTTTTACACAAAAATAAAACTAGTTGACAACATAGCTATGGCCTCCTAGGTTTCCAAAGTAAAAAAATATGTTTGTCTTTTTTTTTTCCTCTTTTTATAGTCGCGGCTTGGCAGAAAACACCATAATAGCCAAAGTGAATGATGAACTGTGGGACCTTGATCGTCCACTGGAGGGAGACTGCACTTTAGAGCTGCTGACATTTGACAATGAAGAAGCTCAAGCTGTAAGTGAAATGGCTTTGGGAAGTAGGAACTTCTACTGCAAAAGTTTTTTTTTTCTTTTTTTTTTTTCTTTTTTTTTTTAAACATCAATCATAATGTGCATGCAGCACTCTATATAGAATTGTTTGTGCTTGTCCAGTTGAGCTTTCAGATTTCTATTTCATGCCTGGAGATGAGCACAACCAAGGAAGCACTGGACTCTTCGTTACTTAAAGGATTGCTCCATTTTCCTGAGAAAAAAATTATATAGCGTATACAATTGTGACACAAGTCATATTGTAGGATAACATTATTAAAATTGCCTTTCCTTTTCAATCTGCAGCATTGTAAATTTTTTTCTAAAATTCAATGCAATATGGTAACCTGGAGGCGTTCTGTACACAGATGCTGTATGGAAGGCCTCCTCTGAAATGTCATTTCCTGCGTCTGTGATTAGCTCACTGATTTTCCCCAGAGTCTGCACTAAAATAAAAATCTGATTTTCGTTAACCTCTGCAACAACAATTTTATTTTTGGTAAGATACTCCCAAAGGGTTAATCACATCTAAAGGGATGCAGACCCTACCACTTTCCTCATTAGAACCCTGCAAGTGCAGCAGCTGATGATGAGCTGCAGTAATGAAAAAAAATCAGGCCCATTCACATTCACTTTGCACATGGAGCTAGACAGACAAACAACTATTTCTTCAGAATAGGTAACAAAAGACAGAAATATGCAGCCAAGTTTGTTAAAATCCCTGCAATGTACATAGATCGCCCAGAGGGGAATGTTTTTTTCTCAACAAGAGAATTACTCTTTGTGTGCAAAGTGCAGTAGCTTGTTGCTAACAATCCAAATTCTGTCTATTTTATAGCCAAATCAGTAAAACAATTAACGCCTTTATTGGTATGGGCTACTGCCTGCTAGAATTTTAGCTTTTTTTCTGCTATTTAGTACATTTTCCCATTTTATTCACTGGAAAAATAAATAGTGACGGATAGCATGTTGTTTACTTCTAATGCTCATGTACTCGCCTGCGTTAATCAAAATGTTATCACCTTCTCAAGTGGGAATCATTACAGACCATGCAAAGTTGTTCACAAAATCTCTAAGGTACCGAACCTGTGAAAAGGCTTGCCGGTATTCCCATATTACCTTGTTGTAGTAGGAATCCAGCAGGCCCTCCCACTACAGGCTGCCTGCAAATATTAGACAGGGGGTGGATACAAGACTAGTCACCCTGAACAAGTAGTGAGTGCAGCAGTGACTGGTCTTAGTAGAGGAACATCCTGCAGAGATGCAAGTTTCACACAACGCACCAAGATTCAAGTAGGATGACTTTACTTTTAACTTTGGACAATATATGCTTATCCTGCAGTTCAGCTTTAACTTTCCCTTCCTTCATATGGTGCCATCTAGAGTTTTCTTTAGATAGCGTGAGCCTATAAGCAGTCAGTAATGTCTTAGGAATATTTTGTTAATTCCTAATGTATGTATTTTTTGCAAAAAAGAATATATTTATGTACTAAAGCATCAGTTTAAAAAATAAAAAATTGACCTGGAACAATTATAGTTTCTTTCAATGTTTGACCTTCACCTATCAATCTGTCACTGCAATACTGAAGGAAACAAAGTTATTGCCGCATTCTTCCACTCCAACTATTTTTGTAGTTTTGATTGTGTTATTCTAAGTTCTATAGCTTGTAGGTTTATGAAAGACCAAAGTTTTATAGCCATACATCTGACTCGTCTGTCTGTATAACTCTTTTATAATGAGAAGGCCTTTCTCTCTGTAGGTCTACTGGCACTCTAGTGCTCACATTCTTGGGGAGACTATGGAGGATTACTATGGAGGCTGTCTGTGCTATGGGCCACCCATTGAAAATGGCTTTTATTATGATATGTTCCTAGAAGACAGGTACTTTTAGTTCTGCATGTGGGACCTTTTTGGTTCTTGAAGAGTCACAATGGTTTGTGTGACATTATTGTATATTTTAAAGGTTTCTGAATGTAAAAATAGTGACTATAAAGTACAACGTGGCCTTATACTAACCATTTTCATTGCATCCTACAATATTTTATTTGTGCGGATCCTAGTTTCATATTAGACAAAAGTCCACTGGTCTTGAGCTTTGATATAAACGCACATAATGAGTCGTATCCATATAGATTATGGATAGATTTTTTTTTCCTATGTATGTAAATGTTAAGATGACACATATGTAAGATGCAGGAGCTTAGTCCCTGAGCCATCATCAAATCAAAAATGTTACATGATGACTGTTCTCTAGCAGATGTAATCATAGCACAGTTGGAATTTCAAAGATCAATTACCAGAATAGATATTGGCTGCATATCCTATTCAGGGCCATGGCTAAGGGGGTACCACTGATCCTCCTGTATGGGGCCCGGGCCAACAAGGAGGCCCAGGCAAGCAGAGGGAATTGGATGTGGGTGGGTTATCGACATGGTGGGGGGCAATTACTGGAAAAAATCCCCTCCTATGTCTCTCTCTGCAGCAGCTGAAAGAGAGAGCCCCACAGGGTATAGGATCCAGTAATTGCCCCCCCCCCTCCCCCGCTACATTGATAACCCTCCCTGTGCACCAAACATTTCCCCCTGCTGCCCAGCGCCCCTTCCTTTCCTGAATGAACACAATGAGTGATCGGTACCGATCACTCACTGTGTTCATAACTGAAGCATTGGTTATATGGGACCCTTTGTCAGGTTGTCTGTATGGGGCCTTTTGTTTTCGAACAGCAGCCCTGTTCATAGTCATTCCCACTAGTGATTTTGTTTTGGACAGATTAGAGAATAATTAAAAATATCTGTGTGTGTCCCAGTTGGGAAGATTACCTATCACTTCCTGGCCTGACAAAAGGTGAGGGGGAAATCTCCCCAATATGGACACAGATGGCAATAAAAAAACTGGCTCTATCTCTGCCTTTTGTTAACCAAGGTTCCTCCTGAGGTTGCTAGATGTTTCATGAGCAGTGAGCAATGGCAAACTGATCTTCCTACAGTGACCACCAATGCAAGGGGGCACTTCTACCCTGATTTTTGGGGGACAGCTCAATTTGTCCTGTCTGCATTTCTTTTGTTTTATTATTCCTTTAATTTCAAGATTATTACTAAAAATGTTGTGCAGAGCAGGAGGGTGTAATAAAAAAAGACATCTGCCCAGGATGGTAATATGCTAGGTATGCCCTATTGTATATTATTATATTTAACAATGTTCCTCAGGGTAGGGACTATGATAACGCACCACGAACTGGTGGTTTGCACACTGTAAAATGATGTGTTTTCATCTTTCTAGAGGGGTATCCAGCAACGAGTTTCCTGTCCTAGAAAACATGTGCAAAGCCATCATCAAGGAAAAACAACCCTTTGAAAGGTTGGAAGTCAGCAAAGAGATACTATTAGAAATGTTCAAGGTAATGGAGGTGGAATGTTAATGTACAAATTACTTCAACTAATGAGGGTTCCCATTCTCCTTCTGTAATCCCTCAATACTGTTTATGAGCACTATGTCTTTGCTTAGAATCGTTATTCCTGTATCGCAGGTGTCTGACATTATATCAGTTAAGGTAAGCTCATTCACACTTGCATATGGCGCCCGTCTACAATTCCCAGCAGGAGACACGATGGGGGTTCCTGCGAACAGCTGCCGATGCTGACAGCAGCTGCAGCCATTTACATGTAATCAAACAAGCAGCGATTACCTGCAGTTGATCAGCCCTAGACACAGTTTGTTCGCGGAAGCCCCGCTAAGTCTCCTGCGGGAAACTGTACTTGGCCCTATATGCAAGTGTGAACGAGGCCTCAAAGGACATTTGTATTTGAAATCAATAACCACTTACATTATATTCCTTTTTATACACACTTAATATTTTTTATTTTTCTAGTATAACAAATTCAAGTGCCGAATTTTGAATGAAAAGGTTGATACGCCAACAACGACTGTTTACAGGTGATCAGATTTTTTTTGCTGCATTTTGGTCATGTAAAATAAACATCCAGTGGGGAAAGAAAGACCCTCTCCGTAACAAAGGCAGATGCATGGAGCTGGGAAGTCTGTTGAAATAGACTTTACCACAAAGAGATAAAAGTAACTGATAAATGATTTACCCTGCCAACATTATGCCATAAACTGACACATCTTTTTGTGTGGACTGACCCTTTAATTAAATTTTGTATGCTATGTTGAGTGAACCATTAGATTTAATAACCAAAGTCTTTTGAGGTTGATTTACTAAGGCAAATGTGCCGTTCACTTTACAAGGATGTTGCCCTTTGCAAGTGACTTTTCCCCAGAGCTTAGTGAATTGGGGTATCATTTCACTTTGCAAAGAATATCCAATCACATGCAAGGGAAATTTAAGAAAGAACAGTATTTTTGCTTGCACATGATTGGGTGATGGAAGTTAGCAAAGCTTCACATATTTCACCTAGCTATGTAATAAAATGTCCATGAAAACGGCAACTTCCCCTGCAATGTGAACAATCTATTTGTGTCTGACATTCTATCACTTGGTTACTGGCATGTACTGCTATATACACAATATGGCCAAATGCATGTGGACGTCCCATCAAATTACTGAATACAGATAAACAAAGTTAGATCCAATTAATTGGAATGCTAATTGTGAGCCAGGTCGTCCCATCAAAGATCAGGAACAGATCCCACAAATGCTCTTTTAGCTGAATGGTAACAAATTCCCACAAACACACTCCAGAATCTTGTGGAAAGCCTTCCCAGAATTGTGGCAGCTATTAGAACATCAAAGGGTTAATTCAGCCCTTGGTTTTGGATGACCAATAAATAGAGGTGTGATGGTCAGGTGTCCACAAATGTTTGGCCATATAGAATACCGAGCTGGTATCATTATATAATATGTTGAAATGTATATAAACAATAAATTAGTTAAATAATTTGCTGGCAATTATTTTTATCATCCCATCCAGGTGTGGTCCACTAATTGATCTGTGTAGAGGGCCACATGTGAGACACACAGGGAAGATTAAAGCCCTAAAAGTATACAAGGTAATTGACTGCAAGGACCTCGGCATGTGGCAGTGTCCAAACAAAATCAATGTTTTTAAGCCAGTGCTGCAGATGGAAGAACCCTCTATACAAGGGCGTTGCTAGGTCTACAAAGGATCTGGGGCTAGAGCCCATAGCAGCAAAGTAAATAAAGGCATACACTTGGGCAGGCATACACATGTATACGATATACGTGTGTGCATGTGTATATAATCATTACATATGTGTGCAGATCCCCCCTTACATCAGGGTCCCCAAAGAGCCCTCCTCATTACATCAGGGTCCCCAAAGAGCCCTCCTCATTACATCAGGTTCCCCAAAGAGCCCTCCTCATTACATCAGGTTCCCCAAAGAGCCCTCCTCATTACAGCAGGGTCCCCAAAGAGCCCCCCTCATTACAGCAGGGTCCCCAAAGAGTCCCCCTCATTACATCAGGATCCCCAGAGAGCCCCAGGGCTCAGGAGTGTACTACATAAAAAATGCAGGGCTCACCAGTCCCCAGCAATGCAGCCTAACCTGTGCCCAGCAATGCAGCCTCACCAGTGCCCAGTAATGCAGCCTCACCAGTGCCCACATCCTCCTCACCTGTGCCAGGGATCAGAGAGGAAGAGGAGAGCCGGTCAGATCATCACACAGACTGGTGTCTCTCTCCCGCTGTGTCAGCTTTAATTTGAATCGCCGGGTGCCCGCTGTCACATAAGGCTCCCACCTATGATAGGCAGCACATGTCCAAGCATTGGTCATGTGTGCGTTCTATCAAAGGAGCCATACCAGGAGGCGGGACTTTGGCGGCGGGCACCTGGTGATTCAAATTAAATCTGACACCTGCCAGTGTGTGGAACTGCCCCCCCCCCCCCTCTCTGCTTCAGCACCCGCTCTGGTCATCCTAGAGACTCGGGGCTATGGAGCCCAAATTTGGGGTTATAGCCCCAAGGTCATCACAAAGGACAAGGGGGCACATCTTCAAATATGGAATGGTTTCTTCACAGTTAGAGCTGTGAAAATGTGGTCTAGACTCCCTCCAGAGGTGGTTCTGGCCAGCTCAGTAGATTGCTTTAAAAAAGGCCTGGATTTAATTCTAAATGTATATAATATAACTGGGTACTAACATTTACTGTATAGGTAAAGTTGATCCAGGGAATATTCGATTGCCTCTCGGGGGATGAGGAAGGAATTTTTTTTCTACTGCTGTAGCAAATTGGATCGAGCTTTACCGGGTTTTTCGCCTTCCACGGGATCCACTGTGGGTATGGGATTGTATGTAAAAATTTTTTTTTTTTTCTTTATTGGTTGAACTAGATGGACTTGTCTTTTTTTCAACCTGACTAACTATGTAACTTTGGGAAAAAACAGTTTGTATATGTACACAAACAAAGCACTACACTTTTACATTGCCAAGTATAACCTTTGAAAGAAAATATCGATCACATTTAAGAAAATTCCTGGAGTTACTTTCATAGTGATCCAGTTCTTTGGTCTCTAGCCAGAAATGCAACAAAAAATCCAGTATCCAACGCATAGATTTGTAACAATATGCAGTACTAAATTAGTGGTGGTTATTTTATATAGAAACAGTTAAAGAGTTATTTGTTCTGGTTAAAAGAAGATGGTAGAATAAGCTCATATCTCTTGGCTGCGAGTAGCTGTGGGCGCTGTCCACCTGCCATTGCTTTGAATGGGACTTCCTGCCTGCAGATACAGTAATCACAGGGGAAGCCCCCTTAGTCTCCTGCAGGTAATTTGCAAGTGTGAACGGGGCCCTAAAATAAGTTGATATCATATTCTCATCTGTCCATGTCATATATGGAAGTATGATTGCCCAGTGATGACCTATATCTATCTTCTGCACCTCATTGACACTAGAAAATGGCACATTACTGATCCACATAGCAGTGCCAGTAATGTTGGTGTTACTACTATAAAAGAATAATTCATGTTTCAGAATTCTTCTACATACTGGGAAGGAAAAGCTGACATGGAGACTCTGCAGAGAATATATGGAATATCATTCCCTGATAACAAGCTGATGAAACAATGGGAGCAGTTCCAGGAAGAGGCCAAGAACAGAGATCACAGAAAGATTGGGAAGGTTGGTAATGTATATTCTCTAAAATAAAAAACACCTCCGTAGTAAATGTATCAACTTTTATTAGTCAGTATGAAGCAGAATAGAGAGCAAAAATAGGTAATATCATTCAGCTTAATGTAAGTGAAGGTAATTTATTAGAGCATAATGTGCAAAGTTCCAATAATGCATAGCAACCAGATTTTTACTACTTGTTTATAGCAGCCAGGAATATATCTATTTGTTTTGGGTCTTTTTACTAAAAGACCATTTACTAATAAATGGTCAAAAATTGTGTGAAATTAGGCTTACAAAATAAATTGTATTACCCAACTTTTATTTGTGTAAAAAAAAAATGTATTTAGAGAAATGTAGGCACTGCAATTGCTAACCATCAATAATAAAAATACTATTTTTTTTTTTTTTTACAAAGGTGCTTTATTGTCATGTAGGTTAAATAAACAGCATAACCATTGGTACAGTACATAGCATTACATGAAATAGCATTATGCACATACAAGTCTGAAAGGACAGTGCGCAGCAAGAGTTCACAATCAGAACAGCAGGTATACTCAGTAGGTACAATCTAAGCAGGTATCTAGTAGCATATATCAACAATTACTCATATTAGGATATGTGGTCCTCCCCACTTAATTAGTCAGCGGTCCATGGGGCCCAAACTTTATCATATTTCCACTGGCATCCTCTGTTGATATAAGTGAACCTATGCATAGGTAGGGCAGCTATAATCAGTGCCTTCCAGGAGGAGATAGAGGGGAGGTCCGGTAGAATCCATTTGAGAAGTATTTCTTTTTTAGCGTAAAAGAGAAGGTATGAGATTAGCAATTTTAAATGATGAGAACGTTGCTCGTCATCATGAACCCCCAGTAGGGCTAGCTCAGGTGACATTGGAAGGGATATTTGCAGTCTGGAATTTATTTCCCCAAAGATCTTCGTCCAGTAGGTGGAGATGATGGGACAGTGCCAGAACATATGGAAAAAGGTTCCTATATGCGCTTTGCATCTGGGACACTCAGGGTCTTTGTCTGGGAACATTCTATGAAGTCTTTAGGGTGTATAGTATATTCTATGCAGGAATTTTACCTGTATAAGTTTGTCTCTAGAGAAGATAACTAATTTGGGGTCATATTCCAAGCAATACTCCTATCCCTCCCTGTCCAGTGAGGGGATGTCACTGTGCCACTTTTCCCATAATTGTTCTATTTTGGGGGAATCATTACCCAGTAATGCACCATATAGAGTAGAAAGAGGTTTGGTTAGGTCCCGAGGGGCCAGGAGCTCTTCTATGGGGTCAGCTTTGAGTACAATTGGCCGGGGGAATTGAGCCCTAGTGGCATGTTTAAGTTGCAGGTAGCTGAATTCCATCCAGTTTGGTAAATCATATTTGGCCTTCAGGTCCGCAAATTGCAGTAAGGTACCCTGGGGCATGATGTGATTCAGAGTTGTGATACCATACCCGGCCCACAGCTGTGGATCTGGGATGGAACGAAGGTGTGCCGGGGTAGGGTTACCCCATAAAGGTTGTGCTGGGGAACGCTAATAAAATACTATTTGCTTGCCTTTTACTTGGATACTTTCTAAGTCACTGAACCAGAATCAGTATGCTGATTAGAGCCATAAAAATAGGAACACCGGTCTGCAAACCTGTTGCTTCACCATGACAGACAGACAACCAGCATTTTCAGAAGAGCTTAGCAATGGCATTCTCAATGTTTTCCTTCACTAGAGATTTCTTTTTGTTCTCTTTTAAATATTCTGATGGTGTGTGCTGTGCTTTGTTTGTATTCTAGGACCAGGAACTCTTTTTCTTCCATGATTTAAGTCCAGGTAGCTGCTTTTTCCTGCCTCGTGGAGCTCACATATATAATACTTTAATTGAATTCATCAGGGTGAGTACAGCAATTCTTTCTTTCTAGGCAGATAATAGGCAGAGGACAAAGAAACAATATGGAAGGAGATTGACTCCCGTAGGGATTAGAACTTTAAAGGATATAAGGTTGTCACTGTGCTGAGCCCAATATTTGATTAAAGAATTTTATGTATTGTACAAACATGAATAAAATCACATAGAAAAATATAAAAACATATTGCAATGTGTAATCAATAACACAGAGCTAGGGTTGATAAATGGTACTTGTTTACAGCAAAGTATTATTCAAGTTCATTGGATTGCTCTGCATCAATGTGTTTCGCAGAGCTGTGTCTCCACTTCTTCAGGGAAACTCAGTATATAATTCTTGTTAGATTGAAATCATAACAGTCTATATGTATGTTCATCTTAATAAAAAATATCAATACTATATAGAAAAAGGTGTCAAGAATTAAAAAGGCAAAGGACTTGTATTATATGTAGGCTCTAGGAACCAGTATTGCATGTAGATTTTCTGCATCTGATCTTTTCCCCATTACTGACTTGCTATGTCTTGCTCTGCACCTTATCTTTGTGGGGCTATCTTAGTAGAGGAAGGGCTTTGCTCCCTCAGTGAGCAGCACAGTACTAACATTACCAAACCTCAGTCGCAACTTCTGTGACCAGCAAGCAGAGGTAACCATGAAATTTACCCTGAAATTTATCAGGAGGAAGTCCAAACAAGAGTTACATCTTTCGCGGTGGGACTATGGCAAAATTAACATTTCTAAATGTTCCGTATAACATAACAAATCTTCATTTTTTGCAAAAATTAAGGGGGGTGGGGTTTATTTAAAGCTACATAGCCCTGGAATACAAACTTTAAAATGGACATTTTTTTGTTTAGAGCCATAATACTACTGTCTCATCATTTAGAACTTGATGAATTTCTCAAATGCTATTTATGAAATTGTCACGAATGTTGCATGAATTTGGCGCATCACATTCAACTGAAGCCTTACCGCCAGAAACGTGTTGCACCTACTTTATTGAGTTGCGACCAGAATAGATAGCTCGATAGCTGAGGAACAGCTTACACAAACAGCTGTATGGGTCAGAAGGGAGAATCCCTTCCTTAGCCCCATCATCTACCACTTCGTAAGGTTTCTAGGAATTTTGCAATTAGAGAGATACAGTCTGAAAGGAAGGAACAAATTGCTTTGCAAAGCTATTGACATGGGTGCACACTTGCATCTAAAACATAATTTGAGGATTATAAGTCTAAAAAAGTAAAATTAAATAAGCCCATGACCAATAAAGTGAGCAATACCATAGTTAAAAATAACACTTTTGTGTGTGTAGTTTTTCCCTGTAATTTCATGTTTTCAGAATTTCCAACCAGGGAGAGCCCTTGATTGCCATTTACAAGATGATCCCAAAAGTGTAGTTGTCCAGTGACTTGTTGGTACTCTTAAGTGTACTATACACTATTCCTTCAGATGAAACAGCTGTGGTAATTACTAAGGCAGTGAAACTGATCAAATCACCTGTGCAAAATAATGGTAAGCCTGAAAACATGACCTGTTGGGGCGCCTTGAGGACTGGTGTTGAGAAACACTGCTTTACAATATGACAGCTTTGTTTCAAACTTCTTCTGATCTGATGCTTTTCCAAAACTTGATATATTTCTCCAGGGACATTCCTACCATGAGCTGGCTACCTCAGACGGCACATGTGCAGGGGCGGCACTAAGACCGGAAAGTCCCCAGATAAAGCATCTGCCATAGGCAGCCCACCAACCCCCTGACAGGCTTCTGTATTTATCCAATGGATGTTATTAAAACTTTTGTAAAACTGGCCATATCGCCCCCCCCCCCCCCCCTCCATCCACAAAAAGTAGGAGCATTGAGGAATCCCATATTCTTCAGGTCCCTGCTGAACCAGACAAATTTAGATCAGTGTATGGCAAGCTTAAGAGGTACATTCCTGTCAAAGAAAGCATTTATGTAAAACGAGTGTTGTTTTTAACACAAAAAATATACACCTTTGTCACAGGAAGAATACCAAAATCGGAACTTTACAGAAGTGGCAACACCTAACCTCTACAACAGCAAGCTGTGGGAAGCCTCTGGTCACTGGCAGCATTACAGCGAGAACATGTTCTCCTTCGAGGTTGAGAAGGAAACCTTTGCCCTTAAGCCAATGAACTGTCCAGGACACTGGTAAACTGATAATATAATTTATCTTGAAAGACTTGCTATTTTCACAAGATCCTTCCTTTTTATATTTTTATGGTGGTTAAAAATTTTTTGTCAAGATTTATGTATATATTTTAACTCCAGAAAAATACTAGTAGACTTATGGTAATAAACTGGCACTGTAGAAGCAGTTTATTACCAGTAAATATTGCTTTATAAGGGATATTTTGCGTGATTGTGTATAGGTCCAAATTATTTGTTAACTTTGTTGCAGTCTTATGTTTGGCCATCGTCCTCGCTCATGGAGAGAGTTGCCTTTACGGTTTGCAGATTTTGGTGTACTACATCGTAATGAGTTATCTGGAACGTTAACTGGGCTGACCAGAGTCCGTCGATTCCAGCAGGATGATGCACATATATTTTGCACAATGGAACAGGTAAAAAAATCAGTCCCTCTGTTTGTCTTCTATGTTAATAGCATAATTCCAGGAAATAGTATTGTATGATGGGAATAGGAGGAAATTAAAGGAGAAACCTCACTTCAATCTTTGTCAGTGTTCTGCCCCAAAGGGAACTAAGTACATGTAGTACTTTGTCCCATCTTCCTACGTGCTTTGACCAACAACAAGGTTGGACAGACCACCTCCTGCAGCTGTTCAAGAGCATAGTGGGACAACAGCAGCAGTGGGAACGGTAGCCCTTTCTGACCTCTTGGCTAGGCTTACAAAGCTTGCAATCCTAGCTACGGAGGGGCACAGTAAGGCCACAATATGACAATTGATCATTTCGAAATACTTTAGAAATGCCCAGTAAGTCACTTTTCTGTGTTTTTAAATAAATATTTTTGCTTCAACCTATGCAAGTCAGGAAAAAGTGCCCTGATTGAAAGTATATGTAAACCCAATTTCTAAAATCTCATAAGTTTTTTAACAGGTTGTAATTTTCAATTGTGTTTAATTCCACGGTATTAATTTAAAAAATCACTGGTAATCGTGCCATGAAGGTCCATGTTCAAGTATTTTCTTTTACTCCTGCAGCCTCTTTGAAGCCACGTCCTACCACTAATTATAATGTAGCGCTCACACATTCTACCCCCCGAGGGACTACTGAGAATAGAAAGGTTCTCCCAAGTGGTACAGAAGCTGCCAGTTATACAAGCTCAGTCTCTCGCACACCAACATCTCAGGCTCAGACGGGGATGTCTTTTTAGTATTTATTCCTAAACAGCTTTAACAGGAGAGGGCTTTAGGGCTACAGGATACTCCAAAACGATTAGTGGCAATGATAGAAGGACAAACTTCTCTAATCTTCCAAAAGCTTTTCTGGAGGTAGCAGGGAATGGTGAGTATAAATAGTACCCTACAGCAGCAGTCCACAAAGCCACTTCTGGCACTCAGTTCCCGTTTAGCACTCGCACAGCTATCAGTCCCCAACAAGGTCTTTACTCAGTGTCCCAGGAGCTGTCTGCCACCCAGCCTCCTAAGGTAGATCCTCAGTGAGGGAGATAACAAGTACCTTCTCCAGACCCAGGACTTTAGTGCAGTGCCCTCCAGCCAATGTAATCCTCAGGCATTCATCTCCAGGCCCTCAGCCCAGCAGCTGTGGCCCAGACTGTAGTTTCTTGTCTCTCTGTCTATCTGCCAGGGACCAAAGCCCCCCCTCAGGAAGAACTGGAACCTCCATGAAGAGGAAAGAACAATCTGTTCAGGCCTCCCGCACATTTATCGCTTCCTCTGCCACCTTTTGGATGTCTCCTTCCAGGGATTAACTGGGGCATGATAAATATTCAACTGATTATTTGAAGCTCCTGGGTCTTTGCTCTAGAGTCCAGACACTTCTTTCAGAGGCAGGTGAGAGTAATCAAACTCTCAGCTCAGGAAATCCTGAGCAGACCTAGATAATCACTGCTCTATTCACTGCAACTAAATTTATCTGGCAACCTAACCAGAAGAGGGCACTACATCAACCATGTACTTCTGGATGTATTTGTAAATTTAATGCATAAATTCCCTATAAAATAATGAATTGTACATGGACACCTATACAATTAAGCATGTGCCTTGTACACACTTGCTCCTAAAGGATTAGTCTGATGTAGACCGCTTTTATATACTCATTGGTGTTGACACAGTGATCATTCTGTATGCTTTCTTTGTAGATAGAAGAGGAAATAAAGGGATGTTTGCAGTTCTTACAGTCTGTATATGCCGTATTTGGCTTTACCTTCCAACTTCACCTTTCAACCAGGCCTGAAAACTACCTTGGAGAAATAGAAATGTGGAATCATGCTGAAAAGGTCTTTATTTTTGGTTTTTTTCTCCACTAATAACGCTGCCTTATCAGCTGTCCTTCCTTCCTCCTTTTTTTTTTTTTTCATTAAAGTCAAATTTTTGCTTTGTATTTCAAGCAACTGGAGAACAGTCTGAATGAATTTGGACAGCCTTGGAAACTGAACCCAGGGGATGGGGCTTTCTATGGTCCCAAGGTAATTATAATTGTTTTTTGCTCTCATTGTTCTGGATGCATTCGGGCTTTTGTTAAAAGGTGAGAACATTCCAAATCTTACCTTCTATACTTGTGTTTTCTGTTTACAGATTGACATTAAAATAAGAGATGCTATAGGTCGGTACCATCAGTGTGCAACCATACAGTTAGATTTTCAGCTCCCAATCAGGTTTAATCTTACATATGTAAGGTAAGTGTTTTTTTTTTTTTTTTTTTTTTTTCTTGGTCCATTTAAACTACCAGTGAACAGAATTTAAAGGGGTGCTATACAACAGCTTAAAGCTGAAGTCTAAATATGATTTGTATTGAATGGTTACATTGGTCCACCTTGGGCCAATGTAAGTATGCATATCTCCTATACCTATGTGATCACTTTGGAAGCTGAAAATCACTGTAGTAGTCAGTGCAACTACAGTGTTTGCCGCAATCTTCCAGGTCATGTGCTTGGCAGCTGTCTTTCTGTATAGAAGCCACAGGTTGCTCACTTGGCACCATTGCCATTCACAGAACTCCTTGTATTGATTATACATGAATACAAGAAGATCTCTAATTGAACAAGGTGGAGAGTGGGGGAATAACCTCATGATCTCCACCTTGTCCAATTTAGAGATTGCCTTGTAAGGTGTTCTATGAATGGTGGAGATGCCGAGAGTGCAATCCCCTGTGGACAGCATGCAGTGGGCCACCCTTTTAGCACAGCAAAATTGCATCAATCACCGTACTAGAGCTGACCACCAGGATGAATATAAATCAATGGTCTAAAAAGAAAAAAAAAAAAAAAAATCAGATTTTTTTTTTTTTATTATAAAACCACTTCAATACCCGCCTATAGTAAAATGACGTCCTCTACTTTGTGGGGTGATATCTGAATGATGCTTGCAGCTAGATGCATCATTCAGATATCATTCTTTTCAGCCGCCGATTCTGTGCACGATAAGAATGATCATAGCGGCAGTGCCACCGCTTGATCGTTCTTATAGGCGACGGGAGGGGACGCCCCCCCTCCCGCCGCCATCCGGTGCTTCTCCGGGCTCTCCCGTGCCATCGGGGGCCCGGAGAATGAATTGGCCGGCGCCGGATGTTGACGATAGAGATGACTGGTGAACAGATGGTCACCAGTCATCTCTATGACCATGGGAGGCCCGGGCGCGTAGTTATGACGTCACGCCCGGGTACCCGGAAATAACCAAAGCCGCGATCGCGGCTGTCAGCATGAGATCGGTGAATTTTTTTTTCCGATCTCATGCTTTCCAGCCTAGAGGAGAGATGTGGGGTCTTATTGACCCCACATCTCTCCATATAGAGGACCTGTCACATAGATTCCTATTACAAGGGATGTTTACATTCCTTGTAATAGGAATAAAAGTAATCCAAAAAAAAAAATGTTAAAAAAAGTGTAAAAATAAAAAAAAAATGAAGTAAAAAAAAATTAAAATAATAAAAAAAAAAAATTAAAACGCCCCTGTCCTCGGTAGCTCGCGCTCAGAAGCGAACGCACACGTAAGTCCCGCCCACATATGTAAACGCCGCTCAAACCACACATGTGAGGTATCGCCGCGTGCGTTAGGGCATGTGCAACAATTCTAGCACTAGACCTCCTCTGTAACTCTAAACTGGTAACCTGTAAAAAAATGTTAAAGCGTCGCCTATGGAGATTTTTAAGTAATGAAGTTTGGCGCCATTCCATGATTGTGCGCAATTTTAAAGCGTGACATGTTCGGTATCTATTTACTCGGCGTAACATCGTCTTTCACATTATACAAAAAAATTGGGCTGACTTTACTGTTTTGTTGTTTTTTTAATTCATGAAACCGTTTTTTTTCCAAAAAAAAGGCGTTTGAAAAATTATTGCGCAAATACCGTGTGAGATAAAAACTTGCAATGACCGCCATTTTATTCCCTAGGTTGTCTGCTAAAAAAAACATATATAATGTTTGGGGGTTCTGAGTAATTTTCTAGCAAAAAAATGATGATTTTTACATGAAGTAGAGAAGTGCCAGAATAGGCCCGGTATTGAAGCGGTTAAATTGGATTTTTTTTTTATTTTAAATCGATTTTTTTTTATCTATTTTAATCAAATTTATTTTAATAAATGCTTCTGAAGTAAAGGTCTATCTAAAGATAGTTTTCTATTTAAGATACATTAATAATTTAGTTTATTCAGCTTAGTTATGTAGCATGAGGCTGTATATTCTGCAATATTTACAGTTTTGGTAAACTCGTTCAGTGAATCCAAGCTCGGCAAGATGAGTTTACATGCACTGCATTGATGCATTCACATAATGCATAAGATAAGACAAAGTTCAGGAATATTCCTTAAACTGTATGATTTAATTGCTTCTTATATCGCTGTTTTACTAATCTGACAGTTTATTATTCTAAATAGGAAACCTTCTTCATTTTTTTGCAAATATTATAGATTCCAGCTTCCAGCAAGAATAAGGCCTTACATTTAAAGAGCACCTGTCATTTCAGAGCCATCATGGCAGCGCCTGTTAGCGGGCATCCACTCGCCTGCTGCAGCCACGTCCCTCACCTTGTTGTGTCACTGCCGCATTACCAGCCGTCCCATTAAAGTGAATGGGACTGTGGGTGAGTCAACAGTTTGTCAGAGGAGGAGCCGCTGCGGGACAGAGATGACAGTTGCTTTTTAAAAATCATGATTTAAATCGAGTTGAATTCACTCTGCCGACTACTACAGTAAGATTACAGCTTCCAAATTGGCAATCAGGTATGAGATATGCATACTTACATTGGTTCAAGTTGATAACTATGCAAATTAAATAATACCTAGACAGCTTTACAAAATTTATTTTAATGCTGAACTCTAGACAGCTATAAAAGGCACAAAAAAAAGCAACTCTGTATTCATTAACCACTTCAGCCCCGGAAGAATTTACCCCCTTCCTGACCAGAGCACTTTTTGCGATTCGGCACTGCGTTGCTTTAACTGACAATTGCGCGGTCGTGCGACGTGGCTCCCAAACAAGATTGATGTCCTTTTTTCCCACAAATAAAGCATTCTTTTGGTGGTATTTGATCACCTCTGCGGTTTTTATTTTTTGCGCTATAAACAAAAAAATAGCAACAATTTTGAAAAAAACGCATTTTTTTTACTTTTTGTTATAATAAATAGCCCCCAAAAATATATAAAAAAACATTTTTTTTCCTCAGTTTAGGCTGATATGTATTCTTCGACATATTTTTGGTAAAAAAAAAAAAAAAAAAATCGCAATAAGCGTCTGCAAAATAGGGGATAGTTTTATGGCATTTTTATTAATATTTTTTTTTTTTTTACTAGTAATGGCGCCGATCAGCTTTTTTTTTTTTTTTTTTTTTTTTTAATCGTGACTGCGACATTATTGCGGACACATCGGACAATTTTGACACATTTTTGGGACCATTGGCATTAATACAGCGATCAATGCTATAAAATTGCATTGATTACTGTAAAAATGTCACTGGCAGTGAAGGGGTTAACCACTAACTGTGGGGGGGGGTGGGCTAGCAGTGACATGACACTGATCGCTGCTCCTGATGACAGGGAGCAGACGATCGGTGTCCTGTCACTAGGCAGAATGAGGAGATGCTGTTTACATTGGCATCTTCCCGTTCTTTAGCTCTGTGACATGATCGCAGGTATCCTAGCAGCGATCGAGTTCGCAGGTCCCGTGGGCACGGTCACGGAGCTCGCGGCCGACGGCGCGCACGTGCACGGCGGAAAATTCAAAGTAACGTACAGGTATGTTACTTTGCCCAGCCGTGCCATTCTGCCGACGTATATGTGCTGACAGCAGTCGGCAAGTGGTTAATACATCATTTAAATATTTATTTGTAAATGCCAGCACTATAAGTACCTGAATTTGTCTTAACCACTTGACCACTGGGCACTTAAACCCCCTTCCTAACCAGACCAATTTTCAGCTTTCGGTGCTCTCACACTTTGAATGACAATTACTCAGTCATACAACACTGTACCCATATGAAATTTTTGTCCTTTTTTTCACACAAATAGAGCTTTCTTTTGGTGGTATTTAATCACCGTTGGGTTTTTTATTTTTTGCGCTATAAAAGAAAAAAATTTGATAAAAAAATGATTTTTTCTTTGTTTCTGTTATAAAATTTAGCAAATTAGTAATTTTTCTTCGTAAATTTTGGCCAAAATTTATACTGCTACATATCTTTGGTAAAAATAAGTACAACTTGGTGTATATTATTTGGTCTTTGTGAATGTTAGAGAGTCCACAAGCTATGGTGCCAATATCTGAAAATTGATCACACCTGAAGTACTGACGGCCTATCTCATTTCTTGAGACCCTAACATGCCAGAAAAGTACAAATACCCCCCAAATGACCCCTATTTGGAAAGAAGATATTCCAAGGTATTTAGAAAGATGCATGGTGAGTTTTTTTTGAAATTGTCATCTTTTCCCACAATTCTTTGCAAAATCAAGATTTTTTTTTTTCTTTTTTTTTTCACAAAATTGTCATATTAGAAGGTTATTTCTCACACACAGCATATGCATACCACAAATTACACCCCAAAACACATTCTGCTATTACTCCCGAGTATGGTGATACCACATGTGTGAGACTTTTACACAGCGTGGCCACATACAGAGGCCCAACATGCACGGAGCACCATCAGGCATTCTAGGAGCACCCAGGCCAATTCTGACATTTCTCTCCTACATGTAAAAATCATAATTTATTTGCTAGAAAATTACATAGAACCCCAAAACATTATATATATATATATATATATATATATATATATATATTTTAGCAAAGACCCTAGAGAATACAATGGCGGTTGTTGCAACTTTTTATCTCGCACGGTATTTGTGCAGCAATTTTTCGAACGCGTTTTTTTGTTTTGTGCTTTAAAAAAAAATAAAACCGTAAAGTTAGCCCAATGTTTTTGCATAATGTGAAAGATGAAGTTACGCCGAGTAAATAGATACCCAACATGTCACCCTTCAAAATTGCACACTCTCGTGGAATGGTGCCAAACGTCGCTACTTAAAAATCTCCATAGGTGACGCTTTAAAATTTTTTGCTGGTTACATGTTTTGAGTTACAGAGGAGGTCTAGGGCCAAAATTATTGCTCTCGCTCCAACGTTCGCAGTGATACCTCACATGTGTGGTTTGAACACCGTTTTCATATGTGGGCGGGACTTGCGTATGTGTTCGCTTCTGCATGCGAGCACACGGACATGGGGCGCTTTAAACATTTTTTTTTTTTATTGTTTATTTTACTTTATTTATTTTAGTTTGACACTTTTTCCCAGCAAAAAAATTTTTTGATCACTTTTATTTCTATTACAAGGAATGTAAACATCCTTGTAATAGGAATATGGCATGACAGGTCCTCTTTATAGTGAGATATGGGGTCAATAAGACCTCACATCTCACCTCTAGGCTGGGAAGCCTGAAATAAAAAAAAAAAAAAACGATCTTGGCTTCGATCGTAGCGGTGAGTCGGTAGAAGCACCGGAGGGTGGCGGAAAGGGGGGGCGTCCCCTCTCGCCTCCCGTAAGAACGATCAAGCAGTGTAACAGCCGCTATGATCATTCTTATGATGTAGGAAATCGCCGGCTGAAAAAGCTGATATCTGAATGATGCCTGTAGCTGCACCCATCATTCAGATATCCCCACACAAAGTCAAGAACGTCATATGACTGTGGGCGGGAACTGGTTAAAAATTGCGGGGTATTGCAGAGTATTGCGGAGTAGTGCAGGGTATATTGCTGGGCATATTGCAGAGTATTGTGGGGTATATTGCAGAGTAGTGCCGTGTATTATGCAGAGTATTGCGGGGTATTATGCAGAGTATTGCAGGGTATTATGCAGAGTATTGCGAGGTATATTGCAGGGATGGCTGAGCATGGAGGGATGGATGTGACTGCAATTGTCACTGAGCACCGCTGTGGGCACTACACGTGCAGCCCACAGCGGTGCTGCCATCCGATCCCTCCCCCTCTCCCCTCGCACTGTACCGATCGGTACAGAGAGGGGCGGGAGGAACCGGCGTCATGATATGACGCCGGTCTGTTGACATGTGATCACTCCGTCATTTGACGGCGCGATCACATGGTAAACGGCCGCGATCAGCGGCCGTTTACCGTGATCCGTGATGCGCCGGGTCCTCTGGACCCGGCGGTCACGGAAGTTCTCGGGTGCGCGCCCCAGGGGGCGCGCGAGAGCAGTATTCTGGGAGGACGTCCCACGGACGTCCACCCAGAACTAGCCGACCGCGCTGCAGCCGTCTTTCGGCTATGGCCCGGTCGGCAAGTGGTTAAATTAGTCTCTTGCATCCTGCTGTAGACCAGACAAGGGGGAGGAGAAGCAGCACAAGGAGCCAATTAGTTTTGATGCAGTGCAAGGAGCATGCTGATAGGAGAGAGCCAGAGATGAGCTCAACAGCTTGTAGCTTCTCCTTTCACGGTCTAGGCATGGGGTAGGGGGTGGGAAGGAAACCTGTAAGTGAGAGTGAAACTGCAGAAAAGAAGGTCCAGGCCTCCTCCCCTGCTAGGCAGGAGTGTCCTGTGTAGCATAGCTGTAAATCCTAGGGCCGAATGGACAGAATATGAATCATTTGACAGGTAAAATGGCACGCATATGTATTTTATCTATGTACTTCACTGCTTGCCTGGAGTTCAGCTTTAATTAAGATAAAAACCTTTCAGTAAGGCCTCCTTCACACAGCCATGTAGCTGCATTCAGCTAATCAGCGGATTCCTGGGGCTGGAATGACAGGTGCATGTGAATAACGGTATTCCCAGGCTGACAGGAGCTGTCACTGTTCGCATGTAGCCACACACCAAGCAGTTACCGAATTTATCAGCGTATAACACGCACCCCAAGTTTAGGAGGGAATTTTAAGGAAAAAAACTTTTAGGAGGAAAGTTTAAGGAAAAAAATTTACATTTAAATGCCCATCAATGCAGCCTTGTCAGTGTCCATCTGTAGCATTGTCCATCATTGCAGCCTTGTCAGTGTCCATCTGCAGCCTTGCCCCTGTGTCATTTGCAGACTACTGCCGTTTAAAAATGGCATTGGTGCTCTCTACGGCTTTCGGCCGCTCTCAGCGGCTGTCAGTCGCTCTCGGCCATTCTCAGCGTGTCTTGGCCGCTCTCGGCGGGACTTCGAGAGCCACCGAAAGCCGCCGAGAATGGCTGAAAGTGGCCGAGAGCCGCCAAGAGCGTCCGCAAGCCACCAAAATGCTCACAATCGGTGGGGGATCGGCATATAACACGCACCCACGATTTTCCCCTGATTTTAAGGGGAATAAATGCGTGTTATACGCCGATAAATACGGTATTTGCAGGCAAGAATGGGTGTGTGAGCTTGGACACATCCAGGCCTGGACAGCCATCCCTAACAGCAGATAACCACTGGCTACAAGAGGACAGTGACGGCCGCTGCTTTGTACAGGATATGCGTCTGCTGCTTTTCGCATACACCTGTCAGTCCAGTCCCAATAATCTGATTCTTGCCACTGTAGTTTTGGTGAATACAGCTAAATGGCCCTGCAAATGAGGCCTAATAAATATGTAAAAAAGGTAATGAGCTGATTGGAGGTATATTTGCATATATCTACAAGAACAAATGCTGTTGTAGGTTTTGTTTTTCTTGCAATTATTCACATCCTGATAGGAGGAAGCTGTACAGCAGTGGACACCTTGACCAATTCTTCCCTTGAACAGTCAGGCCAGGCATTTTTTTTCTGCTGATGGTTATGGGTTCCCTTGAGATAAGATATGCATTGCAGGTGTCAGCTGTCCTCTATAACAAAGTACCAAATGCAGGCTGTATTCACTGATTGCCTACCAAATCAGCATTGTCTGCAACTTTGCTCTGCGCTAAGTGTCTCCTTCAGAGTATTTCCCAGCAGTGTTGCATCTGACACTGCAATATACACTAGTGGTCTCTCCAGAGTGAACAGTAATGATTTTTCCTGCCAGACTCCATCTTCCAGCTTATGTCCCTCTTAAAGAATAACTAAATCCAAGAACAATATGGTGGCTTCATTCGTTTTCATTTTCCAGGCTAAAAACTTTTTCGGCAAGTACAGAAAATGTCTTGATATTGTCACTTGCTGTGAAATGAACTGATGAAATGAAAATGAGCAAAAACGATTTAATCTTTCCTGTGTACTCTACTAATCGCCCCATCTCTCATGCAATAGTTATAAACAAAGACAGTCCAAATTGGTCCAATCCACCCAGCCCCATATTCTTTCACCCCGTAAGTGAGTGCATGGCCAACATTGAAATTGTATTATAGCCCATTCACATGGAAAGCCAGAACACTGTACAGGTAAACCTCAAAAAAGCAATTTATTGAGGTTACGTTTTAAAGTGCAATTTAAAAAATTGTAGAGGTGTCAGAAAGTGCAAAAAGTTAACTACCAATGTTTTGAGACCTCAGTGGGCCAGTGACAGGCTGTCTGTCACCTTGGGAAACTAATATGTCAGTGGATGTCTTTTTGCACTTTCTGACACTTTTTGTTTGCACTTTACAAATATGCACTTTAATATCATTTACAATTTACACTTTAACATCAAATTAAAATGTAATAGAATTTTTGGGGGTTCACACATGTGGTGTGCTGGCTTTCCATGCAAATGTTTGAAATCCAGTATGGGCGACAGCCATGGGTAACACCATGTTTGCCACCAGATTGGTATTCAAACATGTCTGCCTTTCTTCATCCCGATTACATGAGTCTCACAGGAACTGATCAGGACATATTTCTGGCAAGATAAACAGATATTTTCTAGACTTGTTGAAAGTGAGCAGGATGTGTGTTATCTTTAAGGACTGGTAAGCTGCAATATATTACATTTTTGTTCTTAGATTTAAATACTGTACTTTAAAACTAGAGGGGTCTCCAAACTATGGCCCTCCAGTTTTTCAGGAACTACAGTCATGCCTAGTCATGTCTGTGAATGTCAGAGTTTTACAATGCCTTATCATGGGACGTGTAGTTCCGCAATTGCTGGAGGGCCATAGTTTGGAGATCCCTGTCATCTGCCTTTTCTATTGCTAGCTCTGTTTTGTCTCTATAATTACACATTCTCTATCCCTTTCTCATGCAGCAATGAAGGAGATGATAAGAAAAGACCAGTTATCATTCATCGTGCTATTCTGGGATCTGTGGAGAGGATGATTGCAATCCTATGTGAAAACTATGGTGGAAAATGGTATTTTTTTATTTTATTTTTAGGAAATGCTTCTGTAATGTTATTAGAAATAAGAAGTGCTTATATAGAAAATGTTTCTACCTGAGTGCATTAATGTGCACAGATCTACTTGTTATGCTTCATGGACACAGTCACAAATTACCATACAATATGACTACATTTTCTCAATAGCTGTGGTGGCTGTACGCAAGTATACACAAATTTTAGCCGATACATGCATACGCCCTGTACACATGTAGTCACTCAGATTCTTGTGTGCATACAGATGCCGCCTTCTATTGATTTGTACAAGCTGACTAGTGACCGCTGTATGCTGCACCTGTCAATCCCTGGAAAAACAATTTGATCAAATTCTATGCTATACAATTCTTTGCAACCATGTGCACAAAGCCATAGGCTTTGCTTACAGTCGTTTGTGGCCATGTGCATGAAGCCTTAGGCTTTGTTTACAACCATTTGTGGCCATGTGCATGAAGCTTTGGGCTTTGTTTACAGCCATTTGTGGCCATGTGCATGAAGCCTTGGGCTTTGTTTACAATCACATGTTTTCATTACTGTGCATTGTTTGTTTTTCTTTAATTTGTAAGTAGCTTTGCAGTGTATTGTACCAGAAAGAAACATGATTTTAACATCAGAAGGTGTCGTGGCCCTTACCCCGTGAATCAGACGTTCGTGGCTGGAGCTGCCAGGAGCTGCATGCAGGCAGTTCAGTAACTCTAGCAGCAGCTGAACGAACATGGCTTCTTGTCTTAATATGACAGACGAGCAGGGGTAGGTGAGCGGCTCACCTGTGGAGTTACATGGGCTGCCTACAGGCAGTACCTGACCGCTCCAGCCACATAAACAAACAGCCAAATAACACAATAGATACCACAGCACCCATGTGAACAAGGCCTAAATGTAACAACATGCATAAAATACATAATGAATGGTGAAATGAATTTACCTGTAAACTTTCTACCAGCTGTCTGTGGCTATCCCTATAAACGGTCTGTCTCTAGATAACAATGACTAGAAAGGCCCTCTGTTCAAGCCAGTTAGTGCGAGACTGATGACATTGTAAGGTGATATGTCTTCAGGTCCAGTTGCAGACAAAGGTCTTCACATGGAATTCTTAAAGCTGAATTTCAGCAAAAACTTTTTGGACTGACATGGAAAAATGTAAGACTGTCAATTTTTTTTATTGCAGTCCATGACCCCATTAATGAGATTTCCATCTGCTTCATGTCCCTCTGACAGCCTATTACTGCAGGCCAAGAAACAAGGAGGGTCATAGACAGCGGTAATAACCTTCCCTAATCATTTTGACCTTTCCCCTTTTTGCTAAAAATTATGTTGTGTCCCTGAAGTACTCGGTGCAATATTATACAATCTAATATATCCTATAGAACTATTGCTCCTATGTATTAATTTGTCTAATCCCTATAGTTGTTAACCTGTATGAGTCTGATAAGCACAATAATATAACAAACACCTCTGCTTAGTAAACAAGTTACATTTATTTCCCAATAAAATAGGAATTTACTAAAACAGCAGAATTAGGAAAACTAACATAAAGGTACTACAGGAAAATTGCAATATTACAAGGCCTACACTCATAACACAATACAAGATTGATACTTAGCACATCCTCTCGGGCTGGTCCTCAGGTCTTAAAGAGACTGTTTCTCTGGCAAACATTTCTTTTTTAACAAACATACCTCATCCAGACCCCCCCCCCCCTTTGCCTGCCCAACTTTGCCTTTGGACGAATCACAGTGTCTCTGGGGCGTTCCCTCAACAGGCTATCATATGGACCGTCTTGCCATAACTGTCCTCTGGGGGGCAGTGTTGGTCCATGAATTGCCATCATCCGACCGATGTCAAATTCCACAAACACCTGGTCCCTTGATTTCCTGTATCTCACCTCATCCATCATCCCTGTCAGTTTAGCTGCCTTTGAAGCCTGTGTGCATAGCAGTTAATCAGGAAATTCCCATAGACAGATCGGAGCCAGCATTGTCATGCGCAATGGAAGCTAAACAGGCTACATTCCAACCTGGGTGGCAGCATCCTGTCCTCCCGGAAGTGTGAAACTTTCAGTCTTTCAAAAACCATGGGAGTCTGGCTTCTCTTAGGCATAGTAAGGAAATATATGTACAAACTCCAGAAATATGATATTCATGTTGAATTCCAACATATGCCGCTTTGCGCCTAAAGGGCGCATACCAGCCTTCTTCAGACACGGCTCCTATTGAACAGCCATAACTGTCTTAACGTGTGTTGCTCCCCAACATGTGTTTCCGAACCAGTACCTATGGAACAGTCCTTAACTGTAGTAACGTATTGCGTTTTTCAACAGGAACATCTATGGAACAGTCCATAAGGGTCTTACTGCGTGTTGCGCCCCCCAACACAGACCTCAGAACCAGCTCCTGTGGAACAGTCCATAACAGTCCTAACGTGCTGTGTTTCCCAAAACGTGCCGCTTTGCTACTGGGTGACACACCAACATCATTCTTTTGTGACAGCTTCCATGTCACCACTCTGTGTCTTCTTCTCTCCGATATCTTCAGGACGGGGTGCAGTACAAGCAAGGGGTGTCCATTCACTCACCATTCACCAACACACATTCAGAGCAACCTATCAACCAGCTTTCCGATATAGAGTCTCGAAGAGGGCCTTTGGCCCATGTTATTAGCATAAAATACACCTTTATCACACTATACCATAACATGAAATCAACCCATTACCATAATATATACATACATACATACATACCTATGATCCATCAGACTACACATCCCATTCCCAACCTCCTATACCTCCTCACTGTAGATACGGGCCGGGATTAGGCAGGTTCGCTCACAATGGCCTTTTCTACCACAATTCTGGCACGTCAGTGGTATTTCCGGGTACTGGCAGCAAAGCCTCTACCATGTATGAAGAGACCTTACCATCAATTCGTCCCTCCACTTGTATAGATAAATGCGAGACCTTCCTATACAAATGTCGAGTCCAACAACACATACCAACTTGAACCAATGATGAAACTGCAGCAATAATGAGTAATATTGTTCCCTTTATCTAACGGAGCATGCTCCTGTGTGTATTCACTGGCCTTGCCTGTGCCGAGTTTCAACCTCTCAGGTGAGACATCAACCAGGCATATCTCCCCCATACAAGGAAATTTTCACCCCATTGATGTGTCACCTGGCCAACCTCTAGTCTGGCCAACCGACACCTTATTATGTATAAGCGCCAGTCTCCTGGGTACCTGCACCATATTACTTCCGTTACGTCAATACATGTCATACATTAAAAACCTTTTCTTCTTTCAATTCCTCCCTCCAACAAAAAAACATATTTCACATTTCATGTTCTGACGGATTGGATGTGTATATTCCTTCCCCAACCTCCAACCCATTGCACATGTATTAATAGCATGTTTGCATTCTTCAGGAGAGACTCCGGCAAAAATGTTTCACAAGTCTTGTTGATGGGCACAGTCCTTCAGATTTAGCATTAGCCCTAAATTGTCCATAAGCAAAAACAAGTATTAAACTGAATCTTTTCGTTTGTCCCTTCTCTCCTGATGTTTATCAGAACAAATTTGCAGTGTAGTATGGCAGAAACAAACTGCCAACCAGATGAACATCTGTCATCCATGTTCCAGAGACCTCTCCAATCTCGCTCCACCAGGACTCTGGAATTGAAACACAAGAGCAGAATCAAATTCTTATCCATAATATCTGCTCGCTTGCTAAGTTTATTTACAGTTCCTTCCTTAGAACCCAGGAACTTAGTATTCCTGGCTTCTGCAACTCTGACCAAACTATCAACACAACCATGACCTCTTTAGGCTGAACCCACTCTAAAATGGATCCCCATGGTATGATCAAAAATTTTAAAAACATGAACTTGAACGTTGCTTCTCAAAAATTCAAAATTTTAAGCATTAAAAAGACAATGCATTATCTGTACTTTCAGACCTATGCGCTAACCCCCCTTTCAGGTGGACAAAGCGTACACCTTGTAACTTTTTCCACCTGAATGAACATAAAACAAAGAGAAAAAAAAACGAACTCCAGAGGCTAGAATGGCTTCTACCAACAACTCTTGTCTTAAATCAACAAAATGTATTCAGCTGCAGGATATATCCCATGACCATCTATTCAGCTGCTAATTGACGGAATAGCCAATTACCCCCCTTTCAGGCGGACTAAACAATAATTTCTCCACCTGAACAAACAAAAATAAAATGGATGACTAAACAACTACCAAAAATATTTAAAAAATTAAAAAACTTAATAACAAAAGAAATTAAAATTCTGGCCATTATCACACAAAAACATGACAAGACAACCACCATAAGACAATGACAAACACTCAACTTTTAACTAAAGACATCCATGGATTTTTCTCCTGAGAAGAGTAAGTGCTCATTTCCATCTGAAAGACAATTAGTTAATGGGAAAAACAAAAAAACAAAACATCTGTACCTCATCACAACATTTGTAACTTCACTTGTAACACTTGAAACCCTTAATGCCTAACTATTGTTTATCTTATTTTTTCATTGTTTGCAAACAATTACTAATTAATGAGCTCATGGTACCATTTGATAATCGATTATGCCTTTACCATAACCTAACCCCTGTTTTGCTAAATGTGCCACTGTTGTTCTCTCTTTGAAGAACCTGTAAACAAACACAGACATTAGTATCCAAACCAGTTTTATCTTCTTCCAAGGTCTCTGAAAAAGGAACACAAAGACAGTGATTACACACAGTTATCATGACAAGTGACTTTTTAAGTCCCCCAAGCCTTTTCCCATTAATTGTAATGTAGGGGAACATTTGCTATGTATAAGGTTTAGATGTGAGCGTCGTATATAAAAAAAATATGGCAAGGAGCATCCATGCAGCTCACTAAGTGCTGCTAACATTGTTTCCCCCAGTGCTACATTTGAATAACCATGCGGCTACCTCCATTTTGACTTTACGTAACTGTTCTCCATACTGATGATTTTCAGTCTGTAGTCTCCGCATTTGGGTCTTTAAAGGAAAATGGGTTTGATTACTATGGCCTCCATGCTTTGGGTTGCTACCCCATCGGGCAGAATACACTTCATAATGCCTTGGGGTCGTTTTGGGGTACTGCGATCTTCTTTTGATACCATTATTCGCTGCCCAACAATATTAGCGATGTGACCCCCCCCCCTTTTACACAAAAAACATTTGAGGGCTGGTCTCTCTGTATAGGCCCTTCTTTGAGCATACGGCAGTGGAAACTCACATTGCTGGACATTATTACTACAATTTACTATGCTTGGAATAAGCAGACTTTACACTTTCATCGTCTGAGGAGTCATCAGAAGTTTCAACTCCTGAATCACTTTCAAGCACAGTTATCGCACTTTTATTTACATCTCCACCATTGATTTCTGTCATAGCAACATCACTTGCAGCAATAAGAGCATCATCTGTTTTTTCTGCATGCTTCACTTCTATCTTTGCTGAGCACTGTGCATGTGCGGAGGGTACCTCCACCATTGCACATTCAGCTTTTGCATGTTTGGAGGATAACTCCATTATGGCTGCCTGTGCACCCTGTAATTCCTCCCTAAGCAGTGTGATAACACGCAAATTCTCAGCCTCTGTTTGATTCAATGATGCGATACATTGTTCCTTCAACATACATGTTTTTTCTAATTCATCTAATCTCTGTTCCAATACACACTTCTCAGTCACTAATTGTTGAATGTGATCAGCAACATTTGCATCTGCTTTTGCAACCATTGCCAATATATTCTCTGTTACACTTTGTACCTGTTCAAATAATTGTTTCCTCTCACTATACCATTCTAATTCTTTTTGTTCCGCAATGTCTTTCATCTTCATCAACATGCATATGGCATTGGCAATTCTTTGTTTCTTGCCTTTTTTGGAAGACTTTTTATACTCTATGGCATCATTATAAGTACTGCATTGTTTTAATAGATCATTGTATTGGCGTGTTAATGCATTCTTTTGTATAGACTCAAATCTAACACAGCCATACTTGTTAACAAATTCTTCAATGGCTTCCATTGATATGCTAAGTTGCACCTAGCTACACTGAAGTTGCTTACACAATGCCCACAGCTAGACAACAAAACACACACAGATAAAACTGTTTGAAAGCAAACTTTCACTTGTAGTTCCACAACCAAGAGCAAAAAAAACAAAAAAAAAAAAAACAAAAAAAAAACCAAATCCAAAAGCCGTTTAAAAACAACTTTGTTCCTTGCAGCTCTACAGCCTACAAAACACCAGGCACACTCTTAGTCAATGCCTTACCATAGTACCACTGATTTTCAACCTCTTAGATTGCAGGCCACATTGAACTTCTATTGGAACAGAGCGCTATTTCACACTCACGTGGGGACCAAATAAATAAATACACTAGTAATAAAATTAATAACTAAAAAAAAAAATGAAAATGAATAAAAAAAATAAAAATCTATATTTCTCCCACTTTTTCCTCAAAGATGTGTGGTTTGCCCTGTCAGTCTGCAGGCTACATCAGAACCAGGGGTGATCACTCCCTCTACTCACCAGCACCTTTCACTGGTTACAGGCCTAAAACACATTAACGATACAAACGTTTGACATATATACATCCATCAGCCAAAGATCTCACCAGGTTCTACGCGTCCGTCTCCCTGATGAAATATTTCACAGAACCTTCATGACCATCCAAGCATGGCTTCGGAATTCGCGAGCCAGTGCCAATCTTGTCCACACTAGAGATGATTTTCAGTTCTGGGTGTACTTGAGGATTTATGCTTATAGGGACTCAAGACAAAAAATACATTAGGTTTTTGTGGATTCTGTGTAAAAATAAAATTCACACTCTCTCTGGGTGCCAAATGAAGTAATCGGTGCAATATTATACAATCTAATATATCCTATATAACTATTACACCCATGTATTAATTTGTCTAATCCCTATAGTTGATATTCTGTAAGAGTCTGATAAGCACAATGATATAACAAACACCTCTGCTTAGTAAACAAGTTACATTTATTTCCCAATAAAATAGGAATGTACTAAAACAGCAGAATTAGAAAAACTAACATAAAGATACTACAAGAAATTGCAATATTACAAGGCCTACAATCATAACACAATACATCCTCTTCGGCTGGTCCTCAGGTCTTAAAGAGACTGTTTGTTTCTCTGGCAAACATTTCTTTTTAACAAACATACCTCATCCAGACCCCCCCCCCCCCCTTTGCCTGCCCAACTTTGCCTTTGGACGAATCACAGTGTCTCTGGGGCGTTCCCTCAACAGGCTATCATATGGACCGTCTTGCCATAACGGTCCTCTGGGGGGCAGTGTTGGTCCATGAATTGCCATCATCCGACCGATGTCAAATTCCACAAACACCTGGGCCCTTGATTTCCTGTATCTCACCTAATCCATCATCCCTGTCAGTTTAGCTGCCTTTGAAGCCTGTGCGCATAGCAGTTAATCAGGAAATTCCCATAGACAGATCGGAGCCAGCATTGTCATGCGCAATGGAAGCTAAACAGGCTACATTCCAACCTGGGTGGCAGCATCCTGTCCTCCCAGAAGTGTGAAACTTTCAGTCTTTCAAAAACCATGGGAGTCTGGCTTCTCTTAGGCATAGTAAGGAAATATATGTACAAACTCCAGAAATATGATATTCATGTTGAATTCCAACAGTCCCGACAAAGTAAGGAAAAATCTCCCCGTGGGGACACAGAATGCATTAAAGTATTTGTGAAGACACTGCAAAAATGCACACTAGCTAAATAAAATTTGCCGTGTTCTAGACTACAAAGCCTTCTTTCTATTCCTTTGTCCCATAGCTGGGGGTGTCTTTCAATTCTTAGCAGCTCGAGTTTTGACAGTGAGTCTCCTGATTTAAGCCCACAGTCAGACAAATCGAGCAGGGCTGGACAGGGGCATGGCGGCAAAGTTGACTGAGAGTACAGGTACACCTAGCATCACAAAGATCAAGGTTGCAAACCGAACATGTCAGCATGGATTTGCTCCTGTGCTTGGTGTAGTCAGATTGAAAAAGGGAAACAAGGTAAACTGTCAGGATCACCAGGTATTTTATAGCAAATAAATGAAAATTACAGAGGCTCAATGCCTTCCCAATGTAAAAAAAAAAAAAAAAAAAAGAAGTTTGGCGTTTGACTTTAAGATGCAAGATATGCTGGATAAGTGTGTCCTCCATATATGAATGCTTAGAGACCAATGCTGGCATATCAATGGTTCTCCCCTGAATACATGTAGTGTTGGTGTAACTTTTTTGGGGGGAAAGATGCAGGACTTGATGGCAATAAATAGAGGAAAGCGTTCCAAGATCCATGGAGTCATAAGTTCTAGGTCATCACATCCCAATATATGTAGAAAGAACAAACCATCCCCATGGGTTGGTGGGACTTTAAAAGTGACCAGGAACAATAAGGTTTATCAAAAATATAAAATTTATTAGAAAACACGTATAATGAGTAAAAGACTTCTGTCAACAATAATAAAAAGTACATCCATATTTTTACATATAAATGATATTGCATAGTATGTGCAGACACAAGCTAATTGGATGAACCCAACGTTTCCGGCTTGATGCCCTTCTTCAGCGTTTTTTTAACATCCAGAGCACAGTGTCTATTGAAAAAATATATACATACATATCGTTTAGTAAATTTATACAGACAATATAAACAATGTAGATGTATTTTTAAAACCATAAAGAGTTGCGTGGGAACACACATAATGAACAGCACAGATAACGTACCAGGTGAAAATGTTGCCCCCATAACTAGGAGGTAGAAAATATCTCAAAGAGTGGTAGGAAGAAGCTACTTAGGCGTGACCCCAAAATGCTCCACACAGATCCCCCAGCGAAGGTCCGCACAGACCACGGGTATAAGTCAGATCAAATGATCTGAAATGAATAAAACAAAATGCATAATAGTATAACGAAATATGAACCGATATGATGTAGACACAGTTAATAAAGTTCTAAAACATCAAAGCAGACTCCATAGGATAATACATACCCATGGAGACAGCATGTCAAAGATATCACCACACAGCGGAGGCACATCCAATGTTTGTGAACCAGCTGAAAGCGTATACAATGTTTTTCCAGCCCAGGCTGTATACCTGTAACGGTGCATATGAATGAGGAAATTAGAATATTTTTAAGCCAACCAGAGGGCCGAACAATATAGGCCCATAGATATCAGAGTGGCACAGGCTTACCTCCACTGGATGTAACGCTGTATGGTGTGCTGATGATCAGAGCCGTTGCAGCTGTGTTTGCATGCTGTGAACGGCTCCGATAAATACCCCCATGGCCTCTACAAATGCGCGACGGCATGAGGTCGCCATGACGCACGCTTGGTGGCACACAGAGGCCACAGAGCATGCGCATTACCCATGGTGTACGGACCAACTGTCCCTCAAGAGCAGGACGCCGCCCCAATGGGATGTGGCAGGGCCCTGCGCTCAGGGGACACCGGCGCATGACCACAAACAGGGCAGCAACCAGAGCTCAATACAGAGCCCTGATCGTGCCAAAGTAGTGGAAAATTATGAGGATGTCTCAGCGCTAACACGCGCCGAATATCCCCCAAGTGCGCCGGTTGGAGAGTCAAATGAAAGGACAGAAAGGGGAAACTGCACAAGCAGACAAACGAAGAAAGCGAGGGGCAAAAGGGAGCACAACCAAGAAAGCAGAATGGATAGACCAAAGTATAATCGCAAGGCATAAGAATATAGATTTACAATGATGTAGAGCAACCCAAACGCATAACAAAATACCTTCTTCAACAATGTAGGACATGATCCTAATATTTAGAAAGAAGGGGAAGATTGGTTATAAATAAAGGGGAAAGAGAGAAAATGCTAATAACCCGGCAAATATCAAAGAGTATATTTTTATTATTATTCTTAATTATTATACTTGATGGCAATAAATAGGGCTTCACAATATTAGGCTTCTGGCACATCAGTGAACATTTAATTTGTGCTGTGAAATCTCAGTCTAATACAGCAGGCAGGGGCAACCCCAGAGGAGCTGTGTAGTGTCATCGTCATCACTAATATATCATATGACCCTTTGGGGGAGATTTACTAAAATTAGTGCGCACAGAATCTGGTGCAGGTGTGCATGGTAACCAATCAGCTTCTAATTTCAGGTTGTTCAACTAATGCTGAGTTTCAACCAAAAGTGGAAGCTTCGCTTATCTGCCTTCTCTTCCCCTTCCGGTGCCACATTTTGGCACCTTTTGGGGAGGAGTGGGGGATCGGATACATGTAAAAAACAGGTACCCACTCCCTATTCCATGTAAGGGCACCTCTTCCATGTGAGGATGCTGGCACCTGGAGCCAGTGGACAGGTTTGCTTCGGGTGCCGACATCACGGGGTCCCTGGACAGGTAAGTGTCCTTATATTAAAAGTCAGCAGCTGCAGTATTTGTAGCTACTGACTTTAATTTTTTTTTTATTACATGCTGAAACTCCGCTTTAAGCTTCGACAGGAAAACCTGGAAGCTGATTTGTTTCTATGCACAGCCACACCAGATTTTGTGTGCACCAGTTTTAGTAACTCAACCCCTTTGTGTTTCTGCGTGTAGCAGCCTGGAGTATTGAAAGTCCTGGCTAAAAGAGCTAGCAGTTTCATACAGAAGGCTAAATATGAGCTTCATATGCTAAATATAACTTTTTATTCTGTTAGCAAAGCAAATGTTGAAACTAATTTTCTGGAGTATGAACTCTTTATATTTCTGTGTACTTTTTTTATTAGGCCTTTTTGGCTTTCCCCTCAGCAAGTCATGGTAGTCCCTGTGGGACCAAGCTGTGAGGACTATGCACAACAGGTAATTATTGCCGAGTATTCTATGCTCACACAATGACATACAACCAATTGGCAGATCTTGCTATTCCAGTCTACGTGTTTTTACTTTACATACTTTTTTTGTGTTGTATCAAAAGACCATTTCAGAAACCCTGGGCTTAAAGGATAGTTTCACACAATGAGCTTAAAGGACAGGTTCACCTTTGGGAACATGTTGCATGTTCCACCTGATCTTAGGGTGGAATATGTAACAAGTTCCCAGTGCTGCAGCCGCCCCACCCACCCCCCACATCCCTGTGGCAGCAGTATGGGGAGCAGCTCTCCGTACTAGCTGTCACCATTTGAAAACCGCGCAACCATGTGGGTCTCTGCCCACACGGCTGTGCCATTCATACAAACGGGTCTATGTGTCTAAATGAACTACAAGTCCCAACATCCTTAGCGGCTGTCGGCTTGTAGTTATCAATGAACTAGCAGGGTGCTGTGGAGCGCTATGGTAGTTTGAGAGTATCGGCTTACCCGTACCTGCATGGCATCAGCATTTTTACAGGCTCCTGCAACAAAAAATAATAAAATGTACTTTTTTTTTTTTTTTACCTGCAAAAAAAATGTGCATTTATTTATTTTTATTTTTTTGAAAAGTGAACTTATCCTTTTCATTCACTAATCTAACTCGGCAGGATAATGATCCTTATTTCAGCTTAGTCCAATGAGATTTGAAAACCCTCTAGTGCACGTTCTAAATTTTAAAGGAGAAATCTCACATGTTTGCTCCCCTAGCCACTTAAGGACCGGGCCTCTGAGATTTGGTGTTTTCAAGTTAAAAACAACAGTTTTTTTGGCTAGAAAATTATTTAGAAGCCCCAAACATTATACATTTTTGTTTTCTAACACCCTAGAGAATAAAATGGCGGTTGTTGCAATACTTTGTCACACCATATTTGCGCAGTGGTCTTACAAGCGCACTTTTTTTGGAAAAAATACTTTTTTTTAAATTAAATAATAAGACATCAGTAAAGTTAGCCCAATTTTTTTTTTTTATATTGTGAAAGCTAATGTTACGCCGAGTAAATTGATACCCAACATGTCACGCTTCAAAATTGCACCCGTTCGTGGAATGGCGACAAACTCTTACCCTTAAAAATCTCCATAGCCGAAATTTAAAAAATTCTACAGGTTGCAAGTTTTGAGTTACAGATGAGGTCTAGGGCTAGAATTATTTTTCTTGCTCTACTGATCACAGTGAAATCTCACATGTGTGGTTTGAACACCGTTTTCATATGCGGGCGCTACTCACGTATGCGTTCGCTTCTGCACGCAAGCGCGGCGGGGTGCGTTTAAAATTTTAATTTTCTTATTTATTTGACCTTTTTTTTTTTACACTGCTCTTTAAAAAAAAAATTTGTCACTGTAAACATCCCTTGTAATAGAAAAAAAAGCATGACAGGACCTCTTAAATATAAGATTTGGGGTCAAAAAGACCTCAGATCTCATATTTACACTAAAATGCAATAAAAAAAAAAAAAAAATTTCATTTTAAAAAATTTAAAAAATGGCTCTTTAAGAGCTATGAGCAGATGTGACTTTTGACGTTGCTTCCGTCCTGCAATGGTATGGAGACAGGTGGTGGCCATCTTCCCCTCACTTGTCTCCATACCCAGCAAGGAAGAGCATCCGATCATCTCTGCCGACGGCTCCGGTAAGTGGCAGAGGGCATCGGAGCGCGACGGGGGGGCCCGCTCCTTCCACCGATAAAAGTGATCTCGCAGCGAATACGCCGCAAAGACAACTATTGTCGGAAACCGGACAGCTGGCCAAAGAAGAGGATATCGGGGTTATCTAGCTGCTGCCATAACAACGATATTCCTCTTCAAAGTTAGGACGTATATCAGCGTGCGGCGGTCCGGAAGTGGCTAGGAGACCACATAAATTTAGTACTTTGTACTGTGTCTCTTACGTGCTTTGTAAGCCTAGCTTTAAGGTCAGGCATGGTGCACCCTGCACAACAACCCCCCCCCGGCTGTTCGACAACATAGCTAACAAGAAGTTGGATTCTGTGCTCCAAGCACTTGCCAGAGACAAGCGGTGGCAAGAAGAATGCAGATGAATGGGGCTAGTGTCAGTATGTAGCCGAGAGAAGCACCATTTATCAAGCTTGCTAGCTCCTTGCTAGCTACATTGTCAGATCACTGTGGGGGGGGGAGGGCGGTTACCCTGTTTGACCTCACAGCTAGGCCTAAAAAGCACAAGTACTACATGTACTCTTTCCCCTAAGGACAGAACACTGAAAAAAGTGTCTTTTGGTCCAATCATTTCCTTAGTGACCACTGCATGTTTCTGTACCCAGACTCAGAATTACTTGTCACCATAGGTTGCTTTTAATGCTCATACACACAGGCTTTGACTCCTTGCAATTCTATTTTTTCCTATAAGTGCTTCAGTGAGCATGTAATTGTTAAAGAAGAGCTCTTGCTTATTTTTCTGCTAACTGTGTTTTTTGATGGTCACTCAGGTGTGCAAAGACTTTTTTGATGCTGGTTTTATGGCTGATGTGGATTTGGATCACAGTTGTACATTGAATAAGAAGATACGAAATGCTCAGCTGGCTCAGTACAATTTTATTTTAGGTAATTATGAATGATTGCCGTGTTTATGTAAACATTTTACCTATACTATGCCTTTCCAACCAAGTCACAAGGGATGAGGCTTATATTACCAGGCATTTTAGTGCAAGGAAGAGCTTGCATCTACAGAAGTTTATCATCTAAACAAAGCTTGTAAGCAAAAAGCAATGTATCCCTTCTATGGGCTCATTTACGTATGCCTGTGAATCCGAATTCCTGTGCAAAGGGGCCATCTTCACCCATGTGGGATTCATGGGTGTTCATTCAGACCCGTGCTGGCAGCCTGTTCACATCGATGACAGGCAACCAGCTGCATGAAAGACAAAACCAAAGAAAATTCCTAGATCAACTCTCAAGCCAGTCTGCTACCAACCACATTATCTAGTTTGCATTAAAAACAGGGGTTTTGTTAGCACACATTTGCAAATACATGCGTAAGCTGCAGAGCCACTCCAAGGCATCCCAGTATTATCTGCTGTCCTAGCTCTTGTTTATTTCTTTGAGAACCTCCATAGTAGAAAACACATGCATTCTAATAGCTATATAGAGGGCAGGTGAGCCTTGAGGTAGCCCACCCCTCCTCAAAGGCACAGGGGTGCAGATACATATACTGTGTGTATGTATATGTACAGCGGGGAAAATAATTATTTGATCCCCTGCAGATTTAGTAAATTACCCACTTACTGTAATCGCTTATCTAGGTTGGAGTCCATGGCGCAGAGATGTACGTACACCCTTGCAAATACACACAGCCCACGGTAACAAAGAGATAAGCTACCTGGGCTGTGAAACTGTGCACGGGGGCTTGACAGGAATTTGCCAAAGGATAATCGAAGTAAAGCCATAGTCAGGGATTCCAGGAGTCAGAATAAACAGTAAGCAGAGCCAGGGTCAGAATCCGGTGAGTCTTGGAACACTGGAACCTTAGGCAAAACAGGAGACAATGAACTGACAAAGCCCTCAGAGTGAGGCAGTGTTTTATACCCAGCTGATTGGATAAACTGCCTCAACTGAACCAGGAGTGACAGGTACTAATTGCAACAAGATCCAGTATGGATGGAGTATGGACCTATTTCATGCAGAACTAGGCAAAGCTGGAAAGCAGGCTGAAGGGAACTGAGGTGTGGCTCAGAGACAAAGTAACAGGAGCACTAAACAGGCAGTCATAGGTTCAATACCTATTTGAGCCACTTGGGGCGTGACCATGCATGGCACGGTAGGGACCGTTACAGTTCCCTCCCTTAAGGAATGCCCTCAGAGCATGGAACAGCCTATTTCCTTTGGGCTTTCTTTGTTTTAGAAGTTGCAGCTGGGGAGACTTTCGTCACTCGCACGGCTCTTTCAAAAATCTTCACGTCCTGCTTACGGACAATGGTGCCATTTGAGACATACGTACAGTCAGGAGGTAGCGGGGGACACAAGCACAGGTACTTCAAGCGGGGACACAAGCACAGGTACTTCAAGCGGGGACACCGGCAGCGGAACGTCAAGCGGCGACACCGGCAGCGGAACGTCAAGCGGCGACACCGGCAGCGGAACGTCAAGCGGCGACACCGGCAGCGGAACGTCAAGCGGCGACACAGGAACATCAAACTGGGTAGCAGGCACTGGGACATCAGGCTGGGGCACTGGAACTTTAAGCTGGATAGCGGGCAAAGATTCAGGGTGACAGGAAGGATCCTAGTAGTACCCACTTGCTGAAACTTTGGCCGAGGTGGACAAGTTGGGCAGAGAGAGATAAGGTGCCCTCTTACTGCACAATAGAAACCGAGTCCACAGCTTCTCCTTTGCTCTGTCTCTCCCTTAGACCGCTTGGACTGGAAGGACCCGATCTCCATGGGTTCCACATCATCCAGGGTAGGAGTGGGTAAAACCTCAGGAGCGTCTAGGTTTAGAGGCGTTAGGGCTTAATAACTTGGCACAGACTGGGATGGCTTGGAGTCGTATCTGTACAGGGTATTCCTGTCCCTGGGTACCTGTAGGCCACATGAACTAGGAGCAGACTTGGAAAGACTGGTTTTCTTACAAACTATAATATAAGAGTCCAGAGCAAACATAAAAGCCTCCCAGCTGTCTAAGACTGGACTCCTCTCCTGTAATAGCTGAAAAGCCCATATCTTGGTTAGCCCAGTGAGCAGGTTGATGGATGCGCGAACCTTTATAAAGTCAGAGGCATAGGTCCTAGGCTTAAGAGCGAACAACAGCTCGCAATCATCCTAAAATTCAAGAATGATGCACGATTCCCATCAAACTTCTCAGGCATCACAACAAACGGTTCCAAACATGCAGGTTCCAGGGTTGGGCGTACTGTGCCTTTTAAACAAGCGGACTTCTTTCTGCAACTCAGCAACGGCCTGGCCCAGGCTGGAGATTTGCAGAGCAAGGGACATGAGCATCCTGTACATCTCTGCGGACTCCATGTTGGTCAGTTCATTATGTAAGGGCTTACCTAGGTTGGAGTCCATGGCGCAGAAATGTACGCTCACCCTTGCAAATACACACAGCCCACGGTAACAAAGAGATAAGCTTCCTGGGCTGTGAAACTGTGCACGTGGGCTTGATAGGAATTTGCCAAAGGATAGTCGAAGTAAAGCCGTAGTCAGGGATTCCAGAAGTCAGAATAAACGATAAGCAGAGCCAGGGTCAGAAGCCGGAGTCAGTCTTGGAACGCTGTTACTAGAACACTAGAATGCTGGAACCTTCGACAAAACAGGAGACAATGAACTGATAAAGCCCTCAGAGTGAGGCAGTGTTTTATACACAGCTGATTGGATAAACTGCCTTAGCTGAACCAGGCGTGACCGGTACTAATTGCAACAAGATCCAGAGTATGGCCCTAGTATTTCATGCAGAACTAGGCAAAGCTGGAAAGCAGGCTGAAAGGAACTGAGGTGTGGCTCAGAGGCAAAGTAACAGGAGCACTAAACAGGCAGTCATAGGTTCAATACCTCTTTGAGCCACTTGGGGCGTGACCACGCCTGGCCGTCTGCATGGCACGGTAGGGACCATGGCGCTTACAAAGAAATGCTGGATTTATCATTTTTATCATAGGTGTATTTTTAAATGCTAGAGACCGAATATAAAGCCAAAATCCAGAGAAGTAAAAACACATAATACAAATGTTCTAAACTGAGTTTCGGTTCAGTGAGTAAAATAGGTATTTGATCCCTTACCAACCAACAATAATTTTGGCGCCCACAGGCTGGTTACAGTATGTGTTCATGTGGTACACAGAATAGTCCTGTCAATTTAAGAAGGTGCTCCTAACAACAACTCGTTATGTGTATAAAAAACACCTGTCTACAGAATCTTTCTTCCATTCAAACCCACTATCATGGGCAAGACCAAAGAGCTGTCAAAGGTTGTCAGGGACAAGACTGTAGACCTGCGCAAGGCTGGAATGGGCTACAAGACCATCGGCAAGAAACTTGTTGGGAAGGAGACAACTGTTGGTGCGATTATTCGCAAATGGAAGAAATACAAACAAAAAAAAAAAAATCAATCGCGCTCGCTCTGGAGCCCCATGCAAGATTTTGCCTCATGGGGTGAGGATGATCATGAGAAAAGTGAGGGATCAGCCCAGAACTACATGGGAGGAGCTTGCGAATGACCTCAAGGCAGTTGGGACCACAATCACCAAACAAAACTGTTGGCAACACAATAGGCCACAATGGATTGAAATCCTGCAGCGCCCACAAGGTCCCCTTCCTCAAGAAGGCACATGTACAGGCCCATCTGAAGTTTGCCAATGAGCATCTAAATGATTCAGAGAAGGATTGGGAGAAAGTGCTGTGGTTAAATGAGACCAAAATTAAGCTCTTTGGCATTAACTCGACTCACCCTTTTTGGAGGAAGAAAAATGCAAACAAGGCCCCCAAGAACACCATCCCTACAGTCAAGGACGGAGGTGGAAACATTATGCTTTGGGGCTGTTTTTCTGCTATAGGTACAGACCGACTTTGCCGCATTGAGGGGCCAATGGACGGGGGCATGTATTGTAAAATCTTGGATGAGAACCTTCTTCCCTCAGCCAGAACACTGAAGATGGGTCTTCCAGCTTAATAGTATTTCATAATACCACATGAAATGGACCTGAAGTGTGCCCTTGTCTGATGGACGGTATGCCAAGATTAGAAATTAATATTTTGTGAAGAGAAATGAATTTGAGAAATGCCCTGAAAAGGGGATGTGAGGGTGGGTATCGCGCAGAGGAAACCGACAAAGACCACAGGCAAGTGGGCTGGTTAAAGACCCCCCGGGCTCCTCCCATAAATTCAGACCACCATACTGGCCTTCATTTATATATATATATGTATGTATATATATATATATATATATATATATATATATATATATATATATATATATATATATATATATATATATATATATATATATATTTCTACACACAGTGGCGGCTGGAGTTTTAGGATGGGGGGGCGCCAGACCCCGCCCTTCCTTTTTCACCCCTCCCACTTTCCATAAGCCCCACCCCTTATAGAATCCACCCACTCCATCCCCTGTATTCCACCCATAGTGTCAGGAGTATACAGCCCTAGTATCACAGGACAGGAGTATACAGCTCAGCCTCACAGATCAGGGTATAAAGCTCAGCCTTACAGATCAGGGTGTATAGCTCAGCCTCACAGATCAGGGTATGCAGGTATACATCATCTGTCCTGTATACAGCTAGCTATATACACCCACCTTCTTTCCTGTATATAGAAACCTTCCTCCATCATCACTGACTACAGATATACATCATCTGTCCTGTATACAGCTATATATATATATATACAGTAACAGGACAGATGATGTATATCTGCAGTCAGGATGGTCTCTATATACAGGAAGGAAGAAGGTGGGTGTATATACCTTTATACATTACAGGACAGTTGTAGTCACAATTTGTGAATATTGTGTAGTGTAACGTAGTCAGTACATGGCATGGCAGAAATCCCCAAAATCATGTATTGCAAACGAGACATGATGTGGCACACTCACTGACACTAGCTGACACCCTGATGAGCCAGTCCTTGTATAATGCACCCATCATCGCCATCCCCATATTATACACCCCTCATCATTGTATAATACACCCGTCATCATTATCCTCATCATTGTATAATACACCCATCGTCGTCGTCATCATCATCATCATCATCATCATCATCATTGTATAATACACCCATCGTCATCATCATCATTGTATAATACACCCATTGTCGTCATCATCCTCATCTTCATCCTCATCATTCTATAATACACCCGTCATCATCATCATCCTCATCCTTGTATTACACCCGGGTTCAACAAACAGTTGAATTCTAAATTCCAAATTCTAAAATAGTGGATGCTTCTAATTTAGAAGCATTAAGGACCAGCCCTGGTTTTGAGATGACCCTTCTCCTTTAGCCTAGGTTCACACTGATGCGATGCGGGAACCAGCGCTGGTTCCCACATCGCATCTCTCCCGCAGGCAGTTCACACTGCCCTCTGCAAACCGCTGCGGGTGTCATTACAATGTTAAATTCTCCAATGCATACTCCCAACGCACACGTTCCTGTACAAACGGCTGTATCTTAGATTGGGTGCTGAAATGACCAGCGGCTGGAACCAACTGCAATCATGAGAAGGAAGTGTCACCAGCACACCAGGATCTCCAAAATTGAGTCCAAAACTTTAATCACATAGTATCCATAAATAAAAGCTTTTATTTTTTTAAGCTATATGATTAAAGTTTTGGACCCAATTTTGGAGATCCTGGTGTGCTGGTGACACCTCCTTCTCGTGATTAAAATGTGACACCCCCAGATCGGTTCACAGATCGCAGTGTGAACTCGCACAGGAATCAGATCGCATAGGTGAGAACACCCATGCGATCCAATTTCAGTGTGGGGGAAAAAAAAATCCCTGCACTTTCTTTCCTGCGAGTTCAGCTATACAACTGTATGGCTGAACTCCTATCTCACAGACATCGCATGTGATCGGCACTGTAGGCGGGTGCGAATCACATGCCATGTCTTAGATCGCAGTAGTCTGAACCCGGGCTCATAAACTTCCTCCAGTAGGTAATATGAGAACCCAACAAAACAAATGGAGGGAAGTAAAGGGTTAACCTCCTCACCTGATGACAGAACATTCACTGCACACTCAGGCTCAGCCATGTTTATGGCTGGGACAGTATAACTCTAACTGGAGACAAGTTCAACAAATGGTGAGATAGCTGAAGATAGCAGAGCTCCTGACAGAGGAAGCTTTGGTGTCTCTCCAGCAATAAATAAGGCTGAGCCTAGTGTGCAGTCAGCTCTGTTATCATGTGAGTGAAAGATTTACTTCCCTCCATTTGCTTGTTGTCACTACTAAAAGAGAGGATGAGCTGCTCAAACTCCAAGTTCGCCCCTGCATCTATACAGAAACACTTCTCCTCTGTCCATGCCTTGTCACTGCCCTGCATAGGGGCTTAGCTCTGCCGTTGCAGAGCCGCACTGGCAGTCTCAGTCCATCGATTTGTGTGCTGAAGAAAGCACCGCCCACCGTCCTCCGATCCCTGCCAATTAAAATACAGGAAGGGAGGACAGAAACAAATTGGTGTAGAGTGGTATTGTTTGCGCCCTGCACACGCCCTAAACGCGGGCAAATCAGCTTCCCAGCTTGCAATCAGCTGATATGCAAGCTGGGAAGTTTCCCATAGACCTCCGTGTTGGCACCCGGACACTCTTAAAGGGCACTTTTTTTTTTTTTTTTTAACAGCTTGGGGGGCTGCGCCTATGCGCCTCCTATGGGGGGGCCATATAATAATTATATACATGGCTCAAAAAAATGAAAGGAACACTTTTTAATCAGAATATAGCATCAAGTCAGTTAAACTCCTGGTATATTGATCTGGTCAGTTAAGTAGCAGAGGGTGTTGTTAATCAGTTTCAGCTGCTTTGGTGTTAATGAAATTAACAGGTGCACTAGATGGGCAACAATGAGACAACCTCCAAAACAGGAATGGTTTTACAGGTGGAGACCACTGATATTTTTTCCCTACTCTTCTGACTGTTTTTCACTGGTTTTGCATTTGGCTAGGGTCAGTGTCACTACTGGTAGCATAAGGCAATACCTGGACCCTATAGAGGTTGCACAGGCAGTCCAACTCCTCCAGGATGGCACATGAATACGTGCCATTGCCAGAAGGTTTGCTGTGTCTCCCGGCACAGTCTTAAGAGCATGGATGAGATTCCAAGAGACAGGCAGTTATTCTAGGAGAGCTGGACAGGGCCGTAGAAGGTCCTTAACCATCAGCAGGATCAGTATCTGTTCCTTTGTGCAAGGAGGAAGAAGATGAGCACTGCCAGAGCCCTACAAAATGACCTCCAGTAGGCCACTGGTATGAAGTGTTTCTGATTGTTTGGTCAGAAACATTCACGAGGGTGGCCTGAGGGCCTGATGTACTCTAGTGGGCCCTGTGCTCACTGCCCAGCACCATGGAGCTTGACTGGCATTTGCCATTGAACACCAGAATTGGCAGGTCCGCCACTGGTGCCCTGTGCATTTCACAGATGAGAGCAGGTTCACCCTAAGCACATGTGACAGATGTGAAAGGGTCTGGAGAAGCCATGAAGAACATTATGCTGCCTGTAACATCGTTCAGCATGACCGGTTTGGTGGTGGGTCAGTGATGGTCTGGGGAGGCATATCCATGGAGGGACACACAGGCCTCTGCAGACAAGGCAATGGCACCCTAACTGCCATTAGGTATTGGGATGAAATTCTTGGACCCGTTGTCAGACCCTACGCTGGTGCAGTGGGTCCTGGGTTCCTCCTGGTGCATGACAATGCCCAGCCTCATGTGGCGAGAGTATGCAGCCACTTCCTGGAGGATGAAGGAATTGATACCATTGAATAGCCCCCATGCTCGCCTGACCTAAATTCAATAGAACCCCTCTGGGACATTATGTTTTGGTCCATCCGACACCGCCAGGTTACAACTCAGTCTGTTCAGGAGCTCAGTGATGCCCTGGTCCAGATCTGGGAGAAAATACCCCAGGACACCATTCGTTGTCTCATTAGGAGCATGCCACGATGTTGTCAGGCATACATACATGCACGTGGGGTCCATACAAACTACCGAGTACCATTTTGAGTTGCTGCAATGAAATTTTGGCAAAATATATTGGCTTGCTTTATAATTTTTTTCACTTTGATTTTTCATGGTGTCTTTGAAATCTAGCCCTCTATAGATTGATAATTTTCATTTCCATCAAATGATGTGGCATCCTTTTGTTCCTAACACATTACCCAGTCCATATCCATATAGATATCCAGCATGATATTTTTCCCCATTGAGACCTGATGTGTTTTTTTATATATATATATATATTATATTGTTGTTGTTATATCTGTGTTACTCTCTCAATTTCTATTAGGTGCAACTATTGTATTTGGAGCCCCAAATAGCAGGAAAATTCCAACAACTGTCCTAATCCCCCCCCCCCACTCCGTGACAAACTAAAAATACAACATTTTGGCTCCACATAAACTTTAAATTCTAAACTCTGTGTTTTAGGGGAAATTCTTCTAAATGCTTGGCTCCATTAACTAACAAAACTTTTGTTGTTTTAGTGGTCGGCGAGAAAGAGCGGTCAAACAAGGCAGTCAATGTGCGGACCAGAGATAACAAGGTGCATGGAGAGGTACCTATAGCTCTAGCTATAGAAAAACTCACAAAGTTAAAGAAGTCGCAAAGTAAAAATGCAGAAGAGGAATTCTGAAGACCAGATAATAGGGAAATGCACTACCTTTCAGGAATCAAATGCTGCTAATATCTCTGTAAAATATATATTGCCAATAAATAGAACTTTGGTCATTTATATTTGAAATGAAAATTTTAATACAATTTTGTAGAAATTTTCCTGCTAAAACCCCTTTCTCTTGGAGATCATATCACTAGGGTAGCTGAAAAATATGAGACTGGTATTAGCATCAACTTATTCACTGTCCCAAAAACAAAATATCCATTTTACATGGGCACAGCCTTTTAGCACCTTACACATGGGGCTGTCTAGGAGCAGATGCATTCCTTTAGGTGTTTAGTGCACCATGGAGGGTCAGGTGTAGTGTCCAGCTTTGCTGACAAAGTCTATGGCAAGTTGCGGCTGGATGGGGCTGTACATTGTACAGAGTGATACCAGCATGTAGGGCCCTGTGCATTCAAGGATGAAGGTCAGCACCACTCAGTACAGCATCCAGCGGTAGCCTTCCACAGGGCCGGCGCTAGACTATTTTGCGCCCTAGGTGAGACCAGCGCCCATCCCAAAAAAAAAAAAATCAAAATGAATTCAATAATTTTAGCACCAGAACTCCAGGTGGAGGGATGGAGCCCGGTGGACAGGAGAGGGGGTGCAGCCAGGTGGGGGAATGGAGTCAGGTGCAGGAATGGAGCCAGGTGGAGGGATAAGTCAGGTGGATAGGAGGGGGGTGGAGCCAGGTGGACAGAAGAGGGGGGGTGGAGCCAGGTGGGAGGATGGAGTGCTTCCCCCCCCCCCCCCCACCACCACCACCACCACCACCACCACCACCTGGCCTTGGGGCACTTATTTCCAGCTCCCTCCACATGTCAGGCAGCAGGTGGCAGTCGGTGTCACCAATTCCAAGATCACACACGAGAGACCTCCTCCAGCTCCTCCCCTGTTCAGATCAGCTGAACATTCGGTTCCACCCCTGGGCTCCAGAGGCTGGCTGTGGAGAGGCTGGGTAAGCAGCGCGGGCTGCAGGAGCAGCTTTGCTTTGGGTTCATCCAGCTCCAAGACAAGTGGCTCGGTGGCCTCAGCCCAGTGTGTGTCTTATGGCCAGTCCAGACCTGGGTGGATCCATCCTGGCTGTCTCTCTCTCTGTGCACAATGCCGCCCGCCCTGCTCCTCCAATGGCTGCACATCACTCAGGGAGGGAGGCAGGCAGAGAGCTGACACCCACAGCTACATCGGCATGGTCGCCCCTGGCTCCGGGGAAGGGGGTGGGGGGATCTGCCTGCACATTCTCCCCGCCCAGCGACTCTGCAGCCAGCCAGATGGCGCTGCCTCCCGCTACACTCTGCACCGCACAAGCCACCACCCAGCAGGGGGGGATCCGATCCTCTGGATGGGACCCAGTGGCTGTGGTTGCACCCCTAGGCAGCAGTGCACCCTAGGCAGCTGCCTAGTGGGAGAATTGGCCCTGGCCTTTCATAGACTTTGACATGCTGCTTGCAGTGGGGCTGGATGCTGCACCTGCCTCTTCCGGGCACACCAAAAAGCTGTAAGGGCCTAGATGGCTCCATGTGCAAGGGGCCTTAAAGTACCGGTATAATTTTCTCAAACTTTTGCTAAATCACTTACCTCCTAGCAACACTTACCCCCTACGCACAGCTGCTTAGTTCCTATAGATCCAGAGCCGCTATAGTTTACAGCCTGTCTGACGAAAATATTGTTAGCATTACCCAATTGTACTTTTAAATTGTACATTTATAATAAAGCACAAATAGCACTGTCTGCTCCCAATTAGAATGTGTTTGGTTACACACACAGCACTTTCAAAAAATTTGGGCCATGATGTGGACCTTGTGGTGGCCCACTGAGTCCTCTCTGCTTAACACAGGAGAGAGAACTCAATAACTGGAGGTAAGCGTGTTCTATGACTATGGCAGGTTACATGTTCAGACTCTCATCTCGCTTTGTATTTTTTATATTACTACACTAGTTTATTTTTGACCCATCAGAACACAGAGCACATTTGTAATGTACATGACTGTGCTTTATACGTGTGTGTGTGTGTTTTATTTATTTTTATGGACTGCTTAGAGCAGTGGTTCTCAACTCCTGTCTTCAGGACCTACTAACAGGCCAGATTTTAAGTATTACCTTGGGGAGATGCAGACTAGAATACCGCAATCACTGAGCAGCAAATGATATCACCTGTCATGTATTTCAGTTATTTTGCAAACCTGGCCTGTTAGTGGGTCCTGAGGACAGGAGTTGAGAACCACTGGCTTCAGTGGCGGCCCGTGTCCCTTTCAGGACACCGGACACATGAATTACTATGGCGGGATAGGCGAGGTGTGTGTATTTTGAAGCACATGATTAGAGCCAGAGGCTCTAATAGGCTTCAAAATAGGGTGGGCTCGGGGCGCAGAGCATTTAGGGGATTAGTGAAGTGACAGCTGAGCCTGGCTGCATTTGATGGGCACAAGTGACTGCATTTGATGGGCACATGTGGCTGCATATGATGGGCGCAATAGCTGCGTTTGATGGGCACAGTGAGGCTGCAATTGATGGGGGGGGGGGGGTCAGTATTTTTCAGTTTGTTTGCGCCCCCTGAAAAATTTTGAGCACCAGCCGCCACTGACTGGCTTAGGGCTTAGTGTCATATGTATTTATTTTTTCTATTTAAGTTCATACATGCTAAGTAATGTGTAAATATAACACTTACAGGTATTTATTAACGCTTTCAAAAATAACGGTTCTCCCCCCATTTATTTCCAAGGTGCCATCTTTGTTCAGGCATTTCCTTGGGTTGGCATCTCCTTCTTGGACTGAGATACTGGTTTAGGCCCTATTCACACTTGCAAATGGAGCGGCCACCCATTACATGCGAGAATCCCACCAGGGGTTTCCAGCGATGGGAGGCTGACCGCTCCAACAGCTAATCGTGGCCATTCATGTGCGAGGGCCGGTTCACACTGCTGTACTGTCTGACATCGGATGTGATTCGCACCGCACTGCAAATCACATGCGATGTCTGTGCGATGCAAAGTCCGCCATACAGACGGTATGGCTGAATTCGCATTGCATTCGGACCAAACTCACACAGAACCTTTTTTTTAATGGCAAGAGCTGTCAGCCTCCCATTGCTTTCAATAGGGTTGCTTTCCGTAGGTAATCACCAGGAACCCCCACTAGGGTTCTCGCATGTAATCGGTGACCGCTCTATTCACAAGTGTGAATGGGGCATTAAAGATGACACGGTTATGATGCTAAAGTTTAATCACAGAGGAATAAGAGACTGGGGAAATGCTTCCTTCTGCCTACAGCAGACTGATGGCATCTTTTCAGACTAGATAAAATCACAAACTAGAGCTCTGGTTTTTAATGTTAAAAGGTACAAAATTTTTATAGAATTATACGCTTATGCCAATATTCTGGAATATTCACACACAAAGGTCTCTAGAGCCCTGCTGCCTAACTTGCGGGCCTTTGCTACTTATTGTGCAGACAGTAGTGATTGCTCAGGCAATTAAAAATAATCTGGGTTATGCTATGTAAATAGTTTTGTTTTATTTCTTTCTTTCACACTAAGTTACCTTTTTCTGTGCTGTCCGTCCCTTTTAACTTTTTTTTTTTATATATATTTTGCTTTATACTGACAAATACCAAGTTATTTGTAAAGAGCTGTAGGGAACACAAATGTGGAAGTATTAATCAGTAAGGCTCGATTCACACCTATGCATGTTGCTTTTGAGCGTTTCTGGAGTTTTTTTTTGTGATGCGTGCCATGTTTTTGAGCAGCAGTTTTTGCAGCGTTTTTACAGCGTTTTGCGTTTTGTTTTTTTTTTTACAGTTTTTTTTTTTTTTAGACTGTATACAGTCTAAAAAAAAAAAAGCCGAAAATGCTGTAAAAACGCTGCACTTGCATTTTTAATGCTGGTCCATTGAATTCTATTACATGCAAAACGCTGCATTTTGCATGAAAAAAAAGTCCCTGACCCTTTCCAAAAACGCAGAGATACAAAAAGGCATTGATGTGAACATGTTCCATAGGAAACCATGTTAAAAAATTCCCATGCATTTCTGCAAAATGCATCAAAAAACGCGCTAGTGTGAATGGAGCCTAAAGGGGCTGTAATAACAGTCCCTAGCAGCAGTGGAGGCTGGTTCTCAAAATTTCGGGTGGGCTTCACAAACTAACATCCCACCCCTCCCTGGAGAGACGAACAGCAACGATCACCCCAGAGGGCAGTGTAAACTGCCTGCAGGAGAGATACGATGTGGGAACCAGTGCTGGAATTGCACTAGTTCCCGCATTGCTATAGTGTGAACCCAGGCTAAGCATCATAAATAAAAATAAAAAAAAAAAAAAAACATAAGACGCACACCTAGTAGTCTAAATGGACTTATCAGGTTATTAAACCAAATTTGGGTGGTAAAATGACCAACGTTTCACAGAAAATTACAGTTCTCACAGCTTCCTACAAAAAAAAAAAAAAAATCCTAGAAAGAGGAAAAAAAAACGAATTTATGTACTCTAAACCAAAAACATACATAAAATAAGAAATTAAAATCGTAAAAAAAACTCACTCTGAGACAGGATATCTGGACAGTATTTATCTATACCACACTCAAACCATCCAAAGACTAGCTTATAACAGCCAAAAAGCATATAAATCTATGAGAACAAAAAACAAAGAAAGATGGAGCTGTGCACGCACTACTTTTGGAAACTCACGGCAACCGTATCACATGGCACTTCTGTACCATGTGATCCTGTGCAGGCAAACACCCTCTGTTTGCGACCTGCATTTGACAATGACGAGTTGTTTACAGCGCACCCATACAAAAGTGTCATTTAAATCCTACAAGGCTATTTAAAGCACCTGAACATAATAAGCAAATATGGGGATTTGGTTGCACCATATGGCCATACAGTGCTTAAGCCCACTACTGTGTCAAAGTACCCTGTTTTCAGTGGGTCCTACACTATTCATAGAATGAAAGATCCCACTTCTCAACCATGGGAATAATACACTCCTCTTTATGAGAGAACTAAAAGGACTCCTATAACTCAGGTGGACACTGATTAGAAGTATTGGTGGGGGATGATGGGATGCTCCATGCCCAGGGGTCTGGTCAGGACCCATATAACAGACAAAGACTTGGGGGGCACACCCTAACAATGCATCACATTAAAGATGGTGCTGCCATAAGACCATACAAACAGAACAAAAGATTATAGCGCGCACGTACAAAAATATTTAAATCCTACAAGGCACCTGAACATAATAAGCAAATATGGGGATTTGGTTGCACCATATGGCCATACAGTGCATAGGCTCACTACTGCATCAAAGTAACCAACATCTTTAATGTAATGCATAGTTAGGGTGTGCCCCCCAAGTCTTTGTCGGAAACATACATGGAACGCGGGTCCCCTTGGCCATGTTCTGGTGTGCACAGGCTCTGAGACAAGTCCCCCCTGCTATGCTGAAGGCTTCCTCAGATGTCACACTTGCAGTAACGCATGGGGTCTTCCTAATTTTTTATCATTTCATTATTTGCCCTGGAAGCAATATGGTTAGTGATCATAAGGTTCAGGTGCTGCAATATCAGAGGGTTCAATAATATGTGTCACACTCTGCATTGGTATGATTGGTCAAGGCCAAAGTCACATGAAAGTTGTATTGAGTCCCAATGCAAAATCACATGGCTTTGGGGTTGCAGCAGTGTGAACAGAGGCTCAGCCGATGTGGCTCATAGCAGGGGCCCAGCGTGTCCCTTTTCTCCGTTTCAGGCCCAAATTTTTGCCTGAATTCGGACCTGAAATGGAGCCAAAGACACACAGGACCCCTGTGCAATGCGCTCTGCAGCCTCCCCGGTGATGTGTAAACAGACTCCATAGAGAGCTGGTCACAATCTTCTGTCATGGGAATTGGATTTGGAGAAACCCAAATCCAATGCGCTTAAGTGTGAACCCAGTCTCTGGGTTGTATATTTTGGAGAAGCAGTGAAGGAATGCTGGTCAGCAGACTGATCCTTGTCCCCATCAGGAAATGCAGCAAAGAGGAACTTCTTTAAAGCAGCATATTTGTGCTTCCTCTGGGATGGCAGCAGATCAGCCACTTTGGTCTTGTCCCAGGGATCCAAAAGGGTGGACACTCAATAGTGCCAACCTGAGTAAAGGTAACCAATCCTATTTAAAGTGTCATATTGTGCTTTATTTACAGTGTAAAGTGGTTGTAAACCCTGTACAACCACTTTTACCTACAGAGAGAAAGCTGGAAACGCACCGCTCAAAGCCACCTGTGAGGATCTGATGAGCTGCTGAAGAGATCCGGGTGCCTGCCTGGTCCGCAGCCAAGGAAATCCAATGGGAACAAAGAATGGCGGCTCATCTGAAAGTAAAATCAAAAGAATTTATTGAAAGTCCATAAAATGAAGCGAACATGACAAACATCAATCCAAAAAAAAGGTGCTCAGTGGATGCGTTTCACACAGACGTGCTTACTCATCATTACATTCTTTTGATTTTATTTCCGGATGAGCTGCCATTCTTCTTTGTTTCCATTACTTTTACCTACAGGTAAGCCTATATTAAAGCGGAAGTCCCGCAAATTTTTTTTTTTTATTAAAGTCAGCAGCTACAAATACTGCAGCTGCTGGCTTTTAAAATATGGACACTTACCTGTCCAGGGCGCCCGCGATGTCGGCACCGAGGCCGAACCGTCCCTCGGATGCTGCCGCTGCCATCTTCGGAAAGGGAATCAGGAAATGAAGCCTTGCGTCTTCACTTCCCAGTTCCCTACTGCGCATGCCCGAGTCCCGCTGCGCAATCCGAATGGTCCCTGCTGTCTCTGGGATCCGTGTGTGTCCCAGCAGACAGCGCGGGGGGACGGAAAAAGGTGTAGACTCCCGCGGGAGTCTATGCCCGGAAGTGGGTGCAAATACCTGTCTTAGACAGGTATCTGCACCCCCCTCCCCCCCTGAAAGGTGCCAAATGTGACACCGGAGGGGGGAGGGTTCCGAAAAGTGGAGGTTCAATTTTTGTGTGAACCTCTGCTTTAAGGCTTACCTATAGGTACTGGAAATATCTCCTAAACCTGTACAAAGAATACAGAGGAGAGATGGGTTTGCTTTAAGAGCATATTAAATAAGGGCATTAGCCAATGTATCCCATTGGGTAATAAATTTAAAAGAGCGAACAAACATCCTGGATGGCTTAACTCCAATGTAAAAATGCATATAAAAGCAAAGGAGAAGGCCTTCAAAAAATACAAGGTTGAGGGATCATCCACAGCATTCAGAATTTATAAAGAATGCAATAAGAAATGTAAGGGTGCAATTAGGATGGCTAAGATAGAACATGAAAGACACATAGCGGAGGAGAGCAAAAAAAATCCCAAGAAATTCTTTAAGTATGTAAACAGTAAAAAAGGGAGGACAGACCATATTGGCCCCATAAAGAATGAGGAAGGACATCTGGTTACAAAGGATGGGGAGATGGCAGAGGTATTGAATTTATTCTTCTCCTCAGTATTCACGAGTGAATCGGGGGGCTTCAGTAACCAAAACTGCAGTGTTTATCCTCATGACACAACACAGGAAGCACCTACATGGTTAACAGAGGACGGAATTAAAATTAGACTTGAGAAACTTAACATTAATAAATCACCGGGACCAGATGGCTTGCATCCGAGGGTACTTAGGGAACTCAGTCAGGTGATTGCCAGACCGTTGTTCCTAATTTTTACAGACAGTCTATTGACTGGAATGGTGCCAGCTGATTGGAGAAAAGCCAATGTAGCACCAATATTTAAAAAGGGTCCAAAAAACATCCCTGGGAATTACAGACCAGTTAGCCTAACATCAATAGTATGCAAACTCTTGGAGGGGATGATAAGGGACTATATACAAGATTTTAGTAATAAGAATGATATCATTAGCAGTAATCAGCATGGATTCATGAAGAATCGTTCTTGCCAAACCAATCTATTAACCTTCTATGAGGAGGTGAGTTGCCATCTAGATAAAGGAAGGCCCGTAGACGTGGTGTATCTGGATTTTGCAAAAGCATTTGACACAGTTCCCCATAAACGTTTACTGTACAAAATAAGGTGCGTTGGCATGGACCATAGGGTGAGTACATGGATTGAAAACTGGCTACAAGGGCGTGTTCAGAGGGTGGTGATAAATGGGGAGTACTCGGAATGGTCAGGGGTGGGTAGTGGGGTCCCCCAGGGTTCTGTGCTGGGACCAATCCTATTTAATTTGTTCATAAATGACCTGGAGGATGGGATAAACAGTTCCATCTCTGTATTTGCAGACGATACTAAGCTAAGCAGGGCAATAACTTCTCCGCAGGATGTGGAAATCTTGCAAAAAGACCTGAACAAATTAATGGGGTGGGCGACTACATGGCAAATGAGGTTCAATGTAGAAAAATGTAAAATAATGCATTTGGGTGTCAAAAATATGAATGCAATCTATACACTGGGGGGAGAACCTCTGGGGGAATCTAGGATGGAAAAGGACTTGGGGGTCCTAGTGGATGATAGGCTCAGCAACGGCATGCAATGCCAAGCTGCTGCTAATAAAGCAAACAGAATATTGGCATGCATTAAAAGGGGGATCAACTGCAGAGATAAAACGATAATTCTCCCGCTCTACAAGACTCTGGTCCGCCCGCACCTGGAGTATGCTGTCCAGTTCTGGGCACCAGTCCTCAGGAGGGACGTACTGGAAATGGAGCGAGTACAAAGAAGGGCAACAAAGCTAATAAAGGGTCTGGAGGATCTTAGTTATGAGGAAAGGTTGCGAGCACTGAACTTATTCTCTCTGGAGAAGAGACGCTTGAGAGGGGATATGATTTCAATTTACAAATACTGTACTGCTGACCCCACAATAGGGATAAAACTTTTTCGCAGAAGAGAGTTTAATAAGACTCGTGGCCACTCATTGCAATTAGAGGAAAAGAGGTTTAACCTTAAACTACGTAGAGGGTTCTTTACTGTAAGAGCGGCAAGGATGTGGAATTCCCTTCCACAGGCGGTGGTCTCAGCGGGGAGCATTGATAGCTTCAAGGAACTATTAGATAATCACCTGAATGACCGCAATATACAGGGATATGTAATGTAATACTGACACATAATCACACACATAGGTTGGACTTGATGGACTTGTGTCTTTTTTCAACCTCACCTACTATGTAACTATGTAACCATATACGCTTGCGCTGACGTCATCGGTGCATGCGCACTGAAGAAAGGGCATGATTGTGCCATTTCTAAAGGGCTCGTGCCATGACTGGTGACTCCCATGCGCATGTGCGGGAGTGACGTCACACGACTCTGGCCAGTCAGAGAGCCAGAGTCTGTGGCCCCGGAAGGAAGAGGGGTGAAGATGGACGCTTCCACACGGCGGGGACAGCGGTGACATTGTGTGCTCCCTTTGCAGGTAAGTGCAACATAATGGACTAGTATGCGTTTACTTTGCAGGGGAAAAAGAGGAATTAAACTTCCTCTTTCAGAGTGCCTCTGCTCTTGGGGACATTCTCAGGTTTGGAATCCCCTGAAAGCAGCTTGAATATATGATTGAGAGCTATATTGCACTTAAATCTCAGTTATTGCTCTCTAGTTTAATTACTTAACCACTTCCGGACCGCAGCACGCCGACATATGTCCTGTCTTTGAAAGGGAATATCGTTATTATGGCAGCAGCTAGCTGCCATAATCCCGGTATCCTCTTCTTCAGCGGGTGGTCTGGTTTCCGATAATAGTGGCCTCTGCAGCAGATTCCACTTTTATCGGCGGCGGGAGAGGGCCACCCCCCTCCCACCGCTCTCCGATGCCCACCGGAGCCGTCGGTAGCAGCGGAGGTGATCAGATGCTTCTCCTTCCTGGGTATGGGGACGAGTGAGGGGGAGATGGACCCCACCGACTCCATACCATTGCAGGACGGAAGCGATGTCAAAACGTCACTTCAGCCCATAGCTCTTAAAGGACCATTTTAGAAAAAAATTTTCAAATGACAATTTTTTTATTTTTTTTATTGCATTTTAGTGTAAATATGAGATCTGAGGTCTTTTTGACCCCAGCTCTCATATTTCAGAGGTCCTGTCATGCTTTTTTTCTGTTACAATGGATGTTTACATTCCTTGTAATAGGAATAAAAGTGACACAATATTTTTTTTTTAAAGAACAGTGTAAAAATAAAAGGTAAAATAAATAAAAAAAAAAAAATGTAAACACTCCCCGTCCCGCCGAGCTCGCGTGCAGAGGCAAATGCATACGTGAGTAGCGCCCGCATATGTAAACGGTGTTCAAATCACACATGTGAGTTATCACCGCGATTGGTAGTGAGATCAATAATTCTAGCCCTAGACCTCCTCTGTAACTCAAAACATGCAACCTGTAGAATTTTTTAAACGTCGCCTATAGCGATTTTTAAGGGTAAAAGTTTGTCGCCATTCCACGAGCGGGTGCAATTTTGAAGAGTGACATGTTGGGTATCAATTTACTCAGTGTAATATTATCTTTCACAATATAAAAAAAATTGGGCTAACTTTACCATTGTCTTATTTTTTTTAATTCAAAAAAGTGTATTTTTTCCAAAAAAAGTGCGCTTGTAAGACCACTGCGCAAATACAGTGCGACAGAAAGTATTGCAACGACCGCCATTTTATTAGGGTGTTAGAAAAAAATTTTATAATGTTTGGGGGTTCCAAGTAATTTTCTAGCAAAAAAAATGTTTTTAATTTGTAAACAACAAATCTCAGAAAGAGGCTCAGTCCTTAAGTGGTTAAATATATACTGTTACTGTCTGTTATTCTTCCACAGAAATATTGCAGTAAAGACAATTTCTGTGTTTTATAATAATGTGTGTTTCTCATTGGTCATTGCACTTACACTATTGCCAGGTGTGTCAGAGAGGGCGGAGGCTGTTACTAGGCGTGAGAGGCAGAGTAACGGACTGAACATACTTAAGCAGCTCTTTCGGGGGTATCGCTATACTATATTGACATCTGTGATGCTGTTTTTAATGTTATATTTTCCAAGAAGCTGCCAGGATGCCAGCAGTAGGAAGGTGGCGGAGGCCATTTTGATACACCCCATACTTTACACTTTGAAAATGTAACATGAAAACAGCATGACAGATCTGAATACACTATGTTTATTTATATACACTCACTTTATTGGTAAAATGACTGAAATTCAAGACGTAGCTGGGTGTAGTAAGATGTCTGCTGCCTTCTTTTAACTGCAGGAGTCGCGTCACATTCGGCTACCCATCACATTTTGCTACCCGCTGGAGTGCGCATGCGCAACGCCACCATATGCGTTCCAACACTGTTGTAAGACACCACTTTGCCACAGGGCCCCTCACAGGCTCGCTTCCCTCAACATAATTATAATCTAACTCTATGTCCACTTAGATGGTGGGGCTTGAACCTGGACTCAGGGGTGTGGCCACAAAATTCTGTGCAAGCGCAGACCGCCGCAGTGTTGGAACGCATATGGCGGCGTTGCGCATGCGCAGTCCAGTGGGTAGCCAAATGTGATGGAGCGCCATATGTGACGAAACACAGGTGTACTGTCAGATTAGCAAACATGCACATGCGCAGTAAGTATTCAGCTGACAGAACGTCTCCTCCGTTACCTAATCTGACGGGTCGCCGATTCTAATGAAACACGGACTGTATTTACTACAACGGAGCTCCTATACATAGCCCCACCCACTACAAACTACAATGGATTTCGGGTAGAAAGTAACGCCCACTATACTAACTACACTAGAATTCCCATACACAACCCCTCCCACTACATCGGAGATTCCAACACAGCCCCGCCCACTATTCTCACTGCACAAGAGCCCCGTACACAGGCCCGCCCACTATTTTCACTACACAAGAACTCCGTACACAACCCCGCCCAATGTGCTGCTGGTGTTCTCAGAACGAGGCGTGAGACGCAGCTCCGTGCTCTGGGTGCGGCTGCGCAGTGCGCACGGAGGAAGCTCCTTGTCCCAGCAACATGGCTGAACTGTCAGCGGTCCTGAAGCGGCTGTGTAGAGTGGTGCTCTTCCTATCACAGCTGTATGTTTTCTCTGGGCGCGGTAAGTGTTCTCCGAACAAGGGGGAGTGCCTGTATGCATTCCTCTTCCTGTAGAGCGGATGGTACAATGACAGGACTGTGTGTCCTCATAGGGTGGGGATGGATAATTCATCTCTGTCATAGTGATCTTGTGTACACTGCAGATGTGAGTCTCTAGAGATGGCTTAGAACCCCAGCCAAGTTTTTCTTTCTGTGTCCCCATTAGGGAGATTCACCCTCACTATTTGTCCTGGTGACTCTTGTCCCTGAAGGTTTGGGTTGTCCCCAGAACAGGACTAGTGGGGAAATCCTCTAGTGGGTGCAAACAGAGATTCCCTCACTTAGGAGGAATTTCTTCTTCTCACTTCCTGTTATGGGAAATCTCTGAAAAAACCTAACAGGATACCATTCCTTACAGGAACCCGACATTTCTCCATCTCTGCAGATGCAGCACCCTTTAACACCGCCTGGCCTATAACAGATTGATGGCTGGGCGGGGGCTTTCGGGTCCTGACTTTTTCATATGACGTCCTTTGGAAAGGGTCGCTCATGCGTGACGATCCATGGTGCGTGTTGTCCCTTGGACACAATGCATCACCGGTCATGGTAAAGAGCGTATGAAGTAGGACATTTGATTAGCTGTGTCCAGCCTTCTGCCCCTTCACTTAAAGTGATTGTATACCCTTTTTAAATTTTTTTTTTTTTTTTTACCTACAGGTAAGCCTATAATAAGGTTCGCCTGTAGGTAAAATGAATATCTCCTGTACGGTTTAGGAGCTCTTCACTTTGCATGCTGATGTTGGCAGACGCTGCCGGACCTTGCTGGGAAGAAGACTCCTGTGCGCAAGCGTGGGAGTGACGTAATCTTGGCTCCGGCCACTCACAGCCCCAGAGCCGCGAACCCGGAAGAAACACAGAGGGAACATGTCCGCTCCCTTGGCGTGGACTGGGATCAGATGCCGAGGCCTCGTTCTAAGGTGAGTATTTCATAATGAGCTGCATACTAGCTCATTATGCCTTTACCTTACAGGTTTTTTTGTTTAAAAAAAAAAAAAAAAATTCAGTGCGGGTATACAACCCCTTTAATTCCTGTCAGTGCTGCATATCAATGCCTCCTCTTCAGTGCATCCTTATCAGCACACATTAGTGAAGAAAACAAAACTACTTATTTACAACATTTTATAACACAAACTAAGAAAAATGTATTTTTTTTTTTTTTTTTTTTTTTTTTTTTTTAGAAAATTTTTGGTCTTTTTTCATTGTTTCCCAAAAAATAAAAACCTCAGTGGTGTTAAAATATTACCAAAAGAAAGCTCTGTCTCAAAAAAAATTATAAGAATTTCATATGGGTACAGTGTTGCATGACCACGCAGTTGTCATTCGATGTGTGACAGCGCTGAAAATTGGCCTGGGCAGGAAGGGGGTTAAAGTGCCCGGTATTGAAGCAGTTGAAGGTATGATAAATCTCGAGGCACACCAGTCTAATGTGGAAAAACGGTAAACAAACCTCAACCTGTATGATGCACACAACCGCCTTGAAGAAAGTGGCTTCACATTAGAGGACCCGCTTCCCATCAGTCACCCCCTTATGTTAGAACCCCCCCCCCCCCATACACGAGTCCTCCATCACATCAGGATCACCTCTATCCACTTTCCGCTGGTACGTCATTTGGCTTTAAGTGGTTGTACTGGAATCTTGCCTGTAACTGGCTGAGTAGTCGGAGAAAGGACAATTTTTACATCAAAACAAAGTAGGCTGTTTGAGGTTGAAGACCCCTAGTCATAACATCAAAGCAAAGGTCCACAATGGCACCTTGAATGATGGGGAGGCATCCTCCAAAGAAATAGACGACTCCCGCGCTGGTTTTATGCCGGAAACCAGAACCTCATGCTACTTGGCAAAAAATGTTGTATAACGAGTGAGGAATAATGGCGGGGTAAAAAAAGGGAGTTGGGGAGGAATGCGCCAGCAGGAGAGGGAACCCAGGCCACCAGGGGATAATCGAATTTGAAATGATAGTCCAGGCTGTAATGCTCTAGGTCTGGGGTCTCCAAACTACGGCCCTCCAGTTGTTCAGGGACTACAATTCCCATCATGCCTAGTCATGTTTGTGAATGTCAGAGTTTTACAATGCCTCATGGGACATGTAGTTCTACAAAAGCTGGAGATCCCTGCTCTAGGTTAAACCCTGTTATTGGCATCAGTTTGTGGTGACCTGTATCAGAGGGGCACATTAAATTAGAGGTCGACCGATATATCGGCCGATATTTGGCTTTTTTTACTTAATCGGCATCGGCCGATTGTGATGATAAAAAAAGCCGATTATAACTTCAGCGGGACTTGCAAATGACTTCTGTAATAGAAGTCAATGCAAGTTGCCTGAAAGTTATCTGTGGAGAGGATTCTCTCCTCCCTGGGCAGCCTGCCAAGTCTGATAAGAAGATACATTGTATCTTTTCAGGTTCTTTTATCAATGAGCTGAACTCTGTGTGTGTAGAAGCTCTCAGTTTAACCATTTAAAGACTAAATCTTTTCTGACACTTGTTGCTTACAAGTAAAAATCCTGTATTTTCTGCTAGAAAATCAATTAGAATCCCCAAACATTTTTTTTTTAGCAGAGACCCTAGGGAATAAAATAGCAGTTGTTGCAATATTTTATGTCACACGGTATTTGTGCAGCGGTCTTTCAAACGCAATTTTTTTCTTAAAAATACACTAATGAAATAAATAAAAAAAAATAAGCAGTAAAGTTAGCCCATTTTTTTTCGTCCAAAAGTTTTGATTACCTGTTTTTGTGTATTTAATATTTAAGATATCGTTATTTTTTTTTTTAACCTAAATTCTACATACAAGTGAACTGATTGGAGGTTTGTTTTGTTTAATGTTTAAATGTAAAAAATTTTCTGTATTACTTAAGGCTGCTTTCACACTGGAGCGGGCATGCATTGACGGTAAAACGCTGTTAGTTTTAGTGGCGCTTTACCGTCATTTTAGCGGCGCTATACTGCTGCTAGCGGGGCGCTTATAACCCAGCTAGCGGCTGAGGAAGGGGTTAAATGCGCCCCTGAAGCGCTGCTGCCGAAACGCTTTGCAGGCGCTTCGGCAGTGGTGCGCATTCATTTCAATGGGCAGGAGTGGTGGAGGAGCGGTATACACCGCTCCAAAGATGCCGCTTGCAGGACTTTTTTTAAACATTCTGCCAGCGCATCGCCTCAGTGTGAAAGCACTCGGGATATCACACTGAGACTGCAGGGGAGCCGTTTTACAGGCACTTTACAGGCGCTATTTTAGCCCAAAAGCGCCTGAAAAACGCCCCAGTGTGAAAGGGGTCTAAGCCTTGGTTCACACCAGAGGCGGCACGACTTGCAGGTCGCCTCACCGAGGCGACCTGCACACGACTGCCCGGGCAACTTGCAAAACGAGTTCTGTATAGAAGTCTATGCAAGTCGCCCCAAGTCGCCCCCAAAGTCGTACAGGAACCTTTTTCTAAGTCGGAGCGACTTGCGTAGCTCCCCTTAGAACGTTTCCATAGCACAGAACGGGAGGCGACTTGTCAGGCGACTAGGTCGCCTGACAAGTCGTCCCTGTGTGAACCGAGCCTAACTGTTAGATTTTATGAGATGAAGGATAAAAAAAAAAAAAAAATCGGCCTAATATATCGGCCCAAAAAATCGGCATCTTAGATCGACCATCGGCCACTGTGATTTCTAAATATCGGCATCGGCCAGAGAAAAACCCATATCGGTCGACCTCTACATTAAATCCTGATAAGCGGTAGAACAGGAAAAAATCGACCAAGGCTACCACGTATACCAAAAATTCATCTCCCTATGGTAAAAGGAGGCTGTAAGATGTTCAATGTCATTCATTTTAGACAGTCACAAGGAAATGGAGGGAGTGACAGATTGTTTCCCAAAGGCTAGGACACAATCCCTGCCTGCATTTAGCAAATGTGTTGTGAGCGATGATTTATACAGAGAAAGTGGAACATAGTTGAGGTGAAGCAGGTAACTCATAGGGTGAGTACCCAGATCCACTGATGTGAGCTTGAGCACCAAGTGATGCACTTGGTCCCAGAAAGGGCAAATCTTTGGGCAGTTTCAAAAGATATGCAGGTAAGAGGCTTCTCCCCGACCGCATCTGCAGCAAAGTTTTGATGTGCAGGGGGAGATCTTGTGTCTTGTGAAGGTGGTCAGGACTCTATACCAGC